>NC_079495.1:48709042-49909042 GCF_030052815.1 Hevea brasiliensis | reverse complement strand
CCAACCAATTAGAAAATAGGGATTTGCCTTTAAAGAGGTTGTAGATGTATATAGGACACTAGAAACAATTTCTAGCAATTTTAATTAAAGAGAATATGGGAAATTCTCTTTAAATTGATGAAAGAAAAAGAAGAAGACAGAGGAGAGCCTCTTTGGGTGGCAGCGCCTTGAGAGAATAATCAGATTGTTATGTTATTCTTTCATAACATCGCATTATATAATTAGGTCATCACTTAAAACCCTTGCCACATGTCATCTTCTGATTAGCTCAAAATTTTAATTGACCTAATCACATTAAGCCAAGTGTCAAAGCTAGATTTAATCTTGACTTTGATCATCTTACATGATTGGAAGACAAATGGCAAGCTTATATGGTGCCATGTGTCACCATCTCATTATGCCACATGTCACTCTGTGAAATGACCAGATTCCCCTTGTGTTGTAATTTTGAGTTCTCAACCCAAAATAATTATTTTTTCTCTTTTAATCAATTTATATCAAATATAAATTAATTAATTAATCTCTGTTAATTAATTTCTCATAATTAAATTCATATTTAAACACTTTAAATATAAATTTAATTTATACTATACTTCCAATAACCTAGATTTGATTTCAAGTCATGCTAGGGACTTTGCAATCTAATTGCAAACTAAACCTATTTACTTAATCAATTAAACTCTTTAACTAATTAATTAAATCACATTTAATTTTGTGATTATTTGTGTATGTGTTTGACTCACTAGGCTCATCACTAATTGGCAATGAGATATGATATTAACTCTTAATATCATCAGAACTCTTTCTTACCATAAATGATTTCTCTAAATCATTTTATGCACCTCATAGACCATGGTTAACACCTAGCATAGCATGCCATGGCCACCCAATTAGTAATAAGGAATACCTTAAATGAACCTTTAATCATATGTTACCATGCACTAGAATCTCTCTGTTACAAAATTCCAATTCGAGCTGGAGTCATGGTTTATGTCAAACTCCATTTGCTATGAATATTATGTTCTCTTTTAATTCCAATTCTTGATTAAAAAGATTTTCTCATCAGAAACTCTTTTCTAATTAAATCTATCTGTCCTGGCCAGGAACTTGAAACATCAAGAACAATTAAATGAACATAAGATTTTATCCCTATTTACTTAGGGTAACAGATTCCATCTTAATCAACACCTACCTCCATATATAACTAGTAGGAGCAAACACATGCCCATATACCCATACACAGTATAAGTATGAAAGCAGTATCAAACTCAAACCACCTATATACAAGATAACTGTGCTATCTCAGATCTAAAGATTATATGCACTGATATGATTTATGACAATGCATTGACAAGAGTAAACTCCATGTGGTTGTCATAAATGTCACTGGTTCGGCCTACTTATCATGCATAAGTGCCTATCATGTTTGTTATATGGCATGAGACTCACCATTCCATCTTATTTACATTTGATATAAATAACTTGGGAATAAACATGATTACAATCTTTCTGGATAAGTCATGTCCTTATTGTGAAGTATCCTCGATTATGAACCAATTTTATGATACTTTGTGCTAGAAATACTATCACTCATATTCTTAACAACTTAAGAATATAATTTCTAACAAAATATCAATGGACATTTTCTATTACACATAAATATATTATGTAAACGGAAAAGTGAAAATGCCTTTTTATTAATAAAACATGTACAATATACATACTAAATAGGGCATACTACTAACAATCTCTCACTAGCACTAGAGCCATTCATTATAATATCTTAGATCCATCTTCTCAAGATGTCGGTCTAACTGAGCTTGTGACATAGGCTTAGTGAATGGATCAGTTGGAATTTCAGCTGATGCTATTTTCTGCATGGCTACATCGCTTCGCCCAACTATCTCTCTGATAATGTGGTAGCGCCTTTCTATGTGTTTGGATTTCTGGTGAGACCGGGGTTCCTTAGCCTGTATGACTGCTCCATTGTTATCACAGTGGTGTAGAACTGCTGACACATTGGAAGGAACTTCTGCAAGTTTTATCATGAACTTCTTCATCCAAATAGCTTCCTTTGCAACATCTGATGCAGCAATATACCCAGCTTCGGTAGCGGAATCTGCAGTCATACTCTGTTTGGAACTCTTCCAACTAACTGCACCTCCATTACAAATGAACACATACCCAGAGGTAGACTTTCTATCATCGATATTTGATTGAAAATCAGAATCTGTATAACTATCCAATTACAAGTCACCACCTCCATATATCAAGAATAAATCCTTAGTTCTTCTCAACTACTTAAGGATATTCTTGACAGCTATCCAGTGTTCCAAACTTGGATTGGATTGATACCTGCTAGTCAAACTAACAGCATATGCTATATCTGGCTTAGTACACAATATTGCATACATCAAACTTCCAATAGCCGAAACATATGGAATCCTGGCTATTTTATCTCTTTCTTCAGGTGTCTTTGGAGACATCTCTTTAGAAAGGTGGATACCATGTCTCACTGGTAACAAACCTCTCTTAGAATCAAGCATGTTAAACCTCCTTAACACCTTTTCCAAGTATAGACTTTGGGATAAACCAATTATTCTTTTCGCTCTATCTCTATAGATGCGAATCCCAAGAATATAGGTTGCCTCCCCTAAGTCTTTCATGGAGAATGTATTTGATAATCATACCTTTATAGTTGTCAGCATACCTGTGTTATTATCCATCAATAAAATGTCATCCACATATAAGACAAGGAAAGTGACAATACTATCACTAACCTTCTTATATACACATGGCTCATCCTCATTTTTTATAAAACTAAATGACTTAATGGCTTCATCAAAATGGATGTTCCAACTCCTCGAAGCTTGTTTCAACCCATAAGTGGATCGCTTTAGCTTGCATACTTTGGAACCATCTTGGGATTCAAAACCCCTATGTTGTTTCATGAAAATGTTTTCTTCAATCTATCCATTGAGAAAAGCTGTTTTAACATCCATTTGCCAAATCTCATAATCATAGTATGCAGCTATTGCTAATAGAATCCTAATTGATTTAAGTATGGCAACAGGCGAGAAAGTCTCCTCATAGTCGATTCCTTGCCTTTGGCGAAACCCTTTCGCTACTAGCCTTACTTTATAGGTCTCTACCTTTCCATCAGAGCTAATCTTCTTCTTGAAAACCCATTTGTTTCCTATAGGTAAAACACCTTCAGGTGGGTCAACAAGATATCAAACTTGATTCTTATACATGGAATCAATTTCGGATTTCATAGCATCAATCCATTTTGAAGAGTTAATATCTGATATAGCTTCTTCATAGGTAAGTGGATCATCTCCATGATCTACTTTTTCATGAGTCGACAACTCTTGTTCTTCTTCATGAAGAAAACCATATCTCACTGGTGGGTGAGATATCCTTGTTGATCTGCGAGGAATAGCTGTAGATGTTTCATCAATAGGTGTAGGTTGACTAGATGGATCTATATCCATTTGATCTATTGGTTGGTCAGAATTCTCCAATTCTAACTTTATTTGCCTTCCTTTGCCTCCTTCTTGAACAAACTGTTGTTCAAGAAATGTGGCATCTCTACTTACCACAACCTTTTGTGATGTAAGCAAATAAAAATAATATCCAAAACTCTATTTTGGATATCCAACAAATCGACTCTTTTCTGATCTAATTTCCAATTTATCAGTGTTCAGCCTTTTGATATAAGCTAGACAACCCCAAATTTTAACATGCTTAAGACTTGATTTTCTTCCGTGCCATATCTCATAAGGTGTGGAAGAAACTGATTTTGATGAAATCCTATTTAGAATATGCAAAACTGATTCTAATGCAAATCCCTAAAAGGAGATTGGCATATCAGTATAATTCATCATACTATGTACCATATCTAATAGGGTATGATTTCTCCTTTCAGATACACCATTCAGCTGTGGTGTTCCTGGAGGAGTCATCTGGGAAACAATGCCATGCTATTTCAAGTATTCATCAAATTCAATACTCAAGTATTTACCTCCACAATCTGATCAAAGAGCTTTAATACTTTTTCCTGTTTGATTTTCTACTTCATATTTAAATTCTTTGAACTTTTTAAAGGATTCATGTTTGTATTTCATCAAATACAAATATCCAAACCTTGATTTATCATCAATAAAGGTAATAAAGTAATGAAAAACCGCCTCTAGCTCTTTCTTTAAATAGACCACATACATCACTATGTATTAGCTCAAAAATATTTTTAGCTCTTAGTCCTTGTCTAAAAAAGGTGATCTAGTCATTTTGCCTTGAAGGCAGGATTCACAAGTTGGAGTAAGTTCAGAACCCAATGAGGATAAAATTCTCATTTTCTCCAGTTTTGCAATCCTATCTTCTGCAACATGACCTAACCTTAAGTACTAAATATATTTTGAACTTGAGTTGATTTTCATCATGGCATTGCATTCTTTTAGATTGCTTGCATTAGATTTGTATTTAACATTATTATTTAAATAATAAAGTCCATCATGCATATAACTCGAACCAACATATTTATTTCCAAAATAAATATTGCAAACATCATTTATGAACTGAAATTCATAACCATCTCTAGTCAAACTAGATATAGAAATGATGTTCTTAAAAGCATTTGGTACATGCAGCACCTTTTTTAAATACAAAACATGCCCACACATGTATAAAGATTTAAATCCTACGGCTAAAGCTTCAACAGTTGAGCCATTGCCAACCCGGAGTCTAATATCTCGTTACTGCAAACTGTTATTACTTGCTATACTCTGGGTAGTTCATATTCCAATGCCCATTCTTCTGGCAGTGAAAACACTTTCTTTTGCCTCCATCAGCTTTGATCTTCCCTTTTTGTTTAGCTATCTTCTTGGAAGGACCAGGAATTTGAGGTTTCTTTTTCTTATTGCCCTTCTTCTTGTTGGACTTTCCAGCAGAAGAAGATGCAATCAAAGCTACCTCTTTTCCTTTATTGCCCGGCATATTCTTTTAGGCAATAACCAGCATGTTAAGTAAACCAGCCAAGGTGTATTCTTGCTTAGTCGTATGGAAATTTATCACAAAATTCCCAAATAACTTAGGAAGGGACTGAAGGATAAAATCCGCTTGCAGTTGGAAATCCATGTTAAAATCAAGATGTTCCAGCTGCTCAATAAGCCGAATCATCATGTGGACATGATCTCCAACATTTTGTCCCTCAGACATCTTCATGCGAAATAGCCGCCTAGATATTTCATACTTGGCATTCCTGCTATGTTCACCATACAACTCTTGTAGGTGATGGAGGATCTCACTTGCATATTGCATGTTCTCATGTTGCTTCTCTAACTCATTACTCATAGAAGCAAGCATATAATACTTAGCTCTCATATCATGCTCCTTCCACTTGACCAAAGTTTCATGTTCCTCTTGAGTGGCCTCTGGAGGTAAGGGACCAAGAACCTATGAGTCTAGAGTGTTCAAGGTTCAGGACAAGCTTCAAATTTCTTAGCCAATCAGATAGATTAGGTCCTGTCAACCTATTGTGATCAAGTATGTTCGCAAAGATATTGGATGGTGGTGGTTGTGATGTGCTTATTATTATCAGAAAATTAACTGTAGAAAATAACCAGATTAATTAGTAAATGTATAATGTATTTAACCAAAATGATTATGGTCTTTTAATCAAATTGGTCCTCCCACTAACTTAGCGAAACCTACACTTCCAAAGTAGAAAATGAAAATCCTAGTTCGATGGATTTCTAGTGGGTGATTGAATTCTTATAGTCTTATTGATCATCCTCAGACACATCCATTATTGGAATTACAACAAACTGTAAGTGAGCAACTCCTTGCCCATCACATCTTGTCACACCTTATCCCTCTATAAGGCATAACATGATCCCGTAGAATACCTAATGAACTACTGAACTTTACCTACCGATAACTCATTAAGTACCCTACAAGGGATTTTAAAATCATTTTCTTACTTTTAGAAGTGGTGAGCATTTTCTAATAGATATTAAAATATTTAATTAAAGTTTATTATCTAGTTAAAATTTTTGTCCCTTTTTATTTTTTCGCAAATTTTAGAAAAATTTCGATAGAGTGCCGTCTGTATTTTGATAAAATAGTTCTTCAAATACCTGTAAAAAGCACTTCCAATGATTTATCTCATCAACTTTATCAAATCAACATCCATCACAACCAATTTCAACATCATTTCTCAAATTCCAAAAATTCAAATCAGTAATTTCCAATTCCATTATCATCCAAAATAATACTAAGTAATTTCATTCAAATTAAAACATAATACTTTCATTCACTTTTCACTAAAGTTAAAACAAATTACATTCATCCAATCAGAATTTACATTGGAAAAATCCAAACTAATATTATTACAAACTTTATACAACTGCTCATGACTAGTTCTACATGTACATACATTTACATATATCAAAATAATTATTACAATCAGGGTATAAAATATACCCGATAGTAACTTCAGGGAAGGTGGCTCCACAATCCTCAGCAGCTCACTCTGCTACTCTTTTAGTCTCTATATCTGTGACAGCAATAACAGCCATCGCTGAGTACTATGACTCAGTGGTGCACAACATACTAAAATAACCTTTATGCAGAATTTAAATCATACTTATTCAAAAACTGAACTGAATATGAGAAATAAATACAAACATGATTTATAAGCTTTTAATCCAAACAATTTCATTTTGAAAGTCTCAAAACAAATTTCATAAAAATACACAGTTATATCATGCCATTCGAAACAATAGTCATCTCAATAGCCAGAGGCTTATGAGAAGTCACATCACAAGGCTAGCTAGCTCAAATATATGGATATCCATTCAATTTCTTCTTCTACTGGCACACACCTCAACACTTCAGCCAGAGAAGGAATCAAAATTCGAAATTGATTTTCCCCACTAGTCATGCTAGTGAGGCATTCAAATATATGGTCATGACACTGTGATTTCAAAACTGTCTTAGCAATTTACTAAACATTTATTGCCATTTCAAACACAAACAAATAAACTTTCAACAATTTAAGTCAAAAGCATAATACACATTTCATGCACTTTGTAAAAGAATTTTAAAGAATATTGATATTATGCACAAACCTTATACAAGTTGTCTCTTGGCCTTGACTCGGTGCCTCGGGTTCTTTTCCAGTATTCTTTTCCACTGAAACACACAGTTTCATAGTGTTTCAGTATCAGAACTTATAATAAATTCAAAAATAAATTCAAATCTACTTAGAGCTAGCTTTAATATGCTAAACTTAACGTTCTTTAAAATTTGTATTTAGGGGTTACTATTCACAATACTATTCAAGTCAATTTATTGACTTTCTAAAGGTTAATAGGTATGGAAATTCTAATTTTACCCACATACCACATTTTGGTTACCTAATTTGTTAGTTTTGGTTCTTTTCTCAAAACTTAAGCCTTTTAGGTAAAATTTCAAATTTTCAGTTTTGGTGTCCTATATTACACTATTCCATTGGTCATATTGCTGTTAGAATTTGGCAAAGTTTTCTTCATAGAAATTGTTCCTTATTGTCTTAACTTTATTTCCCTTTTTGAATCACTCCATTTGGAGTTTTGTAGCCCAAGTTATAGCCATTTGAACATGGCTGGCTGGATTAATCTAACCCAGATTTTCTGGGCACCTAATTTGGTTCTGGCAGTTTTGGGTTACTAAAATTGGGTGACTAAGTGACTTGGTTAAGGGCATAATTTGGACTTGTGTTCTTCATGAAAGTTGTAGGGCTATGTCTCAATTTTCTACTGGTATAATTTCAGGTCATTTAGACCTACCTAGCCCAAGTTATGGCCAAATGAACAAACACTGTTTATTTGGTTATTTTTGTAAAGGGCAGTGTGCCCAATTCCAGATTTGGCCAATTTGTTCACTATGCTATGGTCACTTTCTGGGCATGATTCCTAAATGAAAAATGTGCCATTTTGTGTCTAATTTCATTCCCAATTGGCCTCACATCAATTGGGTTGGTAAAGTTTCAGTTTTGGTTCCTGAAAGGGACCTAGGTCATGCTGCCTGCAATTTGACCATAACCAATCCGAATTTCAATTTGGTTCCAACACTTCCTACACACCACAATTGGTCATACATGACCATTTTTCAACTTAGGTAAGGTCAGCCACATCAGTTGGCTAATTCTCATATTTTTCCTCCCAAAACCTTAGGTCAAGAACCCTAATTTTCTACATTCCTCAATTCATGCAATTTAAACATACAAATCACCTATACAACATTAATTCACCAAGATTTCATGTTTAACCTAACTAAACACCATCAAACTCTAGGGTACCATGGCTGCTAAAATTTCAGTTTGATAATTCATACATGTTTCTTCAAGTTTTCTCATACCATTTCCACTCAATCCAACTCAATTCAAAAGCTAAAGGACTAACTTAAGGTTAATTGACACTTACCTTAAGTAAGCAGAATTTATATCTCCAATTTTTCAACCTTTGCTTGATTTCTTTACTCCCAATCTACTTTTCAAAGCTCAAACACAAGTTTTAACTAAGGAATTTATAATTTTTATGGCTGAATTTAAGGTTTCTTCAAGCTCAAAATGAGCTTTAATGGAGTTTGGAGTGAGAGGGCTTTGTGAGAGAGAGAGGCCGACTGGTTGGGATAAGGGAAGAAGATGATACTAATTTTTTTTTTCTTTTCTTTTATGTATTTTTAAGTCTTAATTAATACTCAATTATCCTATAGTTTCAATTTTTTAATTATTAAGTTTATTGCATCATGCATGATGTCATGCATGATGTAAGTATCCTTTTTTAATTTTTTTCTTTTTCCTCTTTTTTTTTTAATTTTTTCTTAGTTCTTTAATTTAATTCTTAATCCCGAAATTTTCTTTTCTCCGATTTTATTGGACAGTTAGGTCAGGAGTCAGCTCAGGGCTGAATTGACCAAATTGCCCCTCACCGGTTCAACCCGATTTGTAAGTAATTCAATATTTCTTTCGGATCCCTGACCTAATTATTTGACCTATTTAACAATTATTTTTCATGATTTTCTCTTTTCCATTGTGTTCGCAGTAGTCCTAAGGACTGCGGCGTCACATTTTATGGTTCAAAATTTGAGTTTAAATCGACCTTGCAGTCCTTCCCGAGAAGGTCACCCATTGCTGTGACTCTCGGCTCATTTAACTTCTTATGTTTTTCTTATTTATAGTTAACTATTTGACAATTACTAATTATTTGTGTTCAAGGCTTATCTAGTTGTCTTAGATATGGTTCTAATTTCCTTAATTTCCGGATCGACACTGATCACCAGAACAGTGAAATATACCAGGCTATGCAAATAGGGGTGTTACAATTTCTCCCCCCCCCCCCTAAAATAAATTTTGTCTCGAAATTTTACCTGGTATCAATTTATGAATAGCTGTGGGTGTTGTCTCCTCATATCTTCCTCTCATTCCCAAGTAGCTTCTTAGCCCGAATGATGGTTCCACAGCACTTTCACTAACGGTATCTGCTTGTTCCGTAGCTGCTTCACCTCATAAGCCAGAATCTCTATGGGTTCTTCCTCATATGTGAGGTCTGGATTCACTTCGATTTCTTCTACTAGTAGTACATGAGATGGGTCAGATCTATACCTCCTCAACATAGACACATGAAAGACATTATGTATCTTCTCTATCTCTGGAGGTAGTGCTAAACGATATGCCAAAGGACCCATTCTTTCCAGAACCTCATATGGTCCAATGAAACGAGGACTCAGTTTTTCCTTTCTACCAAATCTCATAATTTTCTTCCAAGGGGAAACCTTGAGGAATACTTTCTCACCCACTGCATACTCAATATCCCTTCTCTTTAAATCAATATAGGACTTCTAACGGTCTGATGTAGTCTTAAGTCTATCTCTGATCACCCTGATCTTCTCCTCGGTATGCTGAACAATTTCGGGCCCAATCATCTTTCTTTTACCTACTTCATCCCAACACAGGGGAGTTCTGCACTTTCTGCCATATAAAGCTTCATATGGTGGCATTCCAATGCTTGATTGGTAGCTATTGTTGTAAGCAAACTCAATCAAAGGCAAGTGTCTGTCCCAACTGCCCTCAAACTCAATCACACAAGCCCGTAGCATGTCCTCCAAGATCTGAATTACCGTCTCAGATTGGCCATCTGTTTGTGGGTGGAATGCCATACTGAAGTTCAATCTAGTTCCTACGGCTCTTTGAAGACTACCCCAAAATCTAGAAGTGAACCTAGGATCTCTATCAAATACAATGGATACTGGCACTCCATGCAGTCTTACTATCTCATCAATGTACAACTTGGCCAATCTTTCTAAACTGTAGTCCATCCGAACTGGCAGAAAATGAGCAGACTTGATCAGTCTGTCAACAATGACCCATAGTGCATCATGACTCTTCTGTGTCTTCGGAAGTCCCATTAAAAAATCCATCGTTATTCTCTCCCATTTCTATTCCAGTACTGGTAGTGGATATAACAAACCAGCTAGTACTTGATGCTCTGCCTTTACTTGCTGACAAGTTAGGCATTTAGAAACAAATTCTGCCACATCTCTTTTCATACCCATCCACCAGTAGTGCTCTTTCAGCCCTCTATACATTTTTGTGCCACTAGGGTGCATAGCAAAAGGAGATTCATGTGCTTCCTTCAAAATGATCTGTCTCAAGTCAACGTCATTAGGAAAGCACATTACGCCTCGTGAAGCGATGGTATCATCTCTTACTGAGAATTCTGGTTTCTTGCCCATTCTGACTTCTTCTAATAGCTTCTGATACTTCTGATCATTTTGAGTAGCCATTCTGATCTGATCAATCAACACTGGCTGTACATGCCATGCAACTGCTATCTGCCCCTCATCATTAATCTCTAAGCTGGCATGTAATGATCTCAACTCATGTACCATAGACAAAGGAGTAACCTGTAGACTTACCATAGTATTGCGACTTAAGGCGTCAGCCACAACATTAGCTTTCCCTAGCTGATAGTCTATCAGACAATCATAGTCTTTTATCAACTCTAACCATCTCCTCTATCTCAAATTCAACTCCTTCTGAGTGCCCAAATACTTCAAACTCTTATGATCTGTGTAGATGTAACACTTTTCCCCATATAAATAGTATCTCCAGATCTTAAGAGTGAACACAATAGCTGCAAGCTTCAAATCATGTGTCAGATAGTTCCTCTCATGTGGTTTTAGCTGGCGTGATGCATAGGCAATGACATTCCATTCTTGTATCAATACACAACCTAACCCATTGTGAGAAGCATCACTGCAAACTGTGTATTCTTTACCTGGAGTAGGTAAAGTCAGGACTGAAGCCTCAATCAAACACCTCTTCAATTCATCAAAACTCTGCTGGCATTTTTCCATCCACTGAAATTTGACATCTTTTCGAAGTAATTTGGTCAATGGAGATGCCAACATGGAGAATCCCTGCACAAATCGATGGTAGTATTCAGCTAAACCTAGAAAACTGTGAATCTCTGTGATATTTTGGGGAGGCCTCCAATTAAGGACAGCTTCTATCTTACTTAGATCTACCTTAATGCCCTCTACCGATACTATGTGCCCCAAGAAGGATATTTACTTCAGCCAAAATTCACACTTCGATAATTTGGCATATAGTTATTTCTCCCTTAAAATCTGCAGTACAATCCGCATATGTCTATCATGCTCTTCTGCACTCCTTGAATAGACCAATATATCATCTATGAATACCACAATAAACTGGCCGATCTATGGTCTGAAGATAGTATTCATCAGATCCATAAAAGCAGTCAGAGCATTAGTTAACCCGAATGGCATGACCAAGAACTCATAATGGCCATAGCAGGTTCTAAAAGCAGTTTTAGGAATACTCTACTCTTGTACTTTCAACTGGTAATAACCTGATCTCAGGTCAATTTTAGAGAACACAGCTACACCCCTCAACTGATCAAATAAGTCATCAATGTGGGGCAATGGGTATCTGTTCTTTATTATCACCTTATTCAACTGTCAATAGTCGATACATAAGCGGAGAATGCCATTTTTCTTCTTAACAAACAACAATGGTGCTCCTCAAGGTGACACACTAGGGCGGATAAAGCCCTCGTCAAGCAGCTCTTGCAACTGCACTTTCAACTCTTTTAGTTTTGCTGGTGCCATTCTATATGGTGTTATGGAGATTGGGTCCACACCAGGCATAACATCAATCTCAAATTGCACTTCTCTTTATGGAGGTAATCCTGGCAATTCATCAGGAAACACATCCGAAAAGTCACATACTGTAGGGATGTCCCTCAGTGTTGGACTCCCCACTTGGGTGTCTATCAAATGTGCCAAGTATGCTTCACACCCCTTTCTGATCATCCTTCTAGCTAGTGTAGCCGAAATGATGTTTGATAGCAGTAATTGCCTCTCCCCATGTATTACCACATCACCGTACAAAGGGAGACCAAAAGTGACTGTCTTCAGTCTATAGTCAATCATGGCATGATGCCTGGCTAACCAATCCATGCCTAAGATAATTTCATAATCTTTGAAGGGCATTTCAATCAAAACTGACAGAAAAACATGTCCTTGGATCACTAAAGGACAGTCTCTATAGATTCTGTTGACCCGAACATCTTGTCTTAACGGACTAGTTACTAGCACTTCAAAACCCATTTTGACACACGGAGCAGCAAGTGAACTGATTATGCTAGTACTAACATATGAATGGGTTGAAACCGGATCAAACAACACAAATACTTCTTGATCAGAGATAGAGAATGTACCGGCTACAACATCGAAAGTCTCAGCCTCTTCTCGCTGTCTCATTATATAAACCCTGGCTGAAGCACTTCCTTACGCTGACTGACCAACAGTACCTTGACTGCCAGAAGCATTGCCTCTACCTCTGCATCTTCCTCTGCCAACCGGTTTTGAACCTCTGATAGCAGGACTCTGAATAGACCCTTCTGCAGTTGTAGGGGTTGGCCCAAATCTAGGGGCACTGGTGCAGTCCTTAGCAAGATGGCCTTTGCCTCCACAGTTAAAACAAGCTCTTGTTGCCCAATAGCATTATCCCCCATGAATCTTGCCACAAGTCTCACAGGGGCAGGCAGGATATGAACCCCTGATCGACTACTGACCAGAACTTGGGGGTCTCTATCTAGAGAATTTACCTCTTCCAAACCTTCCACCTCTACCTCTGCTAGGTCCCCCAAATTTCTTCTTCTTTCCAGAGGTACCACTAGGACTTTGCTCTACTGACTTTTCCCCTTTATCTTTCCCTAATTTCTCAGTCTTCTTTGATTTTTCTTATACTGGGGTCGCTTCTGATTCAATTCTTTCCAGCTCAAGTGCCTGAGAGATGAGCTCAGAGAAGTTACTGTGTCTGAATCCCACTACTTGCATCCTCAAATTGGGCTTCAAACCAGTCTCAAATCTCTTGCACCTTTCCTTGCTAGTAGAAAGGAGACTTCTAGCATAGTGGCTTAAGCGGGAAAACTCCCTCTCATATTCTGCCACTGTTCTGTTGCCTTGTTTTAAACTCAGAAATTCTTATAGTTTCTGATCCACATATGCATCTGGGACGTATTTACATGCGAACTCTCGATGAAGTCATCCTGTGTCAAGATCGTGGTTCAGCCAAGCTGTGGGGGATGGTCTTCCACCAATTATAAGCATCCCCTTGTAGCAAAGATACTGAATATTCAAATTTTAGTTCATCTTGACAGTGCAATTTCTCGAATACTCTGTCCATTCTTTCCAGCCATTGCTCTGCCTCTAGTGGGTCCACTGTACCCTTAAATTCTGTGGCCCCATACTTCAACAGTTTGTCATACTGTCTGACTGGAGCTTGAGGTTGCACCACAGTAATCTAGGGTGGAGCTTGAGCAGGCATACCCCCAACCATCTGTTGAAATATTGCCGCCATCTGCTGTGCGAACGGTGCAGGAAACTGCGACATTTGTGGGGTTGGTGCCACTGACCCACTAACATTTTGTAGAGCTGGGGCTTCCCCTTGTGCCTCAGCTTCAACAAATTGCTCAACAGAGCGATCCCCTTCTTCCATATTAGTCTGGAATAGGATATCTCCCGAACAATTAACATAAGGAGATTTCTCTCCGTTAGTTCATATTTATGATGTAATGCACTGTATGTAACAAATAAGGACATTGAGCAGTTGTACTTAGCAAAGAAAAGACACAAATTCACAAGTTGAAACATACTTCCAAAATTTGCTTTGATACCACTAAAACATGTAACACCTTACTCCTATGTAAGGCATAACATAATCCCGTAGAATACCTAATGAACTACCGAACTTCACCTACCGATAACTCATTAAGTACCCTACAAGGGATTTTAAAATCATTTTCTTACTTTTAGAAGTGGTGAGCATTTTCTAATAGGTATTAAAACATTTAATTAAAGTTTATTATCTAGTTAAAATTTTTGTCCCTTTTTATTTTTTATCAAATTATAGAAAAATTTCGGCAGAGTGCCATTTGTATTTTGATAAAACAGTTCTTCAAATACCTATAAAAAGCACTTCCAATGATTTATCTCATCAACTTTATCAAATCAACATCCATCACAACCAATTTCAACATCATTTCTCAAATTCCAAAAATTCAAATCAGTAATTTCCAATTCCATTATCATCCAAAATAATACTAAGTAATTTCATTCAAATTAAAACAGAATACTTTCATTCACTTTTCACTAAAGTTAAAACAAATTACATTCATCCAATCAGAATTTACATTGGAAAAATCCAAACTAATATTATTACAAACTTTATACAACTGCTCATGACTAGTTCTACATGTACATACATTTAAATACATCAAAATAATTATTACAATCAGGGTATAAAATATACTCGATAGAACTTCAGGGAAGGTGGCTCCACAATCCTCAGTAGCTCACTCTAGTCTTTATATCTACGATAGTAATAATAGCCATCGCTGAGTACTATGACTCAGTGATGCACAACATACTAAAATAACCTTTATGCAGAATTTAAATCATACTTATTCAAAAACTGAACTAAATATGAGAAATAAATTCAAAAATGATTTATAAGCTTTTAATCCAAACAATTTCATTTAGAAAGTCTCAAAACAAATTTTATAAAAACACACAGTTATATCATGCCATTCAAAACAATAGTCATCTCAATAGCCAGAGGCTTATGAGAAGTCACATCATAAGGCTAGCTAGCTCAAATATATGGATATTCATTCAATTTATTCTTCTACTGGCACACACCTCAACACTTCAGCCAGAGAAGGAATCAAAATTCGAAATTGATTCCCTCCACTAGTCATGCTAGTGAGGCATTCAAATATATGTTCATGACACTGTGGTTTCAAAACTGTCTTAGCAATTTACTAAACATTTATTATCATTTTAAACACAAACAAATAAACTTTCAACAATTTAAGTCAAAAGCATATTACACATTTCATGCACTTTGTAAATGAATTTTAAAGAATATTGATGTTGTGCACAAACCTTATATGAGTCGCCTCTTGGCCTTGACTCGATGCCTCAGGTTCTTCCTGGTATTCTTTTCCACTGAAACACACAATTTCACAGTGTTTCAGTATCACAACTTATCATAAATCCAAACATAAATTCAAATCTACGTATACCTAGCTTTAATATGCTAAACTTGACATTATTTAAAATTTGTACTTCGGGGTTACTATTCATGACACTATTCAAGTCAATTTGTTGACTGTCTAATGCTTAATAGGTATGAAAATTGTAATTTCACCCACATACCACATTTTGGCTATCTAATTAGTTGGTTTTGGTTCTTTTCTCAAAACTTAAGTATTTTAGGCAAAATTTCAAATTTTCAGTTTTGGTGTCCTGTATTGCACTGTTCCATTGGTCATGTTACTGTTAGAATTTAGCTAAGTTTTCTCCATAGAAATTGTTCCTTATTGTCTTAACTTTATTTCTCTTTTTGAATCACTCCATTTGGAGTTTTGTAGCCCAAGTTATAGCCATTTGAACATGGCTGGCCGGATTGGTCTAACCCAGATTTTCTGGGCACCTAATTTGGTTCTGGCAGTTTTTGGTCACTAATTTTGCGTGGCTAAATGACTTGGTTAAGGGCATAATTTAGACTTGTGTTCCTCATGAAAGTTGTAGGGCTATGTTTTAGCTTTCTACTGGTAAAATTTCAGGTCATTTAGACTACCTAGCCCATGTTATGGCCAAATGAACAAACACTGTTCATTTGGTCATTTTTGTACAGGGCAGTGTGCCCAATTCCGGATTTGGCCAATTTATTCACTATGCTATGGTCGCTTTATGGGCATGATTCCTAAATGAAAAATGTGACATTTTGTGTCTAGTTTCATTCCCAGTTGGCCTCACACCAATTGGGTTGATAAATTTTTAGTTTTCTCCCGGAAAGGGACCTAGGTCATACTGCCTGCAATTTGACCATAACCAATCCGAATTTCAATTTGGTTCCAACACTTCCTACACACCACAATTGGTCGTACATGACCATTTTTCAACTTAGGAAAGGTCAGCCACATCAGTTGGCTAATTCTCACATTTTTCCTCCCAAAACCCTAGGTTAAGAACCCTAATTTTCTTCATTCCTCAATTCATGCAATTTTAACATATAAATCACCTATACAACATTAATTCACCAAGATTTCATATTTAACCTAGCTAAACACCATCAAACTCTAGGGTACCATGGCTGCTGAAATTTCAGTTTGATAATTCATACATGTTTCTTCAAGTTTTCTCGTACCATTTCCACTCAATTCAAAAGCTAAAGGACTAACTTAAGGTTAATTAACACTTACCTTAAGTGAGCAGAATTTATATCTCCAATTTTTCAACCTTTGCTTGATTTCTTTACTCCCAATCTACTTTTTAAAGCTCAAACACAAGTTTTAACTAAGGAATTTACAATTTTTATGGCTGAATTTAGGGTTTCTTCAAGCTCAAAATGAGTTTTAATAGAGTTTGGAGTGAGAGAGCTTTGGGAGAGACAGAGGCTGGCTGGTTGGGATAAGGGAAGAAGATGATACTAATTTTTTTTTTCTTTTATGTATTTTTAAGTCTTAATTAATACTCAATTATCCTATAGTTTCAATTTTTAATTAATAAGTTTATTGCATCATGCATGATGTAAGTAACATTTTTCAATTTTTTTCTTTTTCCTCTTTTTTTTTATTTTTTCTTAGTTCTTTAATTTAATTCTTAATCCTAAAATTTTCTTTTCTCTAATTTTATTGGACAGTTAGGTCAAGAGTCAGCTCTAGGAGTGAATTGACCAAACTGCCCCTCGCCAGTTCAACCCGATTTGCAAGTAATTCAATATTTCTTCCGGATCACTAACCTAATTATTTGACCTACTTAACAATTCTTTTTCGTGATTTTCTCTTTTCCACTATGTTTGCAATAGTCCTAACGACCACAGCGTCACATTTTACGGTTCAAAATTTGAGTTTAAATTGACCTCGCAATCCTTCTCGAGAAGGTCACCCATCGCTGTGACTCTCGGCTCATTTAACTTCTTGTGTTCTGTTTTTCTTATTTATAGTTAACTATTTGACAATTACTAATTATTTGTGTTCAGGGCTTATCTAGTTGTCTTAGATATGGTTCTAATTCCCTTAATTATCCAGACTGACACCGGTCACCGGAACAGTGAAATATACCAGGCTATGCAAATAGGGGTGTTACACATCTCATGTGAGGTTCAATCCTTTACCTAGCCCCTAACGCTCAAAATCTCAGGCACATCCATTATTAACTTATCTTGCATTAGTTAAGTTGATCCCATTGAGCCAGTAAACATGCAAATAATTTTAATGTCCTCAGGCACATCCATTATTGGCCACCAAACCACATACATATTTACAACATCTCATGCTTAACAATTATTCTTAAGAAAATCTCTTAAATTAATTGCATCATATGCAAGTATTTAAAATTTCTTAAAATAATTGCCTCAATGGAGGGCCCATGATATAATTACTTTTAATTATACCATTTCCAGCTTAATCATTTGTTTGGAAGATTTTGTGGTCGGCCTAATTACTATTATAGTCTCACTTTGCAGATTATCCAATTAGCATGCATATATCATATACTTGCAAACATTCCCATACATCTCATGCATTCATGGATAAACATATCAATATGGTATGATCATGGACTTTCTAAGGGATTCAATTCTGAGCCACCAAGAATTGAATCAGGGCATTCCTAGGTGCATTTCATTCATTCATATTACAAGAGTTACTGAAGGAGTACATAATCAACACTTGATCTTGAATTCCTCCCACTGGTCCCACTAATGCTCTTAACCTCCTTGATCTTCTTGTAATCTAATTACATGGTAATCTTTAGCATCCCAAGGTGAATTTTTCAAGAACCAAATAAATGAAATTACAACCCAAAAATATTACAACCTTTATAATACATGCCACTAAAATAAATTAATTAATTTATAACCTAAAGAAATATCAAAGAAATAAATTCAATCACATTGGTCTTTTATTGTCCATGATCATCCATCATGCATATCACTATTTAACAATTAAATAAAACATATATACTAAAATTATATTGAATATCTCATATTCAACCTAAAAATCCATATTTGAATCTCATTCAAACAAATTTAAAAATTCATATTTGAATCACATTCAAACAAATTAAAAAATTCATATTTGAATCACATTCAAACAAATTTAAAAATTCAAATTTGAATCTTATTCAAACAAATTTAAATACTCATACTTGAATCACATTCAAACAAATTTAATTGTGTGATTATAATTCTAATTAAATAATTTAATTAGACATAGACATAATTATGGGCATCAAACATATAACAATTGCACAATTGAAGTCCATACCATGCGCACCATTGAGGTGCTCTTGAATCTGCCACCTACGGTGACTCCACCATGTGTGCCGCCAAACATGGACATCCAACCAGTAATGAAACAAATCATCTTATGATCAAATCACACAATTAAATCATATATTAAACAATCTAAATGACAAATATAGTGGCTCTGATACCAATTGAAGGAGTGGAAGCATGAAAATTATTAGATTAGAACATTGAATTCAAAATTTTTCTCCTAGGATCTCATGCATCATGCAAGATTCATTATTTATCTATTGATTTCAATGTTCAATTGTATATTAAAACACTTTTAATATGCATTTGGATCTACATTGTCATTTAAGATTTTAGAATTAACAAATTAATTCATTAGAACCCTAGATTAATTCAAGAATATGTGCACTAATCTTTTGATGCACTGTAGATGTGTTTGGTACCTTTGGGAAGCACCTAGGACCCCAAATATTTTCCCTCTAGTTTGTCCACACCAAGATCACCAATGGCAACCCCTTGAACACTTCTAAAGCCTTGCTAAGCAATTAGAAAATAGGGATTTGCCATTAAAGAGGTTATAGATGTGTACAGGACACTAGAAACGATTTCTAGCAATTTTAATTCAAGAGAATATGGGCAATTCTCTTTGAATTGATGAAAGAAGAAAAAGAAGAGAGAGGAGAGCTTCTTTGGGTGGCGGCACCTTGAGAGAATAATCAGATTGTTATGTTATTCTTTCATAATATCACATTATATAATTAGGTCATCACTTAAAACTCTTGCTGCATGTCATCTTCTGATTGGCTCAGAATTTTAATTGACCTAATCACATTAAGCCAAGTGTTAAAGCTAGATTTAATCTTGACTTTGATCATCTTACATGATTGGAAGACAAATGGCAAGCTCATATGGTGCCATGTGTCACCATTTTATGGTGCCATGTGTCACCATCTCATGGTGCCATGTGTCACCATCTTATGGTGTCATGTGTCACCTCGTGAAATGACCAAATTACCCTTGTTTTGTAATTTTGAGTTCTTAACCCAAAATAATTATTTTTCCTCTTCTAATCAATTTATATCAAATATAAATTAATTAATTAATTAATCTCTATTAATTAATTTCTCATAATTAAATTCATATTTAAACACTTTAAATATAAATTTAATTTATACTATATATCCAATAACCTAGATTTGGTTTCAAGTCATGCTAGGGACTTTGCAATCTAATTGCAAACTAAACCTATTTAATTAATCAATTAAACTCTTTAACTAATTAATTAAATCACATTTAATTTGGTGATAACTTGTGTATGTGTGTGACTCACTAGGCTGATCACTAATTGGCAATGAGATATGATATTAACTCTTAATATCATCAGAACTCTTTCTTACCATAAATAATTTCTCTAAATCATTTTATGCACCTCATAAACCATAGTTAACACCTAGCATAGCATGCCATGGCCACCCAATTAGTAATAAGGAATACCTTAAATGAACATTTAATCATATGTTACCATGCACTAGAATCTCTCTGTTACAAAATTCCAATTCGAGCTGGAGTCATGGTTTATGTCAAACTCCATTTGCTATGAATATTATGTTCTCTTTTAATTCCAATTCTTGATTAAAAAGATTTTCTCATCAGAAACTCTTTTCTGATTAAATGTATTTGTCCTGGCCAGGAACTTGAAATATCAAGAACAATTAAATGAACATAGGATTTTATCCTTATTTACTTGGGGTAGCAGATTCCATCTTGAACAACACCTACCTCCATATATAACTAGTAGGAGCCAACACATGCCTATATACCCATACACAGTACAAGTATGAAAGCAGTATCAAACTCAAACCACCTATATACAAGATAACTGTGCTATCTCAGGTCTAAAGATTATATGCACTGATATGATTTATAACAATGCATTGACAAGAGTAAACTCCATGTGGTTGTTATAAATGTCACTGGTTCGGCCTACTTGTCATGCATAAGTGTGACACCCCTTACACGTCTACAGTATAGCTAAGTAAGAT
Source organism: Hevea brasiliensis (assembly GCF_030052815.1). Lineage (NCBI taxonomy): Eukaryota > Viridiplantae > Streptophyta > Magnoliopsida > Malpighiales > Euphorbiaceae > Hevea > Hevea brasiliensis. The sequence goes on along the minus strand of NC_079495.1, from coordinate 49,888,102 downwards.
ATGCCACACCGTGTACCGGAACACCCTATTTTATTTCAATAATTTTTATTTTTCCTTATTTATTTTTTTCATAGCTATGAAATACAATTTGTGAAATATAATTCATTTCAGTCATTTATTGAAATCATAAATTTATTTGAGGTTTCGCAAATTTTATAGAAAATCCGACAGAGTACCGACTAAAAACAGAGAAAACTGTTCTTCGGAACCTGTGAAAAACACTTCCAATATGTTTTCAATCATTCCAAAACTCCATTTCATCAACAAAGTCTCAATATTTTTCAACAACATTTCCATTTCTCATTCATTCATTTCATATGATATTCATATACAAGTCATAAATAAATATTCAATTTTTATTCATAAACACAATTTTCACTATTTACATTAATACCCAAAATACATTACATAAATCTCAATTACACATGAGAAAATAAAAATTAATTACAAAATACCAAAATGAAACCTAGTGTCCTGCTAATGCACTAAAGACGGTGAGGTGACACGGACAATATGCAAAGCTGTAAATGGTCTCACCCAGTCTGTGGTCTACTGGGCTCTCTTTCAGTCTCTTCCCCTCTAATTTAAATTTCATCCTCGAAATTTACCTGATGCAAACAGTTGAGGGAACTGTTGCCTCATTGTCTCTTCACTTTCCCAAGTTGCACCCTCGATGTTGTGGTGCCTCCAAAGCACTTTCACCAGTGGAATCTGCTTATTCCTCAACTCTTTCACTTCCCGAGCCAGGATCTGTATGGGTTCTTCTTTATATGTCAAATCCGGTTGTACTTCAATTTCTTCTATGGAGATGACATGTGAAGGATCTGAGCAGTATCTTCTTAGCATAAATACGTGGAACACATTGTGGATCTTTTCTAGTTCTGGTGGTAAAGCTAGCCTATAGGCCACTGGACCCACACGTTCAATGACTTCATATGGGCCAATGAACCTAGGGCTTAACTTACATTTTCTTCTAAACCTTAGTACCTTCTTCCATAGTGACACCTTGAGGAACACTTTGCCGCCAACCACATATTCTATCTCTTTTCTCTTCAGGTCGGCATAGGATTTTTATCTATCTGAGGCAACCTTCAGATTGGCTTTGATTAGTTTTACTTTCTCCTCAATCTGCTTCACCAGGTCTAGCCCTACCAGTTTATCTTCACCCAATTCAGTCTAGCACACTGGAGTTCTACATTTCCTCCCATACAGTGCTTCATACAGGGCCATTTGGATGCTAGCTTGGTAGCTATTGTTGTATGCAAATTCTACCAGTGGAAAGTATCTATCCCAACTTCCCTCAAACTCAATGACACAACTCCTCAGCATATCCTCAAGGACCTGACATATATTTCATGTTATTATCATCATTTTAGTTCAATATTTATATTAATTCAATTAGTTTCAATTGTTTACCTGGATTACTCTTTCTGATTGCCCATCCGTCTGAGGATCAAAAGCTGTGCTGAAGTGGAGTTGTTTACCCAAGGATTCATGCAACTTCTTCCAAAATCTCGATGTAAACCTTGGGTCTCGATCAGTGATGGAAAGTGGAATTCCATACAGTCTAACTATCTCGCTGATATACAATTCTATTAACATTTCCAGTGAGTAGTCAGTCCTAACTGGCAGAAAGTGTGCTAACTTCATCAATCTATCTACTATCACCCATACTACATCATGCTTCTTCTGGGTGAGAGGTAGACCACTTACAAAATCCATGGTGACCCGATCCCATTTCCATTCAGGTATGCGTATAGGCTGTAGCAAACCCGATGGAACTTGATGTTTTACCTTGACTTGCTGACATGTTAAGCATTTAGTCACATAGTCAGCTATGTCCTTCTTCATACTAGGCCACCAATAATGAAGCTTCAGATCATGATACATTTTTGTACTTCCTGGGTGTATAGCATAAACACTGGTGTGTGCCTCTTTCAGAATATTGGCTTTCAATTCCCAATCATCTGGTACACATACTCTTCCTTTGTAGTACAGAAACCCATCTACTTTCACTTCATAGTTAGTTACCTTCCCTTCAGATATTTTACTCATAGTAGTCATTAACTTCTCATCTACCTTCTGCCCATCTAAAATCTGTTGTAGCAGGTTTGGCCTCACTTGCAACTCAGCCAAAATAGCTCCATCTCGAGCCAAAGATAGGTGGGCATTCAATGATCTCAAAGCTGTGATGGATTTTCTACTCAAAGCATCAGCAACTACATTTGCCTTCCCAGGATGGTAGTCAATCACACAATCATAATCCTTCAGGAAATCAATCCATCACCTCTGTCTGAGATTGAGCTCCTTCTGGGTTAGCAAGTATTTCAGACTTTTATGGTCTATGTAAATGTAGCACTTTTCACCATACAAGTAATGCCTCCATATCTTTAGTGCGAAGATAATTGCTGTAAGTTCTAGATCATGGGTACGGTAATTCTGTTCATGTGGCCTTAACTGCCTAGAAGCATAGGCGATCATCTTCCCCTCTTGCATCAATACACACCCTAACCCATTATGAGAGGCATCACTGTAGACCACAAAGTCCTTTCCCGACACTGGCTGTGTTAACACTGGTGCCTCTATCAACATAGCCTTCAACTTCTCAAAACTGGTCTGACACTTGTCATTCCAGTCAAATCTAACATTCTTGTGTAATAACTTGGTTATTGAAGCAGCTATTCAAGAAAATCCCTTCACAAATCTTCTATAATACCCAGCTAGCCCCAAGAAACTTCTGACCTCAGTTGTATTTCTGGGAGGCTTCCATTCCATCACTGCTTCTATTTTCTTGGGATCCACCCTAATCCCATTAGCTGACACTATGTGTCCAAGGAATGTAATCTCATTCAACCAGAAGTCACACTTGGACAACTTAGCATACAGCTTCTTTTCTCTCAGGGTTTGCAGAATAATCTTTAAATGTTCATCATGTTCTTCCCTGGTCTTAGAATACACCAAAATATCATCAATAAAGACCACTAAGAACCGATCTAAGTATGGATGGAAGATATGGTTCATAAGGCCCATGAATGTTGCTGGTGCATTTGTTAGACCAAAGGGCATCACTAAAAACTCATAATACCCATACTGTGTCTTGAATGCAGTCTTTGGCACATCTGCATCCTTCACCCTCAACTGATGATACCCTGATCTGAGATCAATTTTGGAAAATACTCCTGCTCCTTTAACTGATCAAACAGATCATCAATTCTAAGCAACGGATATTTGTTCTTCACTGTCACTTTATTCAACTGCCAGTAATCGATGCACAACCTCAAAGTCCCATCCTTCTTTTTCACAAACAGCACTGAAGCTCCCCATAGTGACATACTGGGGTGTATGAACCCCTTATTCAGTAACTCCTATAACTGGATTTTCAGCTCCTTTAATTCTGTGGGTGGTGCCATCCTATAAGGAGCAATAGAAATTGGTGTTGTACCCAGCAATATCTCAATAGCAAATTGGACTTCCTTTTCTAGTGGCAAGCCAGGCAATTCTCCATAGAACACATCTGGGAAGTCTCTTACTATGGGTATGTCACATAGATCTGGCTTAGCCTGCCTAGTATCCACCACATGTGCTAGGTAGGCTTCACAACCTTTTCTCATTAGTTTTCTTGTAATTGTGGCTAAGATGACATTGGACAAGAAATTTGTCCTTTCCCCCACAACTGTAATCTCATTACCCTCAGGAGTATTCAATGAGATCCTCTTCAACTTACAATCAACCATTGCCTGATGACGTGACAACCAGTCCATTCCCAAAATCACGTCAAACTCATAGAAAGGCAACTCAATTAGGTCTGCCAAGAATTCATACCCCTAAATCCTTAACGGGCAACCCTTGTATACTTTGTTCACCACTACAATGTAGCCCAATGGATTAGTGACCAAAATGTCTTGGTCACTCTCCCCTACTAGTATCCTCCTTTCTACGGGTAAGTTGATGCAGATGTATGAATGAGTGGATCCTGGATCCACCAATGCATGCACAGATGTATTGTAGAGGGAGAACCTACCCCTGATGACGTCTAGGGCATCTTGCTCCTCCTGAGCTCTTATGGCATAAGCTCTGGTAGGTGCTCTGACCTCTGGCCTCTCTGCTGGCTCAGATGCAAGTCTCTGTGATGGTCCCATTGCCTCAAATTTACTAGATTTCCTACCCCTTTGTGGTGCAGGAGCAGGTCTGTCTACCTGTGTTGGAGCAGCTATAGCAGTTCTGTATGGACAGTTCCTTAACTGATGCTCTGTTGACCCATACCTTAAGTAAGCACTCGTCACTCTCCAACACTCCTCCTTATGCCACTTTAGGCAATGCAGACATGCAGAAGATGCTGGGGCTGGTCCCCTGAACCCCATCCCTAGAGAGTTGTCCACTGATGGTGTGGACTGACCTCTCCTAGGAGTGAACTATGGCCTGGGCCCCTGAGACTGACCCTGACCTTGCGGTTGACCTAAACTCTGTGTAGGTGGAGCTTTGAACTTCTTTCCTGGTGTAGGAGATGAGCTAGACTGACTCGGGCCCCTCTTCTGCTGTCTCTCTCTTCTGGTCTGCTCACTTATTCTAACCTTTTCAACTTTTATTACAGCTTCCACTAACTTGGTGAAGTTTGTGATTCCCAAGGCAGTAATCATGATCTTTATGTTGTCATTTAATCCCTCTTCAAATCTTTTACACCTCTTAGCTTCATTAGGGACTATCTCCCTTCCATAACGACTCAGTCTGACAAATTTTTTTTCATACTCTGCCACTGTCAACTGTCTCTGCCTCAGGTTAATGAACTCTCTTCTTCTCTCTTCCAAGTATACACTACCCACATACTTCTTCTTGAATTCTGAGAGGAAGAAGTCCTAAGTTATTAATTATGGCTGTACTTTACTAGACACTGTATCCCACCATTGGTAGGCATCATCTTGCAATAGAGATACAGCAGCTTCTAGATTTTGCTCTGGAGTGCAGTGGAGTTGTTTTAAAACTCTCCTTGTTCTGTTCCACCAGTTTTTGGCTACAACAGAATCATCTTCTCTCTTGCCGAAGAAATCCACTGCTCCAAATTTTCTTAATCTTTCCAGATGTGATTTCTACTGTGGAGGTGGTGGTGGTGGCATTACCCCAGCCATTTGTCTGAAGAACTCAACCATTTGCTAGAACACGGCCTGTGGAGGCTGAGCAGGCTCTGCTGGAGCTGGTGGAGCTAGTTCTCCCCTACCCCCAGTCTCAGCTGCTGCAGGAGGAGCATGACTCTCCACTTTCTCCTTAACTGCCCTCTGAGATGTGGGGTCCATATCCTATTCAAAATAACAAAGACAAACAGATCTCCATTAGTGTCACCTCGACTCTTGCAAATAGAATGCATGGTATGGACTCGATTTAGACCCAAAAACACCTAAACCGTGCTCTGATACCACTAAATGTGACACCCCTTACCCATCTACTGTATAGCCGAGTAAGATATGCCACACCGTGTACCGGAACACTCTATTTTATTTCAATCATTTTTATTTTTCCTTATTTATTTTTTTCATAGTTATGAAGTACAATTTGTGAATATAATTCATTTCAATCATTTATTGAAATCATAAATTTATTTGACGTTCCGCAAATTTTATAGAAAATCCGGCAGAGTACCGGCTAAAAATGGAGAAAACAGTTCTTTAGAACCTGTGAAAAACACTTCCAATGTGTTTTCAATCATTCCCAAACTCCATTTCATCAACAAAGTCTTAATATTTTTCAACAACATTTCCATTTCTCATTCATTCATTTCATATGATATTCATATACAAGTCATAAATAAATATTCAACTTTTCATTCATAAACACAATTTCTACTATTTACATTAATACCCAAAATACATTACATAAGTCTCAATTACACATGAGAAAATAAAAGTTAATTACAAAATACCAAAATGAAACCTAGTGTCCTACCAATGCACTAAAGACGGTGAGGTGACATGGACACTATGCAGAGCTGCAGATGGTCTCACCTAGTCTGTGGTCTACTGGGCTCTCTATCGGTCTCTTCAGAACCTACGCATGGCAAAAAGCAATGCGCTAAGCAATAATGCTTAGCGGTGCCAATAATAGAATAAAAAGAAATAATAGAAAATAAATATGTAGTGAATGTTCTGATGTCTTATGCAAAAAAATTTTTGATAATTATTTGTAGTCTTATTTGTTTTGTACCTTTTATATTCATTAATTCATTAAATTTATCCACTTTCATTTCTTTGGTTGCCCAAGCAACCTATACTGGGTGACTAGACTAGATAAATGAGTAAACTGGCACTGGGTATCAAGTACCTCGGGCCATCACACTATCGGTCACATATGTATCTCCCGGTGTGCAACAGAATAGCTAATAAGCTGTAATAACATTAGGCACAAGGCCAAGTATCAACACAATGTCAGAATGGCTAAAAGCCATGAAATCACAGAATGGCATAATGCCATGTGCAGTACTGCTAACTGAACCCTATTGGCATGCCAACCTATCCAAACTAATCTTGCTAGGTGTACTAGGGCATGTTACACTTTTAAATTTTACAATTCTTGAAATTTAAGTTTAGGTGTTACTATTCATTTTATTAGTCAGCTAAAATGTTGACTTTTGCATAGACAATAGGTACATTGGTTCTAATACTCCCAACATACCACATTTTACATTCTAAAGTTGTTGGTATTGGTTGCCAATACCATTTCTAAGCTTGGTGATAGTTATTCAAAATTTTCAGATTTCAAGCATTATGTTTACTGTTCTATTGGTCATTTGTACAGTAGGAATTTGGCAAAGTTGTATTCATCAAAGTTGTTCCTTATTGTGTCTAGTTACATTTATTTTTTTTGAATCACTCCATTTAGAGTTTTGTAACTCAAGTTATGGCCTAAATACCATAACTGGCCGAATTGCAAACTTTCCAGATTTTCTGGACATAAACAAATCTACAGTGTTTTGTACACTAATTACAGGTATATTTTTGAAGATGTTATGATCAAATTTTGGGTTTCGTTTCTACATGAAAGTTGTAGGTCTATGTCTCAACTTTCTTCTGGTAAAATTTCAGGTTAATTGGACCTTTCTACACTGAGTTATGACCAAATGAATAGACATTGTTCATTTGGTCATTTTGCCCAGGCAGAATGCAAGTCACCCGGATTAGGGTAATTTTTAGGTCAACTTGGTTTGGTTTTTTGGGTAGGGTTTCTTCACTAACGTTGTGCCATTATGTGTCTAATTTCATGTACAATTGGCCTTGCACCAATTGAACCTCTACAACTCCATTTATAGCTACCCAAACCTGCTGGACTCACACCTAGTCCTGTAGGTCACCAAGGGCAGCATGCCTAAGTTCCACTCTAACATCATTACTCACTTCAATTCCTCCTCACACATATTCAAATGGTCACTAATTGACCATTACAAGGTTAACGTACCATTACATGAGAAAACCCCAATGTTATTCAAATATCCAAGTTCTCAAGTTCATTCATGCACTATACTTGCATTTCACTTACATAATCATGTTCAAGCACTCATCTCATGCTATGGGCAGCTCATAAATACTTTACTTCAAGTAAATTCATCAAACTCTAACCACCCCTAGGCTGCTGAAATTTATAGGCATGGATACACATAATTTTTATTTTGTTTTTCTTACATTTTCTACTTATCTCATGGCATTAAGCATGAATCAAGTAAAAGTGCTAAGAGATTGGACACTAACCTCTTTTGCTCACTCTTCCAAGTCTCCAAAACTTCCTTCTTTCTTCTTCTTTTTGCTGGCTAGAGGTTGTTCAAGATGCAAGATCACTTTTTTGTGAAGCAAGGTAATGGTTTCAAGGTGAGATGAGGTGAGGTTTGAAGCTTTCATTAAGCTTCCATGGAGGAATGGGTTTGGGAAAGGGAAACGTCTAGTTTGGGGTGAGGAACAGTAGATTGTTTTTTGTTAATTTTTACCTCATTTTACCTTTTTTCAATTGATTTTTAATAGCTTATTCAAATGTGATTGGTGGGAGCACTTTTAATGACCTCATGGTGATGCCATAATTGATATTTTTCTCATTTTCTTTTCTTTTCTTCTCCACTCAATTTCAATTTAATTTTTAGTAATATTTATTCATATTTTGTGTCATGATAATTATTTACTTAACTGGACAAGTAGAACAAAAATCACCTCTGAAGGCAAAATGACCAAAATGCCTTCCGTTTGGCTTAACAGACTAAAATTGTCTGTACCGATTGAAAAATTTTTCTAAGCATTTTCTTGGCATTCCAATGCCATAGAAACCTCAATGACTCTTCTCTAGAGTCCCAAAAATTATTTTATAAATTTTACCCCGGGTCTAGGGCTCCTAGTTGCTAGAACTACAACTTCCCACTGGGTTACCCATCGCTAGGGCACCGGCTCATTTAACTTGGTTGTATTTTATTTTTAAAATTTTTTCTAAATTTTTCTTATTAATATTTGAGTTAATTATGGTTCCTCAATTTAGTTTAAATATTTTTCCAGACGTTCTAGCTGTCCAGACAGACACCGATCACCGAAACAGTAGAATGTACGGAGTTGCTATAGTGAGAGTGTTATAATAAGTGCCTATCATGTTTGTTATATGGCATGAGACTCACCATTCTATCTTATTTACATCTGATATAAATAACTTGGGAACAAATATGATTACAGTCTTTTTGGATAAATGTCCTTATTGTGAAGTATCCTCGATTGTGAACCAATTTATGATACTTTGTGCTAGAAATACTGTCACTCATATTCTTAACAACTTAAGAATAAAATTTCTAATAAAATGTCAATGGACCTTTTCTATTACACATAAATATATTATGTAAACGAAAAAGTGAAAATGCATTTTTATTAATAAAATATGTACAAGATATATACTAAATGATATGCTCTAGGGCATACTACTAACAGTTAATTGGTTCAATTTCAGGTTTTGGCATATTGGCTTGACCTAGCCAATTGACCAAGTTTCATTTGGTTTTGGGTTTTGGTCAAAATACCAAAATTGTAGTTTTAGTCTTATAGAGGTTTTAGCTTTAGTTTCACTACATTTGTAGTTTTGTGGACAAAGTTATGGCATTTTTGCCAAAACTGGTCGAATAGGCTCAAGTCCAAAATTTTAGGTCAGTTTGGCTCTGGATAGAATTGGTAACCTAATTTGTGCTAGCAATTTGGTTAGGTTAGGGGCAAAATTAGGCTCTGTGTTCTTCATGAAAAATGTACTCCTATGTCTAACCTTTCCAATGGTTCAAAACTCAGGTCATTCTGACCTTTCTAGAGTAAGTTATGGCCATTTGAACATTTACTGTTCATTTGGTCATTTTCCTAAGTCTAGATTAGGATTGTCCGGATTCAAGCAGTTTTTAAGTCAAGTTGGAGACAGTTTTTGGGTATGGTCTCTTCATGAAAAATGGGGAATTTTGACCCTAATTTCATATCCAATTGGCTTCATAGCAATTGGAACAACACAACTCTAGTTATGGCTCAATATTCACACTGGACCCATTGGTCCCAAAACCTAAATGAAAACACACTCCCAAAATTTTCAATTCCTCCAATCTCCCAAACTTCAATTGACATTCATAGCACTTCTATTAAGCAACAATTAATCTCAACAATGCCAATTTCAAGTCATATACAAAATTCCCAAAAGTTAGGTCAAAACCCTAACTCAAAAGTTCAATCTCAAGTATAACACTTGCAAATTAATATATAACTCATATCTACTTGTTAATCAACACCACAAACCACAATTATGTTCATAATTTCATCAAATCCCTATATCTCCCAAGGCCGCTAAATTTTAGGGTTTTAACTAGTATAAGCATGCTAAACTAGATCCAAGTTGCATGAAATTAAAAGAAAACTTGTTTAGTGCACTAACCTCTTGTGACCAATTCCTAGCTTTCCCAAAACTTCAATTTCCTAGCTTTTCTTGGTATCTAATCACTTCTCCAAGATGTGAGATTTACTTTTAGTGAAGGGAATTAGGGTTTTTATGGTGAGAAAAGGTGGGAAATTCAAGCTTAAAAGCTTGAAAATTTTTTGAAGATAACTCCCATGGAGTTCGGCAAAATGAGGAAGAAGAAGAAGAAGAAAATGATTTGTTTTAATGTAATTTGTCTTCTTATGTCTATATATATCCATAAAATTAATTTAATTATTAAGTATAAAAAATTAAATTTTAACATTTTCAAAAATTCCGTCCATGTCCTCTTATTTAATTCCATAAATACTTAATGTTTTAAATAGATTTTTAAAATTTTATTGTCACTCATTTTAATGGACATTTAGGTCAAAAGTTAACTCTAGGTGTCAAATGACCAAAATGCCCCTCTTCGGGTTATAGTCAAACTTTTTTGGTAATACCGATTAAATCCCTGACTCGATAGTTCCTTTAATTTTTATACTTACTATTTCATTTTATTTTCATCTTATTCTTGGTCCTCAGACTAGCTTTAACTAGTACTATTCATTGACGGAATGTGACACTATTCAGAGCACAGAAGTCTGTGGCGTTACACATATTCAAAATTTATCCCTTTTAAATTTAAGCAAAATTCAACTTTTAAAATTTTAGCATATTTAATTTTCAGTAAAAGATTCTAGATCCAATTTAAATTTTTTGCAAAATTACCTCTTAGGCTCTTTAAAATATTCTTGAATTATAGTTCTTTCTCATCAAAATTCACCAATTGTCAAATTTGAAAGCCTTTTTTTGCATTTTTATACATTTTATATATAAAAATCAATTTCAAAATCAGCTACTCTTTTTTTTTAAATTGTTTTAGAGCCAATTTGCCTCTCTTCCCAAATTAGATAACACTTTTTATTATGGATAACTTTAGAAGCATCATATCCCCCCCTAGAAAACCACTTCTCTTCTATGGAAATCTGCATATCTCTTCTATCTACTGACTAATATCTTCAACCTTGCCTTGATTAGAGCCATAGCTTGATTAGTGATTTTCCATCAACTCCATCCCTGCTAAAGCCCTTTTACTGACTTCTTCCCAACATACATGAGACCTACACTTTCTCCCATACAGAGCTTCATATGGTGCCATTCTGATGCTAGAGTGATAGTTGTTATTGTATTCGAACTCAATTAGAGGAAAGTACTTTTCCCACACCCCTCCAAAGTCAAGTACACACATTCTTAGCATATGCTCCAAGGTCTATATGGTCCTTTCTGCCTATCAATCTGTACAAGGATGGAAATTTGTGCTGAAGTCCAACCTGGTGCTTAACTCATTCTAAAGACAATGTCAAAACCTTAATGTGAATTGCGGTCCTCTATCAGAGACTATCGTAATTAGGGCTCCATGTAACCTTACTATCTCTGCCATGTACACCTGAGCCAACTTATCCACAGAGTAGTTAGCTTTTACAGGAATGAAGTAAGCAGTCTTGGTCAACCTATCCAATATAACCCATATCGAGTCATGTTTGTTAGATCTGTTGGAGGCTACTATTAACCCCACAACAAAGTCCATTACTACACTTTCCCATTTCTATTCTAGAATGGGTAGTGGGTTAAGCATTCGTACTAGCCTCTGATGTTGCAACTTCACTCTCTGGCAGACTTCACAAGCAAATACAAACTGTATAATCTTTTTCTTCATGGAAAGCCACCAATACACCATCTTTAGATCTTGATACATTTTGGTGGCTCCAGGTTGAATGCTGTAACGTCCTGAATTTTTAAATAATTACATTTTGGCAGGCCCAAGAGGGGCATTGTGTAGTTGTTGTGTTATGGGCCTGAGGTCTTTTGATTAAGAAGTGTTAGTTAAGTTATTTTACTGGTTAAGTAGGTCATAGATACAGGAGAAATTCTGTTGAATTTCTGGCATAAACCTAGGGTGTCTTAGGCTCTTTAGTTCTTTGTTTTGAGTTAATATTGATAAATTTCTTGAATATGATTGTTTAGGTGATTGAAGTCATCTTCTCAGCCACCCCAGTGATATTTGGATAATCTATGAGTAGATATTGATTTTATTTATAATTTTAATATTATTGTTATATATTCAAGGTATGGCCATGCATTATGTTATAAATATATATATATATATATATATATATATATATATATATATATATATATATATAATTAAATACTAGGCATGCCTTGTATTTCATATTTATTTGATGAAATTATTATGGATATAGCCTTAAGATAATTTGGAGTTGTGTGCGTGTGTCGGCGTGCATGTGGTGTGCATATGAATATGGGTAGGATGGGTAGTCGCGATTGGAGCTTGACTCGCTAAGACCCGATCCTTATATATGGATAAGTAGAGGTGAGTACGACTTTGAGTTGATCTTGCTAACCCCCGCACTTGGATTATTAAGCAATAGTCCGACTTGAGTTGACCTCACTGGTAGGTATTGGAATTAAGAAAGCTGTATAGGGGATCATCTCCCATATGTATATATGTTGATGTGACACACGTGTGTGTGGGTGCTCCAGATTATCTTTTGTGCGAATATAGCTTGAATTATTTGATACTATGTGACTATGCTACATTTCATATCCAAGCAATGCATTAGTTCTAGATAGTTATAGTAATTGTATTTAAAATTAATATCTTACTCTATGAGTCAAGCTCTCACCCCTATTCAACTATTTTTCCTCAGGTGACAGGTTAACCTTTTAAGAATAACTTGCTTTCTTTCTCGCAGGTTTACCAAAAAAAGTTTATTTGTGTTTTATTTCCTTGATTTATATTTTAGAACTCCGCATATACTAGTAGTGTATTAATCTTACTTGGGATTGTAATAAATTAGTCTTGTGGTATTGTAAACTTTATGGATATGCTTGATGCATGAGATGATTATTTCTTTGGATGAGGGAGCTAAGCTCCCATTTGATTATTTATTTTCTTTGAGGATTGTGAGGGTGAGCTGAGCTTCCCAGATTGTGATATTTTGTGTTTATAGGTTGGGTAAGCTAATATTTCCCATTAGATAGTCTAATTTATGGTCTAACTCTGTTCATTTGTTTTTTTGGAATTGGACTCTATTTGTAAGCTTAATGGTTGGGCTAGAATTAATTAGGCTTACTACTGGCTTCGGGGGCCATATACTGACCTAAGTCCTAATGCTGGTTTGGCCCGAAAATTGGGTCGTGACAAATGCTATACCTAGCATTATGAGCTTCTCTCATAATGTCCCCCTTGAGCCCAATGTCACATGGTACACATAACATACTGCCATATCTTGATACTCCTTTCCATTGAATCAGAACTCAGGTTTCTCACCCTTCTGTCAAATGATTTTTGGCTAAGGGCTTCTGCAATAATATTTGCCTTCTCAGGATGGTATTGGATGGTACAATCATAATCAGTAAGAAATTCTACCCATCCCCTCTATCTAAGATTCAGCTCTTTCTAATTGAAGATGTATTGGAGACTCTTATGATCTATGAAGATTTCACATTTAGCCCCATATAGATAGTGTGTCTACATCTTTAAGGCAAATACTACAGCTGCCATTTTTAAGTCATGAGTGGGATAATTAGCTTCATACTTTTTCAACTGCCTCGAAGCATAAGTTATTACTCTGCCATTCTACATAAGAACACATCCCAAACTCACTCTAGAAGCATCATAGTATATGATGAAATCTTCATTACCTGAAGGCAAATGTAGCACTGGTGCTGTAATCAGATACTCTTTAAGCTTCTAAAAGCTCTCTTCATACTGATCATTCCATTCAAACTTCTTGTTCTTCTGAGTTAAACTAGTCATTAGAGTAATTATCTTGGAGAAATCAAGCACAAATCTTCTATAATAACCAGCCAAACCTAGGAAACTCTTAATCTCAGTCATTATAGTTGGCCTCTGTCAATCTACCACTACTTCAGCATTCTTGGGATCCACTTTTATTCCTTTCTCTAACACTACATATCCCAAGAAAGATATGGTCTTTAGCTAGAACTCATACTTAGAGAACTTGGCATACAATTGATGCTCCTTCAAAGTCTATAAAACCATTCTTAGATGCTGTGCATGTTCTTCAGGATTCCTAGAATACATAATATGTCATCAATAAAGAAGATCACAAACTGATCCAGATAAGGCCTAAATACCTAGTTCATGAGATCCATAAATGCAGTTGGGGAATTGGTTAACCCAAATAGCATTACCAAAAACTCATAATACTCGTATGTAGTTCCAAAGGCAATCTTTGAAATGTCTGACTCCTTAATCCTCAACTAGTGGTAATTAGACCTCAAATCTATCTTTAAAAAATAACTAGCTTCTGCTAGCTGATCAAACAAGTCATCAATATGGGACAAAGGGTACTTGTTCTTTGTAGTTACTTTATTTAACAGTCTATAGTCGATGCATAGCCTCAAGGATCCATATTTTTTCTTCACAAGCAACATAGGAGCATCCCAAGGAGAGGTAATCAGTCTGATGAACCATTTATCCACTAAATCCTATAGCAATTCCATTAACTCCTTCAGCTCTATAGGAGCGATCTTGTAAGGAGGAATACATATGGGTCTAGTACCAGTCACTAGATCAATTTCAAAATCTACCTTCCTCTCAGGTGGCAACCCAGGTAGCTCATCTAGAAAAACATTTGGGAATTCTCTTACCACAGGAACTTATTTCAATCCACTTCTGTTCCTAACAACTTCTTTAACATGTGCCACAAACCCTCTATAACCCTTTTGAAGTATCTTTCTAGATTGCAAAGCTGAGATCATACCTGTTACAAGTGCTATCTGATCTCCTTGGAACACTGCTACTAACCCATCTTGTACTCTAAACTCCACTACCTTGCTTTTATAGTCCAAGGTAGTATAATTCGCTCATAGCCAATCTATCCCTAGAATGACATCAAAATCTGTCAATTCTAGAACCACTAGGTTAGCTAGAAAACACCTATCCTCAACCATCACTGGACAAGCATAACAAATCATCTTTGTCAATGAGGGGTCACACTTTGGCCTACTAATAAGCAATGAATATTCTAAACTTGAGACTATCAATCCTAATCTTAAGACTATATCAGGGTTAATGAAAGAGTAATATGCACTTGGATCAATCAAAGCATGCATATTGAAATTTCCTATGCAAAGATTACCTGAAACCACAGTGTTAGAGGTGTTGGCTTCCTATTGTGTAAAGATATGAGCCTGTGACATATGTCCTTCTTGTCCACATCTATAACACTCAGAGCTTCTGAACCAACAAGGTCCTTGATGAGGTTTCCCACATCTAAAACAACCAAAAGTATCTGAACTTGAACTAAACTCGCTTCCTACCCCGATGCTTGACATGATTCTACTCTAGAACTTATTCTTCTTTTTATTTCTTGCCAAAATTCCCTTCTTTTTCCTTCTTAGTCCCAGATGCCAAAATAGTCTTGGTCATGTGACTGAGCCTCCTAGCATCTGTAGCCTTCAGAATGGCAGACTATTCACTCTTGGTACTTTTTAGATCTGGACTTCCTTCAATGATAGCCCCCAGTGCCATCTTCCTTGCAACATCTATTATTGAATAGAAGCTGTCGGCTTTAGCAACTAAAATTAATGAAGAGTATCTAGAGTGTAGCCTCAGAGCATACATCTTTGCCTTCTTTCTGTTAGTATTATACTCTTACCCCAAATATTACAGGAGATCCATAAACTTATCTATGAATTCATCCATACTCATTCTAGCTGTCTGTCTCAACTGTTTAAACTCTACCACTTTCAACTCTTTAGAGCTCTCTAGAAAAGTGTAGTTGGTTAATTCTACCACAAACTGAGGCCAGGTCATGTTGTCGACCTTGTTAGCAACATAGGCCTTGTACCATTCCTTTGCCTTTTTACATTTCAAGGCAAAGTTGACCATCTAAATTGTCACACCTTATCCCTCTGTAAGGCATAACATGATCCCGTAGAATACTTAATGAACTATCGAACTTCACCTACCGATAACTCATTAAGTACCCTACAAGGGATTTTAAAACAATTTTCTTACATTTTGGAAGTGGTGAGTATTTTGGTAGGAATTAAAAACCATTTATTCAAAGTTTAAATACTAGTAAATATTTGTCCATTTTAATTTTGCCGCAAATTTTATAAAAATTTTGGCAGAGTTCCATTTGTATTTGGAGAAAACAGTTCTTCAAATACCTAAAAAAAATACTTCCAATAATTTTCTCAACTCCCAACCTGTAATAAATCTCAAATCAACTCATTTCAATTCACTTCAAAATAATTCCACAATCCAAATCGAAATTTATCATCTCAAAATATTTAATAACTTCATTCACAAGGCATAACGTATAAAATTCACAAGTACAATATTAATTTACAGAACGAAATCCAAAAATAATATTATTACAATTTATTTTACAATTGCTCAACTTTACATTGATACATACAACATTTCTATATTTACATCAAAATTAACTATGAGGCTATAAAATAATACCCATACAAAAAGACCGGTGTAGTCCTCAATTCAATAGCAGCTCACTCTGCTGCTTTCTCCTTACTCTTATCTGCGATAGCAAAATAAGCTATCGCTGAGTATAAAAATACTCAGTGGTGCACAATAAAAATTTAAATACAATACATAAATCATTCATTGCCAAAACACAATTTAAATATTTCTCAGTCACATTTCAAAATTATCAAAACTCAGAATAACACAATTTAGTTAAATAATTTAATAAACACAGTATTGCTAAAATCATACACAACTTAAGCCATAACACAAAATTTTCGATCAATGCCGTGTTGTATACCATGACAAAGCAATCTACAACCTCACTAATAAATCAATGAGGGAGGTGGCTAGCTAGCTAATGAGTACTCATCCGATCTCAACCTCAACTGGCAAGCCAGAGAGGGAGGAAAATGAACGATCTCAACCCCATAAAAGGAGGAGGAATAATGTGATACTGTCATGCTAAGTGTGAACACAAAATCAATTCAAAACAATTTATTCAAATAATTTATGAGAAATCTGGTCAATTTTTAAAGTCATATTCACAATCATAAATGGCAACACAATTCATAATTAACTCAAAAAAAATCAAATTTTCAAGAATCATATATTTAAACAAAAATTACTGTGCACAGACCTGACGTGAGTCGCCTCTAGGCCTTGACTCAGTCTCTCCGAGTTTCCAAGTCTTTTTCAGCTGAAACACACAGTTTCATAGTGTTTAAGTACCATAACTTAGCATAAATCCAAAAATAAATTTAACTTCACTTTTACCTAGATTTAATGTGCTAAATTCGACGTTCTCGAAATTTTTATGTTTTGGGTTACTATTCACTATACTATTCAAGTCAAATTGTTGACTTTCTAAGGCTTAATAGGTATGGAAACTCCAACTTCACCCACATACCACATTTTGGTCATTAAATTTGTTGGTTTTGGTCATTTTCTCAAAGCTTAAGTCTTTTAGGCAAAATTGTCAAATTTTCAGTTTTGGTGTCCCTAATTGCACTGTTCCATTGGTCATTCTACTGTTGGAATTTGGCAAAACTTCCTTCATAGAAAATGTTCCTTATTGTCTTAAGTTTATTCTCATTTTTGAATCACCTCAATTGGAATTTTGTAGCTCAAGTTATGGCCATTTGAACCATGGCTGCCGGATTGAAAACAATCCAGATTTTATGGGCAATTTTGGTGCTAGCAGTTTTGGGTCGCCAACTTGGGGCGGCCAAATGACTTGGTTGCTGGCAGAATTTAGGTTTGTGTTCTTCATGAAAGTTTTAGGTCTATATCTCATCTAACCACTGATAAACTTTCAGGTTATTTGGACCTGCCTAGCTCGAGTTATGACCAAATGAACAAATACTGTTTATTTGGTCAGTTTGTACAGGGCAGCCTGCACTTTCCCAACTTTAGTCAATTTGTTCACTAGGTTTTGGTCACTTTTTGGGCATGGTTCCTAAATGAAAATTGTGTCATTTTATGTCTATTTTCATCCCCAATTGGTCTCATATCAATTAGACTTGTAAAATTTCATTTTTGATCCTTCAAAGCTGACTTGGTCATGCTGCCAGCAGCATGACCACACTCCCTCCGAATTTAGCTTTAATTCCAACCATTCCAACACAACTCATTGGTCACAAATGACCATTTTTCACTTCACAATAGGTCAAAGACACCATTTACTCATTTCTTACATTTTTGGTTCATAAACCCTAAGTCCCATAACCCTAACTTACTAAATTGTTGCATTTAACCACATTTAATGCTTTTAATCCTAACCATTCAACTAAATAAAGTTTCTAACTCATTTAAATCCATCAAACCATGCAAATCATACTCCCATTACCTGCTGGCCAAAAATTCAGTTTAGTACCTCACACATTTTTTTATTTTATTTTGAGTTTATTTACAAGTTCTTGATGCCATACATACACTAATTAAACTAAAAATTTGAAGTTTGCATTACTAACCTTGCTTGGAGGGTTTTTAGGCTTCCCTTTCTTCAATTCTTTCTTCTTCTTTTTAGTCTCTAATGTTTCCTCAACATGTAAGGAGAATTTTTGGTGTTGGGACTTTGTGAATTTATGGGATAGAGTAGGGAAATTCAAGCTTCCTTTCCCTTAACAATGGTGGAACAAGTGAAAGAATGGGAAGAGAGAGGTGAGGCGGCAAGTTTGGTAAGGAAGATGACTTTATTATTATTTTCTTTTCTTTTTTTTCTTTTCTTTTATCTATTTTAACTTATGGAAGACCCAAAAAAAATCTAATAAATTAAATATATTAATGATTACTTTTTATGACATCATGCATGATGTCATGCATGATGTCATCTCCCTACACTTTTTCTTTTTCTTTTTTTTTATTTATTTTTCTATTAGTTCTTTAATTTATTCCCGACTCCAAAATTTTCTTTTCTCCGATTTTATTTGACAGTTAGGTCAGGAGTCAGCTCTCGGGGTCAATTGACCAAATTGCCCTTCGCCAGTTCAACCTGGTTTATAAATAATTCCATATTTCTTTCGGCTCCCTGACCTAATTATTTGACTGGCTTAACAGTTCTTTTTCATGATTTTCTCTTTTCCACTATGTTCATAAGGGTCCTAAGGACCGCAGCGTCACATTTTACGGTTCGAAATTATAGTTTAAAATGACTTCACAGTCGTTCCCGAGAAGGTCACCCATCGCTGTGACTCTCGGCTCGTTTAACCTCTTATGTTCTGCTTTTCTTATTTGTACTTAACTAATTGAACATTACTAATTATTTGTGTTTATGGCTTCTCTAATTGACTTAAGTGTGGTTCTAATCTCCTTAATTATCCAGACCGACTCCGGTCACCGGAACAGTGAAATATACCAGGCTATACCAATAGGGGTGTTACAATTCTCTCCCCCTTAAAATAAATTTTGTCTCGAAATTTTACAGTATCAATCTACGAGCATTTGTGGGTGCTGTCTCCTCATGTCCTCCTCTCGTTCTCAAGTAGCCTCCTGGCCCGAATGATGGTTCCACAACACTTTTACCAATGGTATTTGCTTGTTTCGTAGCTGCTTCACCTCATAAGCCAGAATCTCTATGGGTTCTTCTTCATATGTGAGGTCTGGATTCACTTCAATTTTCTCTACTGGTAGTACATGAGATGGGTCTGATTGATACCTCCTCAACATAGACACATGGAAGACATTATGTATCTTCTCCAACTCTGGAGGTAGTGCCAACCGATATGCCAAAGGACCCACTCTTTCCAGAACCTCATATGGCCCAATGAAACGAGGACTCAGTTTCCCCTTTCTGCTGAATCTCATAATTCTCTTCCAAGGAGAAACTTTGAGGAAAACTTTCTCACCCACTGCATACTCAATATCACTTCTCTTTAGATCAATGTAGGACTTCTGACGGTCTGATGCAGTTTTAAGTCGATCTCTGATCACCCTGATTTTCTCTTCAGTCTGTTGAACAATTTCGGGTCCAATCATCTTTCTTTTGCCCACCTCATCCCAACACAACGGGGTTCTACATTTTCTGCCATACAAAGCTTCATATGGAGGCATCCCAATGCTTGATTGGTAGCTATTGTTGTAAGCAAACTCAATCAAAGGCAAGTGTGTATCCTAACTACCCTCAAACTCAATCACACAAGCCCGTAGCATGTCCTCCAAGATCTGAATTACCCTCTCAGACTGGCCATCTGTCTGTGGGTGGAATGCAGTACTGAAGTTCAATCTAATTCCTAAGGCTCTCTGAAGACTAACCCAGAATCTAGAAGTGAACCTAGGATCTCTGTCTGATACAATGGATACTGGCACTCCATGAAGTCTCACAATCTCATCGATGTACAACCTAGCCAATCTGTCTAAACTGTAGTTCATTCGAACTGGCAAAAAATGAGCAGACTTAGTCAGTCTGTCAACAATGACCCATACTGCATCATGACTCTTCTGTGTCCTCAGAAGTCCCATTACAAAATCCATCATTATTCTTTCCCATTTCCATTCTGGCACTGGTAGTGGATGTAACAACCCAGTGGGTACTTGATGCTCTGCCTTTACTTGCTGACAAGTTATGCATTTGGATACAAATTCTGCCACATCTCTCTTCATACCCATCCACCAGTAATGCTCCTTTAGCCCTCTATACATTTTTGTACCACCAGGGTGCATGGCAAAAGGAGACTCATGTGCTTCCTTTAAAATTATTTGTTTCAAATCAACATCATTAGGAATACACATTCTGCCCTGATATAGCAATAGACCGTCATCTCTAATTGAGAATTCTGGTTTCTTGCCCTGCTGAACTTCTTCTAATAACTTCTGATACCTTTCATCATTCTGAGCAGCCATTCTGATCTGATCAATCAACACTGGCTGTACATGCCATGCAACTGTTGTCTGCCCATCATCATTAATCTCAAAGCTGGCATGTAATGATCTCAACTCATGTACCAATGACAAAGGAGTAACCCGTAGACTTGCCATAGTCTTGCGACTTAGGGTGTCAGCCACAACATTAGCTTTCCCTGGCTGATAGTCTATCAGACAATCAAAGTCTTTTATCAACTCTAACCATCTCCTCTGTCTCAAATTCAACTCTTTCTGGGTGCCCAAATACTTCAAACTCTTATGATCTGTGTAGATGTAGCACTTCTCCCCATACAAATAATGTCTCTAGATCTTAAGAGCAAACACAATGGCTGCAAGCTCCAAGTCATGTGTCGGATAATTCTTCTCATGCGGTTTTAGCTGGCGTGATGCATAGGCAATGACATTTCGATCTTGCATCAATACACAGCCTAACCCCTTGTGAGAAGCATCACTGTAAACTGTATATTCTTTACCCGGTGTAGGTAAAGTCAGGACTGGAGCCTCTGTCAAACATCTTTTCAATTCATCAAAACTTTGCTGGCATTTATCCGTCCACTAAAATTTCACATCCTTTCTAAGCAACTTGGTTAATGGAGACGCCAACATGGAGAATCCCTTCATAAATCTACGGTAGTATCCAGCTAACCCCAGAAAACTGCGAATCTCTGTGATATTTCTGGGTGGCTTCCAATTAAGGACAGCTTCAATCTTGCTAGGATCTACATTAATACCCTCTGCTGATACTATGTGCCCCAAAAAGGATATCTCCTTCAGCCAAAATTCACACTTCGATAGTTTGGCATATAGCTGTTTCTCCCTCAAAGTTTATAGTACAATCCGCAGATGTCTATCATGCTCTTCTGCATTCCTCGAATAGACCAATATATCATCAATAAATACCACAACAAACTGGTCGAGGTATGGTCTGAAGATAGTGTTCATCAGATCCATAAAAGCAGCTGGAGCATTAGTTAACCCAAATGGCATGACCAAGAACTCATAATGGCCATAGCGGGTTCTGAAGGCAGTTTTAGAAATACTCTGCTCTTGTACTCTTAACTGATAATAACCTGATCTCAGGTCAATTTTGGAGAACACAGTTGCACCTCTCAACTGATCAAATAAGTCATCAATGCGGGGCAATGGGTATCTGTTCTTTATTGTCACCTTATTCAACTGTCGATAATCAATGCATAACTGAAAGGTGCCATCTTTCTTTTTTACAAACAACACTGGTGCTCCCCAAGGTGACACACTAGGGCGGATAAAGCACTTGTCAAGCAATTCTTGCAATTGCACTTTCAACTCCTTCAATTCTGCAGGCGCCATTCTGTATGGTGTTATGGAGATTGGTTCCACACCAGGCATAACATCAATTTCAAACTGCACTTCTCTTTCTGGAGGTAATCCTGGCAATTCATCAGGAAATACATCTGTAAAGTCACATAGAGTAGGAATGTCCTTTAGTGCTAGACTCCCCACTTGGGTGTCTATCACATGTGCCAAGTACGTCTCACACCCTTTTCTAATCATTTTTCTGGCCAATGCAGCTGAAATGATGTTTGAAGGCAATAACTGCCTCTCCCCATGTATTACTACATCACCATACTGAGGAAGACCAAAAGTGACTGTCTTTAGTCTATAGTCAATCATGGCGTGATGCCTGGCTAACCAATCCATGCCCAAGATAATGTCATAATCTTTGAAGGGCATTTCAATTAAATCAGATAGAAAAGTGTGTCCTTGCATCACCAAAGGACAGTCCCTATATAGCCTATTTACCCTGACCTCCTGGCCTAATGGACTAGTTACTAGCACATCATAGTCCATTGGTACACACTGAATAGCAGTAGAACACATCACACTTGCACTAACATACGAATGTGTGGAGCCAGGATCAAATAACACATGTACATCTTGGTCAAGGATGGAAAAATTACCAGCTAAAATGTCTGATGTTTCAGCCTCCTCCCTCTGATGCATGGTATACACTCTGATTGGTGCGCCACTGGGTACTGGCTAGTTAATAGTGCTTTGACTTCCAGGAGTGCTACTAGGGCCCCTACCTCTGCCTCTACCTCTAGCAGCTGATTGTGACCCTCTAGGTGCAGAGACTTGGACTGATCCCTCAGATGTAGCAGAAGGTCCAGACCGGCACGGACTAGTGCAATCCTTAGCGAAATGTCCACTCCCTCCACAGTTAAAACATGCACCGGTAGCTTTGAAACAAACCCCACCAGGAGTTCTACCATAAGTTTCACACTGCCGTACTGATAGAGCTCCTCGAGGTGCCTGCTGGGTCTGCTGACCAGACCGGGGTGGTCTTTGGCCAGAAAATCTGCCTCTACCAGATCAACGGGAGCTGGATCCCCCAAACTATTTTCTCTTTCCAGAACCACTCTCAGATGTTTGTCCCGTAGTCTTTTCAGTCTTCTCTTTTTCTTGTATACCCTTCTTTACTGCCCCTTCTATTTCTATCCTTTCCAGTTCCAGGGCCTGTGAGATCAACTCAGTGAAATTCTGATGTCGGAAACCCACAACCCGCATCCTCAAATTCAGCCTTAATCCGGACTCAAACCTCTTAAATCTATCTCTGGGGGTGGAGACTAAGCTTCCAGCATAGTGGCTTAGCCTTGAAAAGTCTCTCTCATACTCTGCTATGGTTCTGTCTCCTTGTTTCAAACTCAAAAATTCTTGTAATTTCATATCTACATACGCATCAGGAACCCACTTCTGCCTGAATTCCCTCAGGAAGTCTATCCATGTCAGCACAGGTGGCTCAACCAGGCTATGGGGGATGGTCTTCCACCATTCATACGCATCCCCTTGGAGAAGAGATACTGAATACTCAAATTTTAATTCTTGAAGACACTGACTTCTGGCTTCTCGTTTCATTCTTTCCAACCACTGTTCTGCCTCCAGTGGATCCACAGTGCCTTTAAACTCGGTGGCCCCAAATTTCATCAATTTTTCATACTGCCGAGCTAAGGGCTGTGGTTGTGCTACAGGTGCTTGCATCTGAGCTTGGGGTGGCACATTACCCGCCATTTGCTGGAAAAACGCAGCCATCTGCTGTACAAACTGAGCAGGGAACTGCGGTACTGGAGTAGGAGCTGGAGTGGCTGACCCACTCACGTTCTGGAGTGCTGGGGCTTCCCCTTAAACCTCAGCCTCAACAAATTGTTCTTCGGAATGATCTCCTCCTTCCATTCCATTTTCCCAATTTTTCTACTTCCTGAGATCAAACACAAGGAGGTTGACCTCCGTTAGTGCATATTCATGATGTAAATACGTCATATGTATCAATTAAAGACACTTGAATAGTTGCACCTATCAAAGAAATATTCATACACATAGTCAAAATTTATTGAAAAACCATGCTCTGATAACACTAAAACATGTCACACCTTACCCCTCTGTAAGGCATAACATGATCTCGTAGAATACTTAATGAACTACCGAACTTTACCTACCGATAACTCATTAAGTACTCTACAAGGGATTTTAAAACAATTTTCTTACATTTTGGAAGTGGTGAGTATTTTGATAGGAATTAAAAACCATTTATTCAAAGTTTAAATACTAGTAAAAATTTTTGTCCATTTTAATTTTATCGCAAATTTTATAAAAATTTTGACAGAGTTCCATTTGTATTTGGAGAAAACAGTTCTTCAAATACCTAAAAAAAACACTTCCAATAATTTTCTCAACTCCCAATCTCCAATAAATCTCAAATCAACTCATTTCAATTCACTTCAAAATAATTCCACAATCCAAATCGAAATTTATCATCTCAAAATATTTAATAACTTCATTCACAAGGCATAACGTATAAAATTCACAAGTACAATATTAATTTACAGAACGAAATTCAAAAATAATATTATTATAATTTATTTTACAACTGCTCAACTTTACATTGATACATACAACATTTCTATATTTACATCAAAATTAACTATGAGGGTATAAAATAATACCCGTACAAAAAGACCGGTGTAGTCCTCAATTCAATAGCAGCTCACTCTGCTGCTTTCTCCTTACTCTTATCTGCGAGAGCAAAATAAGCTATCGCTGAGTATAAAAATACTCAGTGGTGCACAATAAAAATTTAAATACAATACATAAATCATTCATTGCCAAAACACAATTTAAATATTTCTTAGTCACATTTTAAAATTATCAAAACTCAGAATAACACAATTTAGTCAAATAATTTAATAAACACAGTATTGCCAAAATCATACACAACTTAAGCCATAACACAAAATTTTCAATCAATGCCGTGTTGTACACCACAACAAAGCAATCTACAACCTCACTAATCGAAATCAATGAGGGAGGTGGCTAGCTAGCTAATGAGTACTCATCCGATCTCAACCTCAACTGGCAAGCCAGAGAGGGAGGAAAATGAACGATCTCAACCCCATAAATGGAGGAGGAATAATGTGATACTGTCATGCTAAGTGTGAACACAAAATCAATTCAAAACAATTTATTCAAATAATTTATGAGAAATCTAGTCAATTTTCAAAGTCATATTCACAATCATAAATGGCAACACAATTCATAATTAACTAAAAAAAAATCAAATTTTCGAGAATCATATATTTAAACAAAAATTACTGTGCACAGACCTGACGTGAGTCGCCTCTAGGCCTTGACTCAGTCTCTCCGAATTTCCAAGTCTTTTTTCAGCTGAAACACACAGTTTCATAGTGTTTCAGTACCATAACTTAGCATAAATTCAAAAATAAATTTAACTTCACTTTTACCTAGTTTTAATGTGCTAAATTCGACGTTCTCGAAATTTTTGTATTTCGGGTTACTATTCACTATACTATTCAAGTCAAATTGTTGACTTTCTAAGGCTTAATAGGTATGGGAACTCCAACTTCACCCACATACCACATTTTGGTCATTAAATTTGTTGGTTTTGGTCATTTTCTCAAAGCTCAAGTCTTTTAGGCAAAATTGTCAAATTTTCAGTTTTGGTGTCCCTAATTGCACTATTCCATTGGTCATTCTACTGTTGGAATTTGGCAAAACTTCCTTCATAGAAAATGTTCCTTATTGTCTTAAGTTTATTCTCATTTTTGAATCACCACAATTGGACTTTTGTAGCTCAAGTTATGGCCATTTGAACCATGGCTGCCGGATTGAAAACAATCCAGATTTTCTGGGCAATTTTGGTGCTGGCAGTTTTGGGTCACCAACTTGGGGTGGCCAAATGTCTTGGTTGCTGGAAGAATTTGGGTTTGTGTTCTTCATGAAAGTTTTAGTTCTATATCTCATCTAACCACTGGTAAAGTTTCAGGTCATTTGGATCTTCCTAGCTCGAGTTATGACCAAATGAACAAATACTGTTTATTTGGTCAGTTTGTACAGGGCAGCCTGCACTTTCCCAACTTTAGTCAATTTGTTCACTAGGTTTTGGTCACTTTTTGGGCATGTTTCCTAAATGAAAATTGTGTCATTTTATGTCTATTTTCATCCCCAATTGGTCTCATATCAATTGGACTTGTAAAATTTCATTTTTGATCCTTCAAAACTGACTTGGTCATGCTGCCAGCAGCATGACCACACTCCCTCCGAATTTAGCTTTAATTCCAACCATTCCAACACAACTCATTTGGTCACAAATGACCATTTTTCACTTCACAATAGGTCAAAGACACCATTTACTCATTTCTTACATTTTTGGTTCATAAACCCTAAGTCCCAAAACCCTAACTTACTAAATTGTTGCATTTAACCACATTTAATGCTTTTAACCCTAACCATTCAACTAAATAAAGTTTCTAACTCATTTAAATCCATCAAACCATGCAAATCATACTCCCATCACCTGCTGGCTGAAAATTCAGTTTAGTCCCTCATACATTTTTTTATTTCATTTTGAGTTTATTTACAAGTTCTTGATGCCATACATACACTAATTAAACTAAAAATTTGAAGTTTGCATTACTAACCTTGCTTGGAGGGTTTTTAGGCTTCCCTTTCTTCAATTCTTTCTTCTTCTTTTTAGTCTCTAATGTTTCCTCAACATGTAAGGAGAATTTTTTGTGTTGGGACTTTGTGAATTTATGGGATAGAGTAGGGATTCAAGGTTCCTTTCCCTTAACAATGGTGGAACAAGTGAAAGAATGGGAAGAGAGAGGTGAGGCGGCAAGTTTGGTAAGGAAGATGACTTTATTTTTTTTTTTTCTTTTCTTTTCTTTTATCTATTTTAACTTATGGAAGACCCAAAAAAAATCTAATAAATTAAATATATTAATGATTACTTTTATGACATCATGCATGATGTCATGCATGATGTCATCTCCCTACACTTTTTCTTTTTCTTTTTTTTTATTTATTTTTCTATTAGTTCTTGAATTTAATTCCCGACTTTGAAATTTTCTTTTCTCCGATTTTATTTGACAATTAGGTCAGGAGTCAGCTCTCGGGGTCAATTGACCAAATTGCCCTTCGCCGGTTCAACCCGGTTTGCAAATAATTCCATATTTCTTTCGGCTCCCTGACCTAATTATTTGACTGGCTTAACAATTCTTTTTCGTGATTTTCTCTTTTCCACTGTGTTCATAAGGGTCCTAAGGACCGCAGTGTCACATTTTACGGTTTGAAATTTGAGTTTAAAATGACTTTGCAGTCGTTCCCGAGAAGGTCACCCATCGCTGTGACTCTCGGCTCGTTTAACCTCTTATGTTCTGCTTTTCTTATTTGTATTTAACTAATTGAACATTACTAATTATTTGTGTTTATAGCTTCTCTAATTGACTTAAGTATAGTTCTAATCCCCTTAATTATCCGGATCGACTCCGGTTACCGGAACAGTGAAATATACCGGGCTATACCAATAGGGGTGTTACATAAATGGCATACTGTCATTGGCACCCAACTCATCTGCTATTATTTTGACCGCCTTAACATACTCGAAAGGATCATCTCCTTCCTTGAATTTAGGTGCATCCAGTTTTAAGTACTTTGCCATCTTTTCTTACCTTTATCACTTGTCTTGGTCTCTTGTGTAGAAACTATTGGGGTTGTAGGAGGTGGTGGTGGTACTTGTTCTCCTGTAACTTCCTCCATGGGGTTCTGTACTCCCATGGTGGTTAAAGAGCTATGGGGCATTATTGGAGAGGATGCATGGGATAGGGGTTGAACAGTGGGAAGTAAGGTGGGCGGGCATGAAAGAGGGATATTGGTGGTAACTCGTAAACTTAGGGTTTCTAAAACTTCCTTACTATGGATAGCTATATCCAAACCCATAATCCGGCCTTTATTGAAGTGGGGACACAAATTCTGACTTGATACCTCCCTCCATAAAACTGTCTTCTCCCATCGTTCCTATACTGGAAGGCTCAAGGGTCTCATGATGTTACGAAAAGCCATGAGAACCCCTTCGTGCATCTACTGACATTCTAGGTGAACTGGAGGTTTCTTTACTGACCTCGAAAGACCAACTAGAGCCCCTCGAGGATTCTTCTCTTCCACTTATACTTGCTCTCTCCTTGGAAACAGGGTTAACGGGTAATGCTCCAATACCCTCATTCTTGGGTGGGGCAGCAGTCAACCGTGCAGAAAATCTAGAACCTTACATTTTTTAAAAGCAAACAAGAAGTGTTATGAACACATTAAATTCATGTGGAGTCACATGAACACAAAACATATCATTAACATAGCATAAAACATTTATACATCACATAACATATAAGGAATCAATCCTATTGGACATGTATTTTCCTAACTGTGTTGGTTGACAAACCTTTTTCCCACCCTTATTCTAACTCTTTACTAGCATCTAGGTCCACTCATCTAACCTAGGGTGTAACACCCTCATATTAAGTAGTCCGTACATTCTACTGTTCCAGTGACTGGTGTCTATCCGGACGACTAGAATTTCTAGGACTATGTTTAATTTATATAGAAGAGACATAAATAAAATTGATAAAGATCAAAAGAGGTTGAATTAAAATAAGAGAAATAAAGCACCATTAGGTTAAATGAGCCTAGAGTGCTGATGATGGGTGACCGACTCAGGAAGCGACTACAAGCTTAGTTACTACCCTAAATTCGTGTGGGACCACATGACATCCTTAGTTAAGGGATAATTACAAAACTATTGAAAACTAGAAAATTATAGAAATGAAAAGGGAACAAGTACAAATAAATGAATCAGAGCTTAAGGACTCATCGGATATTAATTAAAAGACGGATGGTAACCGATGGGGGGCATTCTGGTCAATTCCGTAACACCTCTATATTCGGTAGTGCATTCTACTATTCCGGTGACAGTGTCTGTCCGGACAGCTAGGATGCTTCGAATTATATTTAAATATTAGTGTGGAGATATAAGGTAGTGAAATACAATAGAGGAAAATACAAGAAAAACAAAGGAAAAATAATAACAATGAAATGTAACCAAGTTAAACGAGCCAGCACCGCAGCGATGGGTGACCGCACAGAAAAGTTATGGCACAGGCAATAACCGACCTCAGGACTATAGGGAACCCTTGAAATTTAGTTTCGAGACATAATTAAAGACTTATTGAAGTATAAATGTCATTAGAAATATCAAAGAAAAATTAATTAATTATTACAAAGAAAAACGAGAAATTGAGAAAATGACAAAACTAGGTATTACCGAAAAATTGGGAATACAATCCGAATAGGGGCATTGTGGTCATTTGACACCTAGAGTTGACTTTTGACCTTAATGTCCATTAAAAATAAGTGGTATTACACTTTGAAAATATCATGAAAAATAAAAATATGGTACATTATTTAAATAGTGAAAGAAATGAGGTAAATGTGCAAATTATGGAACTTTAACTAATTAAATCATTAAAATATGGTTAGTGCTCCACTAAGTGGGATTAGTGGACATATAAAACCAAGTGGACAGCAAGTAAATTCACTTTCTTCCTCATTTTTTTCACTTTTCCTAATTGCTTTCTCAAGTTCTTCCATTGCCAAATGTTCTTCCAAGCTTCCTCCTTGGCCATTCATGCATAAGCTCAAATATACCATGTTTCAAACCATATTTCTTCAAACTCCCTTCATTAAAAGTGGTCTTCACACCATGGGCAGTATGTGGGCAGAAAAAAGGAGAGGAAATTCCATGGATTTGTGAAGCCCAAGTTGAGGTTAGTGCTTAATCTTTCCATTTACCTTCACTAATCCTTGTGTTGAGCTTTGGGTAAGTTTAATTACTAAGAAAATTTGAGGAAATGATGAGTATTGGTGAACCTTAGTTTTGGCAGCCATGAAAATGCATGGTTAGTGACTTATTCTTATATGTATTTGATGGGAATTAAGGTTGATTAACTCAAATAGAAGTGGTAGTAGGTTAATGTCCAAGTATGTGCATGTTAATGCTTGAATTAAGGGTTTGAAATGGGACCTTGATGCTTTGGCAAACTGCCATGTTTGGCACCCTATAATATCATGAATTTATGTGTGTGAATATGAAGTTTATTAATGAAATATGATAGTGTTGAATTGTGGGCAGTTTGTATAATTGCCATGGAAGTGTATGTGTAAAGTAAGTGTTGATGTACATTGAATTTGGGTGGATGTGAATGTTGGACTTTAATGGTGAATTGTGTGCATTGAGCACTTGAGTGTTCTGCCCAATATGCTTGCTGGAATTGTGTTTAGTATTTGTAGAAGTGCTATGAATAAATAATGAAGTCATGAGGAGGAGGAGGAGGAATGTCAAATTGGAAGTGTAATTGTCTTGTGCAGGTTGTGTATGTTGGCAGCACCTAAATTAGGTCATAAGTGCAAAAATGTGAACCCAATTGGTATGAGGCCAATGGGAGGTGAAACTAGACACCAAATAGGCCAACTTTCATGTAGAAATGTTGCCAAAATTCTGCTTAAAAACTGACCTTAAAAATGACCAAATCTGGATTAGTGACTTGAAAGCCTGAAAATTGACCATTTGGACAGTAGTTAGTTTTTTGGCCATAACTCATCCAAAATATGTTCAAATGACTTGAAATTTTTACCATGAATAGTTTAGACATAGATCTACAATTCTTATGAAGACACCAAAGCCCAAAAATGGCTAGAACCAAGCCAAATAGCTTGCACAAGTTCAAGTACCAAAACTAGCCGAACCAAAAGTGACCTAAAAATGACCTAAGCCTACCATTTTAGTGCATTCTGTCTAGCATTGGTAAATTGACCATAACTTGGTCTACACAAAATAGAATGACCTGAAATTTTTCCCCGCGTGCAATAAGACATATACCTACAAGTTTTTAGTTTGGACTGAAACCCGAAAACAGAGGAAACTAGGTCGTCCTGCTAGGTCAAAATAGTACACCGAAATTCGATAAATTGCAATAAAATGCAATACACTTGGAAATGAAATTGGTAAGATATACCAATACTAAAGGACTATAAAATGTGACATATTGGTAACATTAGAATTAACTCACTTAAAGTGCCTCAAGGGTCAACATTATAGGTTGACTAATGAAATGAATTGAAGGGAATAGTACCAAGAAAATTTAAATATTGGATTTTATTGTTAGAAACGAATTCATTTAGTACTGAAACACTTTTATTTGTGTGTTTCAGTTGAAAAGGATATTGAGAAGCATAACACTGAGTTAGGACCAAGAGGCATATATCAGAGGTCTGTGCACAATACTTTTTATATTCATTGATTTTACCAAAAAATTTATTTGGAGAAATGAGTTATGAATAGTTTTTTATTGTTTTGGCTTTGGGAATATTATTTGGAAATTATTGTGTTGCCTACTTTGCAAATGAAAATTTTGAGATAAAATATGATTTGTGGTTTGTATGAAATATTTAAATACTATTATTTGGAATTATTTTGACTTACACTTGGCATGACAATATTACTATGTTCCTCCATTTATGGGGTGAGTGTGATTATATTCCTCCCTCTTTGACTTGCCAGTTTGAGGTGAGTATAGATGAGTACTCATTATCTAGCTAGCTTCCTCCCTCGTTGATTTCGATTAGTGGGGTGAGTGTGCCTTGTCGTGATGTACACACGGTATGTTCGGAAAATTTGTGTCATGACCTAAATTGTATTATTGATTGGCAACACTATGTTGTTCAATTGTTTGATCAAATTTGTGTTATATGAGCTTTGAAAAATTGTGAATTATTTGAATTATAAATTATCAATAAAAGTTTTACATGCTGCATTTTAAATTGTTATTGTACACCACTGAATAAATTTTACTCAGCGATAGCTTTTTCATTGTTGTCGCAGGTAGACAGACAGACAGAGTAGCAGAGTAGGCTGCTTATGCTACATTTTGAGATTTCACTGGGTATATTGAGTATACCATATTTTGTAATTTTGGTTGTAATGTATGTGCACTGTATGTATATATTGTACTTGGTCTTGAGCAGTTGTAAACTAAAATTGTAAATTATTTTGATTTGTAAAAATATTGTGACATATTTCTTTTATCTCATCGTTTGGAAACACTAGAAAATTGATTGTTGAACTGAGTTGATAATGTCGAGAAATTTATTGTGTTGAACAAATTTATTGGAGTTTGGGATTTGGAGTTTGGGATTTGGAGTAATATATTTGAAGTGCTTTTTACAGGTTTTTTAAGAACTTTTTTATTTAAAATACAGACGGCACTCTGCCAAAATTTTTACAGAAATTATTAATACTTCAAATGTGTTATTTGGTTTCACTTCAGTACAAAAAAATATTTAACACCTATCAAAAGTGCTCACCACCGTAAAAAGAAGTAAGAAAAGTTTTAAAATCCCTTGTAGTGTATTTAATGGGTTATCAGTAGACGAAGTTGGTAATTTATTAGGTATACTACGGGATCATGTTATGCCTTACGAAGGGGTAAGGTGTGACAAATTCACTTCTAGAGGTGACTTTTGACTTAAATGTCCATTAAAATATATGAGATTAAATTATCAAAAAAGAATTTAAAAAAGGAAAGGTGTATGGAAAAAAGAGAAAAGAAAATAATGGAATTTTCAATTTTAAATTTGATTTATGACATAAGCATGATGTAAGCATAACATAATTAATAATTTAAAATTAAATTATTTTAATTTGTGGATAATTATAGTTATAAGAAGACAAGAAAAATAATTAAAAGCAAAATAGATTTCCACCTTCTTCAACCTCATGGCCGGCCACTCTCTCTCCCTCCTTCTCTCTCTATTTTCCTTCCATTAACACCTTTTCTAAGCTTATAAAACCTCTAATTTTTTCCAAATTCTCACCCCAAATTAGTAGAAACCCTCTAATTAAGCCTTAAAGTAAAGATTTGGAGGAAGAAATTCAAGAAACAAGTGAAGATTAAGAAGTTTAGAAAATTGTCAATTAAAGGTAAGTTGATTTTTAAGCTTTCTTCTTATATATTGATGGAATTTGAGTTCAAATAGGTAGAAATAACTTAAGAAAGCATGAAAATTTTGCATGAAACCAAAGAGTAAAATTCAGCTAGCATGAGGACTTGGGGGGTTTGATGAGTTTAATCTGAATTAAACATGTGTTGTGATGTTTTATGATGTGGTATACATGATTAGTAAAGTGAATTGCATGGATTGCATGAATTATTAAGTTGGGGAAATTAGGGTTTGATGAAAATTAGGGTTTTGGATATGTTGATCAATTGATGGTTATAAGACCTAATTATGTTCATTTGGTATGTTTGGGTGAGAAATGATGTTGAATTGATGAAAGAGATTGATGGATTGGTGGTGTGCCACAAGCTGGAATTTTGGACAGCTTAAGTTCAGTCCACTTAGGTGGTTATAAGTTGAGTTATATGGCCCTAATTGGTGTGAGGCCAATTGGAAATGAAATATAAGACATAGGGCTAAAATTTTCATGAAGACACCTAGCCCAGAAAATGACCATAAGTTGCCCTAAAATTTGCTTGAATCCGGTATTGGTGTTCTGGACCTGATCAGAAATGATCAAATGAACAGTACATCTTCAATTTAGCATAACTCACCCTAGGCACCTCCAAATTAGGTGATTCTTGAACTAATGGAAACTTGAAACATAGAAGAACAATTCTTATGGAGATCATAAACCCAAATTATGAACCTAACTTAGTGAAATTGCTAAGCAAAATTAGTCCATCAAATCTGCCTGATTCTGGACTAACCTAGAAATCTTGGACAAATAGCCATCCGACCAGTTTTGGTTAAAATGCCATAACTTGGGCTACAAAACCGCAAATGCATTGATTCAAAAGCCAAAATCTTATTAAGACCTAGAACTACAATTTTGATGTTTTGACCAAAACCCAGAACCAACTACAACACAAGAAAATTGCTAGGAGAATTCAGGAATTACCAATCTGGAAATTCCTACACCTGGACAGATTGGCCATCTGACACCCAGATAGTAAATGAATCATAACTTTCAGTAGAAAACTCCAATTGGGATGAACCAAATTGATTTGAAAAATTAAGAAATAGAGCTACAATTTTGGTTTAGAAACCCTGCTCAAAGTTTGAGTTTAAGAACCTCAAATATGAATTGTAAAGATTGACCTAAACCTGAAATCCTGAATGTACAGGGTTATGAATCTAAGTTGGTTAATTAGCCATAACATACCCTATACAGCTTCAAATTTAGTGATTCTTGAACTTGTGTAATCATGAGACATAGGGGAACAACTCATATGAAAAACACCAAGCCAAATTATGACTATAACTTATCCAATTAGCTTGACAAATTTGAGTTCCAGAATCTACGCTGTTCTGGAATAGTATTGGTCACTAGACCAGTACTTGATAAATTGACCATAACTAGAGCTATAAAACTCTAAATTAAGTGATTCAAATTGGAAACTAAACCTAACACATAAAGGAACAACTTTCATTAAGATCACATCATCAAATTAGGAGTGAAATTAGGTTGAATTTGGGTTCTAAAGTCAAGGTTCAAAACTGTCCAAAACCCAGAATCAACTAGAACTTGGGAATTCATTAGAATTTTGTTTAGTTAACTATAAATGAGACTTAGAATGAGTATTAAAGTTTGATAATTGTATGATTTCAGTGGACAAAGAGACTTCCAAGGAAGGGAAGGCTTAGGACAAATAAAGAGATCCATTTGAGATTTGTGCACGACCAGTACTAAATTAATAAATGGTTTGCATACTCCTATTGATTAAATGGTTTTATTTTTACATGTTTTATATTCATCAAGTTATGATTTTATTCAACAACTATTGAGTATTGTTATTGTTATAATGAATTTTATTTTGGAAATTATGATTTGAATTGTGGTTTGTATGGAAAGTATTGATTGCTAAGATTTGCAGGAAATTATTCTATATTATGATTATATGCTCACAAAAAGGGAAATGAGTTTTATGATGTTACTTTCATATCTCACAGCTAATGCTTGACATGGTTATTTCCAATCCCTCATTTGTTGAGGTGACACTGGTGTTTACTTTGTTTTGTTCTGGATACCATTGTATGTGCACATTGATATGATGTGATCTCCCTCATGTATGAGGTGAGATAAAAGCTGAAGATGGCCCTTTCGGAATATATTTATTTATGGCGTTGTGGATGGCATGTGCACAATGATTTTATTCGATCTCCCTCTAGGAAGAGGTGAGATGAAATTTGGAGATGGCCCTTATAGATTAGTCTTGCATTCCAGTGAGAATAAGAATGGATTTTGAAGTGAGCAAATATGCTTTAAAGATGATATTTTATGCATAAATGATTTAAAAGAAACTGTTTACTACATTTGATTTAAAAGAAACTGTTTACTACATTTGATTCATACTTCTATGTTTCCCTTTTTAGTGGAGTTGAATACCTATTTCTATAATTTGTTGTGAATATTACAATTGCATCTTTTGATTGGTTTTGATAAATCATGTTTTATATTGAGTTTTAAATTCTTAGTTGTGCACCACTGAGTTCACTGCTTAGCGATAGCTTTTGCATGTTGTCGCAGGTGAAGGAAAAGATAATGCACTTGTGTGAGAGTACTTAGAGCTTTGTTGGAGCTGCCTTTCGGAAAAGACATCAGGTATATTTAATGCACCCTTGTATATTAGGTTTTGATATAATTATGTAACTATATGTATGTAAAGTTTATTTAAGCAGTTGTATAAAAAGTTCTATAATAAAATTTTGAGGTTGTAATATTATAATTTTATTACTTCAATGTATGCAAATGTTTAAATTTATTTCTGAATCTTATAAACAATGAATTATTTTCCTTATGATGAGATTGTTGAGAATGAAATGAGATCATTTGAGTTGATTGAGTTCCAGTTGAGCATGATATATTTTTGTAAATTGTTTTTCAACAGGTTTGAAAAAATGTTTTAGTACAATTTTAGTTGTAACCATGCGGATTTTCTCCAAAAATTTAAAAATGTCTACTTATTTCTAAATAAATTTTATAACATATGCTTGAATTGAAAACATTTAAATTAAATTTTAATCACCAAGCCAAACTCAAAAATAAAAATTGTTTTGACAAAATCCCTTTTAGTATATTTAATATATTATCGATAGGCAAAGTTCGGTAATTTATTAGGTATACTACGGGATCATGCCACATCTTATAGAGGGGTAAAGTGTGACATAGGCCTTAGATACCAACTTTGTAATGACCTGACTATGGGCCATTACTAGTGCTAGGGATCAGGTCTGTCATACCTTACCCCTCTGTAAAGCATAACATGATCCCGCAGAATACGTAATGAACTACCGAACTTCACCTACCGATAACTCATTAAGTACCCTACAAGAGATTTTAAAATCATTTTCTTACTTTTTAGAAGTGGTAAGCATTTTCTAATAAGTATTAAAACATTTAATTAGAGTTTATAAACTAGTTAAAATTTTTGTCCCTTTTTATTTTTCCACAAATTTTAGAAAAATTTCGGCAAAGTGCCGTCTGTATTTTGATAAAACAGTTCTTCAAATACCTGAAAAAAATACTTCAAATGATTTATCTCATCAACTCAATAACTTCAACATCTACCACAACAAATTTCAACATCATTTCTCAAATTCCAAAATTCAAATCAATAATTTCTAATTCAATATCATCTAAAATAATATTAAGTAATTTTATTTAAATTAAAACAAAATAATTTCATTCATATTTCATTAAAATTAAAAAAATTTACATTCAGCAATCCAGAATTTACATTAAAAAAATCCAAACTAATATTATTACAAACTTTATACAACTGCTCATGACCAGTTCTACATGTATATACATTTACATACATCAAAATAATTATTATAATCAGGGTATAAAATATACCCGATAGAACTTCAGGGAAGGTAGCTCCACAATCCTTAGCAGCTCACTGTGCTGCTCCTCTAGTCTCTATATCTGCGACAGTAATAATAGCCATCGCTGAGTACTATGACTCAGTGGTACATAACATACTAAAATAACCTTTATGCAGAATTTAAATCATACTTATTTAAAAATTGAACTGAACATAAGAAATAAATACAAAACATGATTTATATGCATTTAATCCAAACAATTTCATTTCGAAAGTCTCAAAACAAATTTCATAAAAACACACAGTTATATCATGCCATTCGAAACAATAATCATCTCAATAGCTAGAGGCTTATGAGAAGTCACATCACAAGGCTAGCTAGCTCAAATATATGGATATCCATTCAATTTCTTCTTCTACTGGCACACACCTCAACACTTCAGCCAGAGAAGGAATCAAAATTCAAAACTAATTTCCCCCACTAGTCATGCTAGTGAGGTATTCAAATATATGGTCACGACACTGTGGTTTCAAAACTATCTTAACAATTTATCAAACATTTATTGCCATTTTAAACACAAATAAATAAACTTTCAACAATTTAAGTCAAAAGCATAATACACATTTTGCAATATAAGTAACTCATTACATGCATTTTGTAAATGAATTTTAAAGAATATTGATGTTGTGTACAAACCTTATACGAGTCGTCTCTTGGCTTTCACTCGATGCCTCGGGTTCTTTCTCAGTATTCTTTTCCATTGAAACACACAGTTTCACAGTGTTTCAGTATCACAACTTATCATAAATCCTAAAATAAATTAAATTTACTTATACCTAGCTTCAATATGATAAACGTGACGTTCTTTAAAATTTGTATTTTGGGTTTACTATTCACGATACTATTCAAGTCAATTTGTTGACTTTCTAATGCTTAATAGGTATGAGAATTCTAATTTCACCCACATTCCACATTTGGGTTACCTAATTTATTGGTTTTGGTTGTTTTCTCAAATCTTAAGTCTTTTAGGCACAAATTTCAAATTTTCAGTTTTGGTGTCCTATTTTATGCTGTTTCATTGGTCATGTTGCTATTAGAATTTGGCTAAGTTTTCTTCATAGAAGTTGTTCCTTATTGTCTTAACTTTATTTTCCTTTTTGAATCACTCTATTTGTACTTTTTTAGCCCAAGTTATAGCATTTGAACATGATTGGCCAGATTTGGTTTTACCTAGAATTCTGGGCAAATTCTGGGTTCTGGTAGTTTTGGGTCATTAAATTTAGGTGGCTAAATGACTTGGTTAAGGGCATAATTTGGACTTGTGTTCCCCATGAAAGTTGTAGGGTTATGTCTCAGCTTTCTACTGGTAAAATTTCAGGTCATTTGGACCTGCCTAGCCCAAGTTATGGCCAAATGAACAAGCACTATTTATTTGGTCATTTTTGTACAGGTCAGTTTGCCTAATCCGGATTTGACCAATTTGTTCACTATGCTATGGTCACTTTCTGGGCATGATTCCTAAATGAAAAATGTGCCATTTTGTATCTAGTTTTATTTCCAATTGGCCTCACACCAATTGGGTTGGTAAATTTTCAATTTTGGTCACTGAAAGGGACCTAGGTCATGCTGCCTGCAATTTAACCATAACCAATCCGAATTTCAATTTGGTTCCAACACTTCCTACACACCACAATTGGTCATACATAACCATTTTTCAACTCAAGTAAGGTCAGCCACATCATTTGACTAATTCTCACTTTTTTCCTCCCAAAACTCTAGGTGCCAAAACCCTAATTCATGCAATAACTCCAATTCATACAATTAATTGTTCACATCATATATTCAACATTACACAAGCTCCAAATCATATTATAACTTTATCAAACACTCCAATTCCCATCAACCCTAGGCTGGCTGAAATTCATATAGTCCTTTAACATATCATTTTGTTTCATTTTTCAACAAGTCATCACTCAATCAAGTTGCCTAAGTATGAATATAAAGATACAAAAAGAGAAATCAAACTAACCTTTATGCAGAATTTTTTTCATTTCTTCAAACTTCTTCCTTTCTTCTTCTTTTTGTTGTCAAGCTCTTTATCAAGGTTTGAATACAAGATTTAATGATGGAAACTAAAGTTTCTATGGTGGGATTTAGGGTTTGATCAAGCTCAAAATGAGCTTTAATGGAGTTTTTCTAAAGGTGAAGTGAGGGAGAGAGAGAGCCGGCTAGTTTGGGAGGAAGATGGAAATGTTTTCTTCTTTTTTTTTTATCATTTTAGTGTCTTATTTTATGTATTTGAATTGTTCAAAAGTTGTAGGAATTTAAAAATAATTTTGACATCATGATGATGTCATCCAAGTGATGTAAATAAACTTTTTCTTTTCTTTTCTTTTCTTTTCATTTATTTTTCCTTAGTTCTTTAATTTAATTCTTAATCCTAAAATTTTTTTTTCTCTGATTTTATTGGATAGTTAGGTCAGGAGTCAGCTCTAGGGGTGAATTGAACAAATTGCCCCTCACTGGTTCAACCCAGTTTGCAAGTAATTTAATATTTCTTCTGGAGTCCTTACCTAATTATTTGACCCGCTTAACCATTCTTTTCTATGATTTTCTCTTTTCCACTGCGTTCGCAATAGTCCTAAGGACGGCGGCATCACATTTTACAGTTTAAAATTTGAGTTTAAATCGACCTCGCAGTCCTTCCCACGAAGGTCACCCATCGCTGTGACTCTCGGCTCATTTAACTTCTTGTGTTCTATTTTTCTTATTTATACTTAACCATTTACCAATTACTAATTATTTATTTTCAGGGCTTATCTAGTTGTCTTATATGTGGTTCTAATCCCCTTAATTATCTGGATTGACACCAGTCACCGGAACAGTGAAATATACCAGGCTATACAAATAGGGGTGTTACAAGGTCAGCTTAAGGCTATCAGAACCCATAGCAAGCATATAAACCTGTAACAAATAAGCATATTCCTTAAAACCCATAATCCCATTAACTCCATACCATTACACTTTAGTCTTTTTATCCATGTATAATCATTTATAACATAAACATGGTTAAGAATTTGAACCTTTACAATCATATAAAAAGTACTAAAGTGTAATTAGTTCATACATACATATATACATAATTGAAGAATCAACTTTTGGATTTTGGGCCTACTTAAACATCCTTAGACTTAAGATAGTACATTAAACCATTAATCTAAATTCTAGCACAGTAACTATCCATTTACAATTTACATGTCCAAACTAAACATTAGCAAACATAAAAAGTTATACAGTTGCTCCTGCTACTCACTCTCCAAAGGACTCTTCTATCCCTGAATTCCTACATTTGGGGTTAGGGGAGAGGGGTAAGCTTCTAAAAACTCATTGAGTAAACTAACCAAACAGATAAAAATTATCTTTCTCGTTTCATACATATGCAATGCATCATTTAAATGAAATATTCACATTATAAATAATTCACATAAGACGGACTTATCACCAATGGTCTTCCAGATCCAATGTGCCCGGCTCATACAGAGGCTCCTTAGAACTTCCACTTAAAAGTAGTAAGCCAGGGGCTTATTAGGCCTCACCTAGTCTTACCACCACAAATCATGCATGATCACATCATAAACATAACATATATATAACATAGGGGAGGCTGGTGGGTCATCCAAGGTCCATCGAGCATCAACAACAGTTATGCAGATATGCAACATATTCATGTTCTAGATGCATACACCCTAACAAACAATGAAATGATGCATGTGGATGATCATGAGTTCAATTTAATAAATTACATTCATTAAGGTTAGTGTTATTCACCTCTTATAGCCTATCAGAGACCTTACTCGAACAGTAACTAGCCTTGAATCCTTAGCATCTCAAATCCCTCAAATCCGATCTTATAAACATTAGAACTTAAGGAGATATTTGAAGCTCTAAAACTCTATACATACATCAAAAAAATAATTCTAGGTCCTTTTGAATGGTAAAATCATGTTTTAGAGCCTTAAAACTAAAGGATAAATAAGGCTGGTAAAACCAAGTGCAGCTGACTTTGGCTACCGAAACCTTGAACATCGGCTACCCATTTTGGGTAGTAGCTATTATGGCTGCCAAAGTGTTGGACTTTAGTTGCTAAAGTCTTGAGCCTTAATTTTCCTTTTAGTCTAATAGCGACAATAGCTACGGAAGTCTTGAACTTTAGTTGTCAAACCTAGAAATTTTCTGGAGTTTCTTGAGAAATTGTATGCTTCGGCTGCTGAACTAATGGTTTTTTACAGCTAAACTTGAGAATTTCAAGAATTCTCAAGTTGAAAACTAGTAAAGTTTCACTTCCCTCAACACCTAGACACCATCCAAGCTCTTAAAACATGATTCAAACATGCCAACACATACTTTAGACCTAAAACAATTTGAAAACAATCTCAAAACTCACATGCAACCAACATAAACCAGAATTCAAGGTTCAATCAAACCTCAAACATTACATAACTAAAAAAATCCTTAGGTTCAACTAAGGAAACTAACCATTTGAGGCCTATAAATACTTAAACTTGACAAAAATATGAACAATACCTTATTTAGCATCAAAATACCAAAACCCAACATGAAAAACATACCCCTAAGCAAACATGCATCAAAAACTCAACATGCAAACTTCATTCTTAACCTTATTAAAACTCAAACTTCTCATCCCTGCATGCAATACAAGCCTTACAATCCTAACATTCATAAACAAACTTTAATTCTTCTAAAACATCAAAAGAAGGGAGAGTTTACCTCTTTCCTTTGAACTTGATAAAAAGAAGAATTGGTGA
Source organism: Hevea brasiliensis (assembly GCF_030052815.1). Taxonomy (NCBI): domain Eukaryota; kingdom Viridiplantae; phylum Streptophyta; class Magnoliopsida; order Malpighiales; family Euphorbiaceae; genus Hevea; species Hevea brasiliensis. The sequence continues at coordinate 49,846,168 of NC_079495.1, read as the reverse complement.
TTCGAACTTCAATCCACTTTCTCTAAGCTTCTCAAAAGAAGAATCAAGTTTCAAGGCATGAATTTTCCAAGAAAGTCCTCATTGAAATCTGTTTACATGTCACAGAGGCTAAGAAAGAGGGAGAAATGAGAGTTCAAGCCTCCTTTGGCAGAAAAAGAGTCCCTACCCCATTTTATACCCTCTAATTGAGGGACTTTTGGCTGTTGAAAGCCCAGCTTTTGGCTGTCAAATTGGAGCCTACTTTGTCTCAAAAAAGTATTTGAATAGTAAAAGGGACTTCGGCTAATGAAAGTTCATACTTCGATTGTTGAAGTTTCTTCTGTCTAAAGTAGCACTTAGAAACTTTTCTTGTTCAAAACCTTTTTTTTTTATTCTCAAATACATTTTTTAGCACATCATACCTATATATATACATATACCTACACTTTTTACCTCCGTTCCCCTATTTGTGGAATCTTGAATTTTGCTAGAATATTCTATCAACGATAGAAATTCTGATACTGGAAAATGGTGGGTATTACATTTCTAATTTTATTTATTCCTTTAATTGTTTACTACATTCTTAAAACTCCACTGTGATACTAATGCAATTTATATATTGTATTAATTAATAAAAATTAATGGTATTAAATGGTCTATACATATTAGGTATTAAGGTTGAGTCGGGTTCCCTAACTATGTATGTGTGATGGATAAGGGGTTGAGTTGGCCCAAATTGATTTTTAGTGTTTTATTCATATGATGGAGCTTAAGTTTGGGTTTGGCTATGGGTTTAGGAATAGTAAGGCTTACTACGAGTTTCAGGGGCTTTATGCCGACTCAAGTCATAGTGCCAGTCCGGCCTTTGGAATTGTGGTTTAGGCTCTAAATTCATGGGAAGTGTGGTCTTAGGTTTGTTACATGCAGAGTACAGGATCCTATGTCATTTTCTCTATAATTCCTTACTTTTAGTATCAGCATTACTCCTTGGACAGCATGTTATGATGGTTGTTGTTATAAATTTAAGGTAGCATATGTGTTAATGTCTGCCATAGTGATATGTGCCCCAAGAGATGATGTGATCAATCAATGTAGGACAATGTGGCATGCCTAATTAGTGTGAGACATGAGTATATAGGATGAGTATGATAGTGTAACTACCCTAAGTAAGGGTGTGAGTATTGCCGTGATAATTGTTAATGGGCTACCAATCAAGGCAAGTTTATGGTATTAGTGGAATGTTCTATCAAGACACGATTTTCCATATGGTTATAAAGGTGCAAGGGGTTACAGATGATAATCTATTGGGACGTACCGTTGTAAGCTATGCAATGCTCTCATTGTTGGTGCTGTAAGTTGCAAACTAAAATACCGATATGAGATATTATGTAAAGCTGTGTGCATCCTTAATGTGCTCTACGATGAAGTTTATAGATAGCTTCTATTTTAGTTTAGATGCGCCATAATAGAATTTTATTTCTACAAAGTAGTTAGGAAACTCCTAGTTAAGGTTTAGAATGCTTAAGACAAAATATCAAAGGTTGCAGTTAGGTGATAACCACAATGAGTGACTCGGTTATCCTAATTGGTGCATAAAGTTGCCATGAGATTAGAGGTTTCGGTATGGTTGCAATGTAAAGTTAGCACATGCAAAGGGGCACCATCTGGTCTCTTGTATGGGATCTTAAACAGAATTGGTTATGGTGGATGTTTTGCTTAGAATTTAATAAAAAAAAAATTTATTACTCCTTATAAAGCAATGGATTATAGAGTATGACTCTACTTTCTAAAGATGACGAGAGGTTATGAATAAAGTTCATAGCCTATGAAATGATGTTTTAAGGGAGAGTGTAGTATGATCAAGAATTTATGGCTCAAGTATCCTAAGGAGGATGCAATTTCCAATGTAGGAATCATGAGTGATCAAATCATGTCGGATTCAGTTTTTTTGAGCTTAGTGATAGGAACTGGGTACTCAGTACCCTAAGTTCAACTGAGTAAGTAGCAATGGAAGAAGGAACTGTTAGTAGTATACCCTAGAACATAACATTTAGTATGTATCTTGTACATATTTTATTAATAAAAGGCAATTTCACTTTTCCGTTTACATAATGTATTTATCTATAATAGAAAAGGTCCATTGATATTTTGTTAAAAATTCTATTCTTAAGTTGTTAAGAATATGAGTGACAGTATTTTTAGCACAAAGTATCATAAATTGGTTCACAATCGAGGATACTTCACACAGGACATGACTTATCCAAAAATATTGTACTCATGTTTGTTCCCAAGGTATTTATATGAGATATAAATAAGAAGGAATGGTGAGTCTCATGCCATATAACAAACATGATAGGCACTTATACATGATAAGTAGGCTGAACCAATGACGCATATGACAAGCACATGGAGTTTACTCTTGTCAATGCATTGTCATATATCATATCAGTGCATATAATCTTTAGACCTGAGATAACACAGTTATCTTGTATATAGATGGTTTGAGTTTGATACTGCTTTCATACTTGTACTGTTTATGGATATATGGGTATGTGTTGGCTCCTACTAGTTATATATGAAGATAGGTGTTGATCAAGATGGAATCTGTTACCCTAAGTAAATAGGGATAAAATCCTGTGTTTATTTAATTATTCTTGATGCTTCAAGTTCTTGGCCAGGACAGACAGATTTAGTCAGAAAAGAGTTTCTGAAAAGAAAATCTAATTAATCAAGAACTGGAATTAAAAGAGAACATAATATTCATAGCAAATGGGGTTTGACATAAATTATGACTCCAACTCGAATTGGGATTTTGTAACAGAGAGATTCTAGTGCATGGTAACATATGATTGTAGGTTCATTTAAGGTATTCCTTGTTACTGATTGGGTGGCCATGGCACGCTATGCTAAGTGTCAACCATGGTTTATGAAATGCCTAAAATGATTTAGAGAAATCATTTATGATTATAGGTTCATTTAAGGTATTCCTTGTTACTGATTGGGTGGCCATGGCACGCTATGCTAGGTATCAACCATGGTCTATGAGATACCTAAAATGATTTAGAGAAATCATTTATGGTAAGAAAGAGTTTCGATGATATTAAGAGTTAATATCATATCTCATTGCCAATTAGTGATGAGCCTAGTGAGTCACACACATACACAAGATAATCACCAAGTAAAATGTGATTTAATTTATTAATTAAAGATTTTAATTAATTAATTAAATATGTTTAGTTTGCAATAAGATTTCAAAGTCCCTAACATGGCTTGAAACCAAATCTAGGTTATTGGATGTATAGTATAAGTTAAAGTTATAGTTAAAGTATTTAAATATGAATTTAATTATGAAAAATTAATTAATGGAGTTAATTAATTTATATTTGATATAAATTGATTTGAAGAGAAGAAATAATGATTTTGGGTTGAAAACTCAAAATTACAACATAAGGGTAATTTGGTCATTTCACATGGTGACATGTGGCACCATGAGATGGTAACACATGGCATCATATAAGTTTGCCATTTGTCTTCCTATCATGCAAGGTGATCAAAGTCAAGATTAAGTCTAGCTTTGACATTTGGCATAATGTGATTAAGTCAATTAAAAAATAAGATGCAATGTGGTGGTGATATGTGGCATAGGGTTTAAGTGACTTAATGACTTAATTATAAAAGGGAAAAGAAAATAAGAAACACAACATTCTCTCTAGCCTCTCAAGGGTGGCGGCACACTTTTCTCTCCCTCTCCTCTTCTTGCTTTCTCATCAATTCAAAGAGAATCACTCCATTCCCTTTGAATTAAAATTGATAGAAATTATTTCTAATGTCCTATACATACATACAACCTCTCTAAAGGTAAAAACTCAAATTATAATTGGTTAGCAAGGCTTGAGAAGTTGATTTGGGGGCTGCCTATTGGTGATCTTAGCGTGGACAAGCCAGAGGGACAACACTTGGGGTCCTAAGTGCTTCCTAAAGGTGCCAATTGCATCCATAGTGCATCGAAGAGGTTAGTGCTCAAACTCTTCTTTTAAACTAGGGTTTAAATGAATTAATTTGTTAATTCACAATCTTGAATGGCAAATATAGATCCTAATACATATTAAAAGTGTTTTAATATGCAATTGAGCATTGAAATTAATTAGGCACATAAGATATGTGGCATGATGCATGTAACCCTAGAAGAAAATTTTTGAAATTCAATGCTCTAATTAACTAATCACCATGCTTCCGCTCTAAAAATTAGTATTAGAGCTACTATATTTGCTATTAGGATTGAATATGAGATTTAATTATGTGATTGGATCAAATTTGAATTGATCTAAAGCTGTTTGGGTGCCATATGTGTGGCGGCATGCATGTTGGATTCATCAATGGTGGCGGCATCAATGGTACCTCAATGGTGCGCAAGGTTATGGGCTCAATTATGCAATTGTTGTATATTTTAAGATCCATAATCAGTCCTATACCTAATTAAATTGCTTAATTAGGAATTTTAATTACGCAATTAATTTTTGAAAATTGTTTTCAAGGTATTAAATTTGGAAAGAGTTTCTAAATTTAAATTTGTTTGAATGAGATTCAAATCTGAATTTTTTGGTTGAATATGTGATATTCAATTTAATTTTCTAGTATGGATATTTTATTTAATTGTTAAATGGTAATATGCATGATGAATGATTATGGATAATAAAAGACCAATGTGATTGGATTTATTTCTTTTATTTTTCTTTGGGTTGTAAAATAATTAATTTTATTTTGGTGGCATGTATTATAAGTGTTGTAATAATTTGAGTTATAATTTCATTTATTTGAGGATTTTAAAGTCCATGTTCTTGTAAATTGGCCTTAGTATGCCAAGGATTACAATGTGATTGGATTGCAAGAAGATCATGGAGGTCAAGAGCATTGGTGGGACCAGTGGGAGGAAATCAAGATCAAGTGTTAATTATGTACTTCTTCAGCAACTCTTGTAAAATAAATGAATGAAATACACCTAGGAATGCCCTGATTCAATTCTTGGTGGCTCAAAATTGAATCCCTTAGAAAGTCCATGATCATACCATATTAATTGTTTATCCATGTATGCATGAGATGTATGAGAATGTATGCAAGTATATGATATATGCATGCTAATTGGATAATGTGCAAAGTGAGACCATAATAGTAATTAAGCCGACCACTAAATCTTCCAAACAAATAATTAAGTTGGAAATAGTATAATTAAAGTAATTATATCATGAGCCCTCATTTGAGGCAATTATTTTAAGAAATTTTAAATACTTGCATGTGATGCATTTAATTTAAGAGATTTTCTTAAGAATAATTGTTAAGCATGAGATGTTGTAAATATGCAAATAGTTGATGGCCAATAATGGATGTGCTTGAGGACATTAATATTATTTGCATGTTTACTGGTTTAATAGGATCAAATTAACTAATGCAAGATAAATCAATAATGGATGTGCTTGAGATTTTGAGCATTAGGGGCTAGATAAATGATTGAATCTCACATGAGATGTGATGGGCAAGGAGTTGCTCACTTATAGTTTATTGTAATTCCAATAATGGATGTGCCTAAGGATGATCAGTAAGACTATAAGAATTCAATCACCCACTAGAAATCCATACAGTTAGGATTTTTGTTTCCTACTTTGGAAGTGTAAGATTCGCCAAGTTAGTGGGAGGACCAATTTGATTAAAAGACCATAATCATTTTGTTTAATTAATTGATACATTTACTAATTAATCTAGTTATTTTCTGCGATTATTCTTCTAATAATAATGAGCATACAACAACCACCACCATCCAATATACTTACAAGCATACTTGATCACAATAGGTTGACGGGACCTAATCTTTTTGATTGGCTAAGAAATTTAAAACTTGTCCTGAACCTAGAACGTACTGGATATGTTATAGACTCAAAGGTTCCTGGTCCCTTACCTCCAGAGGCCACTCAAGAGGAATATGACACTTTGGACAAATGGAAGGAGCATGATATGAGAGCCAAATATTACATGCTTGCTTTTATGAGTAATGAGTTACAAAAGCAACATGAAAATATGCAAAGTGCAAGTGAGATCCTCCTTCACCTGTAAGAGTTGTATGGTGAGCATAGCAGGTATGCTAGGTATGAGATATCTAGGCAGCTATTTCGAATGAGAATGTTTGAGGATAGAATGTTGGGGATCATGTCCACAAGATGATTCAGCTTATAGAGCAGCTAGAACATCTTGACTTTAACATGGATTTCCAACTGCAGACGGATTTGATACTTCAGTCCCTACCTAAGTCATTTGGGAATTTTGTGACAAATTTCCATATGACTAAGTAGGAATACACCTTAGCTGATTTACTTAACATGCTAGTTATTGCCCAAAAGAATATACCGGGCAATAAAGGAAAAGAGGTAGCTTTGATTGCATCTTCTTCTTATGTTGGACAGTCCAAAAAGAAGAAGGGCAATAAGAATAAAAACCTCAAGTTCCAGGACCTTCCAAGAAGATAGCCAAATAGAAAGGGAAGACCAAAGTTGATGGAGCTAAAGGAAAGTGTTTCCACTACCAGAAGGATGGGCACTGGAAAAGGAACTTCCTAGAGTATCTTGCTTCTCTAAAGGACAATAAGGATACACCTTCAGAACGTATGTCTATATCTTGTTATTTAGATGATGATGATGCTCATAGTTCATCTACAGCTTTTGTTTTAGATACTGGTGCCAGTTATCATATTTCTTATGATATGCAAGAACTAGCAAACAGTAGCAGCTTGCATGCTAGAGATGTTAGACTCCGGATTAACGATGGCTCAACTGTTGAAGCTTTAGCCATAGGATCTAAATCTTTTTACATGTGTGGATATGTTTTGTATTTGAATAATATTTTATATGTACCTGATGCTTTTAAGAACATCATTTCTATATCTAGTTTGATTAGAAATGGTTATGAATTTCAGTTCACAAATGATATTTGCAATATTTATTTTGGAAATAAATATATTAGCTCAGGTTATATGCATGATGGTCTTTATTATTTGGATAATAATGATAAACATAAATTGAATGCAAGCAATCTAAATGAATGTGATGCCATGATGAAAATCAACTCAAGTTCAAAATATATTTGGCACTTAAGATTAGGTCATGTTGCAGAAGATAGGATTGCAAAACTGGAGAAAATGGGGATTTTATCCTCATTGCGTTCTGAACCTACTCCAACTTGTGAATCCTGCCCTCAAGGAAAAATGACTAGATCACTCTTTGTTGGACAACGACTAAAAGCTGAAAATATTTTGGAGCTAATACATAGTAATATATGTGATCCATTTAAGGAAATGGCTAGAGGCGGTTTTCATTACTTTATTACCTTTACTGATGAGAAATCAAGGTTTGTGTATTTGTATTTGATGAAATACAAATATGAATCGTTTGAAAAGTTCAAAGAATTTAAATCTGAAGTAGAAAATCAAACAGGAAAAAATATTAAAACTCTTTGATCAGATCATGGAGGTGAATACTTAAGTACTGAATTTGATGAATACTTGAAAGAGCATGGCATTGTTTCCCAACTTACTCTTCCAGGAACGCCACAGCTGAATGGTGTATCTAAAAGGAGAAATCGTGCCCTATTAGATATGTTACGTAGTATGATGAGCTATACTGCTATGCCAATCTCCTTTTGGGGATTTTCATTAGAATCAGCTTTGCATATTCTAAATAGGATTCCATCAAAATCAGTTTCTTCCACACCTTATGAGATATGGCATGGAAGAAAATTAAGTCTTAAGCATGTTAAGATTTTGAGTTGTCCAGCTTATATCAAAAAGCTGAACACTGATAAATTGGAAACCAAATCAAAAAAGCTCGATTTGTTAGATATCAAAAAGAAAGTTTTTGATATTATTTTTATTTGCCTACATCACAAAAGCTTGTGGTAAGCAAAGATGCCATATTTCTTGAACAACAGTTCATTGAAAAAAGGTGGCAAAGGAAGGCAAATAGAGTTAGAATTAGAAAATTTTGACCAACTAACGTATCAAATGGATATAGATCCATCTAGTCAACCTACACCTATTGATGAAACATCTACAGTAATTCCTCACAGATCAACCAAGATATCTCACCCGCCAGTGAGATATGGTTTTCTTCATGAAGATGAACAAGAGTTGTTTACTCATGAAGAAGTAGATCATGGAGATGATCCACTTACCTATGAAGAAGCTATATCAGATTTAAACTCTTTAAAATGGATTGAAGCTATGAAATCTGAAATTGATTCCATGTATAAAAACCAAGTTTGGGACTTTGTTGACCCACCTAAAGGTATTATACCTATAGGGAATAAATGGGTTTTTAAGAAGAAAATTAGTTCTAATGGAAAGGTAGAGACCTATAAAGCAAGACTAGTAGCGAAAGGGTTTCGCCAAAGGCAAGGAATCGACTATGAGGAGACTTTCTCGCCTGTTGCCATGCTTAAATCAATTAGGATTCTATTAGCAATAGTTGCATACTATGATTATGAGATTTGGCAGATGGATGTCAAAATAACTTTTCTCAATGGAGACATTGAAGTAAACATTTTCATGAAACAACCTAGGGGTTTTGAATCCCAAGATGGTTTCAAGGTATGCAAGCTTCGAGGAGTTAGAACATCCATTTTGATGAAGCCATTAAGTCATTTAGTTTTATCAAAAATGTGGATGAACCATGTGTATATAAGAAGGTTAGTGATAGTACTATCACTTTTTTTATCTTATATGTGGATAACATTCTGTTGATAGGTAATGACATAGATATGTTGACAACTGTCAAGGTATGGTTGCCAAATACATTATCCATGAAAAACTTAGGGGAGGCAACCTATATTCTTGGAATTCGCATCTATAGAGATAGAGCGAAAAGAATAATTGGTTTATCCCAAAGTCTATACTTGGAAAAGGTGTTAAAGAGGTTTAACATACTTGATTCCAAGAGAGGATTGTTACCAGTAAGACATGGTATCCACCTTTCTAAAGAGATGTCTCCAAAGACACCTAAAGAAAGAGATAAAATGGCCAGGATTTCATATGCTTCGGCTATTGGAAGTTTGATGTATGTAATGATGAGTACTAGGCCAGATATCGCACATGCTGTTAGTTTGACTAGCAGGTTTCAATCCAATCTAGGTTTGAAACACTGAATAGCTTTCAAGAATATCCTTAAGTACTTGAGAAGAACTAAAGATTTATTCTTGATTTATGGAGGTGGTGACTTGCAATTGGATGGTTATACTGATTCTGATTTCCAATTAGATATCAATAATAGAAAGCCTACCTCTGGATTTGTGTTCATTTGTAATGGAGGTGCAATCAGTTGGAAGAGTTACAAACAGAGTACGATTGTTGATTCCACTGTAGGGGCTGAGTATATTGCTGCATCAGATGCTATAAAAGAGGCTGTTTAGATAAAGAAGTTCGTGTCAGAACTTGCAGTAGTTCCTTACATTGAGTCAGCAGTTCCTCTCTACTATGACAACAATGGAGCGATCATACAGGCTAAGGAACCCCGGTCTCACCAGAAATCCAAACACATAGAAATGCGCTACCACATTATCAGAGAGATAATTGGGCGAAGCGATGTAGCCATGCAGAAAATAGCATCAGCTGAAAATCTAGCTGATCCATTCATGAAGCCTATGTCACAAGCTCAGTTAGACCGACATCTTGAGAAGATGGGTCTAAGATATTGTAATGAATGGCTCTAGTGCTAGTGGGAGATTATTAGTAGTATGCCCTAGAGCATATCATTTAGTATGTATCTTGTACATATTTTACTAATAAAAGGCAATTTCACTTTTCCATTTACATAATGTATTTATGTGTAATAGAAAATGTCCATTGATATTTTGTTAAAAATTTTATTCTTAAGTTATTAAAAATATGAGTGACAGTATTTCTAGCACAAAGCATCATAAATTGATTCACAATTGAGGATACTTCACACAGGACATGACTTATCCAGAAAGATTATATTCATGTTTGTTTTCAAGGTATTTATATGAGATATAAATAATATGGAATGGTGAGTCTCATGCCATATAACAAACATGATAGGCACTTATACATGATAAGTAGGCCTAACCAGTAACGCATATGACAAGCACATGGAGTTTACTCTTGTCAATGCATTGTCATAATCATATCAGTGCATATAATCTTTAGACCTGAGATAACAAAGTTATCTTATATATAGTTGGTTTGAGTTTGATACTGCTTTCATACTTATACTGTGTATGGGTATATGGGCATGTGTTGGCTCCTAGTAGTTATATATGGAGATAGGTGTTGATCAAGATGGAATCTATTACCCTAAGTAAATAGGGATAAAATTTTATGTTCATTTAATTGTTCTTGATGTTTCAAGTTCCTGACCATGATAAACAGATTTAGTCAGAAAAGAGTTTCTGACAAGAAAATCTAATTAATCTAGAACTGGAATTAAAAGAGAACATAATATTCATAGCAAATGGGGTTTGACATAAACCATGACTCCAGCTCAAATTGGGATTTTGTAACAGAGAGATTCTAGTGCATGGTAACATATGATTATAGGTTCATTTAAGGTATTCCTTGTTACTGATTGGGTGGCCATGGCACACTATGCTAGGTGTTAATCATGGTCTATGAGATGCCTAAAATGATTTAGAGAAATCATTTATGGTAAGAAAGAGCTCTGATGATATTAAGAGGTAATATCATATCTCATTACCAATTAGTGATGAGCCTAGTGAGTCACACACATACACAAGATAATCACCAAGTAAAATGTGATTTAATTGATTAATTAAAGAGTTTAATTAATTAATTAAATAGATTTGGTTTGCAATAAGATTTCAAAGTCCCTAGCATTGCTTGAAACCAAATCTAGGTTATTGGATGTATAGTATAAGTTAAAGTTATATTTAAAGTATTTAAATATGAATTTAATGGTGAGAAATTAATTAATGGAGATTAATTAATTAATTTATATTTGATATAAATTGATTTGAAAAGGAGAAATAATGATTTTGGGTTGAGAACTCAAAATTACAACATAAGGGTAATTTGATCATTTCACATGGTGACATGTGGCACCATGAGATGGTGACACATGGCACCATGAGATGGTGACACATGGCACCATGAGATGGTGACACATGGCATCATATAAGTTTTCCATTTGTCTTCCTATCATGCAAGGTGATCAAAGTCAAGATTAAGTCTAGCTTTGACACTTGGCTTAATGTGATTAAGTCAATTAAAAAATAAGATGCAATGTGGTGGTGACATGTGGCATAGGGTTTAAGTGACTAAGTGACCTAATTATAAAAGGGAAAAGAAAAGAAGAAACACAACATTCTCTCTAGCCTCTCAAGGGTGGCAGCACACTTTTCTCTCCCTCTCCTCTTCTTGCTTTCTCATCAATTCAAAGAGAATCACTCCATTCCCTTTGAATTAAAATTGCTAGAAATTGTTTCTAGTGTCCTATACACACATATAACCTCTCTAAAGTCAAAAACTCAAATTATAATTGGTTGGCAAGGCTTGAGAAGCTGATTTGGGGGCTGCCCATTGGTAATCTTGGTGTGGACAAGCTAGAGGGACAACACTTGGAGTCCTAGGAACTTCCTAAAGGTGCCAATTGCATTCATATTGCATCAAAGTGGTTAGTGCTCAAACTCCTTTTTTAAACTAGGGTTTAAATGAATTAATTTATTAATTGTCAATTTTGAATGGTAAACATAAATTCTAATATAAATTAAAAGTATTTTTAATATGCAAGTGAGCATTGAAATTAATTAGGTACATAAGATATGTGGCATTATGCATGTAACCCTAAAAGAAAATTTTTGAAATTCAATACTCTAATGAACTAATCACCATGCTTTCGCTCCAACAGGAACCAGTAGATCCTTTCCTTAAGGTAGAAGAGGGTAGTCTATAGTTAAGTAGAGAGAAGAAGTATAGAAGTATATTGGTTTCAAATGCAATGGGAAAGTAACTCAAATGCTAGTGGAAATGCTTACTGGAGTGGTCAGAAAACAAAGTCTAAGTAGTACAAAGGTGTGATATCTTGGCAGGGACATTGAAGGGTACAATCATTTAGTATAGCTATCAAGTTAGGAAGAAGAATGGAATTAAGGAATAGGGTAGTTAAAGTTCTAATATGGTTAAGATAAAAGAGGTGGATTAAAGGACAAATTAAAAGGCCTAGAATAGGACAAGAGTAAGGAGAACTTAGTCCAAAAATAGAGTAGGCAACGTGCTATTTTGGGCAAAGTAAGCAAGATGAACTAAAAGGTAAGATTAGAAAGCCCATAGCAGGACCACATCATTGAGAATAGTTGTCAAGATATAGAACCCACAAGTGAAAGACCTAAAGCATGCCATAGTTTGGGGCAATGTCATGAGTCAAAACAAGGAGCTCAAAGTTTCAAGATCTGGATCAAACTTTGTCTGTTCCCTGTTGCCAAGGTGGAGTTAGTAGCAATGGAATAAGATCCATTACCTATTGATAGTATGAAGAAAGTTAGGGGAGGAAAGTAATTCGAGCAAGCAAAAGCTAAAGGAAGTGCTATGTGCGGATGAGATTCGATGGATGGTCCATATATTCATTTAAGTATTTACTATATTTTTAGAACTCCATTGTGATAGTAGTGTATATATATATTGTATTAATTAATAAAATTAATGATATTAAATGGTCTATACACATTAAATGTTAGGGTTGAGCTGAGCTCTCTAACTATGTATATGTGATAGCTAATGGGTTGAGTTGGCCTAGATTGATATGATGGGCTTTAAGTTTAGGTTTGATTATGGGTTTGAAAATAATGAGACTTACTATGGGTTTCGAGAGTTTTATACTAACCCAAATCTTAGTGCCGATCCAATCCGTGGAGTCAAGTGTTGACAAAAAATAAATTATATTAATTTATATTTTCTTTTCATAATTAATAATAAAGAATTAATTTTAGTATATTGCTTAAGTGTTAAAGTACGAAACCATTATGTTTACTTTTAATACTAATTAATAAAATACTAAAATGGAATCATGGAACTAGTTTTTAATATTAATTAACAAAATTTTATTATGAAACTAATTAACGGATTAACCTCAAGCAATTGATTTGATGAAAAATAACCTTTTTCAAGAAAGAGCAAAATCAAAAGATAATATTTTGAAATTATTCATTAAAATTATACAGAAACTCAAACCAATGCCAAACAAAACAAAACAATAAATGTAAGACAATGGACTAAATTAATCAAATGAACAATAAGGATAAAATGGTTTTAGAAAATATTGATTAGCTATAAGAATGAGACTCATACGTCTATATATATATATATATCCTTTGAATGAAAATTATTATTATTATTATTTTAAATCGAAGGAGTTTTGGAAAGCTATCAAAAATATCTGCTGAGAGTTTAAGGGCAAACTTGGAAGTCCCGGGAATTAGAATTCTGTATGGTCTTTATGAACGTGACTAAGGCATCCTTAATTGATGTATGGAGAGCTCCTAGTCAAATGATGAACGGTGAACCTGCAAAGTACCACAAACTTCTTGCCTCTTTCTTGGAAGAAAAATAAAAGAATAGGGGAAATTTCGTTGTCATTTTTAGATATATAGAGGACAATATTGAAAGTAAATTTTGAATAATGAGATTATAATTTTATCCCTATTTTAAATATATATATATATAAAGCCAAATAATTAAAAAAAATCTAAATCTTTATAAGAATTTTCAATTTTAGCAAAACTTTTTAATTTTATCAATTTAGTTCCAAACTTTCATATTAATTTTAATTTAGCAATTAGCTTAACTAGATGATTTATAGATGATTTAATTGATAAAAATAATTCAAATATTTATCAATATTATTAATATTAGTCAATTATTTTAATAATTATTCTCAAATAAATCAAATAAAAATATTATTTTATTGAATTAAATACTTATTATTTTTTAAATTATAATTAGATTTATTTTTGTTATATCATTTATTAATATTTTATGTTTAAACATTTGAATTTTTTTTATTTATTAGACCTTAAATTTGAGACAATATAATGAGAAAAATTGTAAACTAACAAGTATAATAGTAAGGAGAGAAAAAAAATTAAGATAAATATATTATTTAATTATTATATTTTATTTCTCAATAGAAAGTCCATTAAAATTACTAAAAATATTAAATTTATTAAATAAATCAATAAAATTAAGTAAATTAGTTAAAAAAACAACTAAACGATGAATTTAATTATTTTTAATTAAATTTATTATTAAAATTAAAAATAATAAGAAAAATTTATGATTAAATTGAGAAAATTAAAAGATTTAATTAAAATTATAATTAACGTAAATGTTTTAATTTTTTGTCATTTAGCCGATATATAACATATTAGTGATTTTATCATTTTCCTCCCTCCTAATTTGGAGAGAAAATGAGTAGACTACGAGGCTCTGATTGTTTTACTGAAAAAAATATTTCTCATTTTTTGATTCTTAGAATACTCAGAAAAATTAATCAATATTTTAGAGAAAATTAAATCATTTTTTAAAAAAATGACTTATTTTTAAAAGAGGAAATTATATTCTATTTTTTAAATTTTAATAATCTTATTAAAATGTGAACACATTTATATATATATAAAATAAATATATATCATCAATTTAATATTACAATCAAATAAAGAAAAATATTTTTAAAGACTTTTTTTTTAAAATATTTTCCATAAAAAAAATTTTTCATATATAAATTATTTTTTATAAAACAAACGGAACTTAAAATTTATTTTCCTTTCAAATTTTCGTTCTCTCATTTTTCTTCCCAATCAAACATAAAATGAATAGAAAATAAGATTATTTTCCTCCAAAATTTCTTTTTATTTTCCCTAAATCCAAGCAGTGTAAACTAACAAACTGATTAAGGAGCTAAAACTCAAAGCAGAAGAAGAGGAAAATAGATACTCATAATGATTTAGTTGCTTAAGAGGCCCTAACAATGGGCATAGATTCAAGCTCGTTCGGAAAGTTCAGGGGTTCAATTTGGAAAAGGAACTCAATCCTGATGTACAACAGATTATAAACATGCTTAGATAATTGTGTATAAGTAGCCCCATAATGAAATTCTGATTTATCTAAAATACACATTTGCTTGCGAAGTTTGACATATACTTCTGCTCACAAAGTTTTACCATAACACAATACATTTAATCCACCAGTTGCATTCCTTATGGCCCATCAACGGATGTCTAATAATTCAAAATTCCATTTCTCAACTGCATAATTCCACTTCTGAAAGTTAGATGCACATCATTTGAGCTTCTAGCCAGTTAAAAAAATAATAATAATAAATAAAAAAAGAAAAAGCATCAAACATATGGGTTCAACAATAGCTTTTGTTAAAACATTTTTCTTTGGGTAGTGAAACTCCCAGCGCTATCGTCGACACCAGAATATTCTCTCCATTATCAACATTATGCTCTTATTTAGTCAAATCAAAGCCATCTCTTTTAGAAGAAATATGAAAAATAAGAAAAGGAAAAAAGGTAAGAGAAAACGATCAATTTAACCATATGGGTCTGGCCCTAATGATAAAGTATCATCACCCCTTGTTCTTTTTTCCTTCTTTATGCATTTAGGATTCAAGGTAAAAGAAAGAAGTGTCACACCTTCTCAACATCTGTTGTACCAGTGACATTTTGCCTCCTTTTCTTGAGTTGCTCAAGACGAGCTCGGATGAGGCTATTCTGCTCTTCAGCCTATTAAACAAAGACGGAAATCTCAGTGCACAAACGCATCTTAATGCAGCACTCTCAACAGTAACATAAGGTTTCATCCTGAACTAATACAGGTGGCAAACTGCTTTTAAGCGGGTTAATGCCAGATGAATATAAATGGTAGCCAAGTAAAAGTACAAAAACATTGCTCTCCTGAGTTCTGAGTTTACCCAAAGAACCTTGAGCCATTATTAAATCAGCCTCTAGCACAAAAATGATGAAGGTTCTTTAGTTTTTGTCCTCCACTTTTCAAACAAATGCTTTAGTCCTGCCTTAAATGCCTAATTCAATGAAAGGTGTTAAGAGTAAACAGTAATTATTTTTCCTTTATTTTTTAATTGAAGGAAATATGCCCTTTTTCTTTGCCTTTTTCTTTCATTGCATTTTGACTTAACAAGAACAAGAGTAGGTTTAGTAACATAGGGAAGAAATCATGCAATGCTCTATAGAAGGACTATAACATAGGGGTGGGTGTTTCTCTTAACTACAATAGACCAAAATATCTTTTAGGATATACTTCATGGATTTTTGTAATTCTCCCAACTAAAATTTATTAGAAAGACAAAAACGGAATGGGTGTTTCTCTTAACTACAATAAAGCAGCCAACCAAGTTATTAACTAATGTTGGCACATGGCATCCAGTCCATAGAATTGCAGTTATGGATGAATTAATTCCAGCAATATCTGAGGACAAACTTTTTTATTGGATGAGGTCTAGATGGGCATGTGGAACCTTATAAGAAAGGATATGATGGGGTGCACAAATCAATAATTTCTGTAATAGGTATGAATATAGAAACATTATTTTGAATTTTGCTTAGGCTTATTATCTAATCTTAGCAAATACACAACTCTTTAAAAGGAACCAAATTTGAATTTTTTTAAACGAGAGCAAAAGATTAGTCAAATAGACTTCTTCCTTGTGAGAAGACCTACTAAGTTTTATGAAAATTCCGTAAAACTAGATTAGTTTTTGGATTTAAATATTAGAGTAGGCCACAATCAAGGACCTAAAAAAGCATGGTGGACAATGCCACAATGAGCTAGATCCAAGGGGATTCATGAGCTAGTAAAAAGAACTAGACCCGTAAGAGGCCAAACTCTAGATAAGTTACCACATGCAACATAAGCGACAATTGGACCTATAAACTGAAGTCTATTTCAGTTGCACTTGAGAAGAGAATGTTAGAATCCCACATCCACTAGCTACACAATTTAAAAGAGAATATAAAGCCATTTTAGTGGAAGCAACCTCAAGCTCAACAAATGGAACTTGTTGACTGTCTTCTGCACTTCTAAGTCAAAGAGAATTTCCCAACTAACACAATGGTTTCTAGAACTAAACCAGATTGGCCTGTCAGACACGTTTAACTAGGAATTGTAGTTTAGTCTAGTTCACTTTACCCATAAACACTGTTTTCCACAAACCTGCTTTGAATCAGAACGAACAAGCAAACCAGTAAACACGGAGGGCTTAAACCTGTTGGTTGGCTTTCTCATAAAAAAATTTAGAGTGACTGCTACTGGATGGAGGACTTGAAGCTGGATCAGTTGATGAAATTTGATGATGCTCACAACCAAAAGTTGGAATCTTTCTTTCCAATTATATATATATATATATATATATATATATATATATATATATATATATATATATATATATATAGCGAGAGAGAGAGAGAGAGAGAACTCCGCCTAAGTAGTTTGCGCTTAGCCAGTCCCAAGCCTGGATAAAGGAGGAGGGTTGCTGTAGGTGACAACCAGCGTAAAAATTTCGTCACACCTTATGATATGGATTCAAATGATATAAACATTGGGGCGTTCTCTACTTACGACGCGCTACATTGAAGCCCGGGTGTAGTGAGAAATATGCAAGGGTGTGTTAGGAGTGAAACCCTAACAGAGAAGAATTAGAAGAATTTAGGAAGGAAGAAGAAGTAGGGAGAGAGAAATAGAATCAGAAAAAAGAGAGAATTGTTATTTCTTCAGAAAGCATCAGAATGCCTTTACAATGAACTACAATAGAGTTTATAACTACTTGACAGCTATTTCACAACCATTTTCCCGCAAATACAACTCATACAACTAACTACTTAACAGCTACTTGACAACTATTCTCCTGCCATTTACAGCTCATTCAACTAACCCTTATTCTGCCTCAGTCTTCTTCTCTGATATGTAACAATACCTCCCCCATTAGAACTTTCTTGTCCCCAAGAAAGTGTAACTTCTGGAAACTGGTTCACAATAAAAGAATAGTCTTCCCAAGTTGCATCTTCTACAGGAAGGTTCAACCACTTGACTAACCCCTGAAAAACATAGTGTTGATCTCTAGTAATGGTTCTAGTTTGAAGAACCTGTTCTGGAGCTACTATCACAGCATTTTCATGCACTGTAGGTAATTCAGAAAGGGGAACAATATTGCTGCCCAACTTTTTCTTTAACATAGACACATGAAATACAGGATGGATTGAAGAAGTAGGAGGTAGCTGAAGCTTATAGGCCATTGTCCCAATCTTAGCTAGGATTTGGAAAGGCCCATAATACTTGGGAGAAAGCTTCAAATTGTGTCTTAATGCCACAGAAGTTTGCCTATAAGGCTGTAACTTCAAATAAACCCAATCTCCCACCATAAATTCCCTTTCAGACCTATGCTTATTAGCTTGCTGCACCATTCTATTTTGAGCCATCTGCAAATTCTCCTTAAGCAATTGATCCAGCTGCTACCTCTGTTGTAAAAAAATCCCCCACTGCTCCCACAGAGGGCAAGTCAGAAGGAATGATTGGAAGGAATGATGGTTTATAGCCATACAAAGCCTCAAAAGGTGACATCTTAATGGCACTATGGGAGGATGAATTATACCACCACTCTGCAAGTGAAAGCCAATTGCACCAAGTTGATGGCTTGAGATGAACCATGCATCGTAGATAAGCCTCTAGACACTGGTTAAGTCTCTCGGTATGCCCATCTGATTGAGGATGATAGGCAGAGCTATAAGACAAAGTAGTGCCCATGCATTTGAACAACTCCTTCCAAAATAGGCTTGTAAAAACTTTGTCCCTATCACTGACAATAGTAAGTGGTGCTCCATGAAGTTTAAACACATTATCCAAGAACAATTTAGCTATTGCAGCAGCAGTATATGGATGAGCCAAAGGTATGAAGTGACCATACTTTGTGAATCTACACACTACCACTAGGATGGTGTCTTTCCCTTTCGACTTTGGTAAGTGGTCAATGAAATCCATTGTAATGTGTTGCCATGCTTGAGTAGGAACAGGCAATGACTGTAATAATCCTGGTGCAGCACAATGTTCACTTTTGCATCGTGCACATTTGTCACATTGTTGAATCCATACCATGATATCCCTTAACATCCTAGGCCAGAAAAAATGCTTTTTGAGCCTCAAATAGGTCACATTTACTCCTGAGTGTCCCCCCGGAGCACTATTATGGTATAATTTGATTAACTGCTTCCTCAAAGTTTTAGTAGAACCCACATACAACCTATCTTGAAAATAAAGAACACCATTCCTTAATTTAAACCCTGGATGAGCATTATTGTCTAAAGATAGCTGCTGCACCAATTGAGTTGCTTTGCAATCTTTATCATAACTTTGAATGAGATTATCCATCCATGTAGGGGAAATAGAAGAGTGTATAGCACCACAAAAGGACTCCTGTCTTGCTGGTCTCCTAGATAGGGCATCAGCAGCCTTATTTTCAACCCCTCTTCTATATAAAATTTTATAATCAAGACCTAAGAAACTTAGAAAATGTAACCTCTGCTCCAGCAAGTATTTGATGCTCTCATGGTCAGTTTTAATAAAGAACTGACCTTGCTCAAGATAATGCCTCCACTTAGAAATGGCAAAAGTAATTGCCAATAACTCCTTTTCATACACAGATAGGGACTGACTTCTAGGACTAAAAGCTTTGGAAATATAAGCTAGTGGATGGCCATTTTGTTGGAGAACAGCCCCTATACCCCAATTACTTGCATCAGTTTCAACAATGAAAGGGAGATTAAAATCTGGCAAGGCAAGTACTGGTGCTTCTGTCATGGCTCTTCTAAGAGTATCAAATGCTTCTTGAGCTTTCTCAGACCATTGAAATGAGTCTTTCTTGAGAAGATCAGTAAAAGGTTTGCTAATTATGCCATAGTTTATAAAAACTTCCTGTAGTACCCCGTCAACCCCAAAAAACTCCTCGATTGTTTAACAGAAATTGGAGTTGGCCATTGCAGCATAGCCTGAATTTTTTTTGGATCAGTAGCGACACCTTTAGCAGTTATAATGTGCCCCAAATACTCTATTTCTGTATGCCCAAAGGAACACTTGGATTGTTTAGCATAAAGCTGTTGCTCTTTCAAGATCTTAAAAACCTCCTCCAAATGCTGCAAATGAGATTCCCAATCCTTGCTAAAAATAAGAATGTCATCAAAAAATACTAGCACAAATTTCCTTAAATGAGGTTGGAAGATCTGGTTCATTAAGGCTTGGAATGTGGCTGGTGCATTTATCAGTCCAAATGGCATGACATTAAATTCAAAGTGACCATGGTGAGTTTTAAATGCTGTCTTAGGGACATCTTGAGGCTCCATTCTAATCTGATGATAACCAGCCCTCAAATCAATATTTGAAAAGTACTTGGCCCCATTTAATTCATCCAACAAGTCATCAATAATGGGGATAGGAAATTTGTCCTTAACAGTCTTCTCATTCAACCTTCTGTAGTCTATACAAAACCTCCATGTGCCATCTTTTTTTTTTTAACTAAAAGTACTGGCGATGAAAAAGGGCTTGTACTTGGCTAGATTATTGAGGAAGCTAACATCTCTGAAACCAACTTCTCAATTTCAGCCTTTTGATAATAGGGATACCTATATGGCCTAATATTAATTGGTTGTGTATTAGGCTACAAAGGGATAGCATGGTTGTAACTTCTGAATGGTGGCAGCTGCTGAGGTTCTTTAAAAACCTCCTAATATTTCTTTAACATAGATTGCAGTCCCAAATTTGCTACTGCAACTTCACCAAATGCCTCCTTTTTAGGTGTTGAAGATGATCCAACTTGAGACTCCACTATATAAAGTAAGGGAGATTGAAAATCCACTCCATTTCTTCCAAATAAGTCATTAGAATGACACAACACAGCAACCTTCCCTTTCCCCCTTTGCAATTTCAGTCCTTATAAAACCACTTCCTTTCCTTCTTTCATAAAGGAGATCCTACGGGCTCTAAAATCAAAAAGCACTGGATTAAAGCTCCTAAGCCAATCCACTCCCAAAATCATATCAAAACTCCCCAATGCTAATATTCTAAAGTCAAATTGAAACTTATAGGACTGAATTTTCCACATAAACTGCTGACACTGATGACTGCACTTCAATTTTCTTCCATCAGCTACTGCTATTGTTGTAGCAGGTATATCCACCAACTCCAACTTAGGTTCCTCAGCCACTTTCTTGTCAATAAAACTACTATTGCTGCCACTATCAATTAAAATCACCATTTCTCTATTTTTATGGATCCCTAAAATTCTAATAGTTTCTGCCCCTTCACTCCCTTCTACTGCATGAACAGAAAGCATAAGTTCTCTTTGATCACCTACATCTTCCATTTCCTCTGTCACCTCATGCCAAACCTCCTCTCCATTCCCATCTTCTTGCTCTCCAACTTGCAAAGCTGCTAATGTCTTAGTTTTACATTGATGGCCTGAAAAATATTTGTCTCCACATTTATAACAGGGTTTGGATTGGAATCTGGAGTTTGAGTTGTTCTGGACAGTAGATTTGGTAAGATTAGTATTGGAATTTTGGTTAACAAAAGAAGTACTTCCAATAGAAGTTGGTTTACTGGTAGTAGGAGCAGAATTTAGAGCTTTACTGGTCAAATCTGGATTTGGTGGTTTAGGGGGGTAAGGAAACAATTGATTAGGTTTAGAGTAGGAATTATATGGAGTGAAATTGGAAGTTACAGATCTTGGGTTGTAATTGAAGGTTTTATTGAAGGTTCTATTCTTTTTTGTATCCCATAACTATTCTTGCAGCCTAGCAATCTCTATTGCATCAACTAAAGTAGTTGGTTTCATCATTCTCACCATTAATCTAATTTCATCCTTAAGCCCTCCAATAAAGGCAGAAAGAAAATAAGCTTCTCCCAAATGTGGCATAACCCTTTCCATCCTTATCCTCAAATCCTCAAAGATATCTTGATATTCTTCAAAGGAATTTTCTTGCCTATGCTTCATAAATTCTTCCACAATATCTTCCAACCCTTTTTCCCCAAATCTACAGCAAATTCCATTTTCAAACTCCTCCCAAGAATGGTTTTCCCCTCTATTCCAGTTTTGAAACCAAGCATCTGCCCTATCAACCAAAAACAAACTAGCAATTCCAATCCTTTGGTCCTTAGGTACTTTGTAAACCTCAAAATATTTCACACATTTCCGTAACCAAACCCTAGGTTCCTTTCCCCCAAAAGTAACCAGTTCAATTTTAGGCAAAAAGAGATTCATACCTTCATTGTTATAGCTATTTCCATAACTTTCTTGATCCTTCAACTGCTGATTAACAGGAGGTGTGGGTAACAGTCCCCTATCCTCGGCTTCTCTAATGCCAGATCCGGCACCAACTTCCCCAACAACATCTCCTATTCCTTTATCCTTGCTCAATTTGCTCATAAAGGCTCTCATATCCCCTCACAATGCATCATTATCCCCAGCTGACTGATTAATTTGCTCCTGCATTTTCTCTATCTGATCTGAGAAACTTCTCATCTTCTCCTCCAATTCTGCCAACTTGACCATCTCAGGACCTATTACAACAGATCTAGTCATTGTTACGATCTGCAACAATGAATTACCCACTCAGTTTCCCCTCCTTAAAGCTCTGATACCAAATGTTAGGAGTGAAACCCTAACAGAGAAGAATTAGAAGAATTTAGGAAGGAAGAAGAAGAAATAGGGAGAGAGAAATAGAATCAAAAAAGAGAGAGAATTGTTATTTCTTGAGAAAGCATCAGAATGCCTTTACAATGAACTACAATAGAGTTTATAACTACTTGACAGCTATTTGACAACCATTTTCCTGCCAAATACAATTCATACAACTAACTGCTTGACAGCTACTTGACAACTATTCTCCTACCACTTACAGCTCATTCAACTAACCCTTATTCTGCCTTAGTCTTCTTCTCTGATATGTAATAGGGAGTAAGGCGTTCATCGAAAGCGACGCGCCATGCCGACGCTTAGGTGTGGTGTTAAGTGAGCAAGGGTTCCCACATCATGGACGGGTGTGGGTAAAAAAGTTAGTCCACAGGACAAATAGTAGAACAGAACACAAGATAGACATAGAAAATAATAGAAGATATCATAGAAGGAGACCAATTAGGAAGGAACAGGATAGGAGGGGGATCAGGGTTGACACTTGGAATGTTAGATCACTTACAAGAAAATTAATAGAGCTTGTGGATACCTTGAAAAGGAGAGGGTGAATATTGCTTGCATTCATGAGATTAAATGGGTAGGAGAGAAAAGTAAGGAAGTAGGTAATTCATAGTACAAACTGTGGTTTACCGAAAAGGAGAGAAACACGAACGGAGTGGGCATAATCATAGACAGGACATTGAAAGACGCAGTAATAGCTGTGAAAAGAGTAGAAGATAGAATTATACTAGTAAAGCTAGTACTAGAAGGAGAAAAAATAAATGTAGTTAGTGCTTATGCCTCACAAATAGGACTAGACAGTGAGAGTAAACAAAGATTTTGGAAAAATATGAATGATTTAATGCAAAGCATACCGAATGAAGAGAATGTTTTCGTTGGTGGAGATTTGAATGGACATGTA
Source organism: Hevea brasiliensis (assembly GCF_030052815.1). NCBI lineage: Eukaryota > Viridiplantae > Streptophyta > Magnoliopsida > Malpighiales > Euphorbiaceae > Hevea > Hevea brasiliensis. The sequence continues at coordinate 49,822,522 of NC_079495.1, read as the reverse complement.
GGAAGTGATAGACAAGGTTATGAGAATGTTCATGGAGGTTTTGGTTTTGGCAGTCAAAATGAGGAGGGAAAAAATATCCTGAATTTTGCTATGGCATACGACCTAATACTAGCAAATACCTACTTTATAAAAAGAGAGTCACAGTTAGTGACTTTCAAAAGTGGACAACATAGAAGCCAAATCGACTTCCTCTTAACCAGGAAGACAAATAGAGCTCTATGCAAGGATTGCAAGGTCATTCCAGGAGAGGCTTTAACAAGTCAACATCGGTTGGTGGTCTTGGATGTCAAGTTTAGGAACAATTCAAGTAAGGTCAGAAGAAATAGTGTAGCTCGAACAAAGTGATGGGAGTTCAAAGGAGTAAAGCAAGTGAAGTTCAAAAATGAGCTTCTCAAGTCCGAAGTATGGAAGCTGGATATGGAGGCCAATGATATGTGGATACAGATGGCATCAAAGATTAGAGAAGTAGTTAAAAAAGTACTTGGAAAGTCTAAAGGACATGGACCACCCTCAAAAGAGAGATGGTGGTGCAATGAGGAAGTACAAAAGGTAGTGAAGAGAAAAAGGGAATGGTCTAAGAAATTACCTAAATGTGATAATAATGAGGCATATGAACAGTACAAGATAGCAAAGAAAGAGGCAAAAAAGGTAGGTAGTCAAGCAAGAGCACATGCCTTTGAAAAGTTATATGAGAAACTTGGAACTAAAGAAGGGGAGAAAGATATTTATAGATTAGCAAGGAGGAGAGAAAGGAAATGTCAAGATCTCAATCAAGTTAGGTGCATTAAGGATAAAGAAGAAAAAGTGTTGGTGAAAGATGAGGACATTAAAAAAAGATGAAGAAATTATTTTAATGATCTCTTTAATAATAGTCAAAATGGTAATAGCGTGAATATAGACTATAGAACAATAGAAAAGAATGTGAATTATACTAGAAGGATTAGATCTTTAGAAGTAAAGGAAGCACTTAAGAGAATGAAAGTGGGTAAAGTCTGTGGACCCGATGAAATACCAATTGAAGTGTGGAAGTGTTTGGGAGATATGAGAGTGACATGGTTAATTAAATTATTTAATAAGATTCTAAACTCAAAGAAAATGCCTGATGAACGAAGGAGGAGTATTTTAGTACCTATTTTTAAAAATAAGGGAGACATACAGAGTTGCTCAAACTATAGGGAAATTAAACTCATGAGTCATGCTATGAAGTTGTGAGAGAGAGTTGTGGAGCATCGACTACGTCATGATACTTCTATCTCTCTCAATCAATTTGGTTTCATGCCCCGTCGTTCAACTATGGAAGCGATCTTTCTTATTAGAAGCTTGATGGAGAAATATAGAGATGTGAAGAAAGATCTACACATGGTTTTTATTGATTTGGAGAAGGCTTATGATAGCGTTCCAAGAGATGTCTTATGGAATGTGTTAGAACAAAAGATGGTATCTATTAGGCACATACAAGTGTTGAAAGATATGTATGAAGGAGCAACTACTATTGTGCGCACAGTGGAAGGGGACACGAGATTTCCGATCTCAATTGGATTACACCAAGGATTAGCCATAAGCCCTTACCTTTTTACATTAGTTTTAGATGAATTGATGAAACATATACAATAGAGTATTCCTTGGTGCATGATGTTTGCGGATGATATTGTTCTGATAGATGAGACACGAGAAGGAGTCAATAGAAAGCTAGAGCTTTGGAGAAGTACTCTAGAGTCAAAGGGTTTTAAGTTAAGTAGAATGAAGACAGAATACATGCATTGCAAGTTCAGTGAAGGCCAAACTGGTGATAGGGAAGGAGTTAATTTGAATGGAGTGATACTGTCCCAAAGTAATCACTTTAAATATCTAGGCTCAGTCCTTCAAGTAGATGAGGGATGTGAGGAGGATGTTAGTCATAGGATTAAAGCCGGATGGTTGAAGTAGAGACGTGCCACAGGAGTTTTATGTGATCACAAGATTCCCAATAAGTTAAAAGGAAAATTTTACCATACAGCCATACGACTGGCTATGTTATATGGTAGTAAGTGTTGGGCACTGAAAGAGTCGTATGCGTCTAAGATAAGAGTTGCAGAGATGAGAATGTTAAGGTGGATGAGTGGCCATACTAGACTAGAAAAAGTCCGTAATGAGAGTATTAGAGAAAAGGTAGGAGTGGTGCCAATTGAAGATAAGTTGAGAGAAGGGAGATTGAGGTGGTTTGGTCATATGAAGCATAGATATACAGAGGTTCCAGTTAGACAAGTAAAGCACATTAGGTTAGAGGATAGAAAGAAAAAAAGGGGTAGACCTAAATTGACTTGGAGGAGAGTAGTACAACATGACCTAGAAGCATTATACATTTCTGAGGATTTAACCCAAAACTGTTTAAAGTGGAGAAAGCGAATCCATATAGCCGACCCCAAATGTTTGGGATAAAGACTTAGTTGAGTTGAGTTGTATATATATATATATATATACAGAGAGAGAGAGAGAGAGAGAGAGAGAGTACCAATTAATAATTCTAAATGAATAAAAATTTCATTATTTCATTAATAATTAATAGTAACTTATATTATTAGCACATTATCATGAATTTTTTTTTATTTTAAAATTTCTCTACATATTATTCTATTAAATTTTAATATCTTAAAATTTGTTTTTTTATTGATATAAATAAATTTATTATTATGAAAATTTTATTCTAAATACATTTTTATTTTAAAATATTATCATATAAAATTTCATTTGAAAATTTTAAATTATTTTTTAAAAAAGTATTTACATATTAAAATTTAAATAAATTTATTTCAATTTTTATCTATAAAATATATCAAACTACTAATTATAATAATTCATTATTTTTATTATTTTTAAAGAAGTTATTAATTTTATAATACATTTAATATTATATCAGTTAAAATTTAACACTGGTTAAACTTTAAACCCTTAACTCTTTGTCTTTACTAGTTCGTTGACCAGGCTAAGTTTGAAAAACATGGTTAACATAGAGACCTAGGCTTAGTAGTGGGATTTTAATGCAAATTCCTAAATGCTGGCAAAACTCTCTTTTAACAAATCAAAAAAAATATCAATTCTGCTTACCCGACCACAACATCAACCAATACAACCCATTCACATTTAGTTATACTTTGAAATAGTGAGACTTTAATAGCAAGTTGCACTCACCTTTTCCAACATGCCCATCAAGAACTGGATCTCATTTTTCTTTGCCCTTGAGAGATTGCATGCAACATCCATTACATTCGTCCTGCAAACAAGGAACCATATGCAAATAAAAACTCCACCAAAAGTAATTTATAAAACTAATGAGAAACTCAGAGATACAAATCAAGATAAAATGTTGATTTTAGCAATCCAAAAACTCTTCTTTTTTTCTTTTTTTATGGGGCTTGCACTTTCCATTTTCTTTTAAAGATAGTTAATTGTCATGTGGCAAGCACCAGCGACTATAGTATGAGCACTAAAAGTAAAAGACCCCACAAGCAAAAAAGAAGAAGAAGAAGAAGAAGAAGAAGAAGAAAAGAAAAGTACCATCTTCCTCTTTCTTGGATTTGCATAGTAATAGGATAAAAATTCATTATTCAAACATAACAATTCATCATAAAAAAGAACACTTGTTAGGCTAATCTAACAGATCACAAATTTAATAAGAATGTCATACCCACTATCCACATTAAACATCACATTGCTAAGATATGACCACATAAGAATTCAACTATAGATATCTCTTTAATGAATCACCACTATAGATTTATATCACCAAGAAAGTAAATGATGCCTACTTATTCAAAAATAGAGGGTCCAGATATTGTTCTTCCACAAGTTGGTCCACAGTATAAAGAGTTGTTCCCACCTGTAAAACATAAGTCAATTGATGTGAGAAGAAAATTAGAAAAAAGCCATGCATAATGATAATAAGTTGAGGAAGAACATAGTTAAGAACCTCTTAGTTTGGATAATTATCTTATTTCTAGGGAAAAAAACTTGGAAGATTAATCAATCAGAGTTTACAGGGCTCATGCTTGATTTTAGTTTACCAATTGAGTAACAAAATGCACTCCACGAGGTTTCCCTAGAATATTACTGTCAAAAAATTCCTCTAGCTTTTTTAAAGTCATCAAATTTGTTAAGTAATCATCAGTCAATTTTCACTTCCAAGATCTTTATTGATTGAAGTCCTGGAAAATGAATAGTTATAAGAATCTATATAAAGCCTTAATATAAACTTTGCAAGTAGAAATTAGCAAACCATTTTTATGTCTGCTTTTATGGAATTATAGCAGAACCAGTATGCAAAGTCCCTAGCATTAGATCTTCATCCTAAACATTCATCCACCCATCTTTTCCCACTCCTTCGGATACAATTTGAAAGGAAATATTCAATAGAGCACCACAAAGGAAGATAAAAAGAGAACTAGAAACTAAGTCTACAAGACTCGAAACAATAAGCAATTTTAAAACAGTTCCAGAAAGTTTGGTCTTCAAATGGAGAATACAATGGGAATACTTTCCCAAATTTAATCTCATAAGTGGAACAATTTATTACGGTTAGAGTAGGAATGTATATATAGATATATATGGTTATAATTTGAAACCCTAAAATTAAGAGATTCCTTGATTAGGGCTATTTTTTATTTTCCATTTTAGAGTCACCAAAATTATATATATATATATATATATATATATATATATATATATATATATATATATATATATATATTTTAATAAAGGCCAAAATTGTATATACATACACCCCATAGCTTGAGGGAATATTCAAGCCAATTATTCCACAAAATATCTTCTTCTTCTTCTTCTTCTCTAACTTTTTAAGGTATCAGAGCCTAAGAAGGCCTGATTTTTATCTCTTCCTTTGCTCATCTACTTTTGAAGAAAAATGGCAATGGGGTTCTTGTTTGCCACCTACCAGGAGAAGGTGTACTACACCACCAATTCAAATCAATTCCCTAGCTACCAGTGAGATAGAACCTAGAAAGCCAGCATCGAAATCTTGGCCATTAATCTCCATGTGCCGCAACAATTGTTCTAGGCCCGATACACGCACCAACAAGTGGTCCTTCCCCAGCCATTATGTCTAGCCAGAAATTCTTCCCTCTCTCGCTAGAGTCAGGCTAGTCTCCCTAAGTGATCTTGCATTTGGGTCTTTTTAATCAAGTATTCTCTTGCCCTTTTAGGCCTTCAGCAACTTTGAAAGACTTGTTGCTTTTCTTTCTACCTTCCCAAGTGCCTTCCCTCTACTTTTAATCCTTCTAATCCTTACTTAAAAAAAATAAATAAATAAAAACTATTTAAAAAGAAGAAGAAGAAGAAGAGAGAGAGAGAGAGAGAGAGAGAGAGAGAGAGAGAGAGAGAGAAATAATGCCCAAAAAGGTGCTACTTCATTGTGTCGACAACGCTGGCCTCTTTATGGTTTGAAGCAATCCCCGAGAGCATGGTTTAGTACTGTTGTTTAACAATTTGAGATGCATCAAAGTGGAGCAAACCATTTAGTTTTCCACCGACATTCTTGTCATGACAAGTACATTTATTTGATAGTTTATGTTGATAACATTATCATAACAGGTGATGATCAAGAAGGCATTACTGAACTCAAATGGCATCTCACCAGTCATTTCCACATTAAACATTTGGGAAAGATGAGATATTTCATAGGCATTGAAGTGGCACAATCTGACAGTGGTATTGCCATTTCACAAAGGAAGCATGCATTGGATATTCTGGAAAAAAAAGGGCATGTTGGATTGTAAACTTGTTGATACAATGTTAAACTTGTTCCTGGATAGGAGAAGCCTCTAAAAGACCCTGGCCGGTATCGAAGGCTTGTTAGTAAACTAAATTACCTCACAATCACACGACTAGATATTTCTTTCACAATAAGTGTGGTTAGCTAGTTCCTACAATCTCCTTGTGATAGTCACTAGAATATAATAATTCGATTCTCAAGTATATCAAAGGAGCAAGGCTTCTTGTATGATGATACAGGACATATACAGATTGTCAGATATTCTAACGCAGACCAAGCTGGATCTTCAAATAGAAGGTCTAATTCAGGATATTGCATTCTAATCAAAGGGAATCTAGTATCCTAGAAAAGCAAAAAGCAAGATGTGATGGCTAGATCAAATGCATAAGTAGTTTGTCAGGCTATGGCCTTAGCCACTTGTGGGCTCAAACTTATATAGTTGAAGTAACTTCTCCAGGAGTTAAAAGTGTGGAAGTCAGGAACAAATGAAATTGATTTATGACAATCAAGCACCACTATATATTGCTTTTAATCCTGTGTTTCATGAGAGGACAAAGCACATAAAGATAGATTGTCACCATATTAGACAAAAGATTGAGTATGGGTATATTGCTACTAGCTTTGTTAGTTCAAATAATTAGTTAACATACATTCTTACTAAATCTCTTAGCAAGTCTAGGATTGGTTATATTTGTAACATGCTAAGAGCATACAATATGTACGCTCCAGTTTAAAGGGGAATATTATAATAGCAATAGCAATATATATATATATATATATATATATATATATAAATTGAATCCCCGAAACTAAGGGATTCTTTAATTAGGACTATTTTGTATATTTCCCTTTCAGGTCACCAAAATTTTATATATACACCCCATTGCTTGAGGGAATAATCAAGCTAATTAGTCAACAAAATCTCTTCTTCTCCTTGTTTAGTTCTTCAGAGGGTAAAAGATCTTGAAAATTACACTATTGCCACACTTTGCAAAAAAAGTGGCACCATGCTCTATGCAACAAGAGTAAGTGGAGTCTTTGTTTGACTACGAAGATCAGTAGAACATTAAGGAAAGCCATTAAATTCAGATTCAATAAAAATAAAGGAGACTTTTCTTGGGTTTTTCACTAATAGTTGTTCTCTTTAGCTTAGGCCTTCATCTTATGCACAAAAACCTTCGTCATAGCCAAAGCTTCTGAACTATTCATTGAAAGCTTAATTGTTTCTCCTATCAATAATGAAAACTATTCACATATCATATTAGGAAGAAAAAAAATCTCATTTTTTGAACTTTTCCGAGCATGTTCAATTAAAATGAAAATTTTCACCACTTTCCTAGTTTTTCACAGGAAAATATGTAAGAATAATGTCTACATCACATTTCCATTGACAACCAACACAGGACCTGATGTGCCGCATCATGGTGCACATGTGAGCCACTTTGTAGAACACCATGGGTTGAAGCAAGAATTGGCTATAGGGCTTGCTAGGTGTGTGAAACGGAATGATTTGGGCTGGACTTATGACCAAAGACTTAATTCATTTAGAGTTAAAAGAACCAAACCTAAAAGAGACCCAATTTGGAGGTCCATGTTAAAGTGGCTTTGTGGGCCTTGGAAGAGCATATAGGGGCCCAATAAAACCCTAATGGAGTGCACATGGGCTGTATTTGGATGTGTTTTGTATTATGTTTATTCATTTACAAATAGATAAAATTGATAATTACCTTTTCCTTATGTTATGCCTAAATTTAAGGAAACTTTATTTATCATCTTGTCTTACAAATCCTAGCCTACAAAGGAGAAGTAACCCTTATCCAAGTGTGTTAAAAAGACCAAGTATCCTATCTTAATCCTACATGGCGTGTAGAATGGCAAGGAGGGTTGTGATTGGTTATCTTAGTTAGTTATCCTAGTTTGAAGGCACAAATCAAGGAGACACTTATCTTAACTCTTGCAAAACCTATACAAGCTAGGAGAAGTTTTCTCATCCATATCTGTTTTCTCATCCATATCTTCATCAAAAACGTGTGACACATCCAAGGGCTATTATGCAATGGTGTGTGGCAGATCCAATGGCCAAGATTGAGGACTAATTTCCTTTGTAGTTTATCTATTTAGTTTATGTCTTTAATTTTCCTAGATCTAGTTAGTTTATGTTTTAGTTTTCCTGGTTTTATTAAGTTATTTCCTTTCCTAGTAGGAACTTAGTTTATTTTGTAAAGCCTATAAATAGGCATGGACCTTTCCTTATGGCTTGTACTTTGATTTTATTCATTAATAAAATAAGCCTTGAGCTTGCCTTATCCCCTACACTTATATCTTCTCTAAAAGTGGTGTGTGCTTAGTCTTTTCTTCTTTCTATCTTTCTGTGAACATCAATTGCATCCTTAGCTTAGAGAATTATTTGGATTGGGATCTAATCAAGTTATTCAAGTTCAAGAGCTTCAACTGGCATGTGCATCAAAGGGCGTTTCAGTTTTAGAGTTGTTCCAATTGGTGCACCAAAGTTCTTAATGGCATGCATTGTTACAAGTTTCAATTACTTTTTTTTGTTTTCACTGTTTTTGAGTTGTTTTTGGTTTGTTTTGGATTACTAGAGTTCTAAGCGTGTGCTTTTAGGTCTTAGGGAATGCTTATTGTTACAATTGTTTATGCAAGTTTGGCTTGTTCCTTGTTTGGCCGAATTCCATATTGTCCTTGTGCAAATTCTAACTTCTTTGTTTAATTGTAACTCTAAGGCACATCATGACCAGAAATTCTAAATCTAAAACTACATGATGGCTCACATACGGTTTAGAAAGTCTACTACAAAAGATTCAAAGAAGAGACCTAAGCTTATTTTATTATCCATAAAGAAGCAGTTATATAGCCTAGAAAGACCACCCCATTTACATACTTATATATTGACAAATAAGGAGGTGGCATGTACATTTGAGGTCACATGGTGAATATACACCAAAAAAGATAATCTAGAAAACACCCATTAGAAAAGTGAGAAAGAGAAGAGCTCCCCTCAACAAATCCATCATTTAAGCCCTTGCCAAAACTCTCTAAAGCACCCCATTAATTTAAAATTATCATGAAACTCTCCCACTAATGGAGAAAAATTTCTACCAATTGCTTGAGTTGAAAGCAGGGTTTTAAATAATAGAATAGGAAGCAGTATCATATTGAGAATATGCCACCACTTCCATGAATTGTTTTACAAAACTAGCAAAATGGCTTGAATCAACATTAAATAAAGAATTTAACTAAATATCATTATAATCTTGTATGACCGACAATATATACCAAAAAAAGTCATAAAATAATTTATTACAAAAAGGCATTTTTTTTTTAAAATGATATAAAAGAGTACGGTGAAAAGAAATAAATTTTCAAATAGTTTGTGTTAAAAATTTTAACTTGTATTTACATATAAACTAAATGTAACAATTGAAATACAAATTTAAATGGAAATTCACACCCAAAAAGATTTTAGAAAAATATTTAGAACTTAGGCATAAAAAAATGAAATAAAAAAAGAGTGAAAGCAAAATAATTTTTTATATTCAACAACAATGTGGCTTCTTTCTCCTAGAAATCTAGAAGTCGTTCCAGGTACTTCTTCTTTTCCTCCTCATTCTTCTTCTACAAATGTAGAAATCCATATGACATTGCCCTCCCTTTTATCTCCCTCACCCTTCCCTTCTTTCTTATCTTTCTCCTCCTTTGTCAGGCTATTTTGGTCGTTTCAGTGCTACCAAAACAGGATGTAATGGCCAATAGAGCCGCTATGCCCGATATAATACCATTTCTTTCTAGATTTGAATCTCTAGAGGTGTAAAAGTAAAGATCATATTGGTAGGCTACAATTCCATTATGTATTGCATGATTAAATACATAACAGACTATAATTAAGACCCTAGTTGCAAATCCTTAGGAGAACTTCTCACAAATCAAAATAAACATAAGTAGCCAAAAAGCAAGAGCAATAATAAGGACAAAAGATGTACCTGTGTTTCAAGGCTTAATGACTCAAACTCATCCTGCGATAGGCAAACAAGACAAAAAATAGAGTTCAAACTTGTAAACAGAGGAAGGAAAAGGCAAAAAAGAAGAGATTCACTGGCTTCAAAAGAAAATATAAGCATTGAAGTTACTGAACACCGTAGGTGGAACCACATTGCAGTTATATATTCATGATTATAGTTGTCATGGATCAAGAAGATAAGCCTAAAGGCCAAATTTTCAACTAGACAAATAACAAAGAAAATATCAAATTTTTAGACTTAAGGAACTTGGAATTATGATTTAGATTTTATATAGGTTCATCAGGGTATTATTGAATAATTATATTCTATATAATCTCACAAGCATATTTATTTCATGAACTTAGTGCTGGTCCAGAATTTTACAGCTTCAAGATTCAACGTATTTTTATATATTTTTATCTCCAATAATAACGCGGCATTAAGGTCAAATAGAAATACACTCCACAAACAGAGTGAAAATAGAGAGAAAATAGTAAAATACTTGGCTGGATTTTTATTAATCAAACTCTAAAGTTGAAATACATAAAATTAAGGCCTATTTATAGAGATTTTAATCTCCTAATCCTATTTGATAAGTAAATCTACTTTCTAGGAAGTTTAGATAAACTTAAATACATTAGGAAGTTTAAATAAAATAGGAAAAACTAATTCCTAGATGAAATAGGAAAACTAAATAACTAATCCCAATTGAAGAAGGAAACATAAAACAAACTAATTTGGCAACTAAAAACTCTCGCAAATCAAGTTAAACATCTCCCAAAACAAGTTGGATCATGTTAGGATTGCTGGGGAACCACTTGGAGATGTAATTAACGTGTTGGGGCTGTTGAACTTGACTTTCGCTGCAGGACTGAGGGACACATGCCCATGGGTATGTGGATCTGTCTTTCACATGCCCTAAGGTGTGTGATGGTATGCTGGTGCCCATTATTGAACAGCTGCATGTCACACAGCCTGGGGTGTGCATAAGGGCTGAAATTCCAAAATGATCCACATCAAATAAAATAGGGAAGCTGGATTTCTATGGAATATATTTATGAGTTATTTTTTATTTTTCACTTTATTTTCAGTCCTTGTTGGGTTAAAGGAAAAAATCTTTTAGTTTTTTAAGTCCAAATCCATAGAGAATAAGGACTAGTTCTCAGAGTCCACAGCTTTTAAGGTTTAGATTACTTGAGTCTATATATCCGTGCTTGAAATGCTTATTAATCAGTTTTCCATTAAATAAAATTCTAGCAATTCTACTTCTTTGGTTGTGTGACACAGTTCAAACCTAAGTGTGATGCTGGTAGGAACGGTTTAATATGAAATCTGAACTTCGACTTCTAAATTTTACTGTTAACAGTGCCTATGCAAACACCTACACAATCTCCTCTTTTTTGTTTAATTTCTTTCCTCTCAAGTCTCAACCCTACACATTCGCACACTTAATTGTCAACCTCAATTTCTACTAAATATAACTTTCAAATAAACCTATAGCTTGACCTGAACATTCAGTTCCACGTTGTCCGCATCGCCAAAACTAACCAGGTTGAGCATTTAAACTACGGAAAAGGGGTGAGCTAAAGGTTCGGTTTTTTAGTTGTTCGGTTCAGTTCACTTTTGGTTATAGATTTTGAAGAAATTTGGTTTTTCGATTCGGTTAATTCAATAAAATATTAAAAAAAAAAAGAACTAACCAAACTAAACTAATATTAACTCAATACATGAAGTGTTTCGTTTTGGCTGGAGAGATAATATGATGCGAAGCATTTTTAGGTGAAGAAGCAAGTCAAACAACAATGAAAGCATGCTAGTGTAAAAAGAGGGAAAAGCAGCAAGTTTTACAAAGTTGATTTTTCTGGGTAGCAAATTTCACCTAGGACATCTTGTGAAGACTTCTAGCAACTGTAGAAATTATATTAGAATTAATTAAGAAATTTCATATTTTATTTAGGATTCATTTAGAGAAAGGAGATTGAGGTGGTTTGGTCATGTGAAGCGTAGACATATAGAGGCTCCAGTTAGACAATTAGAGCACATTAGGTTAGAGGATAGAAAGAAAAAAAGGGGTAGACCTAAATTGACTTGGAGGAGAGTAGTACAACATGACCTAGAAGCATTACACATTTCTGAGGATTTAACCCAAAATCGTTTAGAGTGGAGAAAGCGAATCCATATAGCAGACCCTAAATTTTTGAGATAAAGGCTTAGTTGAGTTGAGTTGAGTTGAGTTGAGTATTTAGGATTCATTTGTTTCCTACTTTATCTAGAATTTAGTTTCCTATTTAGTTTATATCTTTTTATTGTATTTTAGTTTATCTAAAATTCCTATTTAGTAATTTTACATTCCTATTAGGTTTAGGAGATTAATATCTATAAATACCCTTATTTACATGTAATTTGAGAGACAGATTATTATTAATAAAAATTCAGCAAATGTTTCTCTCCTTATTTTCACTCTTGTGCATGAAGTGTGTTTCTACTTGAGCAAATTATGAGCAAATTTTCTTTCAAAAGTACCAACAGTGTCAACAAGGAAGTCGTACAGTCCATTAGTACACTGCCGAGTTCATGAGATTAGCTGAAAGAAATAATCTCCATGAATCCAAGGGGCAACAAGTTGCAAGATATTTGGAATGATTAAAACCCACAATCAAGGATCTAATTGGTATACAAGTGTTAAGGACAGATTTCAATTAATAAATTTCCAGTAGAGGTTACTCTCTCAAATTCTCTCTCATGTGTGTGTGTGAGTGATTTATCTAGTTTTGTTGCATCAAATGCTATCAAAGCAGGAAAATTGCCCCAATCGAGATGGCTTACCTTGATGGAGGTGGCGATTACTATGGTTCTTGCGATGGTGATCGAGGAACTAGAGTCCTTTATTATAGAGACAAAACGTTACAACGATGGAAGCGACGAATGGATCTCAGATTCAAGCAAATCGAGAGACACCTCGAAGAATTTATAGATCGTCTTAGTGCTTTGAGAACTAAAACAAACAGGAATTGGATTGACAAATGAAGGCTAAGAGATGATATAGCTCGTGATGACCCTATTTATCCATCAATTTCTGCACATAGGCAATATGTCTACTATGGTGATTCGGAGGAAAAAGATGACTATGAATCAATCAAGTTCAATAGGCATCAATAATGTTATAGGAGAAAAGGCACGTATGGGAATCTTGAAAAGGAAAATCAATTGAAATTTGATATTCTTTATTTTTATAGGGATCTCAACATAGAAGAATTTTTAGATTGGATCGCAAAGGTAGACCAATTCTTTGATCATGTGGACATAGCATCTGAAAAAAGAGTCAAATTGGTAGTTTGTCAGTTGAAAGGAGGTGCTTCTGCTTGGTGGGAACGATTGCAATCTAGGAGAGCAAGAGAAGGAAGGGGACCAATTCGTACATAGTTCATCATAAAATACTTGTTGGAACAAGAATTTCTGCCTTTGGATTATGAACAGATTTTAAACTTAACTCAACTAAGCCTTTATCCCAAAAATTTGGGGTCGGCTATATGGATTCGCTTTCTCCACTCTAAACGATTTTGGGTTAAATCCTCAGAAATGTGTAATACTTCTAGGTCACGTTGTACTACTCTCCTCCAAGTCAATTTAGATCTATCCCTTTTTTTCTTTCTATCCTCTAACGTAATGTGCTCTACTTGTCTAACTGGAGCCTCCGTATGTCTACGCTTAACATGACCAAACCACCTCAATCTCCCTTCTCTCAACTTATCTTCAATTGGCACCACTCCTACCTTTTCTCTAATACTCTCATTACGGACTTTATCTAGTTTAGTATGGCCACTCATCCACCTTAACATTCTCATCCCTGCAACTCTTATCTTAGACGCATACGACTCTTTCAGTGCCCAACACTCACTACCATATAACATAGCCGGTCGTATGGCTGTACGGTAAAATTTTCCTTTCAACTTAATGGGAATCTTACGATCACATAAAACTCCCGTGGCACGTCTCCACTTAAACCATCCGACTTTAATCCTATGACTAACATCTTCCTCACATCCCCCATCTACTTGAAGGACTGAGCCTAGATATTTAAAGTGATTACTTTGGGACAGTACCACTCTATTCAAACTAACTCATTCCCTATCACCAATTTGGCCTTCATTGAACTTGAATGCATGTATTCTGTCTTCGTTCTACTTAACTTAAAACCCTTTGACTCTAGAGTACTTCTCCAAAGCTCTAGCTTTCTATTGACTCCTTCTCGTGTCTCATCTATCAGAACAATATCATCCGCAAATATCATGCATCAAGGAATACTCTCTTGTATATTTTTCGTCCATGCATCTAAAACTAATGTAAAAAGGTAAGGACTTATGGCTAATCCTTGGTGTAATCCAATTGAGATCGGAAAGTCTCTTGTGTCCCCTCCCACTGTGCGCACAATAGTAGTTGCTCCTTCATACATATCTTTCAACACTTGTATGTACCCAATAGATACCATTTTTTGTTCTAACACATTCCATAAGACATCTCTTGGAACACTATCATAAGCCTTCTCCAAATCAATAAAAACCATGTGTAGATCTTTCTTCACATCTCTATATTTCTCCATCAAGCTTCTAATGAGAAAGATCGCTTCCATAGTTGAACGACCGGGCATGAAACCAAATTGATTGGAGAGATAGAAGTATCATGACGTAGTCGATGCTCCACAACTCTCTCCCACAACTTCATAGTATGGCTCATGAATTTAATTCTCCTATAGTTTGAGCAACTCTCTATGTCTCCCTTATTTTTAAAAATAGGTACTAAATACTCTTCCTCCATTCATCAGGATTATGAACAGATTTTATTCCAACAAAAATAATATTGTCAACGAGAGGTCCAACCAAAGCCCTTAGTAGTTGTGAAATAAGAAAGTGAAGAACAAAAGGAGCTTCAAGATTCAACAATGCAACTTGAGCGGGGATGAGCCTAAATTTGAAGAATTGGAACTTGAAACTTTAATTGAATTTCCTTTTGCTATGGTTAAAAATGACGAGTTCCAATTGAAAATCATTGGGCCAAGTGTTCTAGAAGCTTAGACCGATGAAGATAAGCAAGAAAAGCTTCAAGAATGTGTTTTTGAAAATGTGAAATATCAAGCCTTGGAAACTTCAATGGAAGTTGAGGAAAAGCAACACGTGGAGCCAATATTGGAGATTGGAGGAAATCAGGCAATGAAGATTAGAGATTTTTCTAACACCTTAATTCCTATTGTTTCCTTTGATTTTATTTTTCCAAGTGTTCTTATAGAGACAAAGGTGAGGGTGAAGTTAATCAATTCAATCTTGTTTGAATCTCCATTTTTTACCTCATCAAAGAAAGTTATATGGTGTGCATCTCCAATGAAGATTCGCATTCTCTTTCGCTTCAAATTTCTAGGGAGAATTTATTCCAAGTGGAGGAGAATGGTGCTAAAATTATTATGGCTGCATTTTTGAATCATTGCAAGTCATTTCAACTCTAGGACGTGTTTGTTTGCCAAGTGGGGGAGTATAATGCGGATCATTTTTAGGTGAAGCAACAAGTCAAACAACAGTGGAAGCATGCTGGTGTAAAAAGGCAGAAAAGTAGCAAGTTTGACAAAATTGATTTTTCTGGGTAGCAAATTTCACTTAGCACATCTTGTGAAGACTTTTAGCAGCAGTAGAAATTAGATTAGAATTAATTAGGAAGTTTTCTATTTTACCTAGGATTCATTTGTTTCCTACTTTATCTAGAATTTAGTTTCTTATTTAGTTTATATCTTCTTATTGTGTTTCAGTTTATCTAAAATTCTCATTTAGTAGTTTTACGTTCCTATTAGATTTAGGAGATTAATATCTATAAATACCCTTATTTACATGTAATTTGAGAGACAAATTATTATTAATAAAAATTCAGCAGAGGTTTCTCTCCTTATTTTCACTCTTGTGTATGGAGTGTGTTTCTATTTAAGCTTCACATTGCGTCATAATATACACATATTTGACACTGAAACCCCAAAATCCTTTGCTCTCAAAGACACTTCCAATAACAGTTGCCCTGTCTCCTCTCAAACTCACTTCTTAATCTTCTTCCCATTCTTCAATTCTTCTTTGATTTCTTCTTCGATTTCTGCCCTCAACACCCATTAACCCCACAAGTTGTTATTCAACTTGTATTTCAACTACTCAAAAAGGCAGATGCAATAAGGCACCACAAATTCGCGAAGGCAGGATCTTCATCTCATGCCTGATGTTCTTGAAAATGCAGTAACTCTAGGGGATCATCAGATGTAGTCGATGCCAACAACCACCATCAGATTTTGTTAGATTTTCATGATTCTTAATTATTTGAACAACAAGGTTTTGTGAATTTTATTCTAATGGATGGATTTTGTCTTATATATTAAAATTATTATGTTTTAGCTTGTGTTATTGTTGAAATTGCTTGGGTTGTGAGAAATCTAATTGTTGAAATTTATTGTTGAAATTGGAATGGTTTTTTTGTGTGTTGTTACTCTTTTTGTTTGAGAGAGCTATTGGGATGGTTTTTTTATGTGTGATGTTATTCTTTTTGTTTGGGAGAGCTTCTTGCTTGATTTTAAAGTTGAAATCTCTTTAAAAAATGGACTTAGTCTAATTCACCCCCAAAAATTAGCTCAAAAGAGAGGAGTGTCCAACGCTTTATAAAGGGCACATTACCCCTATGCCAAACCAATATGGGATATTAACACTCTCCCCACGCCCAGGACTGAACAATGGAGCGTGAAACACTTATGGGAGGCCATTATTGACTAGGGAGGCTCTAATACTATTTTTAAAAATGAATTGGACCTAACTCACTCCCAAAAGCTAGCTCAAGGGGGAAAGAGTGCCCAAGACTTTGTAAGAGGCACATTACCCCTCCAATGTGAGATATTAACAAAATCGATAGACTGAACCGAACTGACCCCAACCAATTTATTTTAGTTTGATTCAATTCAATTAGGTCTTAAATTTAGTTTAGTTTGGTTGTCTATAATTTGTATTTTAATTTTTCAGTTTTGGCTCAGTACAAAACCGAACCAACTGATTGCACAACCCTACTATGGAGTGCTCTAGAGTGGGATAAAAGATTCCATTCCTCCTTAGTTTTGAGTCGATCGCACATTTAATTCACTTCCATTTTTCAAATTGAGAATTAAAATCAATCAGAAAAATAATACAACAAAAGAAAAGAAAAGAAAAGAAAATGCATGATGTGCCATGCAAGCACACATGAAGAATAGTGGGAAGAGATTGGGGGAAGAGAGAGAGAGAGAGAGAGAGAGAGAGAGTCTTATGGAATTGAAATGAAACTATAACATAAAATGGTGCAAGTTGAATTACAAATTCAACTTGAATCTTTTTGGTTAGCAAGAATCAACAAGAAGCAAAGGAATTAAAATGAAACTATAACATAAAATTGTGCAAGTTGAATTGAATCTTTTTGATTAGCAAGAATCAACAAGAAGCAAAGGAATTGAAATGAAACTATAATAGAGAATGGTGCAAGTTGAATTACAAACTCAACTTGAATTTTTTTGGTTAGCAAGAATCAGCAAGAAGTAAAGGAAATAACTAACTCAACTCAACTAAACCTTTATCCCAAGAATTTGGAGTCAGCTATATGGATTCTCTTTTTCCATTCTAAACGATTTTGGGTTAAATCCTCAGAAATATATAATGCTTCTAGGTCATGTTGTACTACTCTCCTCAAAGTCAGTTTAGGTCTACCCCTTCTTTTCTTTCTATCCTCTAACCTAATGTGCTCTACTTATCCAACTGGAGCCTCCGTATGTCTACGCTTCATATGACCAAACCACCTCAATCTCCCTTCTCTCAACTTATCCTCAATTGGCACCACTCCTATATTTTCTCTAATACTCTCATTACGGATTTTATTTAGTCTAATATGACCACTCATCCACCTTAACATTCTCATCTCCGCAACTCTTATCTTAGACACATACGACTCCTTCAATACCCAACACTCACAGCCATATAACATGGCCGGTCGTATGGCTGTACGGTAAAATTTTCCTTTCAACTTATTGGAAATCTTGCGATCACATAAAACTCACGTGGCATTTTTCCACTTCAACCATCCTGCTTTAATCCTATGACTAACATCCTCCTCACATCCCCCATCTACTTGAAGGATTGAGCCGAGATATTTAAAGTGATTACTTTTGGGCAGTACCACTCCATCCAAACTAACTCCTTTCCTAAATAGTTTGTGCTTAGCCGGTCCCAAGCCAGGATAAAGAAGGAGGGTTGCAGTAAGTGACAACCAGCATAAAAATTTCGTCACACCTCATGATATGGATTCAAATGATATAAAGCAAAGGAAATAAGAGGGAGAAAAAATAAGAAAAGGAGGGAGAAAAAATAAGAAAGAAAGTGAGAAGCAAAGGAGAGTTGGACCACCTATAAAACAATAAAGTACCTCAGCTCTATGAGTGGCAATCAGTTACTAGAGTGCTAACTATCCACCTTATATTCTTGTAAAATAGCATTTCGCTTTGCAATATAGCTTTCTAATTTACCAAGTGTGTAGTTTTAATTCAACAGGACTATAGACACACATACACACATGCAAAGTTTCTTCTGCCTTGCCTTAGGTACTCAGTACACCTCTCCCCATTTCTTCTATTCCACCTTTACCTAGCATGTCATGGACATTTTGATAGCGTCAACTCATTTTACCTCATGATTTTTACCCCATTAGTACACCTAAAAATGTAAAACCCTGACAGGTTTCCTTTACAATATGGCTAATATATTATATATGAGCCATTATTTGAATCCCTGTCAGCAGGCTCATTTTTAGCCCAGTTAAAAGCCTTCACCAAATCTATCATTCACTAATTTAATGGTCTAAATAAAGTCTAGACATTTACTGTCAAGTCAGCCCTAAGCCCCTAACCCTTAAACTGTTGTTTTCAAATTAAACCTTCATTTTCTATAAGCAAACCAATCAAGAAGACTAGAACATCTCACCATCTTTCCCTAGCAAGACAGACACCATCACTGAGTTACTAGATTGTTCTGCAATATTAATGCAAACAAAAGATAAAATTTTCTCTAGTATCCAAATGAAAATGATAAGTTGTTTATAATTACTTTGTTAAATATATACTACTAACTAGAGGCGTTCGATTCCAGTTCGGTTCGGGGTTGCCTAGGAACCGGAACCGAATCGAAATTTTGATACAGTTCTGGTTCGGTTCTTCATTGTTTCAGTTTCGGTTTGGTAAGGTTCTCGGTTCTTCGGTTTTGATTTGGTTCGGTACAGTTCCGGTTCGGTTCTCGATTCTTAAAATAATTTGATATAATTATTTTCTTAAAAAGTCACACTTAAATTAGCATTTAAGTTTTGAATTGGGTTCTTAGTACATAATATATCATATAATATATCTTTTAGCTACACCTAAATTATATAATCTTTAACTATAAGGTGCATATATAATTTAGGATTAAATATATTATATAATAAAATAGTATAAGTATATCATATAATATACATTTTAACTATTTATTAATCATATAATATTTAACTATAAGATATAAATATAATTAAGAATTAATACATATATATTAGATAATAGTATATTTATAATTAAGAATTATAAGGTAATTTAATGCATTTATAACTAAAATTATTAAGAAAATAAAAAAAATTAAATATAATATTAAGTTGTATTTAGTTCATAATTATATATACATATATAAATATATATACTTATATTGAAAATATATAATACATCTAAAAAAATATAGAAAAACATACGTATAAATTCGATTCTCGATTCGGTTTCGGTTCAGTTTTGGTACGTTTCCGGTTCGGTTGTTAGTGAAGAACCAGAACTGAACTAAAGTATCAAAATAAATTTTATTCGGTACGGTTTTTCGGTTCGGTTTGGTTCCCCCAAGAACCGTACACAGCCCTACTACTGACAAATAATTGTTTGAATAAATAGGAATAGGAAGTTTTTATTGCAAAATAAACTAGAACAAAAAAAACCAATGATCCAGGCACAAACATGGAAGACAATGATACTAATGCAGTCTAAAAAAAATAGAAAGCATTATACAGAGTTCCATATCAAATCCAATGCATTGAACAAGCATTTATGGCAACAAACAATATAAGCAGTATCTCTCTCAACCCCTTTACCGCAAAAGATAAGCAAGAATTATTTTAAATTTAAGCAGATAGTAACAAGAGATGCATACCTCTATCATTTTATGCAAAGAAGTGATAACCTGAAAATTGTATATCACAGTGCAAAGCATCAGTTTAAATTTCAAAGAAATTATGAGCTGTGAAATAATCGAAATAGATATATACTCAACTCAACTCAACTAAGCTTTTATCCCAAAAATTTATTGGGGTCGGCTATATGGATTATTTTTCTCCACTTTAAACGATTTTGAGTTAAATCGTCGAGAATGTGCAATGTTTGTAGGTCATGTTGTACTACTCTCCTCCAAGTCAATTTAGGTCCACCCCTTCTTTTCTTTCTATCATCTAACCCAATATGTTCTACTTGTCTAACTAGAGGCTCTGTAAGTCTACGCTTCATATGACCAAACCACCTCAATCTCCCTTCTCTCAACTTATCCTCAATTGACATCACTCCTACCTTTTCTCTAATACTGTCATTACGAACTTTATCTAGTCTAGTATGGCCACTCATCCACCTTAACATTCTCATCTCCGCACCTCTAAAATAAACATTTCATTATCATAGTTCATATAATTAGATGTTTTAAGTTGTAATTATATATAAAATAGCATACACAGACATATGCTGATATGCATAAAGAATTAGTTGCCTTCTCTTTCTTTCTTTTATTTGCATCATTTTCACTTTTGGAAGTAACAAGGTTTAAACACTTCCAATGGAGTCTATTTTGAGGACACCAAATGATTAACCCTATAAAGCAGACTTCCTAAAAAGGAAAACGTCTCCTTTATGTGCAATTAGATAATTTTGATTCTTGGAATTTTCACATCATATTAAGGCTGACCAGAATTTTTTTTTTTCAATTTTCATTTTTTTTCTACTTGGAAGGCTATCCATTACATGAACAAGAACTCAGCAACAACTCTATTGCCAATACTTAAGAAACCCATATATTTTAAAAGTACTTCTAATAAAAATGCAGCAATTTATAACAAAAATTAACAACTTCAAACGAATGCTTCAAGGTAGCAAATACCTGAATAAATAGACGGTGTAGACTTTCCTGCTCTGCACTGCTGAAATTTGAAAATGCTATGACAAACTCCTTCATGTTTGAACCAAAAATAAAAATTAACAAAAATTATTTCTACATATACAATCCTGAAGTGCATAGGAAACGCAAGTTCAGGCTTAATCTTCACCATATCACAACAATATCCCATTATTCAATCCTCAAGTATTATTATTTATTAGCAATCAAAATTATATATTGGTGTGCATTTGAAATGAAGGTGGATGTGAATTTTGTATTAACATTAAATTCAAATACCCCAATACTTCAAATTCTCATCTATCTAATTGCGCCCTAAAAAAGAAAAGCAACTCATCCTGTCAACAAGATCATATGAGATCACAAAGAAATAATAATAATAATAATCAGCTAAAGGACCCTAAAATAAATAACCCATTTTATAAATGCATACCTCTTTGGAGCAGGAAGTGAGAAGGGAGCGAATAGCAAGCTTGAAAGACTTGGTGAAATCAGAATATCTCGATCCTATTGAAGGACCCATCTTCTCCATGTCTCTCAATCTGCAGACAACAAAGGAATTTAAATATCGGCCGACATGTATCGTATCGGCAGATATCATTTATTATAGCAGCCGATCCGATTTGACCATGTCGTGAGTCCGAAATACAAAGAAACGGTTCCGTACAGGCCATCAGGAGCAACGGGCGATACAAGCAGTCATGTAGCACCTTACCTGATGCAAACACAGAAATTTTCGGCTGTATTTACTGTGGTTTCTCGCTGTTTTCCAAAACAGATTAGGAGATAAGAAGAAGAACAAGAAGAAGACGAAGGCAAGCAAACAAGAAGTTTGAATTTGTAGACAGCGGCAAACAATCAATTTATCAAGTTTGAATCTGCTGCTAGAAAGTGTTTCCTGACGCTGAGCTTGTAAATTCTGAGTACTTCAATTTTAAGAGCATTAGGGGTAGGCCTGGCCGCCCAGCTGGGCCGGGCCGATTTCAGACTGCAACTAGCGGCTCTTGTTTAGGAGAGAGAGACCAAGACCGCTTAAGGTCGGTTCACGGCAATTTGGACACTGGCGGTTCCAAATTTAATCCACTAAAATAGTTCCCATTTTGGGCGGTTACAGGTTCCATTTTTGAGACTAGTTAAACCGGCTCAAAATGAATTAAAAATAATAATAATGAAAAAATTATGTATTTTTACAACTACAAATGAATGAATAAATTAATTAATTACTGTATATAAAAAAAATTAAAAGATATATTTTATTAAGTATTATAAATTATTTTGTATGACTTAATTAAATAAAATACAAACTTCTAGTTACAGATAAAAACAGTGCTATATTATATGATGTAGAGTCAATTGATCCATTAATTTTATATAAAATTTAAAAGAGACGTATATTAGAATTTATATTTTAATCCCATTACAAATCAATTCTGATCTATTAAAAATTAGCAATAAAAAATAACTTCACTTTTTTTTAAATAGTTACATAAAAAATCAAAATCCAATGAAAATAGGGAAAAAAAAAAAAAAGCAAATTGGAAAGATTTCCTCCATTTATGTGTGAACTTTTAAGTCAAGTGACATTAAAAAATCTTCTTAGTTTTTTGTCTGTATTTTTAACTTATTAAGTTTTAGAAAATGCTATTATAAAAAATAAAATAAATTTAGATAAACCAAAATACCAAACTATTTATACAATCAATTTAATAAATTATCATTAAAAATTTATTATTCTATTTACTGTATAATGCACACAAAGAAGAAAAAACTAAATTATCCTACAAAAATTTAATTAGATTTATTAACAATTTTCTTTTTTATTTTATTTATTTCTCATTTATATTTGTTAGTTTAATTTTTTTAATTAATTTTTCCTTTTAATTAAAAGAAAATTTATTATATTAAAAATGTTCAATTAATATTTTATTTTTTTGACCCCATTGATTTAAATTCTTGCCTCAACCACTAGTTACATATACATGCAACCCAAAACTAACTTTATCACCACAACAAATGGTAGCTATTATATTTATGCACAAATTAAAATAAAAGTAAGAATAGGATTTTGTCCAGCTATATCTTATCCCATTTGTGGCAAGTCTCTCACTCCTAAAGTATATATTGATTTAAATTCTTGCCTACACCATTGGTCACATATATGTGCAACCTAATACTAACTCTATCATTGTAACGCCCTCACTTTAGGTAGTCTGTACGTTCTATTATTCTGATAACTAATATTTGTTCAGACAGTCAGAATGTCTGGAACTACACTTAAACTAGAGTGAGGAGACATAAATTGATTAAATAAAGACTAAAAAAAAATTAAGTAAAAATAAAAGAAATGAAGTGCTAATAGGTTAAAGGAGTCAAGGTCCCGGCAATGGGTAACCCTAACAGGAAGTGACTGTGAAGACAGTTGCCAACCCCAGACCCATAGGAAAACCATGTGAGATAAACATTTAGGATATAATTGAAGGGATTTATAAGGATTAATGACAATAAAAATGCCAAGAAAAATACAAGAAAATTAAGTTAATCGGTACAGGTAATTATAACTTGATGAACACAACGAAGGGCATTTTTGTCATTTCACCCTCAATGTTGAATCTTGACCTAAATGTCAATCAAAAAGAGTGAGAATAAATAATTAAAATAAATTAAAATCACGAATTGTATTATGGAAAAGAGAAAAAAAAATTGAAATTGAATTATAACATAAACCTTACCTCATAATAACCTAAGCATGACTTAGGTATAATGACAAAATGTAACACCCCTCACTCGTCTACAATTTAGCTAAGTAAGGCGTGTCACACGGAGTGCCGGAGCACCTGATCTTATCTAATTTCATTATAGTTCTTGATTTACTTATTCAAAAACTTTATCTGAGGTTTAGGCTATTTTTACTGTTTATCAAAATCTAACTAATTTGGAAAATTCAAAAATTTTAATGACAATCTAGCAGAGTGCCGGTAATAATTTGGACTAACAGTTCTTCTGAACATGCCAAAAACAATTTCAATATATACTCAATCTCAATCAGAATCATCATAATCAGATACTTAACTCATATATCAGAATTCTTACATTTCATTATCTTACATAATTTGCCAATTAATTACATAAGTTTGTCAAGTACAGAATATACAAATAATTTACAATATACTTAGAATGAACAAAATACATAACATGTGTAAATATGAGCCCTATCTACATGCATTGCTGAAGAGGTGATAACCTTGTACACTTCTACAGATATGGACTCCAAAATCTTAGTCGAAGTATCTGCGCGAGGAAAACAATTCCATCGCGCTAAGCATTTCTGCTTAGTGGTGCAATAGTATAATAAGAAATAATATATAAAAATAAAGAAAGAAATAAATCATAATTTGGATATCCAGGAATCAATTTAATTTGGTATTGTATTTCTAAATCAACTATCTTATATACTAGTTTGTTCCTCTTTGGAAGTGCTAAGTTTATAACATTTCCGTAATAATAACCAGTATACAAATTATTCTAACTATATTATATTTTAAGTCTCTACGGTTCTGCAAATTGTATTTTTATTATGTTTCTATTGCTAATTTCTTTTACTCATTTCATTCAATACTTAATTTAATTGTACTGAAATTTCCTTACACTTAACTTAACATAACTGCCTGAATTGAATAATGTTTTAATTGACTGCCCGTGTAACCTATACACTGACCAGACTGGATAAACGGATATACCAGCTTTGAGTACCTAGAACCTCTGGCCGTCACACCATCGTTCACAAAGTATCTCCCAGTGTGCAAACAGTGGATAAACTAGCAATGGGTACCTAGCACCTCGGGCCGTCACACCATCAGTCACAAAGTATCTCCCGGTTTGCAAACAGTGGGGCTAAAAAGCCATATAAATAATCAGGCAATAAGCCGAGTATCATAACATAATTCGTATAGCCATAAGCTATTAAAATCATAGAGTGGCATAATGAGCCATAAAACATAGTGTGGCGTGAAACCATTTACAATACAGCTGTCAGAACCCTATTAGCATGCCAACTTATCCAAACTAGTCAACTAGGCAATACTAGGGTATTTACAAACTTAAACATTTAATTCTTTATTTTTATGGTTTATAGGTCATTATGCTTTTCACTGATCAACAAAATTATTGACCCTTTTTATGCATCATGGATAGGTTGATTCTAGTATCAACATGTCACAATTATTCAGTAGATTATCAGATAGATCACATTTCATATCAATTGTTCTGAAGTACCATTGTGCTCAAAGCATTTTTCCTATCTCTGATAATAAGGACTAATGTCCCATTCATACATTCATGTGATTTATTAAGTCATTATGTTTCTTATTCACATTATTAGTCAAACATAAACGTTGACTTTTCCACACTGAATAGATATATTGGTTCTAGTTGCACTAGGATTCTTCATTTTGAGTATATACTTGTTGGCATTGATTTCCAAACCTAATTCAAGGCTAATTGTATGTGATTCCAAATTTTTAAATTTCATGGCCAATGGTTACTATTCCATTGGGTCAGGCTATAGGGTGAAATTAGCAAAATTCTCTTCATCAAATTGTTTCTTATTGTGTCTTCTTTAATTATCTTTTTGAACTACTCCAATTTGAGTTGTATAACTCAAGTTATGGTCATTTAACCATAACTAGGTCAAATCTAAATTTCGACTTCCTTATTAGGCATTTTTGGTTCTGATTTTACTAATTTATTTGGACTGTTTAAAATAACATTGAGGTTTAGTATTCTTCATAAGTATTGTTGCCCAATGTCTTAGGGTCAATCAGAAATTTTACTTGTAATTCTTCAAGTTTTATGGAATTATTTATAGTCAAATTGTTGACTTGGACTCAAAGGTCCTATATTGGCATAGTCCTCAATTAGGTCAATGGCTTTAACCTTAAATTCTGACCTTATACATTTATAATTTGAGGAAATTGCCTAAAATAAAGCTTTAGGTCTCTTTCTTAGCTTTCTAGATCGGTATGGCTCATTTCATTTGGAGACTTGTTGTGGGAGATATGCCTATTAGAAATTTTCTGTTTCACACCCTACTCCTCTGTAAGATGTAACATGATCCCGTAGTACACCTAATGAATTACCGTACTTTGCCTACCGGTAACCCATTAAATATACTACAAGGGATTGTAAATCAATTTTCGTGAAATTTAAATCATAGATTAAAATCTGGTGTTAAAAAATTTTTCAAAATTTTGGCAGAGTGGCAGCTGTATTTTGAGAAAACAGTTCTTTAAACCTGAAAAAGAAAACACTCCCAATATGTTTTCTCAAATACAACTCCAAGAAACTTCATTTCATCTCACAATTCAATCTCAATAATCAATCATTTCATTTTCAAACCAACCAAATCACAAAAGAAACATTTCATTGATTATAAGACTCAAAAATTAATATTACAAAACTATTCAGGTAAACAAAATCTCAAATTTACATTTACAATAATTTACATTTAATTACATACCAAAATATTTTACAAGATTTTTTATACAATTGCTCAAATAATTTACATACATATTATTACATGCATACATCAAAACCTGTGTACATGGGTAAACCTGGAGCTGATCTGAATGTGTCTTCAAAGAAGCTTACTCAATTGCTCTATGCTCTTTTCACTTGCGACAGCATACAAAGCTATCGCTGAGTGGTGAACTCAGTGGTGCACAACTATAATTTAAAACATAGTACAATATACCTTAACAAAAATTACAGCAAATAATTTAGAAATCTGGATACTCGTCAAATTCCAAAACTCAAAATATTCATTGCCAATAATATAAATCATTTGTATAAAATGACTTTGATCGTGAAATTCAATTTATCAAATCACAACCAAAGGTAATTCCAACAAAATCAATTATACATAAATCATGATTAAAATCACAATCCTTTACTATTCAAAAACCATTCTTTATCTAGAAAACCATTCTTTATCTCACTAACTATGCAAGACTAATCCGAAATGGCCATCTTCGGGGTGATTCTAACTCCCTATGGTCGGGGAGGTTGAATCATTGTGCATAGTACACATCACAATAATGAAACTTCTGAAAGGGCCATAACATAAAAAACTTAGATCTAACCTCTAATAAGAGGAGAATCTAAGCCTGTGCACGTACTATGGTAATCAAAACATAACTAACTCCATTGTCTTCTCAACAAATGAGAGAGACAGGTAATAACCTAGTCAAGCATCTATAGTGAGATATAAAACAATATCACAATCCTTTTAGTGAGCATAAATCACAATACAATTCGATTCAAAGTCAATTCCAATATCCAATAATTTTTATGCTCATCACAATTCAAATCATAAATTTGCATTTTTCCATGCAAATTGCCCATCACAATTCAAAATGTGTTCTATCACAATTCAAAACATGTTCTATCACAAATTTCCAAAACATAATTTATTCAATTCACAGCAATGCTTAATACTTGCGGAAATACCATTTCACAAAGCTAATTTTATACATACTATAACAATTTTAATAATCATTGAATTAAATCCAATGCTTGTTAAACATAATACATAAGAAAAATATGTCATTTAATCATATGAAATATTCAAAACAAAATCAGTTAAAAACTAGTTATGCACAAACCTCTGATAAATGCCTCTTGACTCTGGCTCAGTGTTTCCTTCCCCTTCCCTGAGTCTTTGCTAACTGAAACACACAATTTGAAATGTTTCAGTACTCATTTAAACCGTCTCTAACAATAAGGCTTAATAATTAATTTACTGAATTCTATTATTTCCTTAGTCAACCTAAGATGTTGACCCTTGATGCATTCTAGGTGAATTAGGTTTAATGTTACCAATATGTCATATTTTATAGCCCTTTAGTGTTGGTATATGTTACCAATTTCATTTTCAAGTATATTGCATTCTATTGAAATTTGCCAGATTTCGGTATACTAATTTGACCTAGCCGGATGACATAGTTCCCTCGGTTTTCGGGTTTCGGTCCAAACTACAAACTTGTAGGTCTATGTCTTATTGCAAGCGGAGCAAAATTTCAGGTCATTCTGAGTTGTGTAGACCAAGTTATGGTCAATTTACCAATGCTGGACAGAATACACCAAAATAGTAACTTTAGGTCATTTTTAGGTCACTTTTGGTTCGGCCAGTTTTGGTACCTGAACTTGTGCAAGCTATTTGGCTTGGTTCTGGCCATTTCTGGGATTTTGTGTCTTCATAAGAATTGTAGGTATATGTCTAAACTATTCATGGTAAAAATTTTAGGTCATTTGGACCTGTTTTGAGTGAGTTATGGCCAAAACACTAACTACTGCCCAAATGGTCAATTTTCAGGCTTTCAAGTCACTAATTTGGATTTGGTCATTTTTCAAGTTACCTTCTAGGCAGAATTTAGGTAAGCTTCCTTCATAAAAGTTGGCACATTTTGCGCCTAATTTCACCTCTAATTGGTCTCATACAAATTGGAGTCACACACTTAAGGTTCTAAGCTAAAACATACACTGCCCTACCACACACTCCTCATCACTTACCAATTACATATTCAACACTTACCAACTTACTTCCTTCATGCCAATTCTAGTTTGTACCTTACCATTAACACCTTTAACAACACATTTTTGGTCATTTTGGATAGCTTGTAACCATTCTCAATATGCACACTATAATACAGAATTTTCCAAAGTCCATTTACATCATTTTACCACATGAACATACCCCATTTACATACCCAATTCCAAACCATTATACACATATCCATGCTGCCATCAATAACAATATCTTAAACAACCATAAACAAGAAAAAACAAGCTACATATACTGAATTTCCATGGCTACCAAAATGTACATCTCTATTAAAACATCAAACTTCAAAAATTCTTCCATAAATCAACTACCCACAACCTTAGTTACACTTTTAATGAAACAAGAATTGAAAACACTCACTTACCACTTTTGAAGTTCTTCAAAACCTCACCCAAACTTCTTCTTTTTGCTGCCAATGTTTTCCCCAAGCTGAGTATGCAAGGTTTAATGAACGATTTATAGTGAAAGGAAGCTTGAATTATGGATGCATGGGTGTGGATGTGAGTTTGGCCATGGAGTCTCCCATGGAGTTCATTTCGGCCACTCTTCAAAAGGTTGAAGTTGACAGAATTTTCTTTCCCAAAGGTTGATTAAAGGTCCACTTAAGTGATGTTAGTGGAGCACTAATTGATTAAAAATCTATTTTAATGTTAAACTTTCCAATTTTTGCAATTTGGCCACCACACTTTCACTATTTACAAAATGTATCTCATTTAATTTTTTATGGTATTTTCAAAGTTTAATATCATTTATTTTTAATAGACATTTAGGTCAAAAGACAACTCGGGGTGTCAAATGACCACAATGCCCCAATTCGGATTGCATTTCCGATTTTTCGGTAACACCGAGTTTTGTCATTTTCTCGATTTCTCATTTTTCTTTGTACTAATTAATTAATTTTTCTTTGTTATTTCTAATGATATTTATACTTCAATAGATGTTTATTTAAGTCTTAAAAATATTTTTTATGGTTTCCCGAGGTCCAGGGTTAGTCAACGGTCCACACCGTAACTTCCCGGTGCAGTCACCTATCGCTATGGTTCTCGGCTCGTTTAACTTGGTTACATTTCATTGCTATTATTTTTCCTTTGTTTTTTTTTTGTATTTTCTTTTCTTGTATTTCATTATTTTATGTCTCCTTACTAATATTTAAATGTAGTTCTAGGCATTCTAGTTGTCCGGACAGACACTGGTCACCGAAACAGTAGAATGCACTACCGAACATAGGGGTGTTACATTCTGGACTTAATGGTCAATTGTACCAATTTCAGATTTAGTATGTCAACTTAATCAACTTAATTGGTTTAGTTCCCTTGATTTCTAGGTTCTGGTCAAAATTTCAATATTGTAGGTCTATGTCTTATTGAATTTTTGCCACTGATTTCATGTTATTTTGAGTTGTATAGACCAAGATTTAGTCAATTTACTAAAACTGGACATATTGCATTTTCAATACAACTTTAGGTCATTTTTAGGTTAAGTTCAATTCTGGCAGATTTGGTACCTTAATTTGGGTAAGCAATTTGACTTGGTTCTGGTTATTTCTGGGCTTTGGTGTCTTCATAAGAGTTGTAACTCTATGTCTAATCTTTCCATTGATATAAATTTCAGGTCATTTGGACTTGTTTTGAGTGAGTTATGGTCAAATGAGTGACTACTGTTCATATGGTCAAATTCTAGCTTGTAATGGTTCTGGACAGTTTTGATACCTCAATTTGTGCAAGCAATTTGACTTAGTAAATGACATATCTGGGTTCTGTGATCTTCACCAAAGTTATAGCTCTATGTCTAGGCTTTCCAACAGTATAAATTTGAGGTCATTTAGAGTTGTGTTGACCAAGATATGGTCATTTTACTATGGCTAGTTAAGTTGCACTTATATTGCACTATTAGGTCATTTTTAAGTCAAAGTCAATTCGGCCAATTTTTGTAACCCAACTTGGGCAATCAATTTGACTTGCTTAGTGGCATTTTTGAGCTTGGTGGTCTCTACCAAAGTTGTAGCCCTATGTCTAAGCTTTCCAATGACATAAATTGCAGGTCATTTGGACCTGTTTTGAGTGAGTTATGGCCACAATACTGGCTACTGTTCATATGGTCAAAAATTCTAGGTTTCAAGTTACCAATCTGGATTAGGTCACTAAATTGGTCATTTTCTGGACAGAATTTTGGCAAGCTTTCTACATGAAAGTTGGTCTCTATTGAGTCTAGTTTTACATCCAATTCGCCTCATACCAATTGGAGTCACACAAGTCAGATTATAAGCTCAATTATATACTGCCCTTAAACACTTCATCAAATACACAACCATTACACATCATACTTGCTTCACCTTAATTTTCCTTACCAAATTTCTAGATTTGTAATGCACAAACATCATTTATCACATCTCATAATGATAATTTTGGATAGTTTATACAGTTTCTCAATACACTAATTACAACCTTAATTACATCAACACAATATACACAAAATACCTAACAATTACACATAAAATCACTTACCTTTACTTCATACAATTCCAACCATTCCTTACATATATTGCCCTTAATCCATCAATGCCATAATTCATCATTTAAATTCATGAAATAAAAAATTAATCCATGAACTTCAAGGCTGCCAAAATTGGCCATTTGCCAAGGCTCTCAAATACACTTTCCAAACTCCTAATTTCAAGTGTTCATTATACATACATGGGAGGTAATTTATCAATACATCAAACTCACCTAATCAACACTAATTCCCATCATTTTAGTATAAGAAAAACTCAAGCAAGCTTACCTCTCATGGCTGCCAAATCTAATATTCACCAATACTCAACCATTTCCTCAAGTTTTCTTAACCTTCAACTTGTCTCAACCGCAACACAAAGTTTAAAAAAGTGAGATGAGGAAAACTAGCACTAACCTTTTTTGACCTTGATCAAAACTTTATCAAATCCTCTTCTTTTTGCTTCCAACATGCTGCCCAAGGTGTGTGTGTAACACCCCTAAGTTCGGTAGTGCGTTCTACTATTCTGGTGACCAGTGTTGTCCGGACAGCTAGGATGCCTAGAGCTACACTTCGTTATGATTGAGGAGACATAAAATAATGAAATACAAGAAAAGAAAATAAAAGAAAAATAAAGGAAAAATAATAGCCAAGAAATGTAACCAAGTTAAGCGAGCCGAGAACCCTAGCGATGGGTGACCGCACCGGGAAGTCACGGCGTGGACCGTTGACTAGCCTCGATCATGGAATCCTGAAAAATATTTTTAGGACTTAAAGAGACATCAATTGAAGTATAAATATCATTAGAAATATTAAAGAAAAATTAATTAATTAGTACAAAGAAAAGTGAGAAATCGAAAAACGGACAAAACCCGGTGTTACCGAAAAATCGGGAATGCAACCCGAACAGGGGCATTGTGGTCATTTGACACCCCGAGTTTTCTTTTGACCTAAATGTCCATTAAAAATAAATAATATTACACTTGGAAAATATATAGAAAAATTAATTTAGTGGTACCTAATGTAAATAACAAAAATGGAGTGTAAATGGAGTAATTATCACTTAAAACTTATTAAATGATTATCCTAGCATGAGTGGAGCACTATGGGAATTAAAAATTCACTAAGTGGGCAGATTACTCCACTAATGTCTTCTTCTTCCTCTCAAATCCTCACTTTGACAAATCCAACTTTTCTCCCAAACCACCATTGTTGTCCCATTTGTGAGCTTCATGCATCCATGATCCAAGCTTCAAGTGGTTAGGGTTTCTTCACTAAAAGTAACCACCACACCATAGGCAGTAGATAGGCAACAAGAAAACCAAGTTTTGGAGAGGTTTTGAAGAATTTCCAAAGTGGTAAGTTTATGTTTTTGATTGTTGCTTTGTTAAAGTTTGTAAGGATGTTATGGGTGTTTGATTTATGGAGAAATTTTTGAGGTTTGATGTTGAATGGGGATGTGTACTTTTGGTAGCCATGGAAACACTTTGAAGGCAGTTTATTTTTGCTTGTAAATGGTGAATTAAATGATTGATTAAATGTATATTGTGTAGGAAATTGTTTGGGTGATGTATACTTAGTATATGTAAATGTAAAATGAAATTTAAAGCTTGGAAAGTAATGGAATGTAAGTGTACCATTGTGGCAGTTTGCTAACTCTTGAGGAATGCTGGAATTCATGCTTGGTTTATGGAATAATGATGTTAAAATGTATTGGTTGTTGTGGCAGTTTGAGTATATGTATGGTGGTGTGAAGTGGGACATGTAAATGAGCATGAATTGGTGATTGAATTATTGTAAATTGAGTTGGACAAATTCTGCACTTGTTGGTGCACATTGAATGTAATTGTAAGCTGCCAAAATGACCTATAAAATGTTGTAAATTATGTTTAAGTCATGATACAACCAGAATTGACTTAAATATTGAGTTTGGTAAGTGTTAGGAGTGATCCTTGACGTGTATGAAAGAAATGCAATAAGACAGTTTGTGTTTTAGGCCTATAACTTTAAGTGTGTGGCTCCAATTGGTATGAGACCAATTGGAGGAGAAACTAGGCACAAAATGTGCCAACTTTCATGAAGGAAGCTTGCCAAAATTCTGCTTGTAAGGTAACTTAAAAAGTGACCAAATCCGGATTAAGTGCAATTGAGGCCTGAAAATTGACCATTTGGGCAGCAGTTAGTGTTTAGGCCATAACTCACTCAAAATAGGTCCAATTGACCTGAAATTTTAACCATGAATAGTTAAGATCATATCTACAAGTCTTATGAAGACACCAAAGCCCAGAAATGACTATAAGCAAGTCAAACAACTTGCACAAATTCGGGTCCAAAAACTGGCCGAACCTAAAATGACCTAAAGTGACCAATTTTGATGCACTTTGACCAGCAATAGTAAAATGACCATAACTTGGTCTACATAACT
The DNA here is from genome assembly GCF_030052815.1 of Hevea brasiliensis. Classification (NCBI taxonomy): domain Eukaryota; kingdom Viridiplantae; phylum Streptophyta; class Magnoliopsida; order Malpighiales; family Euphorbiaceae; genus Hevea; species Hevea brasiliensis. The sequence goes on along the minus strand of NC_079495.1, from coordinate 49,788,954 downwards.
CAGAATGACCTGAAATTTTGCCCCGCGTGCAATAAGACATAGATCTACAAGTTTGTAGTTTTGACCGAAACCCGAAAACCGAGGGAACTAGGTCGTCCGGCTAGGTCAAACTAGTATCCCGGAATCCAGCAAATTGCAAGAAAATGCAAGATACATGGAAATGAGTTTGGTAACATGTACCAATCCTAAAAGGCTATCGAATGTGACATGTTAGTAACATTAAAACCTAATTTACCTAGAATGCATCGAGGGTCGACATATTAGGTTGACTAAGCAAATAATAGAATTAAGTGAATTAATTATCAAGCATTATCGTTAGAGACAGTTTAAATGAGTACTGAAACACTTCAAATTGTGTTTCTCAGTTAGCAAAGACTCAGGGAAAGGGAAGGAAACACTGAGTCAAGGCCAGGAGACAGTTATCAGAGGTTTGTGCACAACAGTTATTTCTTTTGAATTTTTCAATTGAAATAAATTATGACTTTTTGTATATTATTGTTTTTAATTATGGAAATGTGTTTGAATGGATACTTATTGCTTGAAAAGTATTGTAAATGGTTTGAAACTGTGGAAAAAATTATTTAGTGTGATTTGTGAAAATTGAAGTTACTTATGAATTGTGTTGCCATTTTGTGAATGAAATTATGACTTTGGAAATTTATTGGATTCTCACGAATCATTTGAATAAAATGTTTGGAATTGATTTTGTGTTCACACTTAGCATGACAGTATCATATCATTCCTTCTCCATTTATGGGGTTGTGATTGTTTATTTTCCTTCTCCATTTATGGAGTCGTGATCGTTTATTTTTCTCCCTCTCTGGTTTACCAGTTGAGGTGATCGGATGAGTACTCATTATATAGCTAGCTCCCTTCCTCATTGATTTCGATTAGTGGGGTTGTGATTTCTTTGTCGTGGTGTACAACGCGGCATTGATCGGAAATTTTGTGTCATGGCTTAAGTTGTGAATGAATTGGCAACACTGTGTTCTTAAATTATTCGACTAAATTGTGTTATTATGAGCTTTGATAATTTGTGAAATGGAGTTTAAATTCTTATTGACATTCACTGTCTTTTGAATTTAACTATGTTTTGATCACTGAGATTTATTGTATATTGTGTTAAATTCCTTATGACATTCATTGTCTCGAATTTAACTATGGTTTTATGTATCCATCATTTATATGATTTATGAATTGTGATTTAAAGTTGTATTTGGTTAATGTTGTGCACCACTGAGACATTGTCTCAGCGATAGCTTTCCATTCTTTGTCGAGTAGACAGATTGTGAGGCAGGCAGACTAGGCTGCTAGGGCAACACTGAGAGATCATCGGGTATATTGAGTATACCACATTTTGCATTTTGTACTGTAATGTATGTTCACTGTATGTATATATTGTTCTTGGTTTTGAGCAGTTATAAATTAAAATTGTACATTGAAGTTGTAAAGTAAATTATGAGTATTTTGACTTGTAAAAATACTCATAATTATCTTTCTTTTATCTCAGTCTTTGAAAAATTATTGTGGATTTGAGTTGAAAAAGAAATTGTGTTGTTTAACTGTTGAAGTGGAGATTGAGAATTATATTGAAGTGCTTTTACAGGTTTTCTGAAGAACTGTTTTATTCAAAATATAGAGGGCACTCCGCCAAAATTTTTACAGAAATTCCTAATAATTCAAAAGTGTTATCTCTTTCACTTAAGTTCAAAAAAATTTTTAACACCTATAAATAGTGCTCACCACTATAAAAAGAAGTAAGAAAAGTTTTAAAATCCCTTGTAGTGTATTTAATGGGTTATCAGTAGACGGAGTTGGTAATTCATTAGGTATACTACGGGATCATGTTATGCCTTACAGAGGGGTAGGGTGTGACAGTGTGTGCAAGCTTTAATGAAGAAACCAAGTGGAAAGGAGGCTTAAATCATGAGTGCATGGTGGTGGAGTGAGGTTTGGCCATGGAGGATTTCCATGGTGTTTCTCTTGGCTGGTTTGTTTCCATGGTTGAAGATGAACATTTCTGTCCCAAATTGGCTTATATATGTGTTCCAAAATCTGAGTTAGTGGAGCACTAACCATAAATTAATGATTTAATTACTTAAAGTTCCATAATTTGCACATTTGCCTCATTTCTTTCACTATTTATATAATGTACCTCATTTTTATTTTTCATGACATTTTCAAAGTGTAATACCACTTATTTTTAATGGACATTGAGGTCAAAAGTCAACTCTATGTGTCAATTGACCAAAATGCTCTTCTTCGGGTCAAATCGGACTTTTTCTGTGTTACCGATTTACTCTTTATACCGCCGATTCCTTAAATTTTCGTTTTTGTTTATATTGACTTACTAAATTTTCTTTGACATTTTCAATGTCAATTACAGTCATTGCCGTAACTTTCCGGTGCGGTCACCCATCGCTACGGGTTCGGCTCGTTTAACTTAGTCACATTTTATCTCTTTTATTTTTCCTTAATTTTTCTCATCACATATTTCATTATTTTATACTTTCTCACTGTCATTACAGTGTAGTTCTAGACATTCTAACTTTTCGAGGCAGACATTAGCTGTCGGAAGAGTAGGATGTACGGACTACGAAAATGAGGGTGTTACAACTCTTCCCCTCTAAAAAGGAATTTCGTCCTCGAAATTCATCGGATTCAAATAACTGAGACTATCGTTATCTCTTAATTTTATTCACTCTCCCATCATTGTTTCCTTTGCCTCTAGTATCTCTATTCATGAAATTCTCTTATTCATTGGTTTCTTGATTCCCCATACTAGAATCCTTACTGGTCCTTTCAATCTCTTTTACCAATTCCAATTCTGTTAAATTACGCTTTATCTAGGTATTCTGCATTTACCTCATACAAGACCTTATACCTTGGTATCTCCATGTTTGTTTAATAACTATTACCACACACAACTCCATCAATGGAAATTATTTACTCTTGCTTCCAGAGGGAGTAGCACTACAACTTCTAAATATTTTCTCAAATGCCTAAATCATTCCTTTTTGACAAAAATATCAAAAGAATTATAAGACTCCATATTGAAGTTTAAATATCTTTACCCAAATCAGTTCAGCATACTGTTGTTCTACACTTTCTCCCTTACAGTGCTTCATAGGGTGTTATTTGTATGCTAGCTTAATAACTATTATTATATACGAATTTTACCAATGGGAGGTATTTGTCCATCTCCCCTCAAATTCAATGACACGAGCTCTCAGTATATTCTCGAGGACTTGTCACATATTACAGGTTATTATTATCATTTCATTTCTTTATTTATAGGAACTCAATGAGTTTCAAAATTTACCTGAATTAATCGTTTTGACTGTCCATCCATCTAAGGATGATAAGCCGTACTGAAATCTCTAAGCTTATAAAAATTACTATGGTACAGGTAGTTCACATTAATGTAACCGAGTCACTGACTCTAGCTACCTTACAAGTGTAGTCTTTCGATAGGCTAGTTCTGAAGTTTTTAAATTTCTGACTAGAATTTTCACATTTATTTCTCGTAACAGTACTTTATTCGGGCGTAACTGTATCAAATTATAGATTACTTATAAATATTCTCATTTTATTGTAGCACGAGGAAGCACGTAGCTCTATGCAATAATTCCATGTCGGTACTGTAATCTGCAGCTTACAATACAAACATCGAGAACATTACATAGTCACTACGTTATAACCTCATGAATTAGGTTTTCTATTTCTTTTTCTAATGCCCTCTGCGACTCTGAGTCCATATCTTGACTTTGAATAATCAAAAGTAAACAGATCTGCATTAGTGACACGTCGAATCTTATGAATGCAATACATGTATACATACTAGTTCTTTCTACTTATCTGTGCTTAGGAATGCCTAAACCGTGCTCTGATACCACTAAATGTAACACCACTCACCCGTCTACAGTGTAGCCAAGCAAGGCGTGTCACACGGAGTGCCGAAGCACCTGATCTTATCTGATTTCATTATAGTTCTTGATTTACTTGTTCAAAAACTTTATCTGAGGTTTAGGCTATTTTTACTGTTTATCAAAATCTGACTAATTTGGAAAATTCAAAAATTTTAATGATAATTCAGCAGAGTGCCGGCAGTAATTTGGAATAACAGTTCTTCTGAATCTACCAAAAACAATTTCAATATATACTCAATCTCAATCAGAATCATCATGATCAGATACTTAACTCATATATTAGAATTCTTACATTTCATTGTCTTACATAATTTGCCAACTAATTACATAAGTTTGTCAAGTACAGAATATACAAATAATTTACAATATACTTAGAATGAACAAAATACATAACATGTGTAAATATAAGCCCTATCTACATGCATTGCTGAGGAGGTGACAACCTTGTACACTTCTGACACTTCTGCAGATATGGACTCCAAAATCTTAGTCGAAGTATCTGTGCGAGGAAAACAATTCCATCACGCTAAGCATTTCTGCTTAGTGGTGCAACAGTATAATAAGAAATAATATATACAAATAAAGAAAGAAATAAATCATAATTCGGATATCCAGGAATCAATTTAATTTGGTATTGTATTTCTAGCATAAACTATCTTATATACTAGTTTGTTCCTCTTTGGAAGTGCTAAGTTTATAACCTTTCCGAAATAATACCCAGTATACAAATTATTCTAACTGTATTGTATTTTAAATCTCTACGGTTCTGCAAATTTTATTTTTGTTATGTTTCTATTGCTAATCTCTTTTACTCATTTCATTCAATACTTAATTTAATTGTACTAAAATTTTCTTATACTTAACTTAACTGTCTGAATTGAATAATATTTTAATTGACTGCCCGTGTAGCCTATACACTAACCAGACTGGATAAATGAATATACTAGCTCTGGGTACCTAGTACCTCGGGCCATCACACCATCAGTCACAAAGTATCTCCCGGTGTGCAAACAGTGGATAAACTAGCACTGGATACCTAGTACCTCAGGCTGTCACACCATCGGTCACAAAGTATCTCCCGGTGTGCAAACAGTGGGGCTAAAAAGCCATATAAACAATCAAGCAATAAGCCGAGTATCATAACATAATCCATATAGCCATAGGCTATTAAAATCATAGTGTAGCATAATGAGCCATAAAACATAGTGTGGAATGAAGCCATTTACAATACAGCTTTCAAAACCCTATTGGCATGCCAACCTATCCAAACTAGTTAACTAGGCAATACTAGGGCATTTACAAAGTTAAATATTTAATTCTTTATTTTTAGAGTTTATAGGTCATTATGCCTTTCACTAATCAACAAAATTATTGACCCCTTTTTATGCATCATGGATAGGTTGATTCTAGTATCAACATGTCACAATTATTTAGTAGATCATCAGATATATTACATTTCACATCAATTATTCTAAAGTACCATTGTGCTCAAAGCATTTTTCTTGTCTCTGATAATAAGGACTAATGTCCCATTCATACATTCATGTGATTTATTAAGTCATTATGTTTCTTATTCACATTATTAGTCAAACATAAACATTGACCTTTCCACATTGAACAGATATGTTGGTTCTAGTTGCACTAGGATTCCTCATTTTGAGTTTATACTTGTTGGCATTGATTTCCAAACTTAATTCAAGGCTAATTATATGTGATTCCAAATTTTCAGATTTCATGGCCAATGGTTACTATTCCATTGGGTCAGGCTATAGGGTGAAATTAGCAAAATTCTCTTCATCAAATTGTTTCTTATTGTGTCTTCTTTAATTTCCTTTTTGAATTACTCCAATTTGAGTTGTATAACTCAAGTTATGGTCATTTAACCATAACAAGGTCAAATTTAAATTTCGACTTCGTTATTAGTCATTTTCGGTTCTGATTTTACTAATTTATTTGGACTGTTTGTAATATCATTGAGGTCTAGTATTCTTCATAAGTATTGTTGTCCTATGTCTTAGGGTCAATCAAAAATTTTATTTGTAATTCTTCAAATTTTATGGAATTATTTATAGTCAAATTGTTGACTTGGACTCAAAGGTCCTATATTGGCATGGTCCTCAATTAGGTCAATGGCTTTAACTTTAAATTCTGGCCTTATACATTTATAATTTGAGGAAGATGCCTAAAACAAAGCTTTAGGTCTCTTTCTTAGCTTTTCATATTGTTATGGCTCATTTCATTTGGAGACTTCTTGTGGGAGATATGCCTATTTGAAATTTTCTGGACTTAATGGTCAATTGTACCAATTCCAGATTTAGTATGTCAACTTAATCAACTTAATTGGTCTAGTTCTCTTGATTTCTGGGTTCTGGTCAAAATTTCAATATTATAAGTCTATGTCTTATTGAATTTTTACCACTGATTTCATGTCATTCTGAATTGTATAGACCAAGATATGGTCAATTTACTAAAGTTGGACAGATTGCATTTTCAATGCAACTTTAGGTCATTTTTAGGTTAAGTTCAATTCTGGCAGATTTGGTACCCTAACTTGGGCAAGCAATTTGACTTAGTTCTAGTCATTTCTGGGCTTTGGTGTCTTTATAAGAGTCGTAACTCTATGTCTAATCTTTCCATTGATATAAATTTTAGGTCATTTGGACCTGTTTTGAGTGAATTATGGTCAAATGAGTGAGTACTGTTCATATGGTTAAATTCTAGGTTGCAATGGTTCTGGACAGTTTTGATACCTCAACTTGTGCAAGCAATTTGACTTAGTAAATGACATTTTTGGTTCTATGATCTTCACCAAAGTTATAGCTCTATGTTTAAACTTTCCAACGATATAGATTTGAGGTCATTTGGAGTTGTGTTGACCAAGATATGGTCATTTTACTATGGCTGGTCAAGTTGCACTTATATTACACTATTAGGTCATTTTGAAGTCAAAGTCAATTCGGCCAGTTTTTGTAACCCAACTTGGGCAATTAATTTGACTTGCTTAATGGCATTTCTGGGCTTGGTGGTCTCTACTAAAGTTGTAGCACTATGTCTATGCTCTCCAATGATATAAATTGTAGGTCATTTGGACCTGTTTTGAGTGAGTTATGGCCAAAATACTGGCTACTGTTCATATGGTCAAAAATTCTGGGTTTCAAGTTACCAATCCGGATTAGGTCACTAAATTGGTTATTTTTTGGACAGAATTTTGGCAAGCTTTCTACATGAAAGTTGGTCTCTATTGAGTCTAGTTTACCTCCAATTGGCCTCATACCAATTGGGGTCACACAAATCAGATTATAAGCTCAATTGTATACTGCCCTTAAACACTTCATCAAATACACAATCATTACACATCCTACTTGCTTCACCTTAATTTTCCTTACCAAATTTCTGGATTTGTAATGCACAAACATCATTTATCACATCTCATCATGGTCATTTGGACGGTTTATACAGTTTCTCAATACACTAATTACAACCTTAATTACATCAACACAATATACACAAAATAACTAATAATTACACATAAAATCACTTACCTTTACTTCATACAATTCCAACCATTACTTACATATACTGCCCTTAATCCATCAATGTCATATTTCATTATTTAAATTCATGAAATCAAATATTAATCCATGAACTTCAAGGCTGCCAAAATTGGCCATTTGCCAAGGCTCTCAAATACACTTTCCAAACTCCTAATTTAAAGTGTTCATTATACATACATGGGAGGTAATTTATCAATACATCAAACTCATCTAATCAACACTAATTCCCATCATTTTAGTGTAAGAAAAACTCAAGCAAGCTCACCTCTCATGGCTGCCATATCTAAGATTCACCAATACTCAACCATTTCCTCAATTTTTCTTAACCATTCAACTTGCCTCAACCTCAACACAAAGTTTAATTAAGTGAGATAAGGAAAACTATCACTAACCTTTTTTAACCTTGATAAGTGCATAATTTATTAATTTTACTCCCATCACATTTAGTGTTTTTAATGTGTTTTTATATTTAATTCAATTGGTTAAGTATAGTTATCTATTAGGCATAATTTTAGAGAGTTGTTGAAATAATTGTGTTAAATGGAGAAATCTCTTGCTGTATTTTTCAGGGTTTTGGTGAAGTTCCGGAGTAATATAGTGTGGAAGGAAGCTTGGAAAGGTCGAAGGATTGAGAAGCATTGTTGATACAAAGTACACGAGTCGTGTAAGCATAACCAGAGACCCGTGTAACATTCTGCCAGAAGGAATCTAGAGAACTGAGGAAGGAACGAAGTACACGGACCGTGTAATTTGACCCGTGTAAATGCTAGAGACCCATGTAACTTTTTATGCCAATGCGAGGCAGACCCACTTAGCTCCAGTAAGTTACACGGCCCTAGGCCATGTAGTGATACACGGGCCGTGTATCCGTCGACAATCAGATTCCTAATTTTGCTCCAGTTGCTGTTTTTGACAGAGACTGGGCCGTGTAGTGATACACGGGCCGTGTATCCATCGACAATCGGATTCCTAATTTTGCTCCAGTTGCAGTTTTTGGTAGAGACTCTAAAAAAAACCTAACCCTAGATCATTTATTATAAATAGAAAAGATAGCAGCCGACTCAGAGGGCATTCAGACGCCTCCAAAATCATTTAGCAGCCTCTCAATTCATCTTTTAAAATTCTTTCTTATTTTTCTGTAAGCCAGTGGCTAAGTTTTTAATTCAGTTCAAGGGATTCAAGTTCTTCAGCTTGATTTATGAGACCAGGCTCTTAATTTAATTTATGTCTTTTTGAATATCTATCGTTTTCTGATTTATTTATCTTTGATCTATTGAATGATTTGCTAAAAAGGCCTATTAGTTAATTATTTGATGAGATCAATTGCTAGTTCATCTTCATAATCCGTAATTGTTGTGTAAGATTAAACATAAGTAGCAATTAGATTTTATTAATTATGATCCCAGTTTTCGATAATAACCTAAGAAAACAATAGGGTGAATTAAATGATTTATGCTTTATAAATTATTATTCAACTTAACTACTTCCTTTTCTTAAAGCAGTTATTAATTTGATGAGGATTGCTTAATACCAACTTAGTTAATAATTAGAGTCAATAAGAGTGCTGGGCTCGAATTGATGAGTATAGGGAAGTCAGGGGTTTACCTCGCTGTTTGGTAAATCTACGTTAAGTAATCAATAAGAGATAATTGTATTTCTTTTGTCTATGATCAAATCAATGCATTGGAATAAGAATTACCTTGGAATGAATTTTATTTAAATTGAGATTTTCGTATTTAGTTCTTAAATTTTTTATTTCTTCTGATTTTGTGTTACAAAACCCCCACAATCTTTGTCTCTTCCGTTTTCCATTACACAAGTGCACGAAATTTAATAATTTAGTCTCTAGGGTTCGTTCTGGATTTATCACTTGCTACAGAAAAATATTTCATAATTGGTAATCTCAGTTAATTTAATTTCTAGTGGATTTGACACCCATAAAGAATTTTGGCGTCGTTGCCGGGGACTGAAGTTTATTAGAATTCGTGTTTTTAGTGTTAAGATATTCTGTTATTAATTTTATTTGTGAAGTGTTGCTATTTTTAGGTTTTTGGAAAAATAAAAATTTTTTTTTTACGGTGTTACTGTTTATTAAGAATTTTGGTTGAATTTGGAGGGCTGCCCATACCTATTTTGAAGGAAACGACGCTCTGATCAAGACCAATCAATCCATAGGATTCCTTGGCCCCACCTTTTTGAGGCTAAATTCCATTGTTTTCTAGGGTTTTGAGGCATTTTTCTATTTTTACTTTGATTTCTTTTTGTTTATGACAAGAACTTCTCAATCTGGTGAGTTGATCTTTGATCCAAAAGTAGAAAAAATAGCTAAACAGTTGAGAAAATTGGCTAAGCAAGGTAGGCTGATTCCGAGTATATCTGAAGGAGTCCAATCTCCAAAGAAGCTAAGTTCGGATTCGAATTCGGATTCAAAGTCAAGTTCCAAAAATGAGAACATGGCTGTTGTCACACCCTACTCCTCTGTAAGATGTAACATGATCCCGTAGTACACCTAATGAATTACCGTACTTCGCCTACCGATAACCCATTAGATATACTACAAGGGATTTTAAAACAATTTCATGCAATTTAAATCATCGATTAAAATCTGGTGTTATAAAATTTTTTTCAAAATTTCGGCAAAGTGCATTGTATTTTGAGAAAAGCAGTTCTTCAATCCTGCAAAAGAAAAATGCTCCCAATATGTTTTCTCAAATACAACTTCAGTAACTTCAATTCAATTCACAATTCAATTCTCAATACACAATCAATTCATTTTCAAACTAATCCCATCATAAAGAAATATCTCATTCATTTCAAGACTCAAAATTTATATTACAAACTATTCAGATAATTGAAATCCCAAATTTACATTTACAATAATTTACATTTGATTACATACCAAAATATTTTACAAGAGTTTTATATACAACTGCTCAAATAATTTACATACATATTATTACATGCTTACATCAAAACCTATGTACTGGTATACCTATGATATACCCGAGCTTATCCGAATATATCTTCAACGAAATTTACTTATCGCTCTATGCTCTTCTTACTGCGACGACATACAAAGCTATCATTGAGTGGTGAACTCGATGGTGCACAACTATAATTTAAAACATAGTACAATATACATTGACAAATTTCTGATAAATAATTTGAGAATCTGAATACTGATCAAATTTCACAACTCAAAATACTCATTGCCAATAATGTAAATCATTTGTATAAATGACTTGGATCACAAAATTCAATTTATCATATCTTGACTATCCATTTAAGTAATTCCAACAAAATCAATTATACATAAACCATAATTAAAATCACCATTCCTTACCATTCAAAAGCCATTCTGTATCTCAAAAATCATTATGTATCTCAAATATCATATTGTATCTCAAAAGTCATTATGTATCTCAAAAATCATATTGTATCTCAAAAGTCATTATGTATCTCAAAATCAATCTTTATCTCACTAACTATGCAAGACTAATCCGAAGGGCCATATTCGATGTGATTCTAACCCCTATGGTCGGGAGGTCGAATCGATTCTAACTCCCTATGGTCGGGAGGTTGAATCATCGTGCCGCATACCATCACAATAATGAATCTTCCGCAAGGGCCATAACGATAAAATAAACTTAGATCTAACCTCAAATCAGAGGAAAATCTAAGCCTGTGCACGTACCATGGTAATCAAAACACAACTAACTCCATTGTCTTCTCAACAAATGAGAGAGACGGGTAATAACCTAGTCAAGCATCTATAGTGAGATATAAAACAATATCACAATCCTTTTAGTGAGCATAAATCACAATATAATTCGATTCAAATTCAATTCCAATATCCAATAATTTTTTTATGCTCATCACAATTCAAATCATAATTTACATTTTTCCATGAAAATTACCATCACAATTCAAAACATGTTATATCAAAATTTTCCAAAACATAATTTATTCAATCCATAACAATGCTTAATAATTGTGGAAATACCATTTCACAAAGCTAAATTCATACATACTATAACAATTTCAATAATCATTGAATTAAATCCAATGCTTGTTAAACATAATACATAAGAAAAATATGTCATTTAATCATATGAAATATTCAAAACAAAATCAGTTAAAAACTAGTTGTGCACAAACACAATTTAAAATAATAATGTATAATAGTCATAATTCATTTCAATTGAAAAATTCAAAAGAAATAGCCGTTGTGCACAAACCTCTGATGACTGTCTCCCTGATCTGGACTCAGTGTTTCCTTCCCTTTTGCTGAGTCCTTGTTAACTGAGAAACACAATTTGAAGTGTTTCAGTGCTAAATTAAACTGTCTCTATCGATGGTGTTTGGTAAATAATGCACTGAACTCAATTATTCACTTAATCACCTAATATACCAACCCTCATTGCGTTTTAGGTAAATTAGGTCTTAGTGTCGTTAATATGTCACATTCGATAGGGTTTTAGGTTTGGTACGTTTTACCAAAGTCATTTCCTTGTTTAGTGCATTTTAGTGCAAATTGCTGGATTCCGGGATACTAGTTTGACCTAGCCGGACGACCTAGTTCCCTAGGTTTTCGGGTTTTGGTCAAAACTACAAACTTGTAGATCTATGTCTTATTGCACGCGGGGCAAAATTTCAGGTCAATCCGAGTTAAGTATACCAAGTTATGGTCATTATACTATTGCTGGTCAAATGGTACCATTTTAGGTCAATTTTAGGTCAATTTGGTCAACTCTGGTTCGGCCAGTTTTTGGACCCAAATTTGTGCAAGTTGTTTGACTTGCTTATGGTCATTTCTGGGCTTTGGTGTCTTCATAAGACTTGTAGGTATGGGTCTTAACTATTCTTGGTTAAAATTTCAGGTCAATTGGACCTGTTTTGAGTGAGTTATGGCCTAAACACTCACTGCTGCCCAATTGGTCATTTTTCAGGTCCTAATTGTACCTAATCCGAATTGGTCATTTTTCTTAGGTCACCTTGCAAGCAGAATTTTGGTATGTTTTCTCAATGAAAGTTGGCACATTTTGTGTCTAGTTCCACCTCCAATTGGTCTCATACCAATTGAGGTTACACATTTAAACTTATTGGCTAAAATGTACACTGCCCTTGGTTACTTTGCTTAACACACATCAATTACACACATTTACCTTGCAATATGTTTACTTCCCTACCAAATCTGTTTTGGTACATTACTAAAACTATATATTACTTTACATTAACATCACTTTGGGCAGATTACAATTATCTTCAATACACCAAATATAACTCTAATTCCCAAAGTCCAAACACAATTACACATACACATAACATTACTAGTTTTTACATACTCTTTACACAACAAGTTCATATACATATCCATCAATCCTTCTATGTCAATATTCTGCCAACACTTCCATGAATACATACATTTATTCAAGTGTCCCCAAGCTGCCGAAAATCTTCTTCAACACCAAATTGTCCTACAATTCATCAATTCCCATCCAAGTGCCAAAAATCACCATATAAATATGAAGTAATTCACTAGGTTATTAAATCATCACAACCAACATAATTCTCATCAATTATATGTACAAATACTTCATCAATACATGATTACATGGCTGCCCAAAAATGGATATCTCAATACTCTTCAAACTTAAAAATTTCCTTCACAAAACCAACACCCATAACATGTATACAAAGTTTATCAAAGAAATCTTCAAAAATGCTAACTTACCTTATGGTTGGAGCTTGTTAAACCTTGATTAAACTTCTTAAAATTGGTATCAAACTCTTCCTTGTGATGTGTAGACAATTTTTCATGAAGGGACTTGTTGGATTTATGGCATGAAAGTGAAGATTGGAGTTCATGCATGGAGCTTGGAAGCTTTGGCCATGGAGTTCTTCTTGGAGGCTCACGGCTGAATTTTTGAGATTGAAGAAGGAAATGAATCTGCTGTCCAAATGCAGATTAAGTGGTCCACTTTAGGTGTGAGTGGAGCACTAAGTGGAAAGATAATGTTAATTTATTCAAAAGTTTCAATTTCCCACATTTAACTCCCCATTTTTGCTATTTACATTAGGTACCCCTAAATTAATTTTTCATTATATTTTCCAAGTGTAATATTATTTATTTTTGATGGACATTTAGGTCAAAAGACAATTCGGGATGTCAAATGACCATAATGCCCCTGTTCGGGTTGCATTCCCGATTTTTCGGTAACACCGGGTTTTGTCTGTTTTTCGATTTCTCACTTTTCTTTGTACTAATTATTTAATTTTTCTTTGATATTTCTAATGATATTTATACTTCAATAAGGGTCTATTTAAGTCCTAAAAATATTTTCCGTGGTTCCATGATCCAGTAGCTAGTCAACGGTCCACACCGTGACTTCCCGGTGCGGTCACCCATCGCTAGGTTTCTCGGCTCGCTTAACTTGATTACATTTCTTTGCTATGATTTTTCCTTTGTTTTTCTTGCATTTTCTTTTCTTGTATTTCATTATTTTATGTCTTCTCACTCATATCAAGGTGTAGTTCTAGGCATCCTAGCTGTCCGGACAGCACTGGTCACCGGAACAGCAGAACGCACTACCGAACTTAAGGGTGTTACAGCTGTTGCTAGGACTTTAAAAGAGTTGGCTGCTCTTGATCTAAACCAACAGCCTTTGTGTATCCAATACCCTGCTTTAAATGTTGCTTTTGAGTTAAAATCTGGACTAATCCATTTGTTACCTAAATTTCATGGTCTTGCAGGTGAGGATCCACATAAGCATCTAAAGGAATTTCATGTTGTGTGTTCCAACATGAAACCTCAAGGAGTTTCAGAGGATCAGATCAAGCTTCAGGCTTTCCTTTTCTCACCGGAGGGCACAACTAAGGATTGGTTGTATTACCTTCTGTCTGGATCTGTCAATTCATGGAATGGGATGAAGCAGATATTTCTGGAAAAGTATTTTCCTGCTTCTCGTGCTGCCAACATAAGAAAAGAAATTTGTGGAATCCGACAGTATAATGGAGAGAGCTTGTATGAGCATTGGGAGAGATTTAAGAAGCTGTGCGCAAACTGTCCCCATCATCAAATAAGTGAGCAGCTGTTAATTCAATATTTCTATAAGGGACTTCTACCAATGGACCGCAGTATGATAGATGCTTCTAGTGGAGGAGCTTTGGTTGATAAGACACCAGAAGAGGCAAGGGGGCTGATTGCTAACATGGCAGCAAATTCTCAGCAGTTTGAAATGAGAATGGATCACTCACCCATGAAGGTTAATGAGGTAAGTACATCTAACCTTGAGAAACAGATTTCTAATTTAACTTCTTTAGTAAGGCAGTTGGCTATAGGGAACATGCAACCTGTTAAGGTATGTGAAATTTGTTCGGGTTCGGGTCATGCTACTGATATGTGTCCTGCGTTACAAGAGGATGAATCAATGCAATAAGCAAATGCAGTAGGACATTATGGACAGCCACAATTCAGGTATGATCCCTATTCAAATACTTATAATCCAGGATGATGAGATCATCCCAATTTGAGTTATGGGAATCAACCGGTGCAAAATCGATACCAACAGCAAAGACCACAAGTGAATCAACCACAACCACCTCCGCCTCCGCCTCCCTCAAATCAAGGTATGTCACTTGATGAAATTGTTAAGGCCTTGGCTAACAATACCCAATAGTTTCAATAGGAAACTAGAAATAGCATTCAAAACATAGAGTGGCAGATTGGTCAATTAGCTTCATCTGCGAGTAAGCTGGAAGCTCAAGGTTCTGGAAAGCTTCCATCACAAACAGTTATGAACCCCAGAGAAAATGCAAGTGCTATACTGTTACGAAGTGGGAAAGAAGTTGATAATCAGACTCTACATGAGTCAATAAAAAAGAATAAGCAAGGAGAAAAAGAGTCTGAAGTTTCTGAAATTGAGGTAAGTACTAAACCTAATGTGACACCCCTTACCTGTCTACAATGCAGCCGAGTAAGATATGCCACATAGTATACCGGAACACCATATGTTATTTCAATTATTTTTATCCTTCCTTATTTATTTCTTTCATAGTTATGAAGTATAATTTGTGAAGTATAATTCATTTAAGTCATTTATGGAAAACATAAAGTTATTTGAAGTTCAGCAAATTTTATAGAAAATCCGACAGAGTACTGGCTAAAAATGGAAAAAACAGTTCTTCGGAACCTGTGAAAAACACTTCCAATATGTTTTCAATCATTCCCAAACTCCATTTCATCAACAAAATCTCAATATTTTTCAACAATATTTCTATTTCTCATTCATTCATTTACATGATATTTATATACAAGTCATAAATAAATACTCAATTTTTCATTTATAAATACAAATTTCCACTAATTACATTAATACCGAAATATATTACATAAGTCTCAATTATACATGAGAAAATAAAAGTTATTTATAAAATACCAAAATGAAACCTAGTGTCCTACCAATGCACTGACGACGGTGAGGTGACACGGACACTATGCAGAGCTATAGATGGTTTCACCAGTCTGTGGTTTACTGGGCTCTCTGTCAGTCTCTCCAGAACCTACGTGTGGCAAAAAGCAACGCGCTAAGCAATAATGCTTAGTTGTACCAATAATAGAATAAAAAGAAATAACAGGAAATAAATATGCAGTGAATGTATTGATGTCTCATGCAGACAAATTTTCGATAATTATTTGTAGTCTTATTTATTTTATACTTGTTATATTCATTATTTCATTAAATTTATCCACTTTCATTTTTGGTTGCCCAAGTAACCTATACTGGATGATTGGACTGGATAAATGGGTAAACTGGTATTGGGTATCAAGTACCTCGGGCTGTCACACCATCGGTCACATATGTATCTCCCGGTGTGCAACAGAACAGCTAATAAGCTGTAATAAACATTAGGCACAAGGCCAAGTATCATTACAATGTCAGAATGGCTAAAATTCATAAAATCGCAGAATGGCATAATGCCATATGCAGTGCTATTAACTGAACCCTATTGGTATGCCAACCTATCCAAACCAATCTTACTAGGTGTACTAGGGCATGTTACACTTTTAAATTTTACAATTCTTGAAATTTAAATTTAGGTGTTACTATTCATTTTATTAGTCAACTAAAATGTTAACTTTTGCATAGACAATAGGTACATTGGTTCTAATATTCCTAACATACCACATTTTGCATTCTAAAGTTGTTGGTATTGGTTGCCAATACCATTTCTAAGCTTAGTGTTAGTTATTCACAATTTTCAGATTTCGAGCATTATGTTTACTATTCCATTGGTCATTTGTATAGTAAGAATTTGGAAAAGTTGTCTTCATGAAAGTTGTTCCTTATTGTGTCTAGTTACATTTATTTTTTTGAATCACTGAATTTGGAGTTTTGTAACTCAAGTTATGGCCTAAACACCATAACTGGCTGGATTGCAAACTGTCCAGATTTTCTAGACAGAACCAAATCTACAGTGTTTTGTACACTGAGAGAAAGTCTATTTTTGAACATGTTATGATCAAAATTTAATTTTGGTTTCTTCATGAAAGTTGTAGGTCTATGTCTCAGCTTTCTGCTGGTAAACTTTCAGGTCAATTGGACCTTTCTACACTAAGTTATGACCAAATGAATAAACACTGTTCATTTGGTCATTTTGCCTAGGCAGAATGCAAGTCACCCGGATTAGGGCAATTTTTATGTAACTTGGTTTAGTTTTCTAGGCAGGTTTTCTTCACCAGAGTTGTGTCATTATGTGTCTAGTTTCATGTCCAATTGACCTTGCACCGATTGAACCTCTACAACTCCATTTATGGCTGCCCAAACCTGCTGGACTCAAACCTAGTCTTGCAGGTCACCAAGGGCAGCACACCTAATTTTAACTCCAACATCCTTACTCACTTCAATTCCTTCCTACACACATTCAAATGGTCACTAATTGACCATTACAAGGTTAAAATACCATTACATGAGCAAACCCTAATGTTGTTCAAGTGTCCACATGTTTTTCAAATTCTTTCATGCATTCCACTTGCATTTCACTTACACAAACATATTCAATCACTCATCTCATACCAAGGGCTGCTCATAACCACTTTGCTATTAGGAAAAATCATCAAACCCTAACCAACCCTAGCTGCCAAAATTATAAGGGGTGCATACACACACATATTTTTATTATGTTTTCTTACATTTCCTACTTATTTCATGCCATTAAACATGAATTGAAACAAAAGTAGTAAGAGTTGGTTACTAACCACTTGGAGCAGAATTTCTCCCTTCACAAAACTTCCTTTTTCCTTCCTCTTCTTGCTGCCTAGTAGTGATTTAAGGTGTGAGGATCAAGTTTAGTGTAGAGCTTGAGTGATTTTAGGGTGAGATTTGGTGAGTTATGAAGCTTTGGTGGAGTTTTCATGGAGGTTTGGGTGGAATGAAGTGTTTCGGCTAGTTTGGTTTAGAGAAGATGGCTGATGACTTTTTGTTTGTTTTTATCTGTTTTTATTTGTTTTAAGTGGGCTTGGTTAATTGTAATTGGTAGTAATGGTTTAATGACATCATGGTGATTTTATAATTGGCCTTTTATCTCATTTTCTCTTCTTTTCTTCTCTACTCATTTTCAATTTATTTTTTAGCAATATTTATTTACATTTTATGTCATAATAATTATTTACTTAACTAGAAAAGTTGGCCAAAAATCATCTCTAAAGACAAAATGACCAAAATGCCCTTCATTTGGCTTAACAGACCAAAATTGTCTGTACCGATTGAAAATTTTTTCTAAGCATTTTCTTGGCATTCTAATGCCATAGAAACCTCAATGACTCTTCTCTAGAGTTCCAAAAATTATTTTATGGATTTTCTCCCTGGTCTAAGGCTCCTAGTTGCGAGAACCGCAACTTCCCACTGGGTTACCCATCGCTAGGGCACCGGCTCATTTAACCTGATTGTATTTTATTTCTAAAATTTTTTATAAATTTTTCTTATTAATATTTGAGTTAATTATGATTCCTCACTTTAGTTTAAATATTTTTCTAGATGTTCTAGCTGTCCGAACAGACACGAATTTCCGGAACAGTAGAATGTACGAAGTTGCTACAGGGAGGGTGTTACACCTAAACTGAATAAGGTTAATAATTCTGTTCTTCCTCCATTCCCTTGTAGGTTGGCCAAGACAAAGAAAGAAAAACAAGAGAAAGAAATTTTGGAGACTTTCAGGAAGGTAGAGGTGAATATACTTTTACTTAATGCGATCAAACAAATTCCCAGGTATACTAAATTCCTTAAGGAGCTATGCACTACAAAGCGCAAGTTGAGGAATAATGAGAGGATCAATGTGGGGGAAAATGTGTCGGCATTAATTCTGCGAAAATTACCCCCTAAGTGTAAGGATCCAGGTTCGTTTTCTATTCCCTGCAAAATAGGTGATTCTAAATTTGAAAGTGCAATGGTAGATTTAGGAGCATCTGTTAATGTTATGTCAAATTTAGTTTTTCAAACCTTAAATTTGGGTCCTTTGAAAGAAACCAGTGTCATTATTCAGTTAGTTGATCGTTCTAATGCTTACCTATTAGGAGTAGTTGAGGATGTGTTGGTGCAGGTTGGAGGATTGATTTTTTGCAACACTCCTATGTTCGGTAGTGCGTTCTACTGTTCCGGTGACCAGTGTCTGTCCGGACAGCTAGAATGCCTAGAACTACACTTAAATGTTAGTGAGGAGACATGAAATAATGAAATAAAATAGAGGAAAATACAAGAAAATAAAGAAAAAATAAAAGAGAGAAATGTAACTAAGTTAAACGAGCCAAAAACCGTAGCGATGGGTGACCGCAGCGGGAAGTGGCGGCGTGGACCGTTGACTAGCCCTGGACCATGGGGAACCCTGGAAAATATTTTTAAGACTTAAATAAACTTCTATTGAAGTATAAATGACATTAGAAATGTCAAAGAAAAATTAATTAATTAGTACAAAGAAAAATGAAAAATCGAGAAATCGACAAAAGTCGGTGTTACCGAAAAATCAAGAGTATAACCCGAATAGGGGCATTTTGGTCATTTGACATCTAGAGTTGGCTTTTGACCTAAATGTCAATGAAAAATAAATAGCATTACATTTGGAAAATCTAATGAAAAATGGAATTAAAGATAAAATGTAATTTAAGAGAAATTAAGGTCAAAATTGCAATTATTGAAACCTTAGAATATAATATAATTAAACTATGTTTAGTGGAGTACTAAGTGGACACATAAATACTTAAAATGAGGACAGATTTCCCCACTCACTTCATCATCCTCACCAAGCTCTCTCATGGCCGAAAATGGTTTCTCTTAGACTCTCCCATGGTCGTTTTATGCAAAGTCCTCATCTACCATGTCTTCATTAAAAGTGGTCTACACACCTTGGGCAGCCTTTAGGGAACAAAAAAGAAGAGATTTAGCAGAGATTTGAGGAAGTCCACAAGAGGTAAGTAACCATTTCTTCATCCTTTCTTTGTTAAAGCTTGTGTGGGTGTTGTGGTGAGTTGATTTATGGAAGAAATGTTGAGGTTTGATGAGTTATTGAAGTGTACCATTTTGGGCAGCCATTAAAGTGAAAGGTAAGTGGTTTGTTCTTATATGAAGTTGATGGGTAATGAAGTTAATTAGAGTGCTTAAATGTATAAGAGTTTAATTTTTATGTATATGTGTGAATTGTGAATGTAAAGTGAGATCACATGTTGAAGTTGGAAAGCTTGATGTATATGAGCAATTTGGGTAGCCTTATGGTGAAGTTGGAAGGGTTTAAATTCATGAAAGGTTTGTTAAATTATGGTACTAAAATTGGTAGCATATGTATAAGATTTAGTAGAGAATGAATATGTAATTTGATGATGGAAGTTATGTGTAATGGTTAGGAGTATTATGTGTATATGTTGTTATAAATGGACTTTGTAATTTAAGAATTGTATTTGGTGTATTTAATGTCATTGTATTCTGCCCAAAGTGACTATAAAATGAAGTGATAAATGGTTGTGTATGATACAAATGCAGAATTTGGTTTGGGAATGAAGTATGATTAGTTGAATGTGTGAATGGTTAAGGCTTCAAAAATGTGTTAAGGGCAGTATGTGTTTTAGGCTATAAATGGAACTCTGTGACTCCAATTGGTATGAGGTCAATTAGAGGTGAAACTAGGCACAAAATGTGCCAACTTTCATGAAGAAAGCCTACCTAAATTCTGTCCAAAAAGTGACATGAGAATTGACCAAATCTAGATTAGTGACTTTGCAAACCCGAAAATTGACCATTTCAACAGCAGTCAGTATTTTGACCATAACTCACTTAAAACAGGTCCAAATGACCTTAAATTTATTCCATGGATAGCTTAGACATAGACCTACAACTCTTATGAAGACACCAAAACCCAGAAATGACCATAAGCAAGTCAAAATGCTTGCACAAGTTCGGATATAAAAACTGCCAGAATCGAAAATGACCTAAGTTTGCCATTTTAATGCAATCTATCCAGCAATAGTAAAATGACCATAACTATAACATCCTCATTTTCGTAGTCCGTTCCTCCTACTATTCCGATAGCTAATGTCTGCCCCTGAAAGTCGGAATGTCTAGAACTACACTGTAATGACAGTGAGAAACTATAAAATAATGAAATATGTGATGAGAAAAATTAGAAAAAAATAAATGAGATAAAATGTGACTAAGTTAAACGAGCCAAACCCGTAGCAATGGGTGACCGCACCGGGAAGTTACGGCGAGGACCGTTGACTAGCCCTGGACCGCGGGGGACCCCGAAAAATATTTTTGGGACAAAATTAAAGGTCTACTAAGGTGTAATTGACATTGAAAATATCAAAGAAAAATTAATAAGTTAGTATAAAAAAAACGAAAATTAAAGAAATCGGCGATACAAAGAGTTAATCGGTAGTATCGAAAAATCCGAAATATAAACCGAAGAGGGGGCATTTTGGTCATTGACACCTAGAATGGACTTTTGACCTAAATGTCCATTAAAAATAAGTGGTATTAAATTTTTGAAACTCCATGAAAAATGAAATTAAAAATGAAATGCAATTAAATGAGAAATGGGGGATTAGTTTGCAAATATTGAAACCTTGGATTAAACTAATGTTTAATTATTATTAGTGGACAATTAGTGGACCTTAGTGGGGGTATAAATACCCATAAGTGGACAGCAATGACCACTTCAATATTCATTTTCTTCATTTTGCACAACCATGGCCGAAACATATTCTCTCAAAATCTACATGGAAAGTTTCAATCAAAGCTCTCAATCCTCACCATTTTTCCACATAAAACCACAAGGTGCCTGTCACACCTTACCCCTCTGTAAGGCATAACATGATCCCGTAGAATACTTAATGAACTACCGAACTTCACCTACCGATAACTCATTAAGTACCCTACAAGGGATTTTAAAACAATTTTCTTACATTTTGGAAGTGGTGAGCATTTTGATAAGAATTTAAAATCATTTATTCAAGTTTAAATACTAATAAAAAATTTTGTCCATTTTAATTTTGCTGCAAATTTTATAAAAATTTTGTCAGAGTTCCCTCTGTATTTTGAGAAACCAGTTCTTCAAAGACCTGTAAAAAGCACTTCCAAAAATATTTCACAACTCCCAACCTTCAATGACTCAATCATCTCAAAATATTTAATATTTCCATTCACAAAGCATAAAACAGAAAATCCATATGAACAAATATTAAATTTACAGAAGAGAATCCAAAATAATATTGTTACAATTTATTTACAACTGCTCAACTACATTGATACATACAACATTTTTATATTTACATCAAGATTATCTACATGGGTATAAAATAATACCCGTACAAAATGATCAGAGTAGTCCTCGATTTAACAGCAGCTCACTCTGCTGCTTTCTCCTTGCTCTTATCTGCGACAGCAAAATAAGTTATCGCTGAGTATAAAAATACTCAGTGGTGCACAATAAAAATTTAAAATACAACAAATAAATCATTCATTGCCAAACACAATTTAAATATTTTTCAGTCACATTTTGCAAATATCAAAGTCCATAATGACACCATTTTGTCAAATAATCCATTAAACACAGTTTAGTCAAATAATTTCATAAACACAGTGTTGCCAGAGTCATACACAACTTAAGTCATGACACAAAATTTTCGATCAATGCCGTGTTGTACACCACGACAAAGCAATCTACAACCCCGTTAATCGAAATCAATGAGGGAGGTGGCTAGCTAGCTAATGAGTACTCATCCGATCTACAACCTCAACTGGCAAGCCAGAGAGGGAGGAAAATAAACGATCTCAACCCCATAAATGGAGGAGGAATAATGTGGTACTGTCATGCTAAGCGTGAACATAAAATCCATTCAAAACAATTTATGCAAACAATTTATGAGAAATCTGATCAATTTCCAAAGTCACATTTACGATTATAAAATGGCAACACAATACATAATTAATCAAAGAAGTCAAATTTTTGAGATTAAAATATTTAAACAATTATTATTGTGCACAAACCTGACGTGAGTCGCCTCTAGGCCTTGACTCAGTCTCTCCGAGTTTCCAAATCTTTTTCAGCTGAAACACACAATTTCACAGTGTTTCAGTATCATAACTTAGCAGAAATCCTGTAACAACCCTATGTTCGGTAATGCGTTCTATTGTTCCGGTGACCAGTGTTGTCCGGACAGCTAGGATGCCTAGAACTACAATTCGATATGAGTGAGGAGACATTAAATAATGAAATACAAGAAAAGAAAATACAAGAAAAACAAAGGAAAAATAATAGCAAAGAAATATAATCAAGTTAAGCGAGTCGAGAACCCTAGCGATGGGTGACCGCACGGGGAAGTCACGGCGTAGACCGTTGACTAGCCCTGGACTGCGGGTAACCCTAGAAAATATTTTTAGGACTTAAATAGACCCCTATTGAAGTATAAATATCATTAGAAATATCAAAGAAAAATTAAATAATTAGTACAAAGAAAAGTGAGAAATCGAAAAACGGACAAAACCCGGTGTTATCGAAAAATCAGGAATGCAACCCGAACAGGGGCATTGTGGTCATTTGACACCCCGAGTTGTCTTTTGACCTAAATTTCCATTAAAAATAAATAATATTACACTTGGAAAATATAATGAAAAAATTAATTTAGTGGTACCTAATATAAATAACAAAAATGGAGTGTAAATGGAGTAATTATCACTTAAAACTTATTAAATGATTATGCTAGCATGAGTGGAGCACTATGGGAATTAAAAATTCACTAAGTGGGCAGATTAATCCACTAATGTCTTCTTCTTCCTCTCAAATCCTCACTTGGCCGAATTGAATTTTCTCTCCATTGTCCACCATGGCCACACCTTGCATGCAAGCTCCACTCCTAATGATCAAGCCACAATTTCTCCAATTGTTCTTCATTAAACTTGTTCTGCACATCATGGGCAGCATGTAGGAAGCAAGAAAGAGAAGTTTTGGTGAGGTTTTGAAGAATTTCCAAAGTGGTAAGTTTGTGTTTTTTATTATTGTTTAATTAAAGTTTGTAAGGATGTTATGGGTGTTTGAATTATGGAGAAATTTTTGAGGTTTGATGTTTAAATGGAGAAGTGTACTTTTGGCAGCCATGGAAACACTTTGAAGGCAGTTTATTTGTGCTTGTAAATGGTGAATTAAATGATTGATTAAATGTATATTGTGTAGGAAATTGTTTGGGTGATGTATACTTAGTATATGTAAATGTAAAATGAGATTTAAAGCTTGGAAAGTAATGGAATGTAAGTGTACCATTGTGGCAGTTTGTTAGCTCTTGAAGAATGCTGGAATTCATGCTTGGTTTATGGAATAATGATATTAAAATGTGTTGGTTGTTATGGCAGTTTGAGTGTGTGTAAGGTGATGTGAAGTGGGACATGTAAATGAGCATAAAAAGGTGATGAAATTGTCGTAAATTGGATTAAAAAATTCTGCACTTGTTGGTGTATGTTGAATGTAATTGTAAGCTGCCAAAGTGACCTATAATGTGTTGTGAATTATGTTTAGGTAGTGGTACAACCAGAATTGGTTTGAAGGTTAAGTTTGGTGAGTGTTAAAAGTGATGCTTGATGTGTATGTAAGAATTTCAATAAGGCAGTTTGGGTTTTAGGCCTATAACTTTAAGTGTGTGACTCCAATTGGTATGAGACCAATTGGAGGTGAAACTAGGCACAAAATGTGCCAACTTTCATGAAGGAAACATACCAAAATTCTGCTTGCAAGGTAGCTTGAAAAATGACCAAATCCGGATTAAGTGCAAATAAGGCCTGAAAATTGACCATTTGGGCAGCAGTTAGTGTTTAGGACATAACTCACTCAAAAAAGGTCCAATTGACCTGAAATTTTAATCATGAATAGCTAAGACCCATACCTACAAGTCTTATGAAGACACCAAAGCCCATAAATGACCATAAGCAAGTCAAACAGTTTTCACAAGTTCGGGTCCAAAAGCTGGCCGAACCAAAATTGACCTAAAATGACCTAAAGTGTCCAATTTTGATGCATTTTGACCAGCAATAGTAAAATGACTATAACTTGGTCTACATAACTCAGAATGACCTGAAATTTTTCCCCGCGCTCCATAAGACATAGATCTATAAGTTTGTAGTTTTGACCGAAACCCGAAAACCGAGAAAACTAGGTCGTCCGGCTAGGTCAAACTAGTATCCTGGAATCCAGCAAAATTGCAAGAAAATGCAGTATACACGGAAATGAACTTGGTAACATGTACCAACCCTAAAAGATTATCGAATGTGACATATTAGTAACGTTAAAACCTAAATTACCTAAAACGCATCGAGGGTCGATATATTAAGTTGATTAAGCAAATAATAGCATTCAGTGAATTATTTATCAAACATTATCGTTAGAGACGGTTTAATTAAGTACTGAAAACTGAAACACTTTAAATTGTGTTTCTCAGTTAGCAAAGACTCAGGGAAAGGGAAGGAAACACTGAGTCAAGACCAAGAGACAGTTATCAGAGGTTTGTGCACAACTAGTTTTTAACTGATTTTGTTTGAATATTTCATATGATTAAATGACATATTTTCTTTTGTATTATGTTTAACAAGCATTGGATTTAATTCAATGATTATTAAAATTGTTATAGTATGTATGAAATTAGCTTTGTGAAATGGTATTTCCACAAGTATTAAGCATTGTTATGGATTGAATAAATTATATTTTGAAAAATTGTGATAGAACATGTTTTGAATTGTGATGGTAATTTTCATGGAAAAATGCAAATTTATGATTTGAATTATGATGAGCATAAAAATTATTGGATATTGGAATTGAATTTGAATCGAATTATATTGTGATTTATGCTCACTAAAAGGATTGTGATATTGTTTTATATCTCACTATAGATGCTTGACTAGGTTATTACCCGTCTCTCTCATTTGTTGAGAAGACAATGGAGTTAGTTGTGTTTTGATTACCATGGTACGTGCACAGGCTTAGATTTTCCTCTGATTTAAGGTTAGATCTAAGTTTTTTATCGTTATGGCCCTTGCGGAAGATTCATTATTGTGATGGTACTGTGCACGATGATTCGACCTCCCCGACCATAGGGAATTAGAATATGATTCGACCTCCCCGACCATAGGGAGTTAGAGTCACATCGAATATGGCCCTTTCAGATTAGTCTTGCATAATTAGTGAGATAAAGATTGATTTTTGAGATACAACATGGTTTTTGAGATACATAATGATTTTTGAGATACAGAATGGCTTTTGAATGGTAAAGAATTGTGATTCAATTATGGTTTATGTGTGACACCCCTTACCCGACTACAGTGTAGCCGAGCAAGCAATGCCACTCAGTGTGCTGGAGCACTCTATTTTATCTTAATTAATTTTTTTATCATAATTTTGAATATAACTTGTGAAATATAATTCATTTTAAGCCATTTATCGAAATTTTTATTTATTTGAGGTTCCAAAAATTTTAAAGAAAATCCGGCAGAATACCAGCTAAAAATGGAGAAAACCGTTCTTCGGAACCTGTGAAAAACACTTTCTATATTCATATTCAATCATCTCAATTCCATTTATCAAAATCTCAACATTTTTCAACCATTCATTTCTCAATCATTCATCACATGTGATAATCATATATAAATTACAGATACACATTCACTTTTCCATTTACAAACACAATTCTCATTATTTACATGAACATCAAATTACATTTCATAAGTTCATTTACACATGAGAAAATAAAATCAATTACAAAATACCAAAATGACACCTAGTGTCCTACCAATGCACTGCAAACGGTGAGGTGACACAGACACTATGCGAGCGTGAACGGCCTTACTCAATGCGTGGTCTCACGAGCCCTCTGTCCAAATCTTCAGTACCTACGCGTTGCAAAAGCGACGCGCTAAGCATAAAGCTTAGTGGTGCCAATAATACAAGAAAATATAATATGCAAATAAAAATCATAATTTCTTAGCCATTGTGTTCATAAGAACTGAATAATTACCAACTACAAGTTTAGTCGAGGGCTAATTACGTTTTATGATATTAACTTCTTCATGCCTTTTGTTAATTATTTTCTTTATGATCTTGAGTTTCTTTGTATTCTATCATAATCATTCCTGATATTTAATTTTCGTATTTTCTTTAACAATCAGTTCAATTACAGTTATACTTTTCCATGCCCAAGTAACCTATCTTTGGATGATTTGGATGGATAACGGTCGTTGGCCTGGGCACGCGGTGCCTCGGGCGTCATACCATGGGACCTTGAGCGTCAACCACGTATGCAGTCAATATAGCTAAAAGTTATGATATCACATAATCGGGCATAAAAGCCATGAATACGGGCATAAAAGCCATGGATACGGGCATAAAGCCATGAATACAGGCACAAAGCCTTTCCTTTCGCAGTACTGCTAAAACAATACCCTATTGGCATGCCAAACTATCCAAACCAATCACATTAGGCCTACTAGGGCATTTTGCATTTTTAAGTTTCACATTTTTGAATTTCAAGTTTTGGTGTCACTATTCACTTCATTAGTCAAACAAAAAGTTGACTTTTGCATAGAAAGTAGGTACATTGGCTTTGGCACTTCATACATACCACATTTTTCATTTAAAACTTGTTGGAAGTGATCACCATTACCATTTCTAGGCTTAAACCAAGGGAAACAAAATTTTCAGTTTTTGGAGCTTAACTTTACTGTTCCATTAAGCACTGTTACAGTGGGAATTTGAGGAAATGGTAAACATGAAAGTTGTTCCTTATTTTGTCTAGTTGAATTTCTTTTTTTGAATCACTCCATTTGGAGTTTTGTAACTCAAGTTATGGCCAAAATAAGTTAACTGTTCACGTGTACTGTTCATGCTGATATTTTGGGTTTTGACAGATTTTGGTCCAACTTTGGTCAGTAATTTGACCAAGTTAAGTTCATAATTTGGTCTAACTTTCTTCATATGAAATGTTCTACCATGCCTTAGGTTTCCATCGGTTCAAGAATCGCCTAAATCCGAGTTTTCTAGAGGGAGTTATAGTCATCCAAACATTACTGCTCAAATGAAAATCTGCAGAGTTGCAGGTTTGATAACTCAACTTTGCCCAATAATTTGAATGGGTTAATGGCATAATTTGGGGTGATGTTCTTCATGAAAGTTGTTTTTCTATATCCTATCTTGTTGCTGTAAAAATTTCAGGTCAATTGACCTTATCTACAGTGAGTTATGGCCAAATGAACAGTTACTGTTTATTTGGTCATTTCTGCAGGTGCTGTTGCAGGGTATCCGGATTGGGGCCAACTTTTGGTCCACTTTATTTGGTCTTTTGGGCATGGTTTCTTCAGGAAAAATATGCCATTATAAGCCTAGTTTCATTTCCAATTGGCCAAACACCAATTGGACCAACACAGCCCAAGATATGGCAGTCCAAGTGGACTGAAATTTTAGTCACCCTACTGCACTCATGGGGCAGCCTGCCCATTCCACTTTGCCATGCAATAATTCACTCCTAATTATGGTCAACTTACCTCAAATGGTCACTAATTGACTATTAGAATGTTCTTTAACAATTTCATAAGCAAAGTCAAATTTTCACTCCTAAACCCTAGCTCAAAGTCATGGTTTTCACAATTTCTTTAGTTAATTCTTTCATTCTTGTATATATATATATGTATACACTTTAAACATATTCTCCAATTCACTCTAAGTCCATTAATACAATCAAAATCATTCCTTCCTAGGGCTGCCAAAAATTCATAGGGTCCATATATATAGATTCCATTCATTTAATTCACAAAACCTTACTCACTTTAAGTCTTTAACATGAATTAAAAGAGATTTAAGTGTAAATAGGCACTAACCTTGAATAGGGCAGAATTTCAAACTACCCAAACTCCTTCTTTCTTCTTCTTTTGGCTGCCTAGAGGTTACTCAAGTTGCTAGGTTAATTTTTTGTGAAGCTAGGTTATGATTTTGTTGGGTAGAAATGGGTGAATCAAGCTTTGAAAAGCTTGAATATACTTAGCTATGGAAGAAGAGGTTCACGTCCAAATGAAGAAGAAGAACCAGAAAATTTGTTTCTTCATTTGTCATTTTTCTCTTATTTAATGTCTTATAAATGCATTTGTTAAGTTTTGATTGACTAAGGGGTTTTAATTACATCAAGCTTATGTCATAAATGCCTTTTTATTTGATTTTTCTTTCTTCTTTCTTTAACTCATTTCTAATTAAATTTTTACCAATATTTATTCATATTTTAGATCATAATAATTATTTACTTAACTGGACAAGTCGGCCAAAAATCACCTCTGAAGGCGAAATGACCAAAATGCCCTCCGTTTGGCTTAACGGGTCAAAATTGTCTGTACCGATTGAAAAATTTTTCTAAATATTTTCTTGGCATTATAATGCCATAGGAACCTTAATGACCCTTCTATGGAGTCCCAAAAATTATTTTATAATTTTCCCACAGTCTAGGGCTCCTCGTTGCGAAACCGCAACTTCCTCACAGTTACCCATCGCTTGGGCACCGGCTCATTTAACTTGGTTGTATTTTATTTCTAAAATTTTTACTAAATTTTTCTTATTAATATTTGAGTTAATTATGGTTCCTGACTTTAGTTTAAATATTTTTTCGGACGTTCTAGCTGTCCGGACCGACACCGGTCACCGGAACAGTAGAATGTACGGAGTTGCTACAGGGAGGGTGTTACAACTCTTCCCCTCTAATTTAAATTTCGTCCTCGAAATTTACCTGACTTAAGTAATCGGGGAGTTGCTACCTTCTTGTTTCTTCACTTCCTTGTATCACCTCATCGATTATGCAGGTTTGGCTCTTTCTGAGCTTCCATAGCATATACTTGTGGTGCCACCCTGACTTCGGGCTTTTCAACTGTCTCAGAAACAATCTTCTGTGTAATGTCAGCCGTTTCTGCTCTACCCGATCTTTTACCCCTTTGAACTATAGGGGAAGGTCTATCAACTTGTACCGGAGCTATTGAACCACTCCTCTGAGGGCAATCTCTTATGAAATGATCCGTAGCCCCACACTTGAAACACTCTCCAGTTAACAGTCGACACTCCCCTCTGTGTCTTCTACCACAATGCATACATTCGAACCGGGGTTGATCCCTTGTTATTGTGCCCGGGAACTAGCTATAGATATTCCAATCGGCCTCTGTGGCCTCGTGTGCGATCTTGTGAACTAGAACCCTTAAACTTCTTACTATCGGTTGGTATACTTGGTATCTGGTCCAAATTCCCTCTTACGCTGCCTATCTTTCCTATTTTGTTCATTTATTCTCACTTTCTCCAGTTTTAATGCAGCTTCCACTAACTTGGCGAAGTCTGTGATCCCCAAGGCAGTGATCATGATCTTTATATTATCATTTAATCCCTCTTCAAATCTCTTACACCTTTCAGCTTCATTAGGGACTATCTCCCTTCCATAGCGGCTCAATCTTACGAATTCCTTCTCATACTCGACCACTGACAACTGTCTCTGCCTCAGGTTAATAAACTCTCTTCTTCTCTCTTCTAGGTATATAGTACCCACATATTTCTTCTTAAATTCGGAGAGAAAGAAGTCCCATATCACTATTTCTGGCTGCACTTCACTGGACACAGTGTCCCACCATTCATATGCATCGTCTTGCAGCAGAGATACAGCAGATTCCAAGTTTTGCTCTGGAGTGCAATGGAGTTGTTTTAGAATTCTGCCTGTTCTGTTCAATCAATTTTCGGCTGCAACAAAATCATCTTCTCTCTTACCATAGAAGTCCACTACTCCAAACTTTCTTAGCCTTTCCAGGTGTGATTTCTGCTGTGGAGCTGGTGGTGGTGGTGGTGCTGGCATTACTCCGGCCATTTGTCTAAAGAAATCGGCCATTTGCTGGAACATGGCCTGTGGAGGTGGCGAGGCTCTGCTGGTGGAGTAGGTTCTCCCCTACCCCCAGTCTCAGCTGCTACAGGTGGAGCATGACTCTCCACTTCCTCCTCGACTGCTCTCTGTGATGAAGGGTCCATATCCTATTCAAAATAAGAAAGACAAACAGATCTGCATTAGTGTCACCTCGACTCTTACAAATGCAATGCATGGTATGGAATCAATCTAGGCCCAGAAACGCCTAAACCGTGCTCTGATACCACTAAATGTGACACCCCTTACCC
The DNA here is from genome assembly GCF_030052815.1 of Hevea brasiliensis. Lineage (NCBI taxonomy): Eukaryota > Viridiplantae > Streptophyta > Magnoliopsida > Malpighiales > Euphorbiaceae > Hevea > Hevea brasiliensis. The sequence goes on along the minus strand of NC_079495.1, from coordinate 49,757,768 downwards.
GACTACAGTGTAGCCGAGCAAGTTATGCCACTCAGTGTGCCGAGCACTCTATTTTATCTTAATTCATTTTTATTCTTCCTTTTGAATATAACTTGTGAAATATAGTTTATTTAAGCCATTTATCAAAATTATAATTTATTTGAGGTTCCGAAAATTTTATAGAAAATCCGGCAGAGTACCGGCTAAAAATAGAGAAAACAGTTCTTCGGAACCTGTGAAAAACACTTCCTATGATCATATTCAATCATCTCATCACTCTCAAACTTCAATATCAAAATCTCAACATTTTTCACCATTCATTTCTCAATCATTCATCTCATGTGATAATCATGTACAAGTCACAGTTATGTATTCACTTTTCCTTTCACAAACAAAATTTTCTTAACAATTCCTCTATTTGTCATTCATTCATTTCACATCATCATTAGACTCAAATCATAAATAAATTCTCACATGTGATTTATAATCACAAATTACAAGTACTTACATTAATATAAAATTATATTACATTTGTTTCAAATACACATGATAAAATAAGAGTTTAATTACAAAATTTACAAAAATCTCAAAATACAAAATGGGACCTAGTGTCCTACCAATGCACTGTGGATGGTGAGGTGACACGGACACTATGCAGAACTGTGAACTGCCTTACCGAATCTGTGGTCTACTGGGCCCTCTGTCCAAATCTTCAGTACCTACGCGTTGCAAAAGCGACGCGCTAAGCATAAAGCTTAGTGGTGCCAATAATACAAGAAAATATAATATGCAAATAAAAATAATAATTTCCTTGCTATTGTGTTCATAAGAGATGAATAATTACTAACTTATTGTTTAGTCGAGGGCTAATCATGTTTTATGATATTAACTTCTTCATGCATTTCGTTAATTATTTTCTTCATGATCTTGAGCTTCTTTGTATTTTTGTAATCATTCCTGATACTTAATTTTTGTATTTTCTTTAATAATCAGTTCAATCACGGTTATACTTTTCCATGCCCAAGTAACCTATACTGGACGACTGGACTAGATAACAGGTCATTAGCACTGGACACCGCGGTGCCTCGGGCCGTCATACCATGGGACGCAGAACGTCAACCATGTATGCAGTCAGTATGGCTAAAAAAGCCATGATATCACATGATCGGGCATAAAAGCCATGAATACGGGCATAAAAGCCATGAATACGGGCATAAAGCCATGAATACAGGCACAAAGCCTTTCCTTTCGCAGTACTGCTAAAACAATACCCTATTGGCATGCCAAACTATCCAAACCAATCTAGTTAGGTATACTAGGGCATTTGATACTTTTAAATTTTTCAAATTTTGAATTTCAAGTTTCGGTGTCACTATTCACCTCATTGGTCAACAAAAATGTTGACTTTTGGATAGAAAATAGGTGTATTGGTTTTAACACCCCAAACATACCACATTTTGTATTTAAAACTTGTTGGAATTGATTACTATTACCATTTCTAAGTTTAAACCAAGGGAAGCAGAATTTTCAGTTTGTAAAGCTTAACTTTACTGTTCCATTAAGCACTGTTGCAGTGGGAATTTGAAGAAATGGCAAACATGAAAGTTGTTCCTTATTTTGTCTAGTTGAATTTCCTTTTTTGAATCACTCCATTTGGAGTTTTGTAGCTCCAGATATGGTCCAAAATAAATTTACTGTTCACATGCACTATTCATGCTGAGATTTTGGGTCTGGCAGATTTTTGGTCCAACTTTGTTCAGAAATTTGGTCAAGTTAAGTTCATAATTTGGTATAACTTTCTTCATATGAAATGTTCTACCATACCTTAGGTTTCCATCGGTTCAAGAATCGCCTAAATCCGAGTTTTCTAGAGAGAGTTATAGCCATCCAAACATTACTACTCAAATGAAAATCTGCGGAGTTGCAGGTTTGATAACTTAACTTTGCTCAATAATTTGAATGAGTTAATGGCATAATTTGGGGTAGGTTTCTTCATGAAAGTTGTTTTTTTATATCTTATCTTGTTGCTGTAAAAATTTCAGGTCAATTTGACCATTCTATAGTGAGTTATGGCCAAATGAACAGTTACTATTCATTTGGTCATTCTGCAGGGGCTGTTTGCAGGGTATCCGGATTGGGGCCAACTTTTGGTCCTCTTGCTTTGGTCTTTTGGGCATGGTTTCTTCAGCAAAAATGTGCCATTATAAGCCTGGTTTCATGTCCAATTGGCCAAACACCAATTGAACCTACACAGCCAAAGTTATGGCAGTCCAATTGGACTGAAATCTCAGTCACCATGCTGCTGTCTTTAGGCAGCCTACCATTCCACTTTGCCATGCCATTTTTCAGTGCAATTTATGGTCAACATACCTCAAATGGTCACTAATTGACCATTAGAATGTTCTTTAACCATTTCATAAGCCAAGTCAAATTTTCATTCCTAAACCCTAACTAAATTTCAAAGTTTTCACAATTTCCCTAATTTACTCTTTCATTCTCTATATATATATATATGTCTATATGTATACACTTTAAACCTAAGCTCTAGTTCACTCTAAGTCCATCAAACACTCCATTTCTATTCCTTCAATAGGGCTGCTGAAATGCATGGCATGCATACACATAATTTTTTTCATTTTAGTTACAATTCCTTACTTATTTTAAGTCCCTTAGCATAGAAATAAAGAGCTTTAAATAGATAGGTGCACTAACCTCTTGTAGGCAGATTTTTCCCAAGCTCAAACTTCACTTTTCTTGTACTCTCTTGGCTGCCAAACACTTCCCCTAGGTCCAAGGATTCATTTTAGTGTTGGGGTCTTGAGGAAATATGGTGAGAAAGCATGAGAATGAAAGCTTGCAAAGAATGGCTATGGTGGAAACCCTCTCTTCTCTCTCTCTACGTTTTGGCTGGTTTTGGGGAAGGAGATGGCTGCTGCATTTTTAATTCCTTTGGTCCATTTTTGGTCTCTTTTATTGGTTAATTAATTGGTTGTTCAATAGTGATTGGTGGTGGCTTTCAATGACATCACCTTATGTCATAAATAAACCCTTTTTTCTCATTTTTCTTTTCTTTTCATCACTGCTCAATTTCAATTTAATTTTTAGTAATATTTCTTCATATTTTATGTCATATTAATTATTTACTCAACTAGACAAGTCGGCCAAAAATCACCTCTGAAGGCGAAATGACCAAAATGCCCTCCGTTTGGCTTAACGGGTCAAAATTGTCTGTACCGATTGTAAAATTTTTCTAAATATTTTCTTGGCATTCTAATGCCATAGAAACCTCAATGACCCTTCTCTGGAGTCCCAAAAATTATTTTATGAATTTTTTTCTCGGGTCTAGGGCTCCTCGTTGCGAGAACCGCAACTTCCCTCTGGGTTACCCATCGCTTGGGCACCGGCTCATTTGACTTGGTTGTATTTTATTTCTAAAATTTTTCCTAAATTTTTCTTATTAATATTTGAGTTAAATTTGGTTCTTGAATTTAGTTTAAATATTTTTCCAGACGTTCTAGCTGTCCGGACCGACACCGGTCATCGGAACAGTAGAATGTACAGAGTTGCTACCGGGAGGGTGTTACAAAAGCATTTTAATTGCATCATGCTTACTTAAGCATGATGTAATTATTATGTTTTCTTTCATTTTTCTTTTTCCTTTCTTTCTACTCATTTTCAATTTAATTTTTAGCAATATTTATTCACATTTTATGTCATAATAATTATTTACTTAACTGGGCAAGTATGCCAAAAATCATCTCTGAAGACGAAATGACCAAAATGCCCTCCGTTTGGCTTAACAGACTAAAATTGTCTGTACTTATTGAAAAAATTTTCTAAGCATTTTCTTGGCATTCTAATGCCATAGAACACTCAATGACTCTTCTCTGGAGTCCCAAAAATTATTTTATGAATTTTCTCCCGGGTCTAGAGCTCCTAGTAGAGAGGACCGCAACTTCCCACTGGGTTACCCATCGCTAGGGCACCGGCTCATTTAACTTGGTTGTATTTTATTTCTAAAATTTTTCCTAAATTTTTCTTATTAATATTTGAGTTAATTTTGGTTCCTCACTTTAGTTTAAATATTTTTCCAGACGTTTTAGCTATCCGGACCGACACCGGTCAGCGAAACAGTAAAATATACAGAATTGCTACAGTGAGGGTGTTACAACTCTTCCCCTCTAATTTAAATTTCGTCCTCGAAATTTACCTGATGTAAACAGTTGAGGGAACTGTTGCCTTATCGTCTCTTCACTTTCCCAAGTTGCCTCCTCGGTGTTGTAGTGCCTCCAAAGCACCTTCACCAATGGAATCTGCTTATTCCTCAACTCTTTCACTTCCCGAGCTAGGATCCGTATGGGTTCTTCTTCATATGTCAATTCCAGTTGTACTTCAATTTCTTCCATGGAGATGACATGTGAAGGATCTGAGCGGTATCTTCTTAGCATAGACACATGGAACACATTGTGAATCTTGTCCAGCTCTGGTGGTAAAGCTAGCCTGTAGGCCACTAGACCCACACGTTCAATGACTTTATATGGGCCTATGAACCTAGTGCTTAACTTACCTTTTCTTCCAAACCTTAGTACCTTCTTCCACGGTGACACCTTGAGGAACACTTTGTCGCCCACTGCATATTCTATTTCTTTTCTCTTCAGGTCGACATAGGATTTTTGTTTGTCTGAGGTAACCTTCAGATTGGCTTTGATTAGTTTTACCTTCTCCTCAGTCTGTTTCACTAGGTCTAGCCCTACTAGTTTATCTTCGCCCAATTCAGTCCAGCACACTGGAGTTCTACATTTCCTCCCATATAATGCTTCATACAAGGCCATTTGGATGCTAGCTTGGTAGCTATTGTTGTATGCAAATTCTGCTAGTGGGAGGTATCTATCCCAACTTCCCTCAAATTCAATGACATAACTCCTCAGCATATCTTCAAGAACCTGACATATATTTCATGTTATTATTATCATTTCAGTTCAATATTTGTATTAGTTTAATTGGTTTCAATTGTTTACCTGGATTACTCTTTCTGATTGCCCATCTGTCTGAGGATGGAAAGCTGTGCTGAAATGGAGTTGTGTACTCAAGGATTCTTGCAACTTCTTCCAAAATCACGATGTAAACCTTGGGTACACAACTCTTCTCTGGAGACCAAAATTGTCTGTACCGATTGAAAAATTTTTCTAAGCATTTTCTTGGCATTCTAATGCCATAAAACCCTCAATGACTCTTCTCTGGAGTCCTAAAAATTATTTTATGAATTTTCTCTCGGGTCTAGGGCTCCTAGTTGTGAGGACCACAACTTCCCACTTGGTTATCCATCGCTAGGGCACTGGCTCATTTAACTTAGTTGTATTTTATTTCTAAAATTTTTCCTAAATTTTTCTTATTAATATTTGAGTTAATTTTGGTTCCTTACTTTAATTTAAATATTTTTCTAGACGTTTTAGTTGTCCGGACTGACACCGATCACCGAAACAATAGAATGTACGAAATTGCTACAGTGAGGGTGTTACACAACACTTATTCAAATTGCTTTTCAAGTAGAAACAAAGAATTTAAAATTTATTGTGCGCAAACCTCCTTTGCTTGCCTTGAGTTAATCTACTCTTCCTCCTTCCTTAGAGGGCTCCTTTCCAACTGAAACACATAATTAAAGTATTTCAATACCCATCCAAATTATTTTTAATAATTAATCCAATAATTGAAATTTACATACTTAATTTACTTATAAAGTCTCATAAGGTTTGAGTTTTTTGCATTTGATGTTAGTGTGGTTACTATTCATATCACTATTTATACAAATTTTTTTACTATTTCAAAAATAATAGGTATACAAATTCTAATTTCTTGCTAGTACCACATTTTGGGTTATAAACTTGTTGGCATTATTTGCCAATCACAATTCAAGTCTTCCTAGAAGAAATTTCAAAATTTCAATTTTTGTTTCCAATGTTTACTATTCCATTGGACCAATCTACAGTAAAAATTTGACTAAACTTTCTCCATTAAAGTTGTTCCTTAATGTCTCTACTTGAATTTCCTTTTTGAATCACTCCATTTGAAGTTTTATAGCTCAAGTTATAGCATTTTTACCATAACTGGCCAGATTGGTCCATGTCTAGAAATTCTAGGCAAATTTTGGTTCTAGCAGTTTTAATGAGCTAACTTTGGTTAGTGATTTGATTAGGTTATGATCAAAATTTGGGTTTTTGTTCTTCATGAAAGTTTTTCTACTATGTCTAAGCTTTCCATGGGTTTAAGAATCAGGTCATTTGGACGTCTCTACACAATGTTATGGCCATTTGAACATATACTGTTCATTTGGTCAATTCTGCCCAGAATCAGAACACTAATTCCAGATTTAAGCCAATTTTAGACTAACTTATGGTCAGTTTTTGAGCTGGGTTTCTTTATGAAAAATGTGGCATTATGACCCTAGTTTCATCTCCAATTAGCCTCATGCCAATTGGAGTAACACAACTATCCTTATGGCCATTTAACCTTGCTGGACTCATTGGTCCAGAATTCAGCAACTCAACATCCCTCACTTATCTCAATTCCATTAATCAATTCTCAATTATAGGAACACTAAATGACCATATTTAATCATCACGACATTAATTGGTCAATAATTCTCAAAAATCTCCAATTTCTTCCAAAACTCTAACCACCATAAACTCTAATTCTCCAAATGTCATAATTCATGCAAACTTAACATCCCAAATCATGAATACCACTTCATCTAAGTTCAATTTCATGCTTAATTCATTTAAAACACATCAAAACCCTTAAATCCCATGGCTTTCTGAAATTACTCCTTAAGATTTATTCATGATTTTTCATGCTTTTTCATATGAATTACCCATATTCAACCTTAGGCCATGCATTTGAAGTTAATTTAAACTAAGAGAGAGAGACTTACCTTATTTAAGCAAAATTTCCTCTTCTCCAATCTTCAAAATCTTTAATCTTTTCTTCTCTTTTTTGTTTCTAATCTTACTACCAAGGTCCTAGAAAAATTTTTTGTTCATTGGAGTATGGAATTTAGGGGATAAATTTAAGGTTTTTGAAGCTTATGGTGTGTGTTAATGGAAGAAAATGAGAGAGGTAGAGAGAGAGAATTTTGGCAATTTGGGGTAGAAGAAAATTATCATATTTATATTTACCCCAAAAAATAACTTAATTTAAATTATAATTTTAATTAGGTCATGCTTTAGTCATCATGATGTCATAATTCCCAAAAAAAATAAAATTTCCATTTTCTTTTTCTCTTCTTCCACCATACCTCTTCATTTTTAATTTAGTTTTCAATATTTTAATTTTCTACATTTTAATGGACATTTAGGTTAAAAGTCACCTCTAATAGTGAATTGATCAAAATGCCCCTTATCAAGTCTGATCAATTTTTCTAATGGTACTTGGTTGATTCAATTATTTGATCTTGTTCTCTATTCTTTTCTGTGGTTTTCACATTCCTAATAGTTTCGCAATTATTCCTAGGCCTGGGCTGTCCTAGGGTCCCACACGAATTTAGGGTAGCAACTGAGCTCACAGTCACTTCCCGGTTCGTTCACCCATCGCCGGGACCTCAGCTCATTTAACCGATTATGCTTTATTTTTCTTATTTCCATATCACCTTCATATGATTTCTATTAATTTTTATTTATGGCTTTGCTAGATGACACAGATATAGTTCTAGACATCCTGACTGTCCGGACAGACACTAGCCACTGGAACAGTAGAATGTATAGACTACTTAGTATGGGGGTGTTACAGAGCAAAAAGTCTATTATAGCACTGAGATCCTTAAATGCCCGTTTGTCCTTAGCTCAAGATGGAGCTATTTTGGCTGAGTTGCAAGTGAAGCCAAACCTGTTACAGCAGATACAGGAGGGGCAGAAGCAGGATGAGAAATTAATGATTGTTATGTGAAAGATTAAAGAGGGGAAAGAGACTGAGTATGAGATGAAAGAGGATGGGTGCTTGTACTACAAGGGAAGAGTATGTGTACCAGATGATGGGGAATTGAAGATAAGTATTCTGAAATAGGCACACGATAGTATTTATGCTATACACCCAGGGAGTACTAAAATGTACCATGACTTGAAACCCTACTATTGGTGGCTTGGTATGAAGAAGGATATTGCTGACTATGCAACTAGATGCTTGACATGTCAGCAAGTGAAAGCAGAGCATCAAGTTCTATAAGGTTTATTACAGCCTATCACTATACCTGAATGGAAATGGGATTGAGTCATTAAGGATTTTGTTAGTGGGCTATCTCTCACCCAGAAGAAACATAATGCAGTATGGGTGATAGTGGATAGATTAACCAAATTAGCACATTTTCTGCTAGTCAGAACCAACTATTCACTGGAGAAACTAGCAGAGTTGTATATCAGTGAGATAGTTTGGCTATATGGAGTCCCAATTTCCATTATATCTGATAAAGACCCGAGGTTTACATCTAGATTTTGGAAGAAGTTATAAGAAACCTTGGGTATACAACTCCATTATAGCACAGTTTTTCATCTTTAAACGGATGGACAGTTAGAATGAGTGATTGAGGTAAACCTTAAAACTCATTAAATTATTATAAATATTAAACTGAAATAGTAGTAGTAACATGAAGTATGTGATAGGTGCTTGAGGATATACTAAGAAGTTGTATCATAGAGTTTAAGGGAAGTTGGGACAGATACCTCCCACTGGCAGAACTTGCTTACAATAATAGCTACCAAGTTAGTATTCAGATGGCTCCTTATGAAGCCTTATATGGAAGTACAGAACACTACTGTGTTGGACAGAACTTAGTGAGGACAAGGTTATGGGACAAAACCTGGTGAAACAGACTGAGGAGAAGGTGAAATTGATTAAAGCCAATTTGAAAGCTATTTCAGATATACAGAAGTCCTATGCTGACCTAAGGAGAAAAGACATAGAATATAAAGTTAGTGATAAGGTGTTTCTCAAAGTATCACCATGGAAGAAAGTATTGAGGTTTGGGAGAAAGGGTAAGTTAAGCCCTAGGTTTATTGGCCCATATGAAGTTAAGGAACGTGTGGGTCCTGTATCCTATAGGCTAGTTTTACCATCAGAGCTGAATAAGATTCATAATGTATTTCATGTCTCAATAATGAGGAGATATCGATCAGACATTTCAAGTGTTATATCAACTCAACTCAACTCAATTCAACTAAGCCTTTATCTCAAAAATTTGGGGTCGGCTATATGGATTCGCTTTTTCCACTCTGAACGATTTTGGGTTAAATCCTCAGAAATGTGTAATGCTTCTAAGTCATGTTGTACTGCTCTCCTCCAAGTCAATTTAGGTCTACCCCTTTTTTTCTTTCTATCCTCTAACCTAATGTGCTCTACTTCTCTAACTGGAGCCTCCATATATCTACGCTTCACATGACCAAACCACCTCAATCACCCTTCTCTCAACTTATCTTCAATTGGCACCACTCCTACCTTTTCTCTAATACTCTCATTACGGACTTTATCTAGTCTAGTATGGCCACTCATCCACCTTAACATTCTCATCTCTACAACTCTTATCTTTGACGCATATGACTCTTTCAGTGCCCAACACTCACTACCATATAACATAGCCGGTCGTATGGCTGTACGGTAAAATTTTCCTTTCAACTTATTGGGAATCTTACGATCACATAAAACTCCCATGGCACATCTCCACTTCAACCATCCGGCTTTAATCCTATGGCTAACATCCTTCTCACATCCCCCATCTACTTGAAAGACTGAGCCTAGATATTTAAAGTAATTACTTTGGGACAGTACCACTCCATTCAAACTAACTCCTTCCCTATCACCAGTTTGGCCTTCACTAAACTTGCAATGCATGTATTCTGTCTTCGTTCTACTTAACTTAAAACCCTTTGACTCTAGAGTACTTCTCCAAAGCTCTAGCTTTCTATTGACTCCTTTTCGTGTCTCATCTATCAGAACAATATCATCCGCAAACATCATGCACCAAGGAATGCTCTCTTGTATATGTTTCGTCAATTCATCTAAAACTAATGTAAAAGGGTAAGAGCTTATGGCTAATCCTTGGTGTAATCCAATTGAGATCGGAAAATCTCTTGTGTCCCTTCCCACTGTGCGCACAATAGTAGTTGCTCCTTCATACATATCTTTCAAAACTTGTATGTACCTAATAGATACCCTCTTTTGTTCTAACACATTCCATAAGACATCTCTTGGAACACTATCATAAGCCTTCTCCAAATCAATAAAAACAATGTGTAGATCTTTCTTCACATCTCTATATTTCTCCATCAAGCTTCTAATGAGAAAGATCACTTTCATAGTTGAACGACCAGGCATGAAACCAATTTGATTGAGAGAGATAGAAGTATCATGACGTGGTCGATGCTCCAAAACTCTCTCCCATAACTTCATAGTATGGCTTATGAGTTTAATTCCCTTATAGTTTGAGCAACTCTGTATGTCTCCCTTATTTTTAAAAATAGGTACTAAAATACTCCTCCTCCATTCATTAGGCATTTTCTTTGAGTTTAGAATCTTATTAAATAATTTAGTTAACCATCCCATATCTCCTAAACACTTCCACACTTCAATTGATATTTCATCGGGTCCATAGGCTTTACCCACTTTCATTCTCTTAAGTGCTTCCTTTACTTCTAAAGATCTAACCCACATTCTTTTCTATTGTTCTATAGTCTATATTCACGTTATTACCATTTTGACTATTATTAAAGAGATCATTAAAATAATTTCTCCATCTTTCTTTAATGTTCGCATCTTTCACCAATACTTTTCCTTTTTTATCCTTAATGCACCTAACTTGATTGAGATCTTGACATTTCCTTTCTCTCCTCTTTGCTAATCTATAAATATCTCTCTCTGTAACACCCCTATTTGCATAGCCTGGTATATTTTACTATTCCGGTGACTGGTGTCGGTCCGGATAATTAAGAGGATTAGAACCACACTTAAGATAACTAGATAAGCCCTAAACACAAATAATTAGTAATTGCTAATTAGTTAAGTATAAATAAGACAAACAGAACATAAGAAGTTAAATGAGTCGAGAGTCACAGCGATGGGTGACCTTCTCGGGAAGGATTGCGAAGTCGATTTAAACTCAAATTTCGAACTGTAAAATGTGACACTACAGTCCTTAGGACAATTACGAACACAGTGGAAAAGAGAAAACCACGAAAAAGAATTGTTAAGCCAGTCAAATAATTAGGTTAGGGAGCCAAAAGAAATATTGAATTATTTGCAAACCGGGTTGAACCAGTGAGGGGCAATTTGGTCAATTGACTCCGAGAGCTGACTCCTGACCTAACTGTCAAATAAAATCAAAGAAAAGAAAATTTTGGAATCAAAAATTAAATTAAAGAACTAGGGAAAAATAAATAAAAAAAAGAAGAAAAAAAGAAAAGTTGAAATGAGTGACATCATGCATGACATCATGCATGATGTCATAAACACTAATATAATTAAAACTTAAATTTTGGATAATTATGGTCTTCCATAAGACTAAAAACATAAAAGAAAAAGAAAAAAAAAAAGGAAAAACCCTCATATCTTCTTCCTTGCCGCCCTCACTCTCTTTCACCCTCTCCCTCTCAAAATTTCCATTAAAGCTCATTTTGAGCTTGAAGAAACCAAACCTTAGCCATAAAAATTGCAAATCCCTTAATTAAACTTGGATTAAATTGTGGAATTATTTTGAAGTGGTTTGATTTGAGAATTGAGATTAATTGGAGGTTGGGAGTTGTGGAAAATTTTATTGGAAGTGTTTTTCTCAGGTATTTGAAGAACTGTTTTCTCAAAATACAGACGGCACTCTGCCGAAATTTTTATAAAATTTGCGGGAAAATAAAAATAGACAAAAATTTTTACTAGTTTTAAACTTTGAATGAATGATTTTAATTCCTACCAAAACGCTCACCACTTCCAAAATGTAAGAAAATGGTTTTAAAATCTCTTGTAGGATACTTAATGAGTTATCGGTAGGTGAAGTTTGGTAGTTCATTAGGTATTCTATGGGATCATGTCATGCCTTACAGAGAGGTGAGGTGTGACATGTTTTAGTGGTATCAGAGCATAGTTTTATAATAAATTTTGACTATGTATGTGAATATTTCTTTGATAAGTACAACTGCTCAAGAGTCTTTAATTGATACGTATGACATATTTACATCATGAATATGCACTAACGGAGGTCAACCTCCTTGTGTTTGATCTCAGGAAGTAGAAATTTTGAGAAAATGGAATGGAAGAAGGAGATCATTCTGTAGAACAATCTATTGAGGTTGAGTTCAAGGGGAAGCCCCAGCACTCCAAAACGTGAGTGGGTTAGCCACTCCAGCTCCTACTCCAGCACCATAGTTTTCATCTCAGTTTGCATGGCAGATGGCTGCTTTTTTCTAACAAATGGCAGGAAATGTGCCATCCCAAGCTCAGATGCAAGCACCTATGGCACAACCATTATCCTCAGCTCGATAATATGAAAATTGATGAAATTTCGGGCCACCGAGTTTAAGGGTACTGTGAATCCACTAGAGGCAGAACAGTGATTAGAGCGAATGGAACGGGTTTTCAGGAAGCTGCAGTGTGCAGAAGAGCTGAAGTTCGAGTATTCTGTTTCTTTGTTACAAGGGGATGAATATGAATGGTGGAAGACCATCCCCCATAGCCTAGTAGAACCTCCAGTCCTTACTTAGTCAGACTTTTTGAGGGAGTTTCGACAGAAGTGGGTCCCCGATGCATATGTGGATATAAAGTTACAAGAATTCTTGAGTTTGAAACAAGGGGACAGAACCATAGCAGAATATGAGAGAGATTTCTCTCGATTGAGCCACTACGCTGAAAGCTTAGTCTCCACCCCCAGAGATAGATGTAAGAGGTTTGAGGTCGGGTTAAGGCCAAATCTGAGAATGCAAGTTGTGGGTTTCCGACATCAGAATTTCTCTGAATTGATCTCACAGGCCCTGGAACTGGAAAGGATAGAATCAGAAGGGACGGTGAAGAAGGGTACACAAGAGAAAGAGAAGACTGAAAAGACTATTGGTCAAGCACTTGAAAGTGGTTCAGGGAAAAGGAAACAGTTTGGAGGATCTAGTTCTCGTAGATCTGGCAGAGGCAGATTCTCTGGCCAAAGACCACCCCGGTCTGGTCAGCAGGCCCAACAAGCTTCTCGAGGATCTTTATCAGTCCGGCAATGTGAGACTTGTGGTAGAACACACGGTGGGGTTTGTTTTAAGACCACAGGTGCATGCTTTAACTGTGGAGGGAGCAGACATTTTGCTAAGGATTGTACTAGTCCGCACCGATCTGGACCTTCTGTTACATCTGAAGGATCAGCCCAAGTCTCTGCACCTAGAGGGTCACAATCAGTTGCTAGAGGTAGAGGCAGAGGTAGGGGTCCTGGTAACACTCCTGGAAGTCAAAGCACTATTAACCAGCCAGTACCCAGTGGCGCACCAGTCAGAGTGCATACCATGCATCAGAGGGAGGAGGCTGAAACATCAAACGTAGTAGCTGGTATTTTCTCCATCCTTGACCAAGATGTATATGTGTTATTTGATCCTGGCTGCACATATTCGTATGTTAGTGCTAGTGTGATGTGTTCTACTGCTATTCAATGTGTACCAATGGACAATGATGTGCTAGTAACTAGTCCATTAGGCCAGGAGGTTAGGGTAAATAAATTATATACGGATTGTCCTTTGGTAATCCAAGAACACACTTTTCTGTCTGATTTGATTGAAATGCCCTTCAGAGATTATGACATTATCTTGGGCATGGATTGGTTAGCCAGGCATCATGCGATGATTGACTGTAGACTGAAGACAGTCACTTTTGGTCTCCCTCAGTATGGTGATGTAGTAATACATGGGGAGAGGCAGTTATTGCCTTCAAACATCATTTCAGCTGCACTTGCCAGAAAAATGAGTAGGAAGGGGTGTGAGGCGTACTTGGCACATGTGATAGACACTTAAGTGGGTAGTCCAGCATTGAGGGACATCCTCACAGTATGTGACTTTCCGGATGTGTTTCCTGATGAATTGCCAGGATTACCTCCAGAAAGAGAAGTGCAGTTTGAGATTAATGTTATGCCTGGTGTGGACCCAATCTCCATAACGCCATACAGAATGGCACCAGCAGAACTAAAAGAATTGAAAGTGCAGTTGCAAGAGCTGCTTGACAAGGGCTTTATCCGCCCTAGTGTGTCACCTTGGGGAGCGCCAGTGTTGTTTGTAAAGAAGAAAGATGGCACTCTCCAGTTATGCATTGACTATCGGCAATTGAATAAGGTGACAATAAAGAACAGATACCCATTACCCCACATTGATGACTTGTTTAATCAGTTGAGGGGCGCAGCTGTGTTCTCCAAAATTGACCTGAGATCAGGTTACTATCAACTGAAAGTACAAGAGCAGAATATTTCTACAACTGCCTTTAGAACCCGTTACAGCCATTATGAGTTTTTGGTTATGCCATTCGGGTTAACTAAGGCTCCGGCTACATTTATGGATCTGATGAACACTATCTTCAGACCATACCTCGACCAGTTTGTGGTTGTATTTATAGATGATATATTGGTTTAATCGAGGAGTGCAGAAGAGCATGATATGTAATACCCCTATTTGTATAGCCTGGTATATTTCACTGTTCCGGTGACCGGAGCCAGTCCGGACAATTAAGGGGATTAGAACCACACTTAAGATAACTAGAGAAGCCATAAACTCAAATAATTAGTAATTGTCAAGTAGTTAAGCATAAATAAGAAAAACAGAACATAAGAAGTTAAATGAGCCAAGAGTTAGAGCGATGGGTGACTTTCTTGGGAAGGATTACGAAGTCAATTTATACTCAAATTTCGAATCGTAAAATGTGACCCCGCGGTCCTTAGGACTATTACGAACACAGTGGAAAAGAGAAAATCACGAAAAAGAATTGTTAAGCTGGTCAAATAATTAGGTCAGGGATCTTGAAGAAATATTGAATTATTTGCAAACCGGGTGGAACAGGCGAGGGGCAATTTGGTCAATTGACCCCGAGAGCTAACTCCTGACCTGAATGTCAAATAAAATCGGAGAAAAGAAAATTTCAGAATCGGAAATTAACTTAAAGAACTAATGAAAAAAAATAAATAAATAAATAAAAAGAAAATGAAAAAAGTAAAAAGAGATGACATCATGCATGATGCCATAAATACTATAATTAAAATTTTATTTAATTTGATTTATGGTCTTCCATAAGATTAAAAGACAATAATAAAAAGAAAAAAAATCCATTCTTCTTCTTCAAAACACAAAAACGTCCATCTCTCCTCTCTCTCTCTTTTCTCCTTAGTTTCCTCCATGGCCATGAAATTCAAGCTTTCAAAGCTTGAATCAACCCCATAAATCCCCCAAAAATTCCACTAAATTATGATTATGCTTTGTTTGGGCAACTGGAAGAGGAGATTGAAGAAGCAAGAAAGAAGAAAAAAGGAAAGAAAATTAGTGATTGGAAAACCAAACAAAGGTTAGTATGTAAATTTGAATTCTTTTGTTCAATTTCTATGTTCTTAGTTTAATTAACTTAGAAAGTAACTTAAAATCATAACAAAATAATTGTTCAGGGACCAAGTAAAAAATTCATCCAGCTAGGATTAGGGTTTGATATGAATGAGTTTGATGGTTTTGAATGGTCATTTGAGGTGAATTAGGTGTGTAGAACATAAATACACACTTTAAATTGCATTAGATTGAACTTTGGGTGTAGCTAGGGTTTTGAACATGTGAAAAATTGAAGAAAAATGTGAGAATGTGTTAAATGGTGTGTTGTACTTGGTTTGAGGTGAGAAATGTTCATTTGAGACCAATTGGAGTATGTTAGAAGTGTTGGAACCAAATGCAAATTCGGGTTGCTTAGGTCATGCTGCAGGCAGCAAGACCAAGGTCCCTTTGAAGGACCAAAACTGAAAATTTACAAGTTCAATTGGTGTTAGGCCAATTGAGAATGAAAATAGACACAAAATGAAACATTTTTCATTTAGGAATCATGCCCAGAAAGTGACCATAGCATAGTGAACGAATTGGCCAAATCCGGATTTATGCAGTCTGACCTATATAAAAATGACCAAATGAACAGTGTTTGTTCATTTGGCCATAACTTGGGCTAGGTAGGTCTAAATGACCTGAAATTTTACCAGTGGACAGCTGAGATATAGACCTAAAACTTTCATGAAGAACACAAACCAAAATTATGCCCTTAACCAAGTCATTTGGCCACCCAAATTTGGTGACCTAAAACTGCCAGAACCAATTTGGTGCCCAAAAATCTGGGTTAAGTCCAATCCGGCAGCCATGATTCAAATGGCTATAACTTGAGCTACAAAACTCCAAATTGAGTGATTCAAAAAGGAGAATAAATTTAAGATAATAGGGAACATTTTCTATGAAGAAAGTTTGCCAAATTCTAACAGACAAATGACTAATGGAACAGTGCAACATAAGACACCAAAACTGAAAATTTGCAAATTTGCCTAAAAAACTTAGAATTTGAGTAAACAACCAAAATCAATAAATTTAGTTACCAAAATGTGGTATGTGGGTGAAGTTGGAATTCCCATACCTATTAAGCCTTAGAAAGTCAACAAATTGACTTGAATAGTATCATGAATACTAATTCCAAAATACAAATTTTAAAGAACGTCAAGTTTAGCATATTAAAGCTAGATATAAGTACATTTGAATTTATTTTTGGAGTTATGATAAATGGTGATACTGAAACACTGTGAAACTGTGTGTTTCAGTGGAATAGAATACCGGAAAAGAACTCAAGACATCGAGTCAAAGCCAAGAGGTGACTCGTATAAGGTTTGTGCACAACTAACTATTTTGTTACTTTTCACTTCTAAATTGATTTGAACAAGTTTATTTTATGATTTATAATTTTGTTGTGTTGAGGATTTTAATTTGTTGAATGAAATTGTATAAATTAAATATAAATTTTCTTATGCATTTAAGGATTTATTGTATGGTTTTGAGGATTGTAAATTTTAACCTTGAGCATGAATTTATGATGATTAAATATGTTGATGATTTGTAAACATTTTGTAAATAGAAATTGTTTTGAATATGATTTGAAACCACAGTTGACATGACAAAATATGTTGTGAATTCTCATTAGCATATCTAGTGAGATATCTCCTCCACTAGATGGGGTGAGTTCCTTCCTCTCTGGCTTGCCAGTTGGGGAAGAGTTTGAATGAGTACTCATATATACTAGCTAGTTTTTGTTCCTCCCTTTTAGCCTCAGTTACTGGGAGAGTGTGAAATGTCGTGGTGTACAACACGGCATCTATTTGAATTTTGGGTCATGGGTTCAACAGTTTGAAAATTTGGCAACGCCCTTTAAATTATGCATAGTTTGATAAATTGTGGTTGAAATAAATAATTTGTAAGTGATTCAAAATATTTTTGTATTATTTCGAGATTTAAAAGAAATGTAGATAAATAGTAATATTTGATCAAAGTATTATTCAAATGAATAATTTGCATGAATGAAAATATTGATTTCTGAATATTATGAATTTTGAAGAATTTAGAAATTTTAAACTTTTATTTGTTATGAATTATCAAGCATAACTTGTATTAAGTTTTAAATTATTAGTTTGTGCACCACTGAGTTCACCACTCAGCGATAGCTTTGTATGCTGTCACAGGTGAAAGGAATAATAAAGCAGCTGAGCAAGATTTCTGAAAGACATAGTGAGACTATCTTCGGGTATATCATAGGTATACCCTTGTACTTTAGATTTTGATGTACTTTTGTAATTATATGTATGAAATTTACTTTGAGCAGTTGTACCAACTCTTTTGTAATATATTTTTGGATTATAATGAAATATAAATTATTATAAGGTTATCTTGAGATTTTATGTATTTATAAAGTTTTACACTACTAAATTTTTTTTATGATCCCATGAATGTAAATATTAATTTTGTTACGTTAATGAGATGTTTCAATGTTTGATTTAATTTAAACTGTGTATTGAGTTGCTTGTGTTGATTTGTGAAATGAGATTGAATAATGGAGTTGTGATTGAGAAAAATATTGGAAGTATCTTTATTATCAGGTTTTGAAGAACTGTTTTCTCAAAATACAGATGGCACTCTGCCGAAATTTTTGTAAAAATTGCGGAGATTTTAAATATCTAAAAATTTGATTTATTTTTAGACTTTAAATAAAGGTTTTTAATATATGAAAAAAAAATTTTACCCACTAATTTAAAAATGAACGAACTCAACTCAACTCAACTCAACTAAGCCTTTATCCAAAAAATTTAGGGTCGGC
Source organism: Hevea brasiliensis (assembly GCF_030052815.1). Taxonomy (NCBI): domain Eukaryota; kingdom Viridiplantae; phylum Streptophyta; class Magnoliopsida; order Malpighiales; family Euphorbiaceae; genus Hevea; species Hevea brasiliensis. Next base: position 49,739,435 of record NC_079495.1, on the reverse strand, counting down.
TATATGGATTCGCTTTTTCCACTCTGAACGATTTTGGGTTAAATCCTCAGAAATGTGTAATGCTTCTAAGTCATGTTGTACTGCTCTCCTCCAAGTCAATTTAGGTCTACCCCTTTTTTTCTTTCTATCCTCTAACCTAATGTGCTCTACTTGTCTAACTGGAGCCTCCGTATGTCTATGCTTCACATGACCAAACCACCTTAATCTCCCTTCTCTCAACTTATCTTCAATTGGCACCACTCCTACCTTTTCTCTAATACTTTCATTACGGACTTTATCTAGTCTAGTATGGCCACTCATCCACCTTAACATTCTCATCTCTGCAACTCTTATCTTAGATGCATACGACTCTTTCAGTGCCCAACACTCACTACCATATAACATAGCTGGTCGTATGGTACATGCGGTAAAATTTTCCTTTTAATTTATTGGGAATCTTACGATCACATAAAACTCCCGTGGCACGTCTCCACTTCAACCATCCGGCTTTAATCCTATGACTAACATCCTCCTCACATCCCCCATCTACTTGAAGGACTGAGCCTAGATATTTAAAGTGATTACTTTGGAACAGTACCACTCCATTCAAACTAACTCCTTCCCTATCACCAGTTTGGCCTTCACTGAACTTGCAATGCATGTATTCTGTCTTCGTTCTACTTAACTTAAAACCCTTTGACTCTAGAGTACTTCTCCAAAGTTTTAGCTTCCTATTGACTCCTTCTCGTGTCTCATCTATCAGAACAATATCATCCGCAAACATCATGCACCAAGGAATACTATCTTGTATATGTTTCGTCAGTTCATCTAAAACTAACGTAAAAAGGTAAGGGCTTATGGCTGATCCTTGGTGTAATCCAATTGAGATCGGAAAATCTCTTGTATCCCCTCCCACTGTGCGCACAATAGTAGTTGCTCCTTCATAAATATCTTTCAATACTTGTATGTACCTAATAGATACCCTCTTTTGTTCTAACACATTCCATAAGACTTCTCTTGGAACACTATCATAAGCCTTCTCCAAATCAATAAAAACCATGTGTAGATCTTTCTTCACATCTCTATATTTCTCCATCAAGCTTCTAATGAGAAAGATCGCTTCCATAGTTGAACGACCGGGCATGAAACCAAATTGATTGAGAGAGATAGAAGTATCATGACGTAGTCGATGCTCCACAACTCTCTCCCACAACTTCATAGTATGGCTCATGAGTTTAATTCCCCTATAGTTTGAGCAACTCTGTATGTCTCCCTTATTTTTAAAAATATGTACTAAAATACTCTTCCTCCATTCATCAGGCATTTTCTTTGAGTTTAGAATCTTATTAAATAATTTAGTTAACCATGCCACTCCCATATCTCCCAAATACTTTCACACTTCAATTGGTATTTCATCGGGTCCACAGGCTTTACCCACTTTCATTCTCTTAAGTGCTTCCTTTACTTCTAAAGATCTAATCCTTCTAGTATAATTTACATTCTTTTCTATTGTTCTATAATCTATATTCATGCTATTTCCATTTTGACTATTATTAAAGAGATCATTAAAATAATTTCTCCATCTTTCTTTAATGTCCTCATCTTTCACTAACATTTTTCCTTCTTTATCCTTAATGCACCTAACTTGATTGAGATCTTGACATTTGCTTTCGCTACTCCTTGCTAATCTATAAATATCTTTCTCCCCTTCTTTAGTTCCAAGTTTCTCATATAACTTTTCAAAGGCCTGTGCTCTTGCTTGACTAACTGCCTTTTTTGCCTCTTTCTTTGCTATCTTGTATTGTTCATATGCCTCATTATTATCACATTTAGGTAATTTCTTATACCATTCCCTTTTTCTCTTCACTGCCTTTTGTACTTCCTCATTCCACCACCATCTCTCTTTTGAGGGTGGTCCATGTCCTTTAGACTCTCCGAGTACTTTTCTAGCTACTTCTCTAATCTTTGATGCCATCTGTATCCACATATCATTGGCCTCCATATCTAGCTTCCATACTTCGGACTCGAGAAGCTCATTTTTGAACTTCACTTGCTTTACTCCTTTGAACTCCCACCACTTTGTTCGAGCTACACTATTTCTTTTGACCTTACTTGAATTGTTCCTAAACTTGACATCCAAGACCACCAACCTATGTTGACTTGTTAAAGCCTCTCCTGGAATGACCTTGCAATCCTTGCATAGAGCTCTATTTGTCTTCCTGGTTAAGAGGAAGTCGATTTGGCTTCTATGTTGCCCACTTTTGAAAGTCACTAAATGTGACTCTCTTTTTATAAAGTAGGTATTTGCTAGTATTAGGTCGTATGCCATAGCAAAATCCAGGATGCTTTTTCCCTCCTCATTTCGACTGCCAAAACCAAAACCTCCATGAACATTCTCATAACTTTGTCTATCACTTCCTACATGTCCATTCAAATCTCCACGAACGAAAACATTCTCTTCATTCGGTATGATTTGCATTAAATCATCCATATCTTCCCAAAACCTTTGTTTACTCTCACTGTCTAGTCCTATTTGTGGGGTATAAGCACTAACTATATTTATTGTTTCTCCTTCAGTACTAGCTTTACTAGTATAATTCTATCTCCTACTCTTTTCACAGCTACTACTGCGTCTTTCAATGTTCTGTCTATGATTATACCCACTCCGTTCTTGTTTCTCTCCTTTCCGGTAAACCACAATTTGTACCCTGAATTACCCACTTCCTTACTTTTCTCTCCTACCCATTTAGTCTCCTGAATGCAAGCAATATTCACTCTTCTCCTTTCCAAGGTATCCACAAGCTCCATTAATTTTCCTGTAAGTGATCCAACATTCCAAGTACCAACCCTGATCCTCCTCCTATCCTGCTCCTTCCTAATTGGTCTCCTTCTATGATATCTTCTATTGTTTTCTATGTCTATCTTGTGTTCTGTTCCACTATTTGTTCTACTATCTGTCCTATGGACTAACTTCTTTACCCATACCCGTCCATAATGTGGGAACCCTTGCTCACTTAACACCACACCCGGGCACCGGCATGGCGCGTCGCTTTCAGTGAACGCCCTACACCCTTGCATATTTATCACTACATCCGGGCTCCGATGTAGCGCGTCGTTAGTAAAGGACGCCCCAACGTTTTTATCTTTTGAATCCATATCATAGGGTGTGACGAAATTTTTACGCTGGTTGTCACCTACCGCAACCCTCCTCCTTTATCCGGCTAAGCGCAAACTACTTAGGCGGAGCTTAAAAATGAACGAAAATTGTTTTAAAATCCCTTGTAGTATATTTAATGGGTTACCGGTAGGCGAAGTACGGTAATTCATTAGGTGTACTATGGGAGCATGTTACATCTTACGAGGAGTAGGGTCTGACATGTTTTAGTGGTTTCAGAACAAAGGTTTTAAAGTAAATTTTAAACTGTGAATTTGAAATATTTTTCGATAAGTACAACTGCTCGAATGTTTGATATATATAGTACATTTACATTATAAATATGAACTAACGGGAAGAAATCTCTTTGTGTTGGTTGTATAGAAAAAAAAAATCCTGTGAATAGATATGGACAAGGGGAATAAAACGGTAGAGCAGTCTAATACAGCTAACGTATAAGGGGAGGCCCCAGTTTCGCAGAGCATTGGAGGTCCAACTGCACCAGTCCCTCCTATACAAATTACTGCACAAACGGCCCAGTAGATGGCCATGCTCTTTCAAAGAAATGGTCATAATCACACCTGTGCTCAAGTACAAACCCAACCCCCTCAAGAGCAGCATGAAAAAGAGAAAAGTGGGAAACCCATCGGTCAAAGTTTGAGTAGTAATTTAGGAAAGAGAAAAGATTTTAAGGGACCCCGAGCTCCTAAGTATGATAGAGGCGGATCTTCAGGGCAGAAGCAATCAAGAACCATTCGTTAAAGAACCAGAAGTTCCTACCCTATCCGTATCTGTGACGTTTGTAGAAAATTTCATGGGGGTATTTGCCATAGGGTCACTAGAGCCTGCTTTAATTGCGGTGGAATTGGACATTTCGCTCGAGATTGTACTAGCGCATGTCGATTTATGCCACATACTACACCAGAGGAATCAGTTCAAGATTTTGATTTTAGAGGCTCATTAATAGTTAGTAGGGGCAGAGGTAGAAGTAGAGACAGCACTTTGGGTAATCCTCGCATAATGGACCAACTCGAACAGAGGAATACATTAGAAAGAGGGAACGCCATGCATCGAGGGGAAGAAGCAGAGACTTCAGATGTAGTTGCCGGTATGTTCTTAACTTGTGAAAGGAATAATTACGTACTATTTGATTCTGGCTCTACTTATTTATATACTAATGCTAAAATTATATATTCTACTGCTATTCCCTTGCATGGAGATAAATTTTAATGTGTTAGTAATTAATCTTTTAGGATAAGAATTGCGATAATAAGCGTGATTGGAATTAATTTTGGAAAAGTTTCTAGTGAGAGACATCTCCTAGACTACGATAAATTATAAAGTTAATTAGTAAGCCTAATTAGGTAAGGCAAGAGGACCAAAAAGTAAGTTATAGCAATATATCTGCCCTAGATGGAAGTAAAGGTACTACTGTTGATAGATTTCAGTAAGTACCATAATCAAAATAAGTTTAAGATATTAGTGGATTTGAAAGAAATAAGACATAGGGAAGTTTGATCTATTGGGATGTATCGTAGTAACTATGCAATATTCTTAATGTTTGTCTTTGTAAGTCAGATTCTGATCTTGACTTGAGATTTATTGTGTAGAGCTACGTACTACCCAATAGTACATAAGGATAAGAATAGTTATAAATGACTTTCGCTCTGGTACAAATATACCAGAATAGAGTTTTATTACTAGAACTGAGTTTGAAAATCCTAATTCGGGATTTAATACTTTATAATTAGAACATCAAAAGATCATGGTTGCAAGGTAGTGAGAGTTAAAAACTCTATTATCCTAGTATGAATTATAGTACATTAAGAATTGTTATGGGACTAGAGATTTTAGCATGGTAAAAATTTAAAAATAACACCTATAGGGCTAAGTCATCCAGTCTCTGATATGAGGTTTATAGTTGTTCTGGTATTACAATGGATCTTTTGCTCAAAGTTTAGTAAGGAACAGTATTCTATTTGTGTAGCAGTAAGACACAAAATATAATTTTATTTCCCTAGAAGAGGCAGGATGCTATGGATGACAATTATAACTTATAAAACAGTTAAGAAATGATATTCTACTGATAATAGTAATTCGATAAGAACTATTTGACCGGGTATTCTTTAGGAAGAGCACAATTTTATTGTGCGGATCATAAGGATTAGATTAGAATTCAAGCGAAACTTTTGAATAGCATGGGAAACAGGAGAGTCCGGTAGACTCCTTTCTTAAGATTACAAAATTTTTTATGGTTGAAAAAAAAAAGGGGTAATGATCGCAAACCAGCGAAAAATAAGCTATAGAATATTGATAGATAAAAGAGTTGTGGAAGTAAAAATTAGAATAGTTGGTGCGAATGTAATAAAGAAACATTATGAATGTTAGTTAAAGTGTTGACTAGAATGATCAGAGGACCAAATCAAAGTAATATTAAAGTATAGTGAATTTATTAGGGATGATAAGAGGTGCTAAATCATGACTCGACAGTCAAGTTAAGGAAAAAGATAAGATTGAAAAATAAAATAATTAAAGTTAAGCTGTGGAAAAAAAAAACAAATAGAACAGCAAGAAATGAGAAAAACATTAGATGAGGAATTGCCACCAAGGCAAACAACCTACTTAAGACGCGTAAAGATATCCCGAACTATTTTATCAAGAAGGAAATAAGTTAAACAAAAGCAAACAAAATAGTGCAAAATGGCACATAGACCTTGGTCATAAAGGGAGATGGTAAGATAATGGTTATGGACCTATGGCTAATAAAGAGATAAGCAATTCATATATGATCAACAAGGTCATTTAAAAAAAAAAGACTACAAAGGAAAATAATTGCTAAAACAGCAACAAGAAAAGACTAAAATATTCTAAACTAAACTAAAGGTTGCATCAAATGATCAAGAGATTTGATAAGAAAAGAGTAAAACTAAGTTCTCACCCATAGGATTGTACGAGGTCCTAGAAAGAGTGGATCCAATAGCACACAGATTTGCTTACCTTTAAAATTGAAATGAATTTGAATCTAACTTATGACAGAAGCTCATAAGAAACTTGGCACACAAGGTGAGCAATCGATGAGTAAACAATATTAGTTAAAGTGCTAAGGAACCATCATTCAGGCCAGGAAGCTACTTAAGAGCGTGAATAGGACATGAGGAGACAACATCCACAACTGTTCAGAGACTGATACCAGGTAAAAATTTCGAGGAAGAAATTATTTTAAGGGGGGGAGAATTGTAACACCCCTATTTATATAGCCTAGTATATTTCACTGTTCCAGTGACCGGAGCCGGTCCGGACAATTAAGGGGGTTAGAAACACACTTAAGACAACTAGAGAAGCCATAAACACAAATAATTAGTAATTTCCAATTAGTTAAGTATAAATAAGAAAAACAAAACATAAGAAGTTAAATGAGCCGAGAGTCACAGCGATGGGTGACCTTCTCGGGAAGGATTACGAAGTCAATTTAAACTCAAATTTCGAACCGTAAAATGTGATGCCGCGGTCCTTAGGACTATTATGAACACAGTGGAAAAGAGAAAATCACGAAAAAGAATTGTTAAGCTGGTCAAATAATTAGGTCAGGGATCCGGAAGAAATATTGAATTATTTGCAAACCGAGTCGAACCGGCGATGGGCAATTTGGTCAATTGACCCCGAGAGCTGACTCCTGACCTGACTGTCAAATAAAATCAGAGAAAAGAAAATTTCAGAATCAGAAATTAACTTAAAGAACTAATGAAAAAAAATAAATAGAAAAATAAAAAGAAAATGAAAAAAAGTAAAAAGAGATGACATCATGCATGATACCATAAATACTATAATTAAAATTTTATTTAGTTTGATTTATGGTCTTCCATAAGATTAAAAGACAAAAATAAAAAGAAAAAAATCCATTCTTCTTCTTCAAAACACAAAAACGTCCATCTCTCCTCTCTCTCTCTCTCTCTTTTCTCCTTAGTTTCGTCCATGGCCATGAAATTCAAGCTTTCAAAGCTTGAATCAACCCCATAAATCCCCCAAAAATTCCACTAAATTATGATTATGCTTTGTTTGGGCAACTGGAAGAGGAGATTGAAGAAGCAAGAAAGAAGAAAAAAGGGAAGAAAATTAGTGATTGGAAAACCAAACAAAGGTTAGTATGTAAATTTGAATTCTTTTGTTCAATTTCTATGTTCTTAGTTTAATTAACTTAGAAAGTAACTTAAAATCATAACAAAATAATTGTTGAGGGACCAAATAGAGAATTCGTCCAACTAGGGTTGGGGTTTGATATGAATGAGTTTGATGGTTTTGAATGGTTATTTGTCACACCCTACCCCTCTGTAAGGCATAACATGATCCCGTAGTATACCTAATGAATTACCAACTCCGTCTACTGATAACCCATTAAGTACACTACAAGGGATTTTAAAAACTTTTCTTACTTCTTTTACAGTGGTGAGCACTATTTACAGGTGTTAAAGACTTTGGTGAACTGAAGTGAAACAACTAACTCATTTGGTTTATTTGGAATTTCTGTAAAATTTTTGGCAGAGTGCCATCTGTATTTTGGATAAAACAGTTCTTCAGAAAACCTGTAAAAAAACACTTCAATAATTTTCCAAATCTCAACTCCAATACATTTCTCAACACAACAATTTATCAACTCAATTCCATAGAAATTTTTCAAAGTCTGAGATAAGGAAATATAATACAATTTTTACAAGTCAAAATATCTCATAATTTACTTTACAACTCCAATGTACAATTTTAATTTACAACTGCTCAAAACCAAAAACAAAATATACATACAGTGAATATACATTACAGTACAAAATGCCAAATGTGGTATACTCACTATACCCAAAAATCTCTTGCTGGAGGTATATGCAGCCTAGTCTGCATACTGCGTCTCTCTACTGCGCGACAATAAAAGCTATCGCTGAGACAATGTCTCAGTGGTGCACAACATTAACCAAATACAATTTAAATCACAATTCATAAGTCATGTAAATAGTGGATACTTAAAATCATAGTTAAATTCAAGACAGTAATTGTCAACAAGAATTTAAACTCCATTTGTCAATATCACAATAGTTTTCATAAGTTAGATCATGTTTGAATTCAAAAGACAGTATATGTCAATGAGAGTTTAAATCCATTTCACAATCTCACAATACATATCAATAAATCACACACAGCTTAATCATGATCCATAGTTCAATTTGTCCTAAAAGCCAATGGCTAATGAGGTATTCAATTCGTCCCAAAAGTCGATGACTAATGAGGAATAACATAGCTAGCTAGCAAAAATATGAGTACTCATCCAATTCATCCTCAACAGGCACACACCTCAACACTTCAGCCAGAGAGGGAATTCAATTCGTCCCACTAGACAAGCTAATGAGGAATACAATCAATATACATGATAGCTGTGGTTTCAAACCATTTCTAATGCTTTTAAATCAATAAGTATCCATCAATGTCATTCAAACAATTTCTCACAGTTTCAAATCATTTACAATGCTTTTCAAGAAATAAATATTCATTCAAATACATTTCCACAATTTAAAACAATAATATACAAATATTCAATATTTATTTCAATTGAAAATAATTCAAAAGAAATAGTTGTTGTGCATAAACCTCTGATATTTGTCTCCTGGTCTTGACTCAGTATTTCTTTCCCTTTTGCTGAGTCCTTGTTAACTGAGAAACACAATTTGAAGTATTTCAGTACTAAATTAAATTGTCTCTAACGATAATGTTCGATAAGTAATTCACTAAAGGCTATTATCTGCTCAATTACCTAATATACCAACCCTCGATGCGTTTTAGGTAAATTAGGTTTTAGTGTCATTAATATGTCACATTCGATAGGGTTTTAGGGTTGGTACGTTTTACCAAACTCATTTCCTTGTTTAGTGCATTTTAATGCAACTTGCTGGATTTCGGGATACTAGTTTGACCTAGCCGGACGACCTAGTTCCCTCGGTTTTCGGGTTTCGGTCAAAACTACAAACTTGTAGATCTATGTCTTATGGACCGCGGTGCAAAATTTTAGGTCATTCCGAGTTAAGTAGACCAAGTTATGGTCATTATACTATTGCTGGTCAAATGGCATCAAATTAGGTCAATTTTAGGTCAATTTGGTCAACTCTGGTTCGGCCAGTTTTTGGACCCGAACTTGTGCAAGTTGTTTGACTTGCTTATGGTCATTTCTGGGTTTTGGTGTCTTCATAAGACTTGTAGGTATGGGTCTTAACTATTCATGGTTAAAATTTTAGGTCAATTGGACCTGTTTTGAGTGAGTTATGGCCTAAACACTCACTGCTGCCCAATTGGTCATTTTTCAGGTCCTAATTGCACCTAATCCGAATTGGTTATTTTCTTAGGTCACCTTGCAAGCAGAATTTTGGCATGCTTTCTCAATGAAAGTTGGCACATTTTGTGCCTAGTTCCACCTCCAATTGGTCTCATACCAATTGAGGTTACACATTTAAACTTATTGGCTAAAATGTACACTGCCCTTAGTTACCTTGCTTAAACACACATCAATCACACACTTACCTTGCAATATGTTTACTTCCCTACCAAATCTGTTTTGGTACATTACCAAAAACATATTCCACTTTACATTAACATCACTTTGGGCAGATTACAATTATCCTCAACACACCAAATATAATTCTAATTTCCAAAGTCCAAATACAATTACACATACACATAAGCATTACTAGTTTTTACATACACTTTACACAACAATTTCATATACATATCCATCTATCCTTAATGCCACAATTCTGCCCATATCTTCATGAACACATATACTTATCCAAGGGTTCCAAGGCTGCCGAAAATGTTCTTCAACACCAAAGTGTCCTACAATTCATCAATTCCCATCCAAGTGCAAAAATCACCATACACATATGAAGTAATTCACTAGGTTATTAAATCACCATAACCAACATCATTTCCCATCAAATATATGCACAATTATCTCATCAAATACATGACTACATGGCTGTCCAAAATGAACACAACAATAACTCTTCAAACTCAAAAATTTTCTTCACAAATCCAACACCCATAACATGCACACAAAATTTAACAAAGCCATCTTCAAAAATGCTAACTTACCTTATGGTTGGAGCTTGTTAAACCTTGCTTAAACTTCTCAAATTTGGTATCAAACTCTTCCTTGTGATGAGTAGACCATTTTTCATGAAGGAACCTAAGTGATTAGAAGTGAAATGAGTGGTTAGATGAGCTTGCATGAAAAACGGCCATGGTGGTTTCCATTTTCTTCAATTCGGCAATGTTGGGAGAACTTGGGGAAGATGAAGTTTCAGCTGGTTAGTGGACTTACACCTGCCCCAATATGTGTGTATTTTATTCCCTTAGTGGTCCACTTACTCACTTAATCATATAATATGTTAAACTTTCACTTAATCCCACATTAAACCCTTAATTCTCACTATTTACTTTAGGTACCACCAAACAAATTTTTCATTTCATTTTCTAAGTGTAATATTATTTATTTTTAATGGACATTTAGGTCAAAAGACAATTCGGGATGTCAAATGACCATAATGCCCTGTTGAGTTGCATTCAGATTTTTCAGTAACTGGATTTTGTCTGTTTTTCGATTTCTCACTTTTCTTTGTACTAATTATTTAATTTTTCTTTGATCTTTCTAATGATATTTATTCTTCAATAAGGGTCTATTTAAGTCCTAAAAATGTTTTCGGGGTTCCCATGATCCAGAGCTAGTCAACGGTCCACGCCGTGACTTCCGGTCTGATCACCCATCGTTAGGTTTCCTACGCTTAACTTGATCACATTTCTTTGCTATTATTTTTCCTTTGTTTTTCTTGTATTTTCTTTTCTTGTATTTCATTATTTTATGTCTCCTCACTCATGTCAAAGTGTAGTTCTAGGCATCCTAGCTGTCCGGATAACACTGGTCACCGGGACAGTAGAACGCACTACCGAACTTTGGGGTGTTACATTATTTGAGGTGAATTAGGTGTGTAGAACATAAATACACACTTTAAATTGCATTAGGTTGAACTTTGGATGTAGCTAGGGTTTTGAACATGTGAAAAATTGAAGAAAAATGTGAGAATATGTTAAATGCTGTGTTGGAGTTTGTTTGAGGTGAGAAATGGTCATTTGAGACCAATTGGAGTATGTTAGAAGTGTTGGAACCAAATGCAAATTTAGGTTGCTTAGGTCATGCTACACGCAGCAGGACCAAGGTCCCTTTGAGGGACCAAAACTGAAAATTTGCAAGTCCAATTGGTGTTAGGCCAATTGAAAATGAAAATAGATACAAAATGGAACATTTTTCATTTAGGAATCATGCCTAGAAAGTGACCATAGCATAGTGAACAAATTAGCCAAATCCAGATTTATGCAGTCTAACCTATACAAAAATGACCAAATGAACAGTGTTTGTTCATTTGGCTATAACTTGGGCTAGGTAGGTCTAAATGACTTGAAATTTTACCAGTGGACAGCTGAGATATAGACCTAAAACTTTTATGAAGAACACAAACCAAAATTATGCCCTTAACCAAGTCATTTGGCCACCCAAAATTGGTGACCTAAAACCGCTAGAACCAGTTTGGTGCCCAGAAATCTGGGTTAAGTCCAATCCGGCAGCCATGATTCAAATGGCTATAACTTGAGCTACAAAACTCCAAATGGAGTGATTCAAAAAGGAGAATAAATTTAAGACAATAGGGAACATTTTCTATGAAGAAAGTTTTACCAAATTCTAACAGAAAAATGATCAATGGAATAGTGCAACATAAGACACTAAAACTGAAAATTTGCAAATTTGCCTAAAAGACTTAGAATTTGAGTAAATAACCAAAACCAACAAATTTAGTTACCAAAATGTGGTATGTGGGTGAAGTTGGAATTCCCATACCTATTAAGCCTTAGAAAGTCAACAAATTGACTTGAATAGTATCATGAATAGTAATCCCGAAATACAAATTTTAAAGAACGTCAAGTTTAGCATATTAAAGCTAGGTATAAGTACATTTGAATTTATTTTTGGAGTTATGATAAATGGTGATACTGAAACACTGTGAAACTGTGTGTTTCAGTGGAATAGAATACTGGAAAAGAACCCGAGACATCGATTCAAGGCCAAGAGGCGACTCGTATAAGGTTTGTGCACAACTAACAATTTTATTACTTTTCACTTCTAAATTGATTTGAACAAGTTTATTTTATGATATATAATTTCGTTGGGTTGAGAATTTTAATTTGTTAAATGAAATTGTATAAATTAAATATAAATTTTCTTATGCATTTAAGGATTTATTGTATAGTTTTGAGGATTGTAAATTTTAAGTTTGATGTGTTGCCAACCTTGAGCATGAATTTATGATGATTAAATATATTGATGATTCGTAAACACTTTATAAATAGAAATTATTTTGAATATGATTTGAAACCACAGTTGACATGGCAAAATATGTTGTGAATTCTCATTAGCTTGTCTAGTGAGATATCTCTTCCACTAGATGGGGCAAGTTCCTTCCTCTCTGGCTTGCCAGTTGGGGAAGAGTTTGAATGAGTACTCGTATATACTAGCTAGTCTTTCTTCCTCCCTTTTAGCCTCGGTTATTGGGAGAGTGTAAAATGTCATGGTGTACAACAGGGCATCTATTTGAATTTTGGGTCATGGGTTCAACAGTTTGAATTGTTGGCAATGCCCTTTAAATTATGCATAGTTTGATAAATTGTGGTTGAAATAAATAATTTGTAAGTGATTCAAAATATTTTTGTATTATTTCGAGATTTAAAAGAAATGTAGATAAATAGTTACTATTTGATTAAAATGTTATTCAAATGAATAATTTGCATGAATAAAAATATTAATTTCTGAATGTTATGAATTTTGAAGAATTTAGAAATTTTAAATTTTTATTTGTTATGAATTATCAAGCTTAACTTGTATTAAGTTTTAAATTATTAGTTTGTGCACCCCTGAGTTCACCACTCCGCGATAGCTTTGTATGCTATCGCAGGTGAAAGGAATAATAAAGCAGCTGAGCAAGATTTCTGAAAGACATAGTGAGACTATCTTCGGGTATATCATAGGTATACCCTTGTACTTTAGATTTTGATATAATTTTGTAATTATATGTATGAAATTTACTTTGAGCAGTTGTACCAATTCTTTTGTAATATATTTTGGATTGTAATGAAATACAAATTATTATAAGGTTATCTTGAGATTTTATGTATTTATAAAGTTTTGCACTACTAAATTTTTTTTATGATCCCATTAATGTAAATATTAATTTTGTTACGTTAATGAGAGGTTTCAATGTTTGATTTAATTTAAACTGTGTATTGAGTTACTTGTGTTGATTTGTGAAATGAGATTGAATAATGGAGTTGTGATTGAGAAAAATATTGGGAGTATCTTTATTTTCAGGTTTTGAAGAATTGTTTTCTCAAAATACAGACGGCACTCTGCCGAAATGTTTGTAAAAATTGCAGAGATTTTAAATATCTAAAAATTTGATTTATGTTTAGACTTTAAATAAAGGTTTTTAATATCTGAAAAAAAATTTTACCCATCAATTTAAAAATGAACGAAAATTGTTTTAAAATCCCTTGTAGTATATTTAATGGGTTACCGGTAGGCGAAGTACGGTAATTCATTAGGTGTACTACGGTAGCATGTTACATCTTACAAGGAGTAGGGTGTGACATGATAGACATCTGCGAATTGTACTACAAACTTTGAGGGAGAAACAGCTATACACCAAATTGTCGAAATGTGAATTTTGGCTGAAGGAGATATCTTTTTTGGGGCACATAGTATCAGCAGAGGGTATTAAGGTAGATCCTAGCAAGATGGAAGCTATCTTTAATTGGAAGCCACCCAGAAATATCACAGAGATTCGCAATTTTCTGGGGTTAGCTGGATACTACCGTTAATTTGTGAAGGGATTCTCCATGTTGGCATCTCCATTGACCAAGCTGCTTAGGAAAGATGTGAAATTTTAGTGGACGGACAAATGCCAGCAGAGTTTCGAAGAATTGAAGAAATGTTTGACTGAGGCTCCAATCCTGACTTGAATTCCCATACCTATTAAGCCTTAGAAAGTCAACAAATTGACTTGAATAGTATCATGAATAGTAATCCCGAAATACAAATTTTAAAGAACGTCAAGTTTAGCATATTAAAGCTAGGTATAAGTACATTTGAATTTATTTTTGGAGTTATGATAAATGGTGATACTGAAACACCGTGGCTGTGTGTGTTTGATGGAATAGAATACTGGAAAAGAACCCGAGACATCGATTCAAGGCCAAGAGGCGACTCGTATAAGGTTTGTGCACAACTAACAATTTTATTACTTTTCACTTCTAAATTGATTTGAACAAGTTTATTTTATGATATATAATTTCGTTGGGTTGAGAATTTTAATTTTTAAATGAAATTGTATAAATTAAATATAAATTTTCTTATGCATTTAAGGATTTATTGTATAGTTTTGAGGATTGTAAATTTTAAGTTTGATGTGTTGCCAACCTTGAGCATGAATTTATGATGATTAAATATATTGATGATTCGTAAACACTTTATAAATAGAAATTATTTTGAATATGATTTGAAACCACAGTTGACATTGCAAAATATGTTGTGAATTCTCATTAGCTTGTCTAGTGAGATATCTCTTCCACTAGATGGGGCAAGTTCCTTCCTCTCTGGCTTGCCAGTTGGGGAAGAGTTTGAATGAGTACTCGTATATACTAGCTAGTCTTTCTTCCTCCCTTTTAGCCTCGGTTATTGGGAGAGTGTAAAATGTCATGGTGTACAACAGGGCATCTATTTGAATTTTGGGTCATGGGTTCAACAGTTTGAATTGTTGGCAATGCCCTTTAAATTATGCATAGTTTGATAAATTGTGGTTGAAATAAATAATTTGTAAGTGATTCAAAATATTTTTGTATTATTTCGAGATTTAAAAGAAATGTAGATAAATAGTTACTATTTGATTAAAATGTTATTCAAATGAATAATTTGCATGAATAAAAATATTAATTTCTGAATGTTATGAATTTTGAAGAATTTAGAAATTTTAAATTTTTATTTGTTATGAATTATCAAGCTTAACTTGTATTAAGTTTTAAATTATTAGTTTGTGCACCACTGAGTTCACCACTCCGCGATAGCTTTGTATGCTATCGCAGGTGAAAGGAATAATAAAGCAGCTGAGCAAGATTTCTGAAAGACATAGTGAGACTATCTTCGGGTATATCATAGGTATACCCTTGTACTTTAGATTTTGATATAATTTTGTAATTATATGTATGAAATTTACTTTGAGCAGTTGTACCAATTCTTTTGTAATATATTTTGGATTGTAATGAAATACAAATTATTATAAGGTTATCTTGAGATTTTATGTATTTATAAAGTTTTGCACTACTAAATTTTTTTTATGATCCCATTAATGTAAATATTAATTTTGTTACGTTAATGAGAGGTTTCAATGTTTGATTTAATTTAAACTGTGTATTGAGTTACTTGTGTTGATTTGTGAAATGAGATTGAATAATGGAGTTGTGATTGAGAAAAATATTGGGAGTATCTTTATTTTCAGGTTTTGAAGAATTGTTTTCTCAAAATACAGACGGCACTCTGCCGAAATGTTTGTAAAAATTGCAGAGATTTTAAATATCTAAAAATTTGATTTATGTTTAGACTTTAAATAAAGGTTTTTAATATCTGAAAAAAAATTTTACCCACCAATTTAAAAATGAACGAAAATTGTTTTAAAATCCCTTGTAGTATATTTAATGGGTTACCGGTAGGCGAAGTACGGTAATTCATTAGGTGTACTACGGTAGCATGTTACATCTTACAAGGAGTAGGGTGTGACATGATAGACATCTGCGAATTGTACTACAAACTTTGAGGGAGAAACAGCTATACACCAAATTGTCGAAATGTGAATTTTGGCTGAAGGAGATATCTTTTTTGGGGCACATAGTATCAGCAGAGGGTATTAAGGTAGATCCTAGCAAGATGGAAGCTATCTTTAATTGGAAGCCACCCAGAAATATCACAGAGATTCACAATTTTCTGGGGTTAGCTGGATACTACCGTTAATTTGTGAAGGGATTCTCCATGTTGGCATCTCCATTGACCAAGCTGCTTAGGAAAGATGTGAAATTTTAGTGGACGGACAAATGCCAGCAGAGTTTCGAAGAATTGAAGAAATGTTTGACTGAGGCTCCAATCCTGACTTTACCTACACCGGGTAAAGAATATACAATTTACAGCGATGCTTCTCACAATGGGTTAGGTTGTGTGTTGATGCAAGATCAGAATGTCATTGCCTATGCATCACGCCAGCTAAAATCGCATGAGAGGAATTATTCGACACATGACTTGGAGCTTGCAGCCATTGTGTTCGCTCTTAAGATCTAGAGACATTTTTTATGTGGGGAGAAGTGCTACATCTAGACAGATCATAAGAGTTTGAAGTATTTGGGCACCCAGAAAGAGTTGATTTGAGACAGAGGAGATGATTAGAGTTGATAAAAGACTACGATTGTCTGATAGACTATCAGCCAGGGAAAGCTAATGTAGTGGTTGACGCCTTAAGTCGCAAGACTATGGCAAGTCTATGGGTTACTCCTTTGTCTATGGTACATGAGTTGAGATCATTACATGCCAGCTTAGAGATTAATGATGAGGGGCAGACAGCAGTTGCATGGCATGTACAGCCAGTGTTGATTGATCATATCAGAATGGCTGCTCATAATGATCAGAAGTATCAGAGGCTGTTGGAAGAAGTCTAGCAGGGCAAGAAACCAGAATTCTCAATAAGAGATGATGGTCCATTGTTACACCAGGGCAGAATGTGTGTTCCGAATGATATTGATTTGAGGTAGATCATTTTGAAGGAAGCACATGAGTCTCATTTTGCCATGCACCCTGGTGGTACAAAAATGTATAGAGGGCTAAAGGAGCATTACTGGTGGATGGGTATGAAGAGAGATGTGGTAGAGTTTATTTCCAAATGCCTAACTTGTCAGCAAGTGAAGGCAGAGCATCAAGTACCAACTGGGTTGTTACATCCACTACCAGTACCAGAATGGAAATGGGAGAGAATAACAATGGATTTTGTGATGGGACTTCCGAGGACACAGAAGAGTCATGATGCAGTATGGGTCATTGTTGACAGACTGACCAAGTTTACTCATTTTCTGCCAGTTCTGATGGACTACAGATTAGAAAGATTGGCCAAGTTGTACATTGATGAGATTGTGAGACTGCATGGAGTGCCAGTATCCATTGTATCTGACAGAGATCCTAGGTTCACTTATAGATTCTGGGATAGTCTTCAGAGAGCCCTAGGAACTAGACTGAAATTCAGCACGGCATTCTGCCCACAAATAAATGGCCAATCTGAGAGGGTAATTCAGATATTGGAGGACATGTTACGGGCTTGTGTGATTGAGTTTGAGGACAGTTGGGACACACACTTGCCTTTAATTGAGTTTGCTTACAACAATAGCTACCAATCAAGCATTGGGATGCCTCCATATGAAGCTTTGTATGGCAGAAAATGTAGAACCCCATTGTGTTGGGATGATGTGGGTGAAAGAAAGATGATTGGTCCCGAAATTGTTCAGCAGACTGAAGAGAAGATCAGGGTGATCAGAGATCGACTTAAGACTGCATCAGACCGTCAGAAGTCCTATGTTGATCTGAAGAGAAGGGATATTGAATATGTAGTGGGTGACAAAGTATTCCTCAAGGTTTCCCCTTGGAAGGGGATTATGAGATTTAGCAGGAAGAGGAAACTGAGTCCTCGTTTCATTGGGCCATATGAGGTTCTGGAAAGAGTGGGTCCTTTGGCATATCGTTTGGTACTACCTCCAGAGTTAGAGAAGATATATAATGTCTTTCATGTGTCCATGTTGAGGAGGTATAGATCAGACCCATCTCATGTACTACCGGTAGAAGAAATTGAAGTGAATCCAGACCTCACATATGAGGAAGAACCCATAGAGATTCTGGCTTATAAGGTGAAGCAGCTACGGAACAAGTAAATACCATTGGTGAAGGTGCTGTGGAACCATCATTCGGGCCAGGAGACTACAAGGGAACGAGAGAAGGACATGAGGAGACAGCACCCACAACTATTCAGAGACTGATACCAGGTAAAATTTCGAGACGAAATTATTTTAAGGGGGGGAGAATTGTAACACCCCTATTTGCATAGCCTGGTATATTTCACTATTCCGGTGACCGGTGTCGGTCCGGATAATTAAGAGGATTAGAACCACACTTAAGACAACTAGATAAGCCTTGAACACAAATAATTAGTAATTGCCAATTAGTTAAGTATAAATAAGAAAAATAGAACATAAGAAGTTAAATGAGCCGAGAGTCACAGCGATGGGTGACCTTCTCGGGAAGGATTGCGAAGTCGATTTAAACTCAAATTTCGAACTGTAAAATGTGACGCTGTGTCACACCCTACCCCTCCATAAGGCATAACATGATCCCGTAGTATACCTAATGAATTACCAACTTCATCTACTGATAACCCATTAAGTACACTACAAGGGATTTTAAAACTTTTCTTACTTCTTTTTATAGTGGTGAGCACTATTTACAGGTGTTAAAAACTTTTTTGAGCTGAAGTGAAACAGCTAACACATTTAAATTATTAGTAATTTCTGTAAAAATTTTAGCGGAGTGCCATCTGTATTTTGAATAAAGCAGTTATTCAAAAACCTGTAAAAAGCACTTCAAATATATTTCTCAATCTCAAACTCCAATATTTAATCAACACAATATGTTTCTCAACTCAAAACCATAATAATTTTTCAATATTTCCAAAGGCTGAGATAAAAGAAATATAGTATAAATTTTTCAAGCCAAAATAAATCACAATTTATTTTTACAACTTCAATGTACAATTTTAATTTACAACTGCTCAAAACCAAGAACATTATATACATACAGTGAACATACATTATAATACAAAATGCAAACTATGGTTTACTCAATATACCCGATGATCTCTCATTATAGTACTAGCAGCCTAGTCTGCTGCCCTATCAGTCTGTCTACTTGCGACAGCAATGAAAAGCTATTGCTGAGTAAAATTTACTTAGTGGTTCACAATAACAATTTGAAACACAATATATAAATCTTATGGACAATTCACAAATCAAATAACTCACAATTTACAAAGTTCATATAACACAAATTTGATCAAATAACTGAGTAACACAGTTTTGCCAATCAATAACACAATTTGATCAAATAACTGAACAATACAGTTTTGCCAATCAATAACACAATTTGATCAAATAACTGAATAACACAGTTTTGCCAATCAATAACATAATTTGATCAAATAACTGAATAACATAGTTTTACCCATCAATAACACAATTTGATCAAATAACTGAAGAATACAGTATTGCTAATCGATAACACAATTTAGGCCATGACACAATTTTTCCACACATGCCGTGTTGTACACTATAACAAGACACACTCACCCCAATAATCGAAATCAATGAGGGAGGAAGCTAGCTAAATAATGAGTACTCATCCACACTCACCTCAGACTGACAAGTCAAAGAGGGAGGAATATAGTGTACTTATCAGAGCACTTGCAGGCGTTACGTATCGCCATCCCTGCAAGCTCCTGGGTTCACGCGTGAGAGTTCCCAGGAATCGTAGGCTCCGTCCCTACTTTGCTCCAATACCACCAAACACAATTTATCTCAAAATTTCCATTTACAAAGTAAGCAACACAATAATTTCCAAATAATATTCCCAAAATCAAAATAATAAAAAATTATTCGTAACTCATTTCTCCAAATAAATTTGCTAGTAAAAGCGGTGAATATAAAAGTATTGTGCACGGACACAATTTAAAACTATAATGTTCAATTAAATTTTTAAGTAAAAAATGAGAAGTCAAAATTATTGTGCACAAACACAATTTAAAATAATAACATACAAATAATCATAATTTACTTCAATTGAAAAATTCAAAAGAAATAACTATTGTGCACAAACCTTTGATATATGCCTCTTAGCTCTGACTCAGTGTTTCCTTCCCCTTCCCTGAGTCTTTGCTAACTGAGAAACACAATTTGAACTATTTCAGTACTCATTTAAACTGTCTCTAACAATAAGGCTTAATACTTAATTATTAAATTCTATCATTTCTTTAGTCAACCTAAGATGTTGACCTTCGATACAGTCTAGGTGAATTAGGTCTTAATGTTACCAATATGTCACATTTGATAGCTTTTTAGTGTTGGTATATGTTACCCAATTCATTTTCATGTTTGTTGCATTTTATTACAATTTGTCGGATTTCGGTATACTAATTTGACCTAGCCGAATGACCTAGTTCTCTCGATTTTTGGGTTTTGGTCAAAACTACAAACTTGTAGATCTATGTCTTATTGCACACGGGGCAAAATTTCATGTCATTCTGAGTTATGTAGACCAAGTTATGGTCATTTTACTATTGTTGGTCAAAATGCATCAAAATTGGTCACTTTAGGTCATTTTAGGTTCGGCCAGTTTTTGGACCCGAATTTGTCCAAGCTATTTGACTTGCTTATGGTCATTTTTGGGCTTTGGTGTCTTCATAAGACTTGTAGATATATATCTCAACTATTCATGGTAAAACTTTCAGGTCAATTGGACCTGTTTTGAGTGAGTTATGGCCAAAACACTAACTGCTGCCCAAATGGTCAATTTTCAGGCCTTAAATGCACTAATCCGGATTTGATCATTTTTCAAGTTACCTTATAAGCAGAATTTTGGTAAGCTTCCTCCATGAAAGTTGGCACTTTTTGTGCCTAGTTTCACCTCCAATTAGTCTCATACCAATTGAAGCCACAAAATTAAGGTTCTAGGCCAAAACATAAACTGCCCTATTGCATTTTGTTCATTACTCATTAAAGGATACATTTAACACTTACCAAACTACACATTCATGCCAATTCTGGTTTGTACCATAACCTAAACACATTTTACTTCACATTTTTGGTCATTTTGGAAGCTTATAACCACACTCAATATGCTCCTTATAGTACAAAATTTATCAAGTCTAAATTACAATAATTTAACTACATAACCAAGCTCATTCACATGTCCAAACTCAAACCCTTATACACATGTACAAGCTGCCACAACAAGTACCATAATTCAACCATAATATTCCATAAACCAAACCATAAAGCAACATATTTTTGGTCCACAATTCAGGCTGCCGATTCATACCTCTCCTTGGATTAATTTCCAAGCTTCCAAAATCAAGTGTACATTCACATACATCTAATATACATCACCAATTTATTCCTACACATACAAACACTTCATCAATACTTTAATCTACCATTTACATACAAGAATAAACTGCCCTTAAGGAGTTTCCATGGCTGCCAAAAATAAACATCTCCCTTAGAACATCAAACTCCAAAATTCTTTCCACAATTCAAGTACCCATAACATCCTCACAAACTTTAATGAAGCAATAATCAAAAACACATACTTACCTCTTTGGAAACTCTTCAAAACCTCTCCAAAACTTGATCTTCTTGTTACCTATCTACTGCCCAAGGTGTATGGACAACTTTTAGTGAAGGGAAGTGCAAGGAAGGAAGCTTGGATCACACTTGCATGGAGCTCCAAAACCATGCGGCAATGGAGTTTCTCTCAAGAAAGTTTTCGGCTGAAATTTTGAGAATTGAGGAAGATGACAACTACTGGTCCAAGATGAAGATTAAGTGGTCCACTTTGGTGGGTGAGTGGAGCACTAAGTGTTGTTTAATGTTAGTTTATTCATAAGTTTTATTTTTCCACATTTAACTCCCCATTTTTACTATTTACATTAGGTACCACTAATTTAATTTTTCATGATATTTTCCAAGTGTAATATCATGTATTTTTAATGGACATTTAGGTCAAAAGATAACTCGGGGTACCAAATGACCACAATGCCCCTGTTCGGGTTGCATTCCCGATTTTTCGGTAATATCGATTTTTATCGTTTTCTCGATTTCTCACTTTTCTTTGTGCTAATTAATTAATTTTTCTTTGATATTTCTAATGATTTTATGCTTCAATAGATGTCTATTTAAGTCTTAAAAATATTTTCCAAGGTTCCCCATGGTCTAGGGCTAGTCAATGGTCCACGCCGCGACTTCCCGGTGCGGTCACCCATTACTAGGGTTGTCGGCTCGTTTAACTTGGTTACATTTCATTGCTATTATTTTTCCTTTGTCTTTCTTGTATTTTCTTTTCTTGTATTTCATTATTTTATGTCTCCTCACTCATATCTAAGTATAGTTCTAGGCATCCTAGCTGTCCGGACAACACTGGTCACAGGAACAGTAAAACGCACTACCGAACATAGGGGTGTTACACGCTGCGGTCCTTAGGACTATTACGAACACAGTGGAAAAAAGAAAACCATGAAAAACAATTGTTAAGCTAGTCAAATAATTAGGTCAGTGAGCCAAAAGAAATATTGAATTATTTGCAAACCGGGTTGAACCGGCGAGGGGAAATTTGGTCAATTGACCCCGAGAGCTGACTCCTGACCTAACTGTCAAATAAAATCGGAGAAAAGAAAATTTCGGAATCGAAAATTAAATTAAAGAACTAGGGAAAAATAAATAAATAAAAGAAGAAAAAAAGAAAAGTTTACATGAGTGACATCATGCATGACATCATGCATGATGTCATGAACACTAATATAATTAAAACTTAAATTTTGGATAATTATGGTCTTCCATAAGACTAAAAACAAAAAAAAAAAAGGAAAAACCCTCATCTCTTCTTTCTTGCCGCCCTCACTCTCTTTCACCCTCTCCCTCTCAAAATTTCCACTAAAGCTCATTTTGAGCTTGAAGAAACTAAACCTTAGCCATAAAAATTTCAAATCCCTTAATTAAACTTTGATTAAATTGAGGAATTATTTTGAAGTGGTTTGATTAGAGAATTGAGATTAATTGGAGGTTGGGAGCTGTGGAAAAATTTATTGGAAGTGTTTGTCTCAGGTATTTGAAGAACTGTTTTCTCAAAATACAGACGGCACTCTGCCGAAATTTTTATAAAATTTGCGGAAAAATAAAAATAGACAAAAATTTTTATTAGTTTTAAATTTTGAATAAACGATTTTAATTCCTACCAAAACGCTCACCACTTCCAAAATGTAAGAAAATAGTTTTAAAATCCCTTGTAGGATACTTAATGAGTTATCGGTAGGTGAAGTTTGATAGTTCATGAAGTATTCTACGGGATCATGTCATGCCTTATAGAGGGGTGAGGTGTGACACCCTCCTTCTTTAGTTTCAAGTTTCTCATATAACTTTTCAAAGGCCTGTGTTCTTGAAGGAAAGGAAGCGTGAAAAACACAAGTTTATACCATTGAATTCAAAAATTTTCACCTAGGGTCACATGCATCATGCAAGATTTATTTTTATCTATTTGATTTCAATGATAAACAACATATTAAAACTCTTTTAATATGTTTTTGGATCTGTATTTGCCATTTAAGATTTTAAAATTAATCAGATTAATTTTAGAACCCTAGATTAAATCAAGAACGATTACACTAACCTCTTGATTTACTGCAGCGTCTCTGCGCCTTTGAGATTCGTCTTCAGGACACCAGATGTTGTCCCTCTAGCTTGTCCACACCAAGAACACCTATGGCAGCCCTTGAACAGCTTCTAAAGCTTTTTTTATTAATTAGAAATTCAAGTTCTGCCTTTTAAGAGATTAGAGATGTAAACAGGACACTAGAAACAATTTCTAGTGTTCTTAATTCAAGAGATTGATGGCTAATCTCTTTGAATTGATGAGAGATGAAGAATAATAGATGAAAAGCCTCAAAGTGGCATGACAAAGTAGAGGAGTCGCTGCTGGTTGCTTTTCTTTTCATAACAACACTTAAATAGCTAGGTTAACACATTAAACCCTTGCCACATGTCACCCTTTGATTAGCTCTAGGTTTAAGTGACCCAATCACATTGTGCCAAGTGTCAAACCTATATTTAATCTTGATTTTAATCATCTTACATGATTAAAAAACATTTGGCAAGCTTATGTGTAATCCCATGTGTCACCATCTCATGGTGCCACGTGTCATACTGTGAAATGACCAAAATGCCCCTGTGTCTTAATTTTGAGTTCTCAACCAAAAATAATTATTTCTCTTCTTCTAATTAATTTATATCAAATGTAAATTAATTAATTAATATCTATTAATTAATTTCTCATTAATTAAATTCATATTTAAACACTTTAAATATAAATTTAATTTATACTACACATCCAATAATCTAGATTTGGTTTCAAGCCATGCTAGGGACTTTGCAATTTAATTGCAAACCAAACCTATTTAATTAATCAATTAAACTCTTTAATTAATTAATTAAATCATATTTAAATAGGTGATAACTTGTGTATGTGTGTGACTTACTAGGCTCATCACTAATTGGCAATGAGACATGATATCAACTCTTAATATCATCAGAACTCTTTCTTACCATAAATGATTTCTCTAAATCATTTTATGAACCTCATAGACCATGGTTAATACCTAGCATAGCATGCCATGGCCACCCAATTAGTAATAAGGTTTACCTTAAATGAACCTATAATAATATGTTACCATGCACTAAAATCTCTCTGTTACAAAATCCCAACTCAAGCTGGAGTCATGGTTTATGTCAAACTCCATTTGCTATGAATATTATGTTCTCTTTTAATTCCAGTTCTTGATTAAAAAGATTTTCTCATCAGAAACTCTTTTCTGAATAAATCTACCTGTCTTGGCCAGGAACTTGAAACATCAAGAATAATTAAATGAACATAAGATTTTATCTCTATTTACTTAGAGGAACAGATTCCATCTTGATCAACACCTACCTCCATATATAACTAGTAGGAGCCAACACATGCCCATATACCCATACATAGTACAAGTATGAAAGCAGTATCAAACTCAAACTACCTATATACAAGATAACTGTGCTATCTCAGGTCTAAAGATTATATGCACTGATATGATTTATGACAAAACATTGACAAGAGTAAACTCCATGTGTTTGTCATAAGTGTCACTGGTTCGGCCTACTTATCATTTATAAGTGCCTATCATGTTTGTCATATGGCATGAGACTCACCATTCCATCTTATTTATATCTCATATAAATAACTTGGTAACAAACATGAATACAATCTTTCTGGATAAGTCATGTCCTTATTATAAAGTATCCTAGATTGTTAACCTATTTATGATACTTTGTGCTAGAAATATTGTCACTCATATTCTTAACAACTTAAGAATAATATTTCTAACAAAATATCAATGGACCTTTTCTATTACACATAAATATATTATGTAAACAAAAAAGTGGAAATGCCTTTTATTAATAAAAATATGTACAAGATACATACTAAATGACATGCTCTAGGGTATACTACTAACAGCTCTTGCCTGACTAACTGCCTTTTTTGCCTCTTTCTTTGCTATCTTGTACTGTTCATATGCCTCATTATTATCCAATTTAGGTAATTTCTTATACCATTGCCTTTTTCTCTTCACTGCCTTTTGTACTTCCTCATTCCACCACCATCTCTCTTTTGAGAGTGGTCCATGTCCTTTAGACTCTCCAAGTACTTTTCTAGCTACTTCTCTAATCTTTGATGCCATTTGTATCCACATATCATTGGCCTCCATATCCAACATCCATACTTCGGACTCAAAAAGCTCATTTTTGAACTTCACTTGCTTTACTCCTTTAAACTCGCACCACTTTGTTCGAGCTACACTATTTCTTCTGACCTTACTTGAATTGTTCCTAAACTTGACATCCAAGACCACCAACCGATGTTGACTTGTTAAAGCCTCTCCTGGAATGACCTTACAATCCTTGCATAGAGCTCTATTTGTCTTCGTGGTTAAGAGGAAGTCGATTGGCTTCTATGTTGCCCTCTTTTGAAAGTCACTAAA
Organism: Hevea brasiliensis; assembly: GCF_030052815.1. NCBI lineage: Eukaryota > Viridiplantae > Streptophyta > Magnoliopsida > Malpighiales > Euphorbiaceae > Hevea > Hevea brasiliensis. The sequence continues at coordinate 49,713,254 of NC_079495.1, read as the reverse complement.
TGTGAATCTCTTTTTATAAAGTAGGTATTTACTAGTATTAGGTCGTATGCCATAGCAAAATCCAGGATGCTTTTTCCCTCCTCATTTCGACTGCCAAAACCAAAACCTTTATGGACATTCTCATAACCTTGTCTATCACTTCCTACATGTCCATTCAAATCTCCACCAATGAAAACATTCTCTTCATTTGGTATACTTTGCATTAAATCATCCATATCTTCACAAAACTTTTATTTACTCTCACTGTCTAGTCCTATTTGTGGGGCATAAGCACTAACTATATTTATTGTTTCTCCTTCTAGTACTAGCTTTACTTGTATAATTCTATCTCCTACTCTTTTCCACTATTCTTTGCGTCTTTCAATGTCCTGTCTATGATTATGCCCACTCCGTTCTTGTTTCTCTCCTTTTCGGTAAACCACAGTTTGTACCCTAAATTACCCGCTTCCTTACTTTTCTCTCCTACCCATTTAGTCTCCTGAATGCAAGCAATATTCACCCTTCTCCTTTTCAAGGTATTCACAAGCTCCATTAATTTTCCTGTAAGTGATCCAACATTCCAAGTACCGACCCTGATCCTCCTCCTATTCTGCTCCTTCTTAATTGGTCTCCTTCTATGATATCTTCTATTATTTTCTATGTCTATCTTGTGTTCTGTTCCACTATCTGTTCTACTATCTGTCCTATGGACTAACTTATTTACCCATACCCATCCATGATGTGGGAACCCTTGCTCACTTAACACCACACCCGAGCGCCGACATGGCGCGTCGCTTTCGGTGAACACCCTACACCCTTGCATATTTCTCACTACACTCGGGCTCTGATGTAGCGCATTGTAAGTAAAGGACGCCCCAATATTTATATTATTTGAATCCATATGATAAGTTATGACGAAATTTTTATGCTGGTTGTCACCTGCTGCAACCCTCCTCCTTTATCCGGGCTTGGGACCGGCTAAGCGCAAACTACTTAGGTGGAGTTTTTCATGTGTTATATCAATGGAAGAAATTGAAATACAATCAGATTTGACATATGAAGAGGAACCAATAAGGATCCTGGCTCGGGAAGTGAAAAAACTAAGAAACAAATAGATTCCACTGGTGAAAGTGTAACACTCCTCACCAGACTACAGTGTAGCCGAGCAAGGCGCGCTACATTCGGTGCTGGAGCACCCTATCTTATCTTACTTTATTTTTTTAATAATTTGATCTCGTTATATTTTAATATCAATTATGTTTCGATGGAGAAACTAATGGAGTTTCCCCTATTTTGTTAATATTTGACGTGTTTTACAATTCACCTGTTTGAAAATTTCAATAATACTTTAAAATAAAAATCTCATCATTTCATGCATCATCTATATATTTCAATTCCGTATTCAAATCTATACAATTTCATTCATATCCATTTCCATACATTCCCATTCATGCTCAACTCATATATGAAAATTTTTAATCTTCATTAATATGCATGATATACAATTTAATCACATAGGAACTAACCGATTTATTAATTTACATCACATACCTATTAATTATATTTTTATAATCTACATTACAATACTATAACTAAGCATTTTATACAACATACAAATTATGACCTATATGGGCCCTATCTACGTGCATTGCTGAGGAGGTAACAACCTTGAATACTTTAGACACTTCTGCAGATCATTACTCCAAAATCTCTGTTTAATATTAGCTAGGCTTTACCTTCAGTACCTGCGCGAGGAAACAAATAGGTATGTGATCGCGCTAAGAATTGCTGTTTAGTGGTGCAATAATATAACAAGAAAATAATATATACAAAATATAGATGGAAATAAAACCTAATTTGCGTAATCAAGAATTATTTTCATTTCATATGGAATTCCTAATATTAATTATCTTTTGTCATATTATATTGTTCTTTGGAATCGCTTGTTTCCTAAATTTACTGTAGTGATATACAAAATACGAAATATATTAGTATATTACATTTCTATTGATGTTATTTCAGAAGATGCAGTTGTAATTATTTATTTAAATGATATCTATTTTGCTAATTTTTTATCCTTTCACTCAACATTTCCTAGATGTTTGGATCATTTCATAGTAAATAAAATTTTAAAACTAATTCTAGTTTCTTTCTTATTCATTCATTTAATTCATATTATTCTTAACAAATTTCGCTGCCCAAGTAATCTATGACAGGCTGACTAAATTGGATAACGGGTCATTGGCTCTAGACACCGCGGTGCCTTGGACCGTCATACCATGGGACGTAAAAGGTCAACCACATATGCAATCAGAATGGCTAAAAAGCCATGATAGTACATAATCGGGCATAAAAGCCATGAGTGCAGGCATAAAGCCATGAATACGAGCATAAAGCTATGAGTGCGGGCATAAAGCCATGAATACAGGCATAAAGCCTTTCGCAGTACTGCTAAAACAATATTGGCATGCCAATCTATCCAATCTGACACACGTGTCTAGGCAATACATGGGCACATAAGTACCATTAAATATTAATATGTCTTCTTATTTCATTATTTCATTATAAGTTCCAATTATAATTTATAACGTTTTAATTTTGTTCTTAGCAGAAGTATAAATTTCTAAATCACAATTATGTATAGTTTATACATTCATCATAATTCATATATTCCTTACATCATTCATTTTGGATCTCAATTCACAACAATGGTGTTCATGTACCATTATACTCAAAATATTCTTTTTGCTTCTCATATGCCATTAATTATGCACAGTATAAATTTTTAGCTACAAAAAAAGGCATAAGCCCTAACTATCTATTTTTTTCATGATTTAGGTACAATATCATTCATATTTCAAGTAGTCCATGAATGTTTCATAGATTTCAAATTTAGCTAAGTTTCCTTAAATCCTAGTGTCACTCAATTCCAAAAATTTAAATTAACTATTTATATTATCTATATATTAACCATTACAATAGCTTTCTAATTTATTATGCCCTTTCCTATATTATTGACTACAATAGTTCTTATAGTTTTCCTTTTACTTCACATATTTTAGTGGTTACTATTCATTTGACCATCTCTATTCAAAAGTTGACTTTTTGATTTATAATAAATTTGTGGAGCCTAAGTTCACCAAGATACCACATTTTGCATTTTATTTTTGTTGGCATTGATTGCCAAACTCAATTCCTAGCCTCCTAGGTTTTATTTCAAATTTTCAGAATTTGAGGATCAAATTCATTGTTCTATTGGAACTTGCTACGGTAAAAATTTGACAAATCTTTCTTCATGAAAGTTGTTCCTTATTGTGTCTAGTTACATTTCACTTTTTGAATCACCCCATTTGGAGTTTTCTAACTCAAGTTATAGCTATTTCACCATAACTGGTAGGATTGCCTTTACCCAGACTTTCTGGGCAAATTTTAATTCTGCCAGATTTGGTAGTCCAAATTTGGCTAGTAATTTTATTTGGTTAAGTCCAGAATTTGAATTTATGTTCTACAGAAAGTTGTTCTAAATTGCCTCAACTTTCTATTAATATAAATTTCAGGACAATTGGACCTTTCTACACTGAGTTATGACCAAATGAATGAACATTGTTCATTTGGTCATTTTGCCCAGGCAGAATGTAAGTTACCCGGCTTTGGTTAATTTTTAAGACATCCAAAGTTTAGTTTCTGGATAGGTTCCTTTATCAAAGTTGTGCCATTATGTGTCTAATTTCATGTCCAATTGGCCTTGTACCAATTAAACCTACACAACTCAAGTTATAGCTGCCCAAACATGCTGGACTCACATCCAGACCTGTAGGGCACATTGGACAGCACACCCAACCTAAAATCCTAAGCTACAATTCACTTCAATTCCTCATTATACTCAGCTAAATAGTCACTAATTGACCATTAGAAATTCCATTTACCATCAATATGGCCAAACTCTAATATAGCTTAAAACCCTAATTTCCAATACCTCAATTCATGCATAAGACCTTATAATTCAACTTCTACCATATACAACTCATTAAGAACATTAGTAATCAAATTTAATTCCATAAAAATCATAATTTCCTCAAGGATGGCTACTGAAATTTCATGGAATATAACCATGCATCTTTAATTCAATTTTCAACAAGTTTTTAACTTAGCTTAGCTTAAATTCATGTTTAGAAGGAAGTAAGATCAAAGAATATGGCACTAACCTATTTGAGTAGAATTTTTCCTTAGCTAACTTCAATTTTTCCTTCACTTTTTCCTCTTCAAATTGTTGCCTCTAACTTGCCCAAGGTGTAAGATCAATTTTTCATGAAGAGGTTAGGAGATTTTATGGTGTAGTTGAGTGAGAAATGGAGCTTGGGTGATGCATCAATGGAGGACTCTTTCTCTTTCTCTTTGGTTCATTTTGGTTCAGCTGCTTGGGAAGAAGAAAGCTGTTGATTTCTTTGTTTTTATCTCATTTTTGCTTCATTTTTATTCCTTTAATTAATTTGTTAAATTGTGATTGGGTGGGAGTGCTTAGTGACATAAGCATGAGGTCAAAATTGCAATTTTAATTCATTTTCTTTTCTTTTCTTTTCCACTCAATTTTAATTTAATTTGTAGCAATATTTATTCATATTTTATGTTATTATAATTATTTACTTAACTGGACAAGTCGGTCAAAAATCATCTCCGAAGACGAAATGACCAAAATGCCCTCCATTTGCCTTATTTAGTCAAAATCGTTTGTACCAATCGAAAAAATTTTCTAAGCCTTTTCTTGGCATTCTAATGCCATCGAAACCTCAATGACTCTTCTCTGGAGTCCCAAAAAATATTTTATGAATTTTCTCTCGGGTTTAAGGCTCCTAATTGCGAGGACCACAACTTCCCACTGGGTTACCCATCGCTAGGGCACTGGCTCATTTAACTTGGTTGTATTTTATTTCTAAAACTTTTTCTAAATTTTTCATATTAATATTTGAGTTAATTATGGCTCCTTACTTTAGTTTAAATGTTTTTCTAGACGTTCTAACTGTCCAAACCTACACCAGTCATCAAAACAATAGAATGTACAGAATTGCTGCAGTAAGGGTGTTACAGAAAGTGCTTTGGAGACACCACAATATTGAAGAGGCAACCTGGGAAAGTGAAGAGACGATGAGGCAACAGTTCCTTCAACTATTTGCATCAGGTAAATTTCAAGGATGAAATTTTTTTTTGAGGGAAAGAACTGTAACACCCTCACTTTAGGTAGTCCATACATTCTACTGTTCCGGTAACTAACGTCTGTTCGGACAGTCAAAATTTCTGAAACCAGACTTAAACTAAAATGAAGAGCCATAAATAACCTAAATAATGAATAAGAAAAATTAAGGAGAAATTAAAGAAATGAAATGTAAAGAGGTTAAAGGAGCACAAAGTCCTCGCGATGGGTAATCATGATGGGAAGCAGTTGTAGGTTCAGTTACCAACCCCAAACGCAGGAGAAACTCTGTGAGATAAATATTTGGGACTTAATTGAAAGATTTATGAGGTTTAGATAATAATAAATTGTCAAGGAAATGCAAGAAACTTTAATGCAAATCGGCAAAAGCAATTAGGATACGATGAACACCATGAGGGGCATTTTAGTCATTTCACCCTCAGAGATAAATTTTGACCTAAATGTCAATCAAAATGAGAGAAAACAAAACAATTAAAATGAAATAAAATTAAGAAATTGTGAAATGGAAATGGGAAAAGAAAGAAAAGAAAATAAAATTTGAATTATGACATAAGCATGATATCATGATGATCTAATTAAAATTTAATTCAATTAAGTTGAAGATAAATATGTAAAATGAGACAAAAATCACTTAAAGCCGAAGAAAGTCATCTTCTTCTTGGTTCCTTGGTTGGCCAAACCTCTCCTGGTTCCTTAGTTGGCCAAACCTCTCCTTCTTCCAAAGCCTTCCACCATTGTTACTCCCTTCAAGCTTAAATTCCCTTAAAATCTCACTATATTTCTCATAATTATCTTCATTAAAACTTGATATCTAACCTAGCTAGAGCGCTTGGAAGTAAAAGGAAGTAAGAATCTTGAAGTTGACAAGAAAGAGAATTTGCTAAATAAAGGTTAGTGCTCACTCCACCTTTCCTTTCTTCTTTATTCTTAAAATGAAAGTTAATTAAGAGTGAATTATATGAGAAAGGCTAAAATTTATGCATGAATGAGAAGACCCAAATTTCGGCCATCGATGGAAGTTGGTGGTTTTGATGATTCCTTTTGATTAAATTTGTCTAATAGTGTCAGTTGCAATGAATACATGTATTATAATTAAAGATTGTATGAGTTGCATGAGATGTGAATTGTGGAGGTTAGGGTTTGAAGAAAATTTGGGGGTTTTGTGATATGAAACATATTTGAAGTGTTTAAGGTCAAACATTGACCATTTGATAAGAATTGGTTGGACTTTGAAGTTGGTTGTTGATTGAATTGTGGTATTGGGAATGTTGTCTTTGTGCAGAGAATTCTGAACCCCAAGTCTAGTAGGTTTGTGCAGCCATAAGTAGAGCTACATTGCTCTAATTAGTGTGAGGCTAATTGGAGATGAAACTTTGGACATAATGCCACATTTTTCATGAAGAGACCCTGCCCAGAAACTGAACCCAAAATGACCTAAAATTTGCTTGAATCCGAGTAACCACATGCTGGACCGCGAAAAATGACCATATGAACAGTAAATATTCAAATGGGCATAACTCACTATAGAAAGCTCCAAATGAGCTAATACTTGAACCCATGAAAGGCCTAGACCTAGTAGAACATTTTTCATGATGATCAAGAATCCTAATTCTGACCCTAACCCAATCAACTTACTAACCAAAATTAGCCCAATAAAACTGCCAGAACCAAACTGACTAGAAAATCCTGGACATTGACCAACCCAACTAGTTATGGCAAAAATTCTATAACTTGGCCTACAAAACTCCAAATTGAGTGGTTCAAAAAAAGAATTAAAGTTAACACATTAAGTAATAACTTTGATGAAGAAAGTGATGTCAAATTCCCACTGTAGATTGGCCTAATATAATAGTGAACTTGTGTTACAAAATCTGAAATTTTTGAAATACTCTTAAAATGACTTGAATTATGGTTGGCAATTAATGCCAATAACTTAATGAATAAAAATGTGGGATGAACATGAATTTGGGACTTGTGTTCCCATTATATATGGCATAATTAAGATTTAGCATGAATAGTGCTATAAATAGTAACCATAATGATAAAATATAAAGAACCAATGCCTAAGATGCTAATGTGCCCATTTGTGCCTAGTTTAATGATTGGTTTGGATAGGTTGGCTTGCTAATAGGGTTTTAACTTGCAATACTACTTATGGCTCCATGCCATTCTATAATTTATAGCTTTTATTGCTATTTTGTGACTTATGGCTTCTAACCATTCCGTTACTCTTTGATATACGTGACTTTATGCCCGATTAATGTTATGGCTCTTTAGCCATTCTGTTGCACACCTGGTAGACACTATGCGACTGATGGTGTGACGGCCCGAGGTACTTGATACCCAGTGCCAGTTTACCCGTTTATCCAGTCCAGTCAATCTGTATAGGTTACTTGGGCATTAAAGTAAGTTTTAACAATTCAATAACAAATAACTAACAGAAAAAGAAAATAAATTAAGGATATTTCAAACAATCATCACAAAAACACATCTTATGTGGCATAATGACAAATTATCATTGTTTTTAATTATTTAGATTATTTTTATACTATTATTGTGCCACTAAACGTTATGCTTAGCGCGTTGCTTTTTGCTACGCGTAGGTACTGGAGACCAGAAGAGAGAGCCTGTCACACCCTACCCCTTTGTAAGGCATAACATGATCCCGTAGTATACCTAATGAATTACCAACTTCGTCTACTGATAACCCATTAAATACACTACAAGGGATTTTAAAACTTTTCTTACTTCTTTTTACAGTGGTGAGCACTATTTACAGGTGTTAAAAACTTTTTAGAACTTAAGTGAAAGAGCTAACACATTTGAATTATTAGAAATTTCTATAAAAATTTTGGCGGAGTGCCCTCTGTATTTTGAATAAAACAGTTCTTCAGAAAACCTGTAAAAAGCACTTCAAATATTTTTCTCAATCTCAAACTCCAACATTTGATCAACTCAATATGTTTCTCAACTCAAATCCATAATAATTTTTCAAAGACTGAGATAAAAGAAATACAGTACAAATTTTACAAGCCAAAATAACTCATAATTTATTTTACAACTTCGATGTATAATTTTAATTTACAACTGCTCAAAATCAAGAACAACATATACATACAGTGAACATATATTACAGTACAAAATGCAAAATGTGGTATACTCAATATACCCGATGATTTCTCGCTGAATGTACTAGCAGCCTAGTCTGTTTACATCGTCTGTCTACTGCGACAAAGAATGAAAAGCTATCGCTGAGATAATGTCTCAGTGGTGCACAACATTAACCAAATACAACTTTAAATCACAGTTCATAAATCATATAAATGATAGATACGTAAAACCATAGTTAAATTCAAGACAATGAATGTCATAAGGAATTTAACACAATATCACAATAAATCTCAGTAATCAAAACGTAGTTAAATTCAAAAGACAGTGAATGTCAATAAGAATTTAAACTCCATTTCACAAATTATCAAAGCTCATAATAACACAATTTAGTCAAATAATTTACGAACACAGTGTTGCCAATTCATACACAACTTAAGCCATGACACAAAATTTCCGATCAATGCCGCGTTGTACACCACGACAAAGCAATCACAACCCCACTAATCAAAATCAATGAGGAAGGGAGCTAGCTATATAATGAGTACTCATCCGATCACCTCAACTGGTAAACCAGAGAGAGAGAAAAATAAACGATCACGACTCCATAAATGGAGAAGGAAAATAAACGATCACAACCCCATAAATGGAGAAGGAATGATACGATACTGTCATGCTAAGTGTGAACACAAAATCAATTCCAAACATTTTATTCAAATGATTCGTGAGAATCCAATAAATTTCCAAAGTCATAATGTCATTCACAAAATGGCAACACAATTCATAAGTAACTTCAATTTTCACAAATCATACTAAATAATTTTTTCCACAGTTTCAAACCATTTACAATTCTTTTCAAGCAATAAGTATCCATTCAAACACATTTCCATAATTAAAAACAATAATATACAAATAGTCATAATTTATTTCAATTGAAAAATTCAAAAGAAATAGCTGTTGTGCACAAACCTCTGATAACTGTCTGATGGCCTTGACTCAGTGTTTTCTTCCCTTTCCCTGAGTCTTTGCTAACTGAGAAACACAATTTGAAGTGTTTCAGTACTCATTTAAACTGTCTCTAACGATAATGCTTGATAATTAATTCACTGAATTCTATTATTTGCTTAGTCAACCTAATATGTCGACCCTCGATGCATTCTAGGTAAATTAGGTTTTAATGTTACTAATATGTCACATTCGTAGCCTTTTAGGGTTGGTACATGTTACCAAATTCATTTCCATGTATCTTGCATTTTCTTGCAATTTGCTGGATTCTGGGATACTAGTTTGACCTAGCCAGACGACCTAGTTCCCTCGGTTTTTGGGTTTCGGTCAAAACTAAAAACTTGTAGATCTATGTCTTATTGCACGCGAGGCAAAATTTCAGGTCATTCTGAGTTATGTAGACCGAGTTATGGTCATTTTACTATTGCTGGTCAAAGTGCATCAAAATTGGTCACTTTAGGTCATTTTAGGTCATTTTAGGTTCGGCCAGTTTTTGGACCCGAACTTGTGCAAGCTGTTTGACTTGCTTATGGTCATTTCTGGGCTTTGGTGTCTTCATAAGACTTGTAGATATATGCATTAACTATTCATGATCAAAATTTCATGTCAATTAGACCTGTTTTGAGTGAGTTATGGCCAAAATACTAACTGCTGCCCAAATGGTCAATTTTCAAGCCTTATTTGCACTTATCCGGATTTGGTCACTTTTCAAGTTACCTTACAAGCAGAATTTTGGTAAGCTTTCTTCATGAAAGTTGGCACATTTTGTGCCTAGTTTCACCTCCAATTGGTCTCATACCAATTGGAGCCACACTCTTAAGGTTCTAGGCCCAAAACACAAACTGCCCTATTGCATTTTGTTCATACTCATCAAAGATCACTTTTAACACCTACCAAACTCCATATTCATGCCCATTTCTGGTTTGTACCATAACCAAAACATATTTTACCACATATTGTTGATCATTTTGGCAGCTTACAATCACATTCAATATGCACATTATAGTCCAAAATTTACCAACTTCAATTTACACACAATTTAACTACATAACAATCTCATTTACATGCCTAAACTCAAACCCTTGTACACATATACAATCTGCCATAGCAAGCACCATAATTCGACCATGTAATTTCATAAACCAACCCATGAAATAACATTTTTTTTGTTCATAATGCAAGCTGCCAATTCATACATCACACTCCATTAATTTCCAAGCTTCCAAATTCAAATACACATTCACAATATACTTAGTATACATCACCCAATTTATTCCTACACATATAAACACATAATCAACCCTTTAATCTACCATTTACAAGCAAGAATAAACTGCCCTCAAGGAGTTTCCATGGCTGCCAAAAATAAACATCTCCCTTAGAACATTAAACTCCAAAATTCTTTCCACAATTCAAGTACCCATAACCTCCTTACTAACTTTAATGAAGCACTAACCAAAAACACAAACTTACCAATTTGGAAACTCTTCAAAATCTCTCCAAAACTTAGTCTTCTTGCTGCCAATCTACTGCCCAAGTGGTGTAGACTAACTTTGATGAAGGAACTTAGGAAGAAATTGGCTTACTTCATGCATGCATGGAGCTTGGCCATGGATGGCCATGGAGGAACTTGAGAGAAAAAGAAGAATTCGGCTGGTTCTGGTTTGGGAGGGTGAAGATGGTAGTTTCAGTCCACTAATGCTTAATATGGGTCCCTTAAGAGGTCACTAGTGGAGCACTAACTTGGTTAAATAAGTCATAAATCCTAATTTCCTTAATTTTGCTCATTCGCCACTAATCTTTTACTATTTACATAATGTATCTCAATTTAATTTTTCATGTCATTTCTAAAGTGTTATATCATTTATTTTTAATGGACATTGAGGTCAAAAGGCAACTCAGGGTGTCAAATGACCACAATGCCCCTGTTTTAGTTGTATTCCCGATTTTTCGGTAACACCGGGTTTTGTCCATTTTTCGATTTCTTACTTTTCTTTGTACTAATTAATTAATTTTTCTTTGCTATTTCTAATGGAATTTATACTTCAATTGATGTCTCTATAAGTCTTAAAAATATTTTTCAGGGTTCCCCGCAGTCCAGGACTAGTCAACGGTCCACGCCGTGACTTCCTGGTGCGGTCACCCATCGCTAAGGTTCTCGGCTCGCTTAACTTGATTACATTTCTTTGTTATTATTTTTCTTTTATTTTTCTTGTGTTTTCTTTTCTTGTATTTCATTATTTTATGTCTCCTCAATCATAACGAAGTGTAGTTCTAGGCATCCTAGCTGTCCGGACAACACTGGTCACCAGAACAGTAGAACGCACTACCGAACTTAGGGGTGTTACAGAGCCCAATAGACTTCAGACTGGGAGTTAGTGATTTTGATCTGCACAGTGTCCAGAGTGTCACCTTTCTGCAGTTCATATTTTGGTAGGGCCCACTAGCTTTGTATTTTATTTTTGGATATTGTAATTAATTATGGACATGTAATGTAAATAATAAATTTGTGCATTAATTTTGTACATTATGTAAATTAATAATATTTGAAATTTTCATATATGAATTGTTTGTGAATAAGAATGATTGGATGATATTATGGATTTGAATTGAGAAGGGATATGAAATATTTGATTGAAAAATATGAGATGGAGTTTAAGATTGTGAAAATTTTATATTATTGAAATTATTATTAAGATTTTAAACAGGTGAAAAATCATCAAAATGTTAATAATTTAGGGAAAACTCCATCAATTTCTCCGTCTGTATAATTGAATTTAAATTAACAAAATTGAATACAATCACCAAGAAATGTAGTAAGATAAGAATAGATACTCCGACATAGAATGTGGCACGCTTTTCTTGGCTACACTGTAGTCGGGTACAGGGGTGTTACTATAGGTCTTTTTCCACTAGCTTTGTAGGCATTAGGTCCACTTGCAATAACATTAATTCCATCCACATGTTCCTCTTTCTGATCTTTATTGTTTGAACTCTCCTCCCTTCTATTTTTAATTCGATTGTCTCTTGTGAATCTTCTTAGATTTCCTTTTTTATTAGCCTTTCAATCTCATCCTTGAGTTGCCTACGCTCATTTGTGGTGTGTCCATAATTGTCATGGAACCTATAATATTTGCTTTAATCTTTTCTACCTATAATATTTGGTTTGAGCTTCCTTGCCCACTTGATGTCCTTACTGTTCTTCTATATCCACATTAACACTTGGGCTCTAGACTCATTGAGTGGAGTATAGCTCTGTACTGCTCTATGACATTGTTTGACTCTTGATCTTAACCATAAGATAACCTATTATTATTAAAGCTTTTTCTATTCGACCTCTTTTCATTGGGGTGATGGACTTTCTTTCCTTTTCAAAGCAACTCGTTCATCATTTAATCCAATATGCTTTTAAGCTCTCTCTATTAATTGCTAATAGTCCTAAGCAGGGTTCTTGATGAAGAAGCCTATAAGCTTTATGTTTCTGGAACTACTTCATAAGTGGTCTAATGATTAAGATATTCAATCTAGATCATCTCAGCATTAGACCTTGAAATGTAATCCCTTTAAGGCTGGCCCTCCATTTGCCTGATCTTTCTAATATTGAATGACCACTTCCTTAGTGGCATGCAATTGATGAACTTCTCCTTGAATGAGCTTACTAGCTATTCAAAATTTTCAATCGACCCCATTGGAAGTATCTAGTACCATTTTTGGTGAAGATGATTAGGAACACTCTATAGAGGATATAACTGTTGACATTATGCAATAGCATGGTAGTTCAAAATTTGCCAAATAGCTCCTTGGGTCTATAGTTCCATCATATTTGTTCAAGGTTGAAAGTTTAAACTTGGGTGAGAAGACCTTGGATAAGATCGCGTCGCACAATGGAGATCTATCACCTATGCCAAATTCATCATCATGTAGATGCCTCTAGTACTTCTTGATCGTTTTGGTGATCTTCTAGCTCAATGCACTTTCTTTTGAATCAGGCTCTTCCTCTTTGAGTAGGTCTAACTTTACCTTTCCTTTGTTGTTACTAGACTTATACTCTCTTAAAGAATATCTAGATGGCACTAGGATGGCCATTAGAGGCGGTAGAGGTGGTGAGGCCAGTGGTGTTGCTAGCGCATTACTTTTGTAAGCCTGCTCATATTTTTTTTTCAAATTTGCTAACATAGCCTCCATCTCATTGATCCTTAAGAACATGGGATCTTAGGACAAGTTTGAAGTCCCTACCAGAAGATTTCCTAGGTTCTGGATAGTTGGTGGCACATCACCAATCTTGTTGAGAGTGGAAGTGTTATAAGTGGTGATGTTGGACCCACCTTGCTAGTGTTTAAACCTATATCAGCCATAAAAAATCACAGAAAATGAGAAATAACATCAAAACATATGGAAACCCAAGAAAACACAAAAAGCAACACAAGATAAAGAGAAAAAATGATTATGAATAGGGAATTAGTCGATGGCATCTTTTCCCATAGATGACAACTATGTATCCTTGGGTCACCAAATGGATATGGTTGGATCTAGGCTTGCCTGAAACTAAGAATAGGGTAAGGTCGGTGACCTAATGACAACCATTTTGACGCTTAAGTTAGAGAATGTTTGAGAATGCTATTAGAGGCAATTGAATAGTGAAAATATAAGAATTAATGTAAAACGTATCTGAGTAGGCATTAGAGCCTATTTATATGATGATAGGAGACATCCTGGTGTGATTCCTAAAATTTCGTTGATTAATGCCAAGCTGTTCATATGTTACAGAATCGTACCTTGTTAGCATGATTCTCGATGATAATCGCGCTAGTCATTCTCAATGACATCACGCTTACTGCTCTCAATGGCTTTTTATCTTTTATCCATGTCATACTAAGCTCATTATTGCCATTCTGAGCTCTATCTTAATCAGCTCTGTTGTAAACTGATCAGATGGTTTGACCAACCTCGTTGTATTCGGGGTTGATAGTCCTGAGTTGATGTCAAATTGCCTAAATTGGGTTTGTCTTATCCCTGAGTCTGATCTCTCTTGGGTCTAGTCAAACTTGATGAGTCTGACCGGTAAAAATTGGATTAGATTTTGGAATGGACTATGCCACTATCTCAAATAATGATTTTATAGTTACTCAAATTAATATTTAAAGAATTTTATGTTACAAATTATAGTTTAGAGACAATCTTATTATCATTAGTGAATATATAGTAAAGAATGAGGGGTCAATTGACTTCTATTTTTAAAAAATTTTCTTTGTATGTATTGGCCTATCATAAATTTAATTATTAAACCTTTTTTTGATAAAATTCAAAATTAGTTAAGACAAAAACCATATTATCCATTTATAAGTTTATTTATTTTTAAAATTTTACTCTAACTTTTTAATAATAAACTTTGTCAATACAAAATGATATAATTTTACTTATTATAAATTGATAAATATTTTGAATGACCTATATGGAGATATATTTTGATAACATTAATCATAAGGTAATTTTAAAAAAAAAAAATTTCAAGTATTAGATTTCATTGAGTTTAATTATTTATTTTATTTTAATAATATTTTATTATTTATTTTATATATTAATTTAAAAAAGAATTTCTAGATCTACCACTGCTTATTATAAAAACTAAATTGAGAAATGGTGTGTTAAAATTTTATAATTATATCTTCTTCTTCTTTTTTTCATCCTATCAAGTAAGCCATGTAATGAAAGATGTCTCATCTTATTTTTCACATGAAGTTTACATAGATTTCATGAAAGGCATAGGGAACAAGTCCTGGGATTCCTAGGCCACATCCTAAATAATCGGTTTTCAAGGGCTTCTTTTTCCTGTTGAATAATGATTAGAGACTATTGAGGTTTTCCAATTTCACCTACCAAATGATCCCACCCACAATCGAATCCTCTCCCTAAAAGCGCTCCATGCCTATTAATTAGCCGTTATTTCTGTAACTCGACCATCATTTCAACAATATACCTTACTTCACACGCTCCTTACGCTCGCACTCTCTTTATACACCACTGCCCTAGGTGTCGTATTGTTATTGGGTTGTGGGATTCACTTTGGCATGTTGTTGTGGTTTCTAGCAACGCCTAATGTTGTTTGATTAAGTTGCAATATGATGGACCCAAAAGTGTATTAGGTGGTTTGTTTTAGCCAACTAAATCATTATAAAGACTTGTTTAGCAAAATTACCAAAATGCTCCACCTCTTTATGTATTATTTTCTTAGTTTTATTATAATTAATAATTTTTTAATACATTAATTATATATAAATTAGTTTGAATTTGATTTCAAATAGAAGTAAATGATAAAAAGTATTCATGTAGCAGATTTTAATTAAGTTGAATATTAAAGTTTAATTATCATTGTATTGATTATATATCAAATATAACTAATTTAAGAATAATAGCAATGAATCGCTATTAAAATCATGGAAATTTTAATAGAATACTTGTTTCTATATAATCCATACACACGCACACTTCACATCTAATATCGAGATTCTAAAAGATACTCTTCATTGTCGCAGACCTATATACGCGTGTGCTTTATAGAAAAAAAAAACTAATTTAAAAATAAAACTTAATTGTTAGCATTGATATAATTCGGGCCTGTTTGGCATTATTATTAGAATAGCTGTTTAAAAAAATCACTTATTTAGATATACTAATTAGAGAGTATTAAAAATAATTTTAAATTAAATTTGATAAATTTTAATCATAAAAATATTAAAATAACATAACAGTTTTTTTAAAATTATTTTTTTTAATAACATTTAAAATAATATTTTTATTTAGAAAAATAGATTTTAACATCCAAACTCCCAAATTGGTATTTCAACTTGTTTCACGTTAATTATTAAACTTTTATTTATATAATAAAAATAAAAAAATATATATAAATATTATTAATAAAATGCTTTATTTATTTTAGTTAGTATTTATTTTACGTGTGTTTTGCTAGTAGTTGATATTTTTATGCCCGCCCGTGATTTATTTTTTTAATGAATTTTAAAAATATATATTTATTAACTAATAAACTTTAAAATTAACATAAACTTTTCATCAAAACATATAAAATTAAAAAAAAATTAAAAAAAATTCTAAATCAAAACTATGAAAACATCTAAAAGACAATGAAATTCTAATTATATGTAAGTTAATAATTATTAAAAAAAAAAAAACTTTTTTCTCAAGAAACTCTATTCAAACAAAAGTATATGTTACCTCGGTAAAACGACAGTAAAGATCAGTAGTCTTTCTTCATGCGGGAATCCTATTCAAGTAAAAGTAGTAGGAAAAGTTATAAGTCTTAATTTTGGTAATGAAATAAATCAAAGGCACTACAACATATTACCAGAATAAAAAGATGATGAAAATTAAAATTCTTTCTTCTTACATTAAAAATCCTATTTAAACAAAAATAATTAACTCAATTTCTACATAGTTTACCACCTTTAAACTTGATTTTATAAAAAAAAAATTATATTGTTTATTAAATAGCAAATTTACAAATTGTAATTTGTGAATACATAAAGTATTTAAGTATATTAGGATACTTTTAATATGATTTTTATTTTGCTTAACATATAATGATTAATTTAATTTTTAATTAGATAAAAGATTCTTGATAAAATTATATTTCATAATAAAATAGGATTGAATTGAAGTAGAGAAACAATTTAACCAATGAAATTAAAGATTTTTTTAAATAATAACCAATTGCTATATTATTTTTTAACCAATCAAAACAAAGGGTAATTTATAATTTGAGGCATCAGTTTATAATTTTAAGAGTGTAAAATAAATAAATATAAAATTCTTTATTTTTTTATACAATCATATTATACTAATTATTGAGTTAACAATGCTCAATATGAGACTCTTTGTAACACCCCTATCTGCATAGCCTGGTATATTTTACTGTTCCGGTGACCGGAGTCAGTCCGGATAATCAAGGGGATTAGAACCACACATAAGACAACTAGATAAGCCATAAACACAAATAATTAGTGATTGTCAATTAGTTAAGTATAAATAAGAAAAACAGAACATAAGAAGTTAAACGAGCCGAGAGTCACAGTGATGGGTGACATTCTCGGGAATGACTGCGAAGTCGATTTAAACTCAAATTTCGAACTGTAAAATGTGAAGCCGCGGTCCTTAGGACCATTACGAACACTGTGGATAAGAGAAAATCACGAAAAAGAATTGTTAAGCCAGTCAAATAATTAGGTCAGAGATCCAGAAGAAATATTGAATTATTTATAAACCGGGTTGAACCGGCGAGGGGCAATTTGGTCAATTAACCCTGAGAGCTGACTCCTGACTTAACTGTCAAATAAAATCGGAGAAAAGAAAATTTCGGAGTCGGGAATTAAATTCAAGAACTAATAGGAAAAAAAAACAAAAAGAGAGAAAATGAAAAAGGTGTAGGGAGATGACATCATGCATGATACCATAAAGATTATAATTAATAAATTTAATTAATTTGATTTTTGGGTCTTCTATAAGGATAAAAGTCATAAAAGAAAAGAAAAAAAAAACTAAAAGTCCTTCTTCTTCCCTAAGTGCCGCCTCACTCCCTCTCTCATCCTCTCCCTCACAAAACCACCATGAAAGTTCATCTTTGAGCTTGAAAAACCAAAAATCTCACCATAGAAAATTATTTTACCATGGTTAAAGCTTGTTTTGGCAACTAGAAGAGGAGATTGAAGAACAAAGAAAAAGAAAAAGGAAGAGAATTGAAGAATTGGACATCAAAGATTGAGGTTAGTGATTTAAGTTGCAAAATTAGTTTATTAGTTGTGTTTATAGCTTGATTAACTTAGAAATAAACTTAAAATAAAATGAAATAAATTGTTGAGGGACCATGAGTAAATTTCAGCCAGCATGTTGTGGAGGTGTATTTGCATGGTTTGATTGAATTTAATATGTTAAGCAAGCTTGTATGGATGTGGTAATAGGATTGATATGCATTGAATTAGTTAAATGCAAGAATTTGTGAATTAGGGTTTTGGACCCTTAGGGTTTAGAGACAAAAATGTGAAAAATTGGTAAATATTGTCTTTGACCTAATTTGAAGTAAGAAATAGTCAATGGTGACCAAATGAAGTGTGTTGAAAGTGTTGGAGTTGAAACCAAATTCGGATTCAGTGTGGTCATGCTGCTGGCAGCATGACCAAGGTCCCTTTGAGGGATCAAAACTGAAAATTTACAAGTCCAATTGGTATGAGACCAATTGGGAATGAAAATAAACACTAAATGATACAATTTTTATTTAGGAAGCATGCCCAAAAAGTGACCAAAACTTAGTGAACAAATTGACCAAACTTGGAAAATCTCAATCTGCCCTGTACAAACTGACCAAATGAACAGTGTTTGTTCATTTGGCCATAACTTGAGCTAGGAAGGTCTAAATGACCTGAAATTTTACCAGTAGACAGATGAGATATAGACCTAAAACTTTCATGAAGAACATAAACCCAAATTATGTCATTAACTAAGTCATTTGGCCACCCAAAGTTGATGACCTAAAACTGCCAAAACCAAAATTTGCCCAGTAAACTGGGTTAAGTTCAATCCGGCAGCTATGGTTCAAATGGCTATAACTTGAGCTACAAAACTCCAATTAGAGTTATTAAAAAAGGAGAATAAACTTAAGACAATAAGAAACATTTTCTGTAAGAAAGTTTTGCCAAATTCCAACAGCAAGATGACTAATGGAACAGTGCAACTTTAGACACCAAAACTGAAAAATTTCAAATTTGCCTAAAACACTTAGAATTTGAATAAACAACCAAAACCAACAAATTTAGTGACCAAAATGTGGTATGTGGGTGAAGTTGAAGTTCCCATACCTATTAAGCATTAGAAAGTCAACAAATTGACTTGAATAGTACCATGAATAGTAACTCTAAAATGAAAATTTCCAAGAATATTAGTTAAGCATATTTATGCTAGAATTAAGTATTTATGAAATAATTATTAGATTTATTGTGAAATAAGATAATGAAACACTATAAATTTTGTGTTTTTGTTGAAAAAGACCCGAAAGGTATAAGGAACTGAGTCAAGGCCTAGAGGCGACTCACGTCAAGTTTGTGCACAAAAATTTTAAATTATAGTTTTCATAATAGAAATTGATTTGTTATACATTGTGAATGTGTTTGTTCATTATGAATTTTAAGAATGTTATGTTGCCTATTCTACAATGGAAATTTGTAAGGAAAATTAATTATTGATTTGTATGAAATATTTGAACAATATGGTTTTGAATTTAGTTATGGCTTTGAAAATCTTATTTAAAAAATAGTGTGTTGCCTACTTTGTAAATGAAAAGTTTAGAATGAAATATGATTTGTGAATTGTATAAAATATTTGAATAACTTGATTTAAATTATTTTTAATTCACACTTGGCATGGCAATACTAATATGTTCCTCCTCCACTTGTGGGGTGAGTATGATATTTGATCACTTTCCTTCCTCTCTGGCTTTCCAGTCTGAGGGGTAAGTTTGGATGAGTACTCATTAGCTAGCTAGCCACCTCCCTCATTGCTTTCGATTAGTGGGGTGAGTATGCCTTATCGTGATGTACACATGACATGTTCGAAAATTTTATGTCATGGCCTAAGTTATGTTATTGTTTGGCAACACTATGTTTATTAAATTGTTTGATCAAGTTGTGCTGTATTAAGCTTTGAAAATTATGATTTGTTATAAATATGATTTGAGAAAAAAATTTGTGAAATGCGATTATGAGATTTTTGAATGATGATTTGTTCATAAATGTTTTATATTATGCATTTTATACTTTATTGTGCACCACTGAGTATTTATATACTCAGCGATAGCTTTAACTTGCTATCGCAGATAGAGAAAAGGACATAGCAGCTGAGCGAGTTGCTACAGTTAGAGAGGAGCACAATTGAAGAATTTTTGTACGGGTATTTATCTATACCCTGGTAGTTTAGTTTGATATAAATATGATAGTATGCATATGTATCTCTGTAATTTGAGCAGTTGTACAGATAACATTGTAATAATATTATTTTTGAGATTTTGTATCTGTAAATTAACTTATGATTGTAAATTAATGATTTAAAATGCAATGTGCATGAGTTATGAAATATTTTGAGATATTAATTCTTGATTTGAAATTTGGATTTTGAATTGAAGTGTTCCTATTGCTGTTGATTTGAAGTTTGGTGGTTGCAAATGGAGTTGGGAGTTGTGAAAATATATTGGGAGTGTTTCTATTTTTAGGTTTTGAAGAACTGTTTTCTCAAAATACAGACGGCACTCTGCCGAAATTTTTATAAAAATTGCAGAAAAATAAAATGGGACAAAAATCTTAACTAGTTTTCAAACTTCAATTAAATGTTTTTATTTCCTACCAAAATGCTCACCACTTCCAAAATATAAGAAAATGGTTTTAAAATCTCTTATAGTATATGTAATAGATTACCGGTAGGTGAAGTACGATAATTCATTAGGTGTACTATGGGAACATGTTACATCTTACAAGGAGTAGGGTGTCACATGTTTAGTGATATCAGAGCAAAGTTTTAAAATAAATTTTGAACTGTGAATTTGAAATATTTTATCGGTAAATACAACTGCTCAAATGTTTAATATATATGACATATTTACATCATGAATATGCACTAACGGAGGTCAACCTCCTTGTGTTTGTTATCAGAGAGTAGAAAATTTCTGGAAAACGGAATGGAAGAGGGAGATCATTTCGTAGGGCAATCTGTCAAGGCTGAGGCCCAAGGAGAAGCCTCAGCACTCCAAAATGTGAGTGGGTCGGCCACTCCAGCTCCTCCTCAAGTACCGCAGTTCCCTGCTCAGTTTGCACAGTAGATGGCTGCGTTCTTTCAACAAATGGCAGGAAATGTGCCACCTTAAGCACAGACACAAGCACCTGTAGCACAACCACAGCCTCCGGCTCGGCAATATGAGAAATTAATAAAATTTGGGGCTACAGAATTCAAAGGAACAGTGGATCTACTGGAAGCAGAACAGTGGTTTGAGAGGATGGAACGGGTTTCAGAAAACTACAGTGTGCTGAAGAGTTGAAGTTCGAATATTCAGTATCACTTCTCCAAGGGGATGCATATGAGTGGTGGAAGACCATCCCCTACAGTCTGGTAGAGCCACCAGTCCTCACATGGGCAGACTTTTTAAGGGAATTTTGGCAAAAGTGGGTCCCCGATACTTATGTAGACATGAAGCTGCAAGAGTTTTTAAGGTTGAAGCAAGGGGATAGAACTGTAGCAGAGTATGAGCGGGACTTTTCAAGGCTAAGCCATTATGCTGGAAGCTTAGTCTCCACCCCTAGAGACCGATGTAAAAGGTTTGAGGCTGGGTTGAGGCTTAGCTTGAGAATGCAAGTGGTAGGGTTCCGACACCAGAATTTTTCTGAATTAATTTCACAAGCCCTGGAACTGGAAAGGATAGAATCAGAATGGGTAATGAAAAAGGGTACACAAGAGAAAGAGAAAACTAAAAAGGTTACTGGTCATGCTACTAAGAGTGACTCTGGGAAAAGAAAACATTTTGAAGGATCTAGCTCGCGCAAATCGGGTAGAGGTATATCTTCTAGACAAAAATCATCCCAATCTAATCAGCAAACTCAACAGAGACGTAGAAATATGCTATCGGATCGACTTTGTGAGACTTGTGGTAAACTACATAGTAGAGTATGTTATAGAGCTATAGGAGCATGTTTCAATTGTGGAGGGACTGGTCATTTTGCTAATGATTGCATAAGTCCACACCGTTATGGATCATTCATCACTGTAGAAGGATCAGCCCAAGTTTCTACCCCGAAGAGTTTACCAACAGTTGGTAGAGGCAGAGGCAGAGGTAGGGGTAGTACACCTGGAAGTCAGAGTACTGTGAATCAACCAGGACAAGGTGATGCTCCAGTGAGAGTATACACTATGCGACAGAAGGACGAGGATGAGACTTCTGGTATGGTTGCTGGTATTTTCTTAATTCTTAACTGAGATATGTATATGTGTAAAAAAAAAAAAAATTTGATATGTTAGTGACTAGTCTTTTTAAAATTAATTTTGGAAGAGTTTGTTAGTGAAAAGTATTTGCTAGCACATAAGAATTTGTAAAGTTAATTAGTAAGCCTAATTATGTAAGGAAAGAGAACCTAAAAGTAAGTTATAGTAATATAGCTACCTTAGATGCGGGTAAGGGTATTACTGCTGATAGATGTCAGTGGGTACCATAATCAAAATAAGTTCAAGATATTAGTGAATTTAAAAGAAATAAGATATAGGGAAGTTTGTTCTATTGGGATGTATCGTAGTAACTATGCAATATTCTTAATGTTTGTGCTGTAAGCTGTAGATTATAGTACTGACTTGGGATTTATTGTGTAGAGCTACGTACTACCCAATAATACACAAGAATAAGAATAGTTGCAAACGATATCTGTTTTGGTACAGTTATGATAAGATAAAGTTTTCTTATTGGAAAGGAGTTTAAAAATCCTAACCTGGGATTTAAAACTCTAAAGTTAGAATATTAAAAGGTTATAGTTCAGTACAAAAGAAAATAATGACTACACATCAGTGCAAAATAAGCTATAGAATATCGATAAATAAAAATAAATAGAACAGTAAGAAATGAGAAAAATACTAGATGAGGAATTACCACCAAGGAAAGCAATTTACTTAAGATGCGTAACGATATTCCGAATTATTTTATCAAGAAAGAAATAAGTTAAACCAAAGCAAACAAGATAGTGCAAAATGGCACATAGGCCTTGGTCATAAATGGAGATGGTAAGATAATGGTTATGGACATATTGCCAAGAAAGAAACGACCACAAAAAAAAATAATTAGTAAAACAACAGCAAGAAAAGACTAAAATATTCTAAACTAAACTGAAGGTTACATCAAATGATTAAGAGATTTGATAAGAAAAGAGTAAAACTAAGTTCTCACCCATAGGATCACACGAGGTCCTAGAAAAGCGGATCCACTAGCACACAGATTTGCTTACCTCTAAAATTGAAATGAATTTGAATCTAACTTATGACAGAAGCTCATAAGAAACTTGGCACACGAGGTAAGCAATCGATGAGTAAATAATATTGGTTAAAGTACTAAGGAACCATCATTCAGGCCAGGAAGCTACTTAGGAGCATGAATAGGATATGAGGAGACAACACCCACAACTATTCAGAGACTGATACCAGGTAAAATTTCAAGGACGAAATTATTTTAAGGGGGGGAGAATTATAACACCCCTATCTGCATAGCCTGGTATATTTCACTGTTCCAGTGACCGGAGTCGGTCCGGACAATTAAGGGGATTAGAACCACACTTAAGACAACTAGATAAGCCATAAACACAAATAAGTAGTGATTGTCAATTAGTTAAGCATAAATAAGAAAAACAGAACATAAGAAGTTAAACGAGCCGAGAGTCACAGTGATGGGTGACCTTCTCGGGAACGACTGCGAAGTCGATTTAAACTCAAATTTCGAACCGTAAAATGTGACGCCGCGGTCCTTAGGACCATTATGAACACAGTGGATAAGAGAAAATCATGAAAAAGAATTGTTAAGCCAGTCAAATAATTAGGTCAGGGATCCGGAAGAAATATTGAATTATTTATAAACTGGGTTGAACTGGCGAGGGGCAATTTGGTCAATTGACCCGAGAGTCGACTCACCTAATCACAAATAAAATCGGAGAAAAGAAAATTTTGGAGTTGGGAATTAAATTAAAGAACTAATAGAAAAATAAATAAAAAAAAAGAGAAAATGAAAAAGGTGTAGGGAGATGACATCATGCATGACATCATGCATGATGCCATAAAGATTATAATTAATAAATTTAATTAATTTGATTTTTGGGTCTTCCATAAGGATAAAAGTCATAAAAGAAAAGAAAAAAAAAACTAAAAGTCCTTCTTCTTCCCTAAGTGCCGCCTCACTCTCTCTCTCATCCTCTCCCTCACAAAACCACCATGAAAGCTCATCTTTGAGCTTGAAAAACCAAAAATCTCACCATAGAAAATTATTTTGCCATGGTTAAAGCTTGTTTTGGCAACTAGAAGAGGAGATTGAAGAACAAAAAAAAAGAAAAAGGAAGAGAATTGAAGAATTGGACATCAAAGATTGAGGTTAATGATTTAAGTTACAAAATTAGTTTATTAGTTGTGTTTATAGCTTGATTAACTAAGAAATAAACTTAAAATGAAATGAAATAAATTATTGAGGGACCATGAGTAAATTTTGGCCAGCATGTTTTAGAGGTGTATTTGCATGGTTTGATTGAATTTAATATGTTAAGCGAGCTTGTATGGATGTGGTAATGGGATTGATATGCATTGAATTGGTTAAATGCAAGAATTTGTGAATTAGGGTTTTGGATCCTTAGGGTTTGGAGACAAAAATATGAAAAATTGGTAAATGTTTTCTTTGACCTAATTTGAAGTAAGAAATGGTCAATGGTGACCAAATGAAGTGTGTTGAAAGTGTTGGAGTTGAAACCAAATTCGGATTCAGTGTGGTCATGCTGCTGGCAGCATGACCAAGGTCCCTTTGAGGGACCAAAACTGAAAATTTACAAGTCCAATTGGTATAAGACCAATTGGGAATGAAAATAGACACTAAATGACACAATTTTCATTTAGGAAGCATGCCCAAAAAGTGACCAAAACCTAGTAAACAAATGGACCAAACTTGGAAAATCTTAGTCTGCCCTGTATAAATTGACTTCATTTGGCCATAACTTGAGCTAAGCAGGTCTAAATGACCTGAAATTTTACCAGTAGACAGATGAGATATAGATCTAAAACTTTCATGAAGAACATAAACTCAAATTATGCCATTAACCAAGTCATTTGACTACCCAAAATTGGTGACCTAAAACTGCTAGAACCAAAATTCGCTCAGAAAACTGGGTTAAGTTTAATCCGGCAGTCATGGTTCAAATGGCTATAACTTGAGCTACAAAACTCCAATTGGAGTGATTCAAAAAGGAGAATAAACTTAAGACAATAGGGAACATTTTCTATGAAGAAAGTTTTACCAAATTCCAACAGCAAGATGACCAATGGAACAGTGCAACTTTAGACACCAAAACTGAAAATTTTCAAATTTGCCTAAAAAATTTAGAATTTGAATAAACAACCAAAACCAACAAATTTAGAGACCAAAATGTGATATGTGGGTGAAGTTGAAGTTCTCATACCTATTAAGCATTAGAAAGTCAACAAATTGACTTGAATAGTACCATGAATAGTAACTCTAAAATTTCCAAGAATGTTAGTTAAGCATATTTGGGCTAGAATTAAGTATTTATGAAATAATTATTGGATTTATTGTGAAATAAGATACTGAAACACTATAAATTTTGTGTTTCAGTTGAAAAAGACCCGGAAGGTATAAGGAACTGAGTCAAAGCCTAGAGGCGACTCACATCAGGTTTGTGCACAAAAATTTTAAATTATAGTTTTCATAATGGAAATTGATTTGTTATACATTGTGAATGTGTTTGTTCATTATGAATTTTGAGAATGTTGTGTTGCCTATTCTACAATGGAAATTTGAAAGGAAAATTAATTATTGATTTATATGAAATATTTGAACAATATGGTTTTGAATTTAGTAATGGCTTTGAAAATCTTATTTGAAAAATAGTGTGTTACCTACTTTGTAAATGAAAAGTTTAGAATGAAATATGATTTGTGAATTATATAAAATATTTAAATTACTTGATTTAAATTATTTTTAATTCACACTTGGCATGGCAATATTAATATGTTCCTCATCTACTTGTGGGGTGAGTATGATATTTGATCACTTTCCTCCCTCTCTGGCTTTCTAGTCTGAGGGGCGAGTTTGGATGAGTACTCATTAGCTAGCTAGCCACCTCCCTCATTGCTTTCGATTAGTGGGGTGAGTATGCCTTGTCGTGATGTACACATGATATGTTCAGAAATTTTGTGTCATGGCCTAAGTTGTGTTATTGTTTGGTAACACTATGTTTATTAAATTGTTTGATCAAGTTGTGCTGTATTAAGCTTTGAAAATTATGATTTGTTATAAATATGATTTGAGAAAAAAATTTGTGAAATGCGATTATGAGATTTTTGAATGATGATTTGTTCATAAATGTTTTATATTATGCAATTTATGCTTTATTGTGCACCACTGAGTATTTATATACTCAGCGATAGCTTTAACTTGCTGTCGCAGATAGAGAAAATGACATAGTAGCTGAGCGAGCTGCTACAGTTAGAGAGGAGCACAATTGAAGAATTTTTGTACGGGTATTTATCTATACCCTGGTAGTTTAGTTTGATGTAAATATGATAATATGCATATGTATCTCTGTAATTTGAGTAGTTGTACAGATAACATTGTAATAATATTATTTTTGAGATTTTGCATATGTAAATTAACTTATCATTGTAAATTAATGATTTAAAATGCAATGTGCATGAGTTATAAAATGTTTTGAGATATTAATTCTTGATTTGAAATTTAGATTTTGAATTGAAGTGTTCCTATTGCTGTTGATTTGAAGTTTGGTGGTTGCAAATGGAGTTGGGAGTTGTGGAAATATATTGGGAGTGTGTCACATCCCGACTTAGCTGTCCGGACCGACACCGGTCACCGGAACAGTAGGATGTACGGAGTGGTTATCGGGAGGGTGTTACAGAGTGTTTCTATTTTCATATTTTGAAGAACTGTTTTCTCAAAATACAGACGGCACTCTGTCGAAATTTTTATAAAAATTGCGAAAAAATAAAATGGGACAAAAATCTTAACCAGTTTTCAAACTTCAATTAAATGTTTTTATTTCCTACCAAAATACTCACCACTTCCAAAATATAAGAAAATTATTTTAAAATCCCTTGTAGTATATTTAATGGGTTACCAGTAGGTGAAGTACGGTAATTCATTAGGTGTACTACGGAAACATGTTACATCTTACGAGGAGTAGGGTGTGACACTCTTGCATCAATTTTAATATATAAAAATTATATATGGTTAGAATAATTCTCATCGAGATTAAATTTATAAATCTCATTTAAATACTATTAAATCCATCGTTAGGCTTTGTTTAATGCAATAACAATTTTAGAATCAATAAATTTTCATTCTTATTTTATTTAAAATATATTATTTTTAATTAAAATAAGGAGTGTAATATGTTTAGTATCCGAAATAAATTTAGAGCAAAGAATAATTTTGTTAAAATTAATTTAGAATAATTTATATAAAAAAAATTAATTCAGTCATACAATTGTATTTTTTTATATACTTTTTTTTTGGCAACCTAATATGTATTGCATAGGAAAATAAAAATAAATAAATAAATAAATTCAAAAAAACTTATTATATTATTTAATTTAAGAAGTGACATTAAGTAATTCAAATAAAAAGAAAATCCTATCTTACTTGAATTATATTGCCAATAGAACGATTTAACATATTCAATAATAAAATAAGAACACATGATACTTTTGAAACAAAGCATTTCTTAATTTGAATTAACAAGAAAACACACTTGCTCCTAGTGTGAGCATTATTTGGTTCAAATCGAATAAATCAACCTGAACTACCTTAATTTGATAATTCAGTTCGGTTTTTAAAATGATTTGGTTCAGTTTGATTTTATATTATGAAAATTTTAGTTATTTCAGTTTGATTCGATTTTGAAAAGAAAAAAATTAGTTAAACCGAATCGAACTAAATAATTTTATTGATTTTTGAATTGATTTATTTTTATGGAAAATTTATAAATTATATGTAATTATATATATATTATTTAATTTCATTGATTAATAATTATTAGATTCAAAACAAGGTCAAAATCAGACTAATAACTTGAAAATCAAGTTTAAATTAAAAAATAATCAAAAATCAAAACCGATTGATTTAAACCAAACCGAACTAAAATAGAGTGATTCGATTCGATTCGATATTTCATCCATTTTGATTTGGTTAGATTTTTAAAATATATAATTTAATATCCATGATCTAATTTAATTTGATTCGATTCGATTCGATTGAATCGAATGTTCACCCCTACTTGCTCCAATAGCTCTATTGTAAGTTAAATATTTTAAATTTGTTTCATCAGCTCAAATTTAAAAAAAAAAAAAAAAAAGTCTATATAAACGGGAAAAACAAAATGACACTTAAAAAAAATATGAATCCTCCTCTTTAATTGAACAAATTAAAAAAAAATTATATTTAAATAGAAAAAACGGAATAGCATTTCAAAAAAAAAAAGTTCTCCTCTCCTATTGAAAATCTAAATATAATATAATTATATAGAACTGTTTAAAATACTTTTTAACTTACCACCAAATGTAACATAAAAGATTAAACGAAATTCACATTTTTTCTTTAATTTTCAATTGCTCAAATTTTTCCTCAATTTTTTTTTTTATTTATCATAAATTGAATGAGTTAACTATATTAATACAAATATATAAATACATAGAGATAGTTTGGATCACTATATTTCTTTTTATTATAAATTTTGATGAGATTCACATACTATATATTATAAAGGTCTATTAATTTTAGGACTTTCATATACAAATATAAAATTTTATGATATCCTGAATCACCAAAATTTTAGTAGCATTATTATATGATTATTTAAAGATAGTGTACAACTAATATGCTCTTCAAAGAAAAAGAATTACTAATAATGTAATTGGCTAAGTTTTTATAGGTTAAGAATTCATGAAAATTAAAATAAATTAATTAAAAAATAATTTTTTATAGAAGTTTTAAAATTAAAATTTTAATTTTATAATTGTAAATAAAACTCAAGTAAGTATGATTAGGGACGTAGAAGTTGATTGTAAATAATTAGGTTATTGTAAATAACTATAATTAAATTTTTATAGTATAAATATTTAACAAATATTTAAATAGTAGTAATATTATAATTATTATAGGTATTATAGAGGAAATAATTATTAATTATTATAAATAAAATAATTTTCTTTTAAAATATATTTATGCTTATAAACTTAAAATAAAATTTTAATAAAAAAGATTTTTTTTTTCAATGGTTTTGATAGCTTAATTAATTTTTTTTAATATCTTTTTTTTTCAATGATTTTTATAGCTTAATTATTTTTTTAATTTTTAATATCATAAATAATATAAAAAGAATCCTACCTTTTTTTAAATTACTTTAATTTTCAATACTTAATTAAATTTAATTCCTCATTAGTATAATTAATTTTGAATTACATAGCCACTTAAATTTAGTCCTTCATTGTTATAACACTAAATTACTATGGGTATTTTAAGTAAACTTAATGTTCCCCTATCATATATATATATATATATATATATATATATATATATATATATATATATATATATATATATTTCTAATTTATTTAATTCCTAAGGAAATCTTTTCTAAAAAAAAAATTAAAATAACCAAGAAACTTTTATTTAACAACATTAAAATTGCCTTAATTAAGAAGTTTTAAATTTAAATATAATAAATTAATTATAAAATAACTGAAATATCAAATAAATAAATTAGTGAAAACACATTAATCAATTTTGTAGGGGAGTTTGTCTGTTTTGATGTATAATGAAATCAAATTATGTAGGGCAGTGTGACAGTGAAACTGTGCATGCAATGCATTGTGGATCCTGCCAAAAGTAAAGAATGAAAAAAGGAAAAAGACAGCGATGGTCCTTATTCTCAAGTCTCTTTCAATTGCAGTGCTGAATTTTTTTAACCTTTTCTTTACATATGCATATATGTACACACACACACAATCCTATGTAATTTTATTATCCTACACTATAGATCAAATTTCTTTTATACTATTAATATTAAAAAATCCAAAATTCTTAACCTCTGACACTATCATAGAAACTAAATTATTAAATTTATTGTTTTGTATTAAATTAATAATTTTATTAACAATGAATTTTTATTTGAAGTTGTCTTTAAAATTATAAATCTTTAAATTTAAAATTTAATTAAAATTAATTATATCAAAAATTAAATAATATTATGCTTTATATATATATATATACACTATTCCTTGTGAATATGCACTTTTTTTTCAATCGAATAATGAAATAATGTGGGTATATTTTTTTTTTTAGGAAAACATGGAAAATATACTTTGATTTATAAATAGAAATAAAACAATAAACAATCAATTAAAAATATAATTCTACAAGATATATCTAAATAGTAGTAATTTTTATTAATATTTTACAGTTAATTATTTACAAAAAAATTGGTGTGTTTTATGAAATCTAATTCTACCTAAAAATTAATTTAAAAGGAAGATTTGTTAAGTCTTATATTTAGCATAAATTTCTTAATTCAAATAAAGTTGGACAACACATTTTCTCATAGTCAAATATAAACATTTAGAGCATGAAATTTATAGGTATGAACATCAATGAATAACCTAATATTGTAATAAAATAAGTAAACTCTATTACTATACAGAGAATTTCACTTAAAAAATTAACTTAAATAAAAAAGTTTATATAAAAATTTCTTATTTCAAATCAAAATGGGGGTAGTACATAATTTAAACAAAGGAAACATGCATATGCTTTATATTGTAATTAACTTAATTGGTCTTGACCAATGTACTCATATTTATAAAGCTGTGGAACTTGAATTTAAATTTTAATTAATTGTATAAAAATTAATCAATATTAAAATTGTTTTTATAATTATTATACTCTGAATTTAATTAAATAAAATAAAAGAAAAAATGTTCTTAAAAAAAAAAAGAGAAAGAAAAGATACTGACAGCTGTTATCTAAGCTAATGAGAATCAAATGTGCATGCAAAAGCCCCACCCCCATGAGCACGTTGGTTAGGACTCGCACTATATATATTTATTTGCCTGGAGATTACTTTAACCTTCTTGTTAGGTAGCCTAACAATTTCATTTCTGTTAGCTCCCCTCAATCCTTCTCTATTTTATTATTTTTATTAATAACGAATTGTTATTAGAGTAAATTACTAAAGAGCTCTTTCACTTTTTTTTTTAATGTATTAATATATGTGATTATTAATAATTTTAATTTATATTTTTTAAAATTTTAATATATGAAAATTCAATCATATTTTATTTTATTTTTAATTATTTCATATTTTATTTTTTTATATAATTAATTTTAATTTATATTTTTTAAAATTTTAATATATGAAAATTCAATCATATTTTAATTTTTTATTTATTTCATATTTTATTTATTTTATTTTTTTTATTAATTAAATATTATTTTATTAATTTTTTTATCTCTCATATTTTTTATAAAGATTTCATAATAAAAATAATAAAAATATAATAATATAATAGAAATATTGGTTAACGATATAGTTATTTTTTATATATTTATTTTTTATTAATCAAATATTATTTCATACAATTTATTATTTTTTTTCTCTTAATTTTTTTATGAAGATTTCATAATAAAAATAATAAAAATATAATAATATAATAGGAATATTGTTTAAAGATATAGTTATTTTTTATTATTTTATTTTTTGTTAATTAAATATTATTTCATACTTTTTATTAATTTTTTTTATCCCTCAGATTTTTTTATAAAAATTTCAGAATAAAAATAATGAAAATGTAGTAATATAATAGAAATATTGGTTAACGATATAGTTATTTTTTATATATTTATTTTTTATTAATAAATATTATTTCATACTTTTTATTAATTTTTTTATCTCTTAGATTTTTGTAATGAAGATTTTATAATAAAAATAATAAAAATATAGTAATATGATAGGAATATTGTTTAAAGATATATTTATTTTTTATTATTTTATTTTTTGTTAATTAAATATTGTTTCATACTTTTTATTAATTTTTTTATCTCTAAGATTTTTTATAAAAATTTCATAATAAAAATAATGAAAATATAGTAATATAATAGAAATATTGTTTAATGATATAGTTATTTTTTATATATTTTATTTTTTATTAATTAAATATTATTTCATATTTTTTATTAATTTTTTTATCCTCATATTTTTTAATGAAGATTTCGTAATGAAAATAATAAAAATATAGTAATATAATAAAATTATTATTTAAAGATATAGTTATTTTTTATATATTTTATTTTTTTTATTAATTAAATATTGTTTCATACTTTTTATTAATTTCTTTATCTCTCAAATTTTTAATGAAAATTTCATAATAAAAATAATAAAAATATATTAATATAATAGAAACATTGCTTAGTTCAATTATATGATTATTTTTATCATTTTAAATATCAAAATTTTGTTATATAGTTAGAAGAAAAGTGAAAGAAAATTAAATAAATATCAAGTGGTAATACCACAGATAATGTCATGTGGCAATGCCATTGAAGAGAATGTCATACTCAGGATGGAGTCAAAAAGATTTTATTGAGGGGGCCGAGTTAATAATAATATATGAATAAAATTATTACACACCTACACATATCAAATTATAAGACTTTTTTATAAATTCAAAAAAAAATTATAACAAAATCGCTATAATAAATATAGGCATTATAAAATTATAGTTTTGAATATTATATAACTTCATAATAGATATTATATTTTTAAAAAATAAAAATCAATCGGCATCAAAATATTATATTAAATCCTTGTATAAAATTCATTGATTCAAAATCAAAAAAATATATACAAACCCAAATAGCTAGATTATATGGCATAATAATATAAGATTAAAAAATAAATCATTAAATTTAAACAGATATGAAAAATTAGAAATTAATAAAACAATGAAATAAATATATAATATAAAAATAAATGTATATTTAAGTTGATCCATTCAAAACTTACATGAGATTTTAGATCATTAATTTTATTTACTTGTGTATATGTAAATAAAATAAAATTTTAATTTAAATGAAATAAAGGAGAGAAAACAAAATAAGAGAAAAAGTAAAGGAAAAAGAATTTATATCTGTCCATATAAAAAGAGGAAGAGCAAAACTAAAATAGAAAAATAATTTTATTTTATTAATATTAAAGCCTGAATAATTAATTTTTAATTAAAAATTTATAATTATTTAATGATAATAAAAATAATTTAATTTTTAAATTTATATCATAATATATGAATTATAAATTATTAGAGACCAATAAAAAATTTAATAGGTCAATAGTTGTAACACCCCTCACCTGTCTACGGTGTAGCCGAGGAAGGCATGTCACACGGAGTGCCGGAGTACATAATCTTATCTGATTTCATTACAGTTCTTGATTTCCTTGTTCAAAAACTTTATCTAAGGTTTAGGCTATTTTTACTGTTTATCAAAATCTGACTAATTTAGAAATTTCAAAAATTTTAACAACAATCCGGCAGAGTACCGGTATCACACCCTACTCCCCCGTAAGATGTAATATGATCCTGTAGTATACCTAATGAATTACCGTACTTCGCCTACCGATAACTCATTAGATATACTATAAGAGATTTTAAAACAATTTTTATGAAATTTAAATCATCGATGAAAATCTGGTATTATAAAATTTTTTTCAAAATTTCGGCAGAGTACCGGCTGTATTTTGAGAAAAAAATTCTTCAAACCTGAAAAGGAAAAACACTCCCAATATGTTTTCTCAAATACAACTCCAAGAAACTTCATTTCATCTCACAATACGATCTCAATAATCAATCATTTCATTTTCAAACCAACCTCATCATAAAAGAAACATTTCATTGATTACAAGACTCAAAAATTAATATTACAAAACTATTCAGGTAAATGAAATCTCAAATTTACATTTACAATAATTTACATTTAATTACATATCAAAATATTTTACAAGAGTTTTTATACAACTGCTCAAATAATTTACATAAATATTATTACATGCATATATCAAAACCTGTGTACATGGGTATACCTATGATATACCTGGAGCTGATCTGAATGTGTCTTCAAAGAAGCTTACTCAATTGCTCTATGCTCTTTTCACCTGCGACAGCATACAAAGCTATCACTGAGTGGTGAACTCAGTGGTGCACAACTATAATTTAAAACATAGTACAATATACTTTAACAAAAATTACAACAAATAATTTGGAAATCTAGATACTCATCAAATTCCAAAACTCAAAATATTCATTGCCAATAATATGAATCATTTGTATAAAATGACTTTGATCACGAAGTTCAATTTATCAAATCATAACTAACCATTTAAGGTAATTCCAACAAAATCAATTATACATAAATCATAATTGAAATCACAATTCTTTACTATTCAAAAACATTCTTTATCTCGAAAATCATTCTTTAGCTCAAAAACCATTCTTTATCTCACTAACTATGCAAGACTAATCCGAAAGGGCCATCTTCGGGGTTATTCTAACTCCCTATGGTCGCGGAGGTCGAATCAGAGTCTAACTTCCTATGGTCGGAGAGGTCGAATCATCGTGCACAGTACACACCACAATAATGAATCTTCCGAAAGGGCCATAACATAAAACTTAAATCTAACCTCTAATAAGAGGAGAATCTAAGCCTGTGCACGTACCATGGTAATCAAAACACAACTAACTCTATTGTCTTCTCAACAAATGAGAGAGACGGGTAATAACCTAGTCAAGCATCTATAGTGAGATATAAAACAATATCACAATCCTTTTAGTGAGCATAAATCATAATACAATTCGATTTAAAGTCAATTCCAATATCCAATAATTTTTATACTTATCACAATTCAAATCATAAATTTGCATTTTTCCATGCAAATTGCCCATCACAATTCAAAACATGCTATATCACAATTTTCTAAAACATAATTTATTCAATCCACAACAATGCTTAATACTTATGGAAATACCATTTCACAAGGCTAAATTCATACATACTAGAATAATTTCAATAATCATTGAATTAAATCCAATGCTTGTTAAACATAATACATAAGAAAAATATGTCATTTAATCATATGAAATATTCAGAACAAAATCAGTTAAAAACCAGTTGTGCACA
Source organism: Hevea brasiliensis (assembly GCF_030052815.1). Classification (NCBI taxonomy): domain Eukaryota; kingdom Viridiplantae; phylum Streptophyta; class Magnoliopsida; order Malpighiales; family Euphorbiaceae; genus Hevea; species Hevea brasiliensis. Next base: position 49,677,921 of record NC_079495.1, on the reverse strand, counting down.
AACCTCTGATAAATGTCTCTTGGCCCTGAATCAGTGTTTCCTTCCCCTTCCCTGAGTCTTTGCTAACTGAAACACACAATTTGAAGTGTTTCAGTACTCATTTAAACTGTCTCTAATAATCAGGCTTAATAATTAATTTATTGAATTCTATTATTTTCCTTAGTCAACCTAAAATGTTGATCCTCGTTGCACTCTAGGTGAATTAAGTTTAATGTTACCGATATATCACATTTTATAGCCTTTTAGTGTTGGTACATGTTACCAAATTCACTTTCAAGTATATTGCATTTTATTGCAATTTACCGGATTTCGGTATACTATTTTGACCTAGCCGGGCGACCTAGTTCCCTCGGTTTTCAGGTTTCGGTCCAAACTACAAACTTGTAGATCTATGTCTTATTGCACGCGAGGCGAAATTTCAAGTTATTCTGAGTTGTGTAGATCAAATTATGGTCAATTTACCAATGCTGGACAGAATGTACCAAAATGTTAACTTTAGGTCATTTTTAGGTCACTTTTGGTTCGGCCAGTTTTGGTATATAAACTTGTACAAGCTATTTGGCTTGGTTCTGGCCTTTTCTGGGCTTTGGTGTCTTCATAAGAATTGTAGATATATGTCTAAACTATTCATGGTAAAAATTTCAGGTCAATTGGACCTGTTTTGAGTGAGTTATGGCCAAAACACCAACTGCTGCCCAAATGGTTAATTTTCAGGCTTTCAATTCACTAATCCGGATTTGGTCATTTTTCAAGTTACCTTCTAGGCAGAATTTTGGTAAGCTTCCTTCATGAAAGTTGGCACATTTTGTGCCTAGTTTCATCTCTAATTGGTCTCATACCAATTGGAGCCACACACTTAAGGTTCTCAGCCAAAACATACACTGCCCTATTACACATTGTCCATCCTTACCAATTACACATCCAACACTTACCAAATTAACTCTTCCATGCCAATTCTAGTTTGTAGCATAACATTAACACATTTTACTTCACATTTTTGGTCATTTTGGCAGCTTGTAACCACTCTCAACAAACACATTATAACTCAAAATTTTTCCAAGTCCAATTACAATAATTAACCACATGACATACCTCATTTACATGTCCAAATTCAAACCATTATACACATATCCATGCTGCCATCAATAACAACATCTTAGACAACCATAAACAATTAAAAACAAGCTACATATACAAAATTTCCATGGCAGCCAAAAATGTACATCTCCATTAAAACATCAAACTTCAAAAATTCTTCCATAAATCAACCACCCACAACCTTGGTTACACTTTTAATGAAACAAGAATTGAAAACACTCACTGACCACTTTTGAAGTTCTTCAAAACCTTACCAAAACTTAACTTTCTTGCTCCTAGTATGCTGCCCAAGGTATGGTGGTCAAGTTTAATGAAGGGAGCTTAAGGTTTTTATGGCTAAATCATGGTGCATGGAGGTGTTTTCACTTTGGCCATGGGAGCTTCCATGGGATAGCAAATTCTGGAGGTTGAAGATGAGTGTTGCACCTCCCAAGTGTTCCTTTTGGTGTCCATTTGCTGAAGTTAGTGGAGCACTAGTAAAGGTTTTAATGATTATTTATTTAATTTTTCAATTTTTGCACATTTTCCTCCTATCTTTTGCTATTTAGATTATGTACCACCATTTTAATTTTTCGTGACATTTTCAAAGTGTAATATCATTTATTTTTAATGGAAATTTAGGTCAAAAGGCAACTCGGGGTGTCAAATGACCACAATACCCCTATTCGGATTGCATTCCCGATTTTTCAGTAACACCGAGTTTTGTCGTTTTCTCGATTTTTTGTCTTTCTTTGTACTAATTAATTAATTTTTCTTTGATATTTCTAATGACATTTATACATCAATAGATGTTCATTTAAGTCTTAAAAATATTTTCCAGGGTTCCCCGCAGTCCAGGGCTAGTTAACGGTCCACGCCGCAACTTCCCGGTGCAGTCACCCATTGCTATGGTTCTTGGCTCGTTTAACTTGGTTACATTTCATTGCTATTATTTTTCCTTTGTTTTTCTTGTATTTTCTTTTCTTATATTTTATTATTTTATGTCTCCTCACCCATCTCTAAGTATAGTTCTAGGTATCCTAGCTGTCCAGACAACACTGGTCACTGGAACAGTAGAACACACTACCGAACATAGGGGTGTTACAACCGGTTGTAATTTGGACTAACAGTTCTGCTGAACCTACCAAAAACAGTTCACAACATATTCAAATTCACAACTCAATTTATCTCAATAATATTTCATCAGTTTCTCAAACTCAGAATCAATCTCAAAATTTCTTAAACTTAATTTTGATTAGAATCATCAAGATCAGATAATCATCTCATCAACTTGTATATCAGAATTTCTCAATTTGATAAATTTACATAACTTATAAATTAGTTAAAAATGTTTCTTTTGTACAGTATATACATATAATTTACAATATGCTAAGAATGAACAATATACATAACATGAGTAATATGAGCCTTATCTATATGCATTACTGAAGAGGTGACAACCTTGTACTCTTTTGACACTTCTACAGATCTGGACTCTAAAAATCTCAGTCAATTGTCTACTGATTTTACCTTCAGTACTTACGCCAGGAAACAATTCCATCGCGCTAAGCATTTCTGCTTAGTGGTGCAATAATACAACAATGAAATAATATATACAAATAAAGAAAGAAATAAATTATAATTCGGATCTCAGAAATCAATTTAATTTGGTATGGTATTTCTAGTATCAACTATCTTATATACTAATTTGTTCCTTTTTGGAAGTGCTAAGTTTATAACCTTTCAGTAATAATATCTAGTATACAAATTATTCTAACTGTATTCTATTTAAGTCTCTACGGTTCTGCAAATTGTATTTTTGTTATATTTCTATTGCTGATCTCTTTTACTCCTTTCATTCAATACTTAATTTAATTGTATTGAAATTTCATTATACTTAACTTAACTGCCTGAATTGAATAATGTTTTAATTGACTGCCCGTGTAGCCTATACAACTGACCAGACTGGATAAACAGTTAATATAGCACAGGGTACCTAGTACCTCGGGTCGTCACACCATCGGTACAAAGTATCTCTCGGTGTGCAAAATAGTGTGGCTAAGAAGCCATATAAAGGCAATAAGTCGAGTATAATAACATAATCTGTATAATCATAGGCTATTAAAAATCCGTATAGCCATAGGCTATTAAAATCTGTATATCCATAGGCTATTAAATCACAGTGTGGTATAATAAGCCATAAAACACAGTATGGCGTGAAGCTATTTACAGTACAGCTATCAAAACCCTATTCGCATGCCAACCTATCCAAACTAGTCAACTAGGCAAGACTAGGGCATTTACAAGCTTAAATATTTAATTCTTTATTTTTGTGGTTTGCAGGTCATTATGCCTTTCACTGGTCAATAAAAATATTGACCTTTTTTATGCATCATGGATAGGATTCTAGTATCAACATGTCACAATTTGCATTTCAATATGTTGCTAATATAGTACATTTTACAATTCTCACAAGTTGGCATTTATCGCCAATTTTATTTCTAAGACTTATTGCATGATAATGTAAATTTTTCAGTTTTAGTATGCCAGATTGATCTAGCTAAATGTCCTATTTCCCTTGGTTTTTAGATTCTGGTCAAAGAAGCAATTTTATAGGTCTATGTCTTATTGAATTTTTGCTACAGATTTCATGTCATTTTGAGTTGTATAGACCAAGATATGGTCAATTTACTAAAGCTGGACAGATTGCATTTTTAATGTAAAGTTAGGTCAATTTTTTGTCAAATTCAATTCTGGCAGATTTGGTACCCCAACTTGGGCAAGCAAATTGACTTGGTTTTGGTCATTTCTGGGCTTTAGTGTCTTCATAAGAGTTGTAGCTCTATGTCTAAGCTTTCCATTGATATAAATTTTAGATCATTTGAACTTGTTTATAATGAGTTATGGTCAAATGAGTGACTACTGCTCATATGGTCAAATTCTGGGTTACAATGGTTCTGGATAGTTTTGATACCTCAACTTGTGTAACAAATTTGACTTAGTAAATGGCATTTCTGGATTGTAGCCCTATATCTAAGATTTCCATCAATATAAAATTCAGGTCATTTGGACCTGTCTATAAGGAGTTATGGCTAATTACGCGATTACTATTCATATGGTCAGATTTTAGGTTTGCAAGGTTGCAATTCCAGATTAGGTCAATTTTCTGGTCACTTTTCGGACAGAATTTTAGTAAGTTTCTAACATGAAATTCGGCACATTTTATGCCTAATTTCACTTTCAATTGGTCTCATACCAATTGGGGTCACATATTTAGGGTTATAGGCTCAAATGTATACTGCCCTTAACACATTTCTCAAACACCAAACAAGTACACATTCAACTTGCTCCACTTTAGTTTCCCATACCTAATTCTGAATTTGTACCATACCATATTTATTCATCACTTCACATTATAGTCAATTTGATCAGAATACAAACATCCTCAATGTACAATTACAATCCTAATTCACAAAGTCCCAAAAACAACATAAAATACATAAATATACCTATCAATTACACGGAATTTCAGCACTTGCATCAATCACCAATACCATAATTTACCAATTTAATTCATGAAATCACACACTTTTCTTAGTTCATAAAGGCTGCTAAAGATCACCACTTCCATTCAAACCCCAAATCACATGCTTAATCACCACTTATACATGAAATTAGTTCACTAACATAACAAATTACTTTAATTAACATTAATTCTCATTAAATACCATCAAATTCATGTAAGAACTATTCACTTACCTTCCCTTTCCATAGCTGCCAAATTTGCTCACATCCAATACTCAATTAATTCCTCAAATTCCTTAACCCAATTACTTACCATAACATCAATTCCAACTTTACCTTAGCAAAAGGAAGAAATTGAACACTTGCACATGAAATCAATTTACTAAACCATCTAATTATCACAATCAATGTCATTACCCATCCATTATATATCAAAATAAATTAAAACCCCTTAATTTCCATGGCTGCCAAATTTATGCTCCATCAAATACTCATCTTTTTCTTCAAATTTCTCAACAATTACACTCATCACAACCTTAAATCAAAGATTAATTAAGGAAGGAAGGAAAATTATCACTAACCTTTGTATGGAGCTTGCTAAACCTCACCAATCTTGCTTCTTTTTGCTGCCTATATGTTACCCATGGTGTGTAGACTAAGTTTAATGAAGAAACTTAGAAGAAATTGTGGCTTGAAAGTGATGAAATGGGAGCTTGCATGTGCGGCTTCCATGGAAGAACAAAGAAAGCTTCAATTTTGCCATTGTTGATGAAATGAAGAAATGAGGTTATTAGTGGATAAAATCTGCTCCTTAGGTGTCCTTATATACCTCCACTAAACCTCCACTAACTCAAGGTTAATTATTTAATTAATCAACTTTTAATTATTCTAATTCATACCCCTTAATTTCTCTTAATTTCATTACATATTTAATTTCCTTTTTCATGGAGTTTCCAAAATTTAACACTACTTATTTTTAATGGACATTAGGTCAAAAGTCAATTCTTGGTGTCAATTGACCAAAATGCCCCTCTTCGGGTTGTATTTCGAATTTTTCGGTGCTACCGATCAGGTCCTTGACCCGCCTATTTTTTTAATTTTCGTTTTTATCTGTACTGACTTACTAAATTTTCTTTGACATTTTCAATATCAATTACTCCTTAGTAGACGTTTAATTTGGTCCCGAAAATATTTCTCGGGGTTTTCCGCAGTTCAGGGTTAGTTAACGGTCCCTACCGTAACTTCCCGTTGCGGTCACCCATCGCTACGGTTCCAGCTCGTTTAACCTAATTGCACTTTATCTCTTTTATTTTCTTTTAATTTTTCTTATATTTTCTTACCTTGTATCCCATCATTTTATGTCTTCTCATTATTACCAAAATGTAGTTCCAGAAATTCTGACAGTCTGTACTCTGGCTGTCTGCCCGGACAACCTCAGTCATTGGAATAGTATAACGTACAGAATACGTAAGTGAGGATATTACAACTCTTCCCCTCTAAAAAGGAATTTCGTCCTCGAAATTCATCGAATTCAAATAATTAAGACTATCGTCATCCCATAGTTTTGTTCACTCTTCCATCATTATTTTGTTCACTCCCAGCCGGATTACGGCTCTTTACTTCTTTCTCTAATGCCCTCTGTGACTCTGAGTCCATATATTAACCTTGAATAATCAAAAGTAAACAGATCTGCATTAGTGTCACCTCGACTCTTATGAATGCAATGCATGTATGCACACTATCTTTCTACTTATCTTTGCGTAAGAACGCCTAAACCGTGCTCTGATACCACTAAATGTAACACCCCTTACCCGTCTATAGTATAGCCGAGCAAGGTGTGCCACATAGAGTGCCGGAGCACCTGATCTTATCTGATTTCATTGCAGTTCTTGATTTACTTGTTCAAAAACTTTATCTAAGGTTTAGGCTATTTTTACTGTTTATGAAAATCTGACTAATTTGGAAATTTCGAAAATTTTAACGATAATCCGGCAAAGTGCCGGTTGTAATTTGAACTAACAGTTCTTCTGAACCTACCAAAAACAATTCACAACATATTCAAATTCACAACTCAATTTATCTCAATAATATCTCATAAGTTTCTCAAACTTAGAATCAATCTCAAAATTTCTTATACTTAATTTAGATCAGAATCATCAAGATCAGATAATCATCTCATCAACTTGTATATCAGAATTTCTCAATTTGATAAATTTACATAACTTATAAATTAGTTACAAAAGTTTCTTTTGTACAGGATATACATACAATTTACAATATGCTAAGAATGAATAATATACATAACATGTGTAAAATGAGCCTTATCTACGTGCATTGCTGAGGAGGTGACAACCTTGTACTCTTCTGACACTTCTACAGATCTGGACTCCAAAAATCTCAGTCAACTATCTACTAGTTTTACCTTCAGTACCTGCGCGAGGAAACAATTCCAGCACGCTAAGCATTTCTGCTTAGTGGTGTAATAATACAATAATGAAATAATATATATAAGTAGAGAAAGAAATAAATCATAATTTGGACACTCAGGAATCAATTTAATTTGGTATGATATTTCTAGTATCAACTATCTTATATACTAGTTTGTTCCTTTTTGGAAGTGCTAAGTTTATAACCTTTCAGTAATAATACCCAGTCTACTAATTATTCTAACTGTATTGTATTTTAAGTCTCTAAGGTTCTGCAAATTGTATTTTTGTTATGTTTCTATTGCTAATCTCTTTTACTCTTTTCATTCAATACTTAATTTAATTGTACTGAAATTTCATTATACTTAGCTTAACTTAACTGCCTGAATTGAATAATGTTTTAATTGACTGCCCGTGTAGCCTATACAACTGACCAGACTGGATAAACGGTTAATATAGCACTAGATACCTAGTACCTAGGGTCGTCACACCATCGGTACAAAGTATCTCCTAGTGTGCAAACAGTGTGGCTAAGAAGCCATATAATCAATCAGGCAATAAGCCGAGTATAATAACATAATTCGTATAGTCATAAGCTATTAAAAATTCTATAGCCATAGGCTATTAAAATTCGTATAGCCTTAGGCTATTAAAATCACAGTGTGGCATAATAAGCCATAAAACACAGTATGGCGTGAAGCCATTTACAGTACAGCTGTCAGAACTCTATTGGCATGCCAACCTATCCAAACTAGTCAACTAGGCAAGACTAGGGCATTTACAAGCTTAAATATTTAATTCTTTAATTTTAGGGTTTATAGGTCATTATGCCTCAATAAAAATGTTGACATTTTTATGCATAATGGATACACTACAAGAAAATAGGCCTTTTATGGGGAGAATTTTCCCCACTAAAACTCTAAAATTTGTCACCAAAAACATTTGTGGTGAAGACAAAATTCGCCACAAGTCGCCACAAGGTCGCCACTAGAAGTGCGACACAAAAGGCATTAGTGGCGAAGCCCATTTTCGTCACTAAATTTACATCTTCTGTGGGGAAATGAAAAGCGCCACAAAAGGGTAAAATAATAGTGGCAAACTATCTTCTGCACAAAAGTGGTACTTTTTGTGAGGAAATAAAATCTCCAGAATTACTTATTGCTCATTAATGACATCTAAATTTGGCTAAATACGGTATTTTTTGTGGGGAAAATAATCACCACAATTGTTAATTGCACATTAGTGGCACACCATATTCACCACATTAAATAATTTGTAAAAGATTTTAGAAAAATTTTATAGACAAATTTCTCTAGAAAAACCACTTATTGTGCCCATAATGCATTTGGGGCGAAATATTTCCCCACTAAAATATATAGCTTTGTGGGGACATTTTTTCCCCACTGAAGTATAAAACATTATAACAAAATTACCAATATTGAATTAAGAAAAGATGTCTGTGAGAAAGATGCCTGCTCATATATACTATAACAGTTAACATTTATTAATACTCATTTTATAAAATAAAATTAATAACAAAAATATGAGAAATAATATGTGATTTCCATTATAATAAAAGTGGTATAGTACAATAAAATCCTAACAAAATAGACAAATGGATACGTATTTACAATAACAAAAGATTTACAACACATTAATCAAAGATCATAGTTTAAGCAAAAGGCATTTATTATACTGCAAGGCCACAATTCAATAAAGAACTCAAATAAGCCATCATATGCAAGCAAAAATATTAAGCATGATTTACTGTCTTCTTCCTCATCTTCAAGGAATTCTTTATCATCATTCGAGCTTTGGATGTCTTTTCTATTTTTCCTAATACAATTTAAATCCACTATTTCTGGCTTCATGTCATCTCTTACTAAGGGCATTGTTATATCATCTTCCTCAACAACAATGTAATCTAAACTTTTACCACTAAGCTGTGTAGTATCCAAATATAGTTCCAAGTCATCATCATTCTCATGCCTAAGGGGAATATCATAAAAATTTCGAGGCAATGTTTTCACCACTAATCACCAATTTGAGTTCAGTTGGTCAACAACATGATATACCTACTCAACTTGGCTTGCTAAGACAAATGGCTTATCAGTTTTTAAAAATTAGGTGATATTTAAAGTGATAACCCCATTTTAGTCCTTCTTTATACCTCTTTGATCATCATAGACATCATACCAATCACAACGAAATAGCACTATTATACAATGGCTATTATATTCTAATTCAATTATTTCCATTAGCAAGCCAAAGTACTCTTTCTCTCCACTATGTGCATCCCCTCTAACAAACACTCCACTATTTTGTGTTTTTTGTTTTGAGCCATGTTTCTTTGTGTGAAACCTAAACCTATTAACAACATAGCCATTACAAGAAGTAACTCTTTTAATGGGGCCTTGTGCTAAAATTTTGAAGACTGCAACTTTTTTGCCAGCAAATTTCCTCCCCAAATCATCACATATGAAGAAAAACACACCATTATAGTATTGCAATAAACAAAATAAAATTTTGGATAAGTCCAAGTAATGACTTAATTTTATGACTCAAAAGTATTAAAATAAAGTACTTAATGATTACTTAAAATCTTGTTGGAATTAGCCTTATTATCTACAATCCTAAAGCATTATAAAGTTACAAATTGCAAAAAAAAAAAAAGGATCAATTATGCAGTGATAGAACAATATTGTTTTGACATAATCTTAGTTAATGCATAGCACATTTGATTAATAGTTTTTTTTTGCATAATCTTAATTTGAGTTTTTTTTCTGCATTTTTTTAGTTAGTACACTTCTTAATTTAAATAATTTAATATATTTTAAGCTACATTTTTACACCCCACCTGGTCAATGAACTAATAAAAATGGAGGGTTAAGGGTTTAAGATTTAACCGGGGTTGAAATGGAGTTCAATCGATATATTATTAAATAAATATTATATAATTAATAATAGGATTTTATTATAATTAATAATATTATATATGTAACACCCCTCACTCGTCTACAGTGCAGCCGAGTAAGGCGTGCCACACGGCAGTGCTGGAGCACCTAGTCTGTGATTATCTTATTTTCTAAATACTCAATTTGATTTAGGAAATCGCTGTGTGAAATTTATATCATGATTGTTTATTATTTTATGTTTTGATAAAACTGAGTGTTGCAAAATTTTTAACAAAAATCTGGCAAAGTGCCATCTGTAAATTGGACAAACAGTCCTTCTTCACCTGTTAAAAACAGTCTCAATATAGTATTCTCAAAATCACAATTTCATTCACTGTCTTAATTTCTCAGTAAAGTCAATAGACTTTCACAGTCATTAAACAGTTCTATAATATAGTCCATAATAATTCAAATATATCCAGAAAATGTCCATGTTATTTAATATGTATAAAATATTACAAACTTTAGAGCTTTCCTAATCTTACAAAATACAGGGCCGAATTTCAAAATACAACAGAAGTACAAAATGCAATATATCTTAAGTCTACCATGTATGCAATGCAATGCAGATGACTCTGGACTCCTGTGCAGATCTGATGTCTCACCTGGTCGTAGGTCTGCTGGGCTCCCCAGCTGTGTCTCCAATACCTTCGCGTTACAAAAGCAACGCACTAAGCAATTTTGCTTAGTGGTGCCAATTATAAAGAGAAATAAACTAAAATAAAATAAATTAATTGTTTATGATTTTCGATGCCTATAGTCTTTGCAGACTAATTCTTCAGAATCTTTAATAAGATTGTTCATCTAAAGCTTTTCATGTTTTATTGAGCATATTTTATTTATACTTAATTTAGTTGTACTGCATGTCAATACACTTAGTTTAACGGTCTGAATTTAATAACACTTAAATTAACTGCCCGTGTAGCCTATACACTGACCAGACTAGATAAACGGATATACTAGCACTGGGTACCTAGTACCTCGGGCCATCACACCATCGGTCACAAAGTATCTCCCGGTGTGCAAATAGTGTGGCTAAAAAGTCATATAATCAATCAGGCATTAAGTCGAGTATAATAACACAATCCGTATAGCCATAGGCTATTAAAATCATAGTATGGCATAATAAGCCAGAAAATACAGTACGGCGTGAAGCCATTTACAGAATAGCTATCAGAATCCTATTAGCATGCCAACCTATCCAAACTAGTAAACTAGGTAAACTAGGGTATATTACAAATTGATTGTTTAATTCTTTATTTTTAAGGTTTACTAGTTATTATGCAATTCACAAGTCAATGCAAATGTTGACCTTTTTAGACATCATGGATAAGTTGATTCTAGTATCAATATGTCACAATTTACATTTCAATATGCTACCAATATAGTACAATTTAGAATTCTCACAAGTTGGCATTTATTGCTAAATTACTTCAAGCTTCATTGTATGTAAATGTCAAATTTTCAGTTTTAGTGTGCTAGATTATTCTAGCTTAATGTCCAATTTCTCTTGGTTTTTAGCTTCTGGTCAAAGAAGCAAAATTGTAGCTCTTTGTCTTATTGAACTTTTGGCACAAATTTCAGGTCATTCTGAGTTGTATAGACCAAGATATGGTCAATTTACTAAAACTAGACAGATTACATCTTTAGTGCAAAATTTGGTCAATTTTAGGTCAAATTCAGTTCTGGCAGTTTTGATACCCTAACTTGGGCAAGCAATTTGACTTAGTTCTGGCCATTTCTAGGCTTTGATGTCTTCATAAGAATTGTAGTTCTATGTCTAAGCTTTCCATGGTAAAAATTTCAGGTCAGTTGGACCTGTTTTGAGTGAGTTATAGTCATCTTAGTGACTACTGTTCATATGGTCAAAAATCTGGGCTTGCACATTACCAATTCCGGATTAGGTCATTTTTAAGGTCAGTTTTTAGGCAGAATTTTGGCAACATTCTACATAAAAGTTGGCCTATTTTGTGTCTAGTTTTACCTCCCATTGGCCTCATACCAATTGGGATCATAAATTTTCACTTATGGTTCAACACACACAATCTACACATACAAGAACACTTCCAAATGACACTTCTCCTCCTCCCAAAACTACAAATATACATTTATAACACTTCTATACTATTCATCATATCTCAGTCATGTCCATTTGGGCAAAATATACAAGTGCTCCATATACATTATACAACCCTAATTTGCAAAGTTAATTTCAACATAATATATACATGAAAACACTTGATTATTACATATACCTCGTAACTATTACTTCACATACACTACCCACAATTCATCTTTACCATAATTCATCAAGAAAATTCATGAAACCAAACACTAATTCATGAATTTAAAGGCTGTCAAAAGTGGCAGTTTGCTAAGGTATACAAATTACTTTCCAAACCCTTAAATTCAATTACTCAATGTACATATACATAGAAATTAAATTACTACAACTTTAAAATGACTAAATTAACATTATTTCCATCCATTAGAGGTAAGAAAAACTCAACCAACATAGGTTCTCATGGCTGCCAAAATTGAACAATTCCATAACTCAATAAATTCTTCCATTCTCTTCACCATTCAACTCACCTCAACCTAAACATGAAGTTTACTAAAGCAAGGGAGGGGATTTGGACACTTACCTCTTTTGGAGCTTGCTAAAAACTCGCTAAATCCCTTTCTTCTTGCTGCCAATGACTTCCTCAAGTTGAATGTATAAGTTTTAATGAAGACACTGGTGAGAAAGGATGACTAGAACATGATTGCATGGAGGTGGAGCAAGGTACGGCAATAGAGTTCTTCCATGGTGGAATTCGGCTGGTTTGTGGAAGGTTGAAGATGAAGTGGTTTCTGCTATCCCAAGGCTTATATTGGTGTCCCAAGATTCAAGTTAGTGGAGCACTAAGTTCCATTTTAATGTTTGATTATTTAAAGTTTCATAAATTAGATTTTATGCCCCATTTCTTTCACTATTCATATAATGTACTACAATTAAAATTTTTATGACATTTTCAAAGTGTAATATCATTTATTTTTAATGGGCATTGAGGCTAAAAGGCAACTCTAGGTGTCAAATGACCAAAATACCCTTCTTTGGATTGTATTCCAGATTTTTCGGTAATACCGATTTTTGTCTTTTTCTCAATTTTTCGTTTTTCTTTATACTAATTTATTAATTTTTCTTTGATATTTCTAGTGTCAATTACATTTCAATAAACCTTTAATTATGTCTTGAAATTTAATTCTGAGGGTTCCCCGCGGTCCTAGAGTCGGCAATGGCCTTCCCAGTGCGTTCACCCATCGCTACGGTACCAGCTCGTTTAACTTAGTTTCATTTTTTCTCTTTTATTTTTCTTTAATTTTTCTTGTATTTTCTTTTTATTTATTTTATCATTTTATGTATATTCACTATCACCGAAGTGTAGTTCTAAACATCCTGACTTTTCTGGACAGACATTAAGATACCGAAGCAACAGAATGTACAGACTACGTACAGGGAGGATGTTACAATATATTTTACAAATAATTATTAAAATAAATTTAATTAAATTTAATATGTAATTTAAAATTTAAAATAATAATTAAAAATATTTATTACGATAATAAAATTATTCATACCAAAATAAATGTTGATAAGAGAAAATTTTATATATACTTTGTGTGTATATATATTGTTGTAAGTTAGATGAATGACTGAGTTGAAGTTGAAGTGGTTAATGGCATTCAATGGCTAAAGATTGTACCAGAGACTTATAGCCACCATTTCAATTTTTTTTCCCCTTATTGTAAGAACAATGGATTTAAGTTTTTAGGGAAAAAAGTAAATCCTATTATAAATATTTAATAATTTACTGTTCATAAATTTAAATAATGACGTTGTTGTTGTTATTATTATTATTATTATTATTATTATTGTGCGATTATAATATTTGACCATATATTATATGGATATATAAATAAAAAAATTGATCTTAAAATATGTAAAAAATTATTAGTGACAAAACTTAGCTTTGTGACACTTACCCCCCTATAGCTCTAAAGTTTATATATGATTAAGTTATAATTCTGTGCATTGACTATTAGTTTCATAGGAATGGGAAATTCATGTAGCTGGAACTATTGTAAAATATCTTGAACAGAACCCAAATCTTCTCTACTATTGCCATTCTATTTTATTTCATTCTCTTGTGGTATGTGTATCATCATTTGAAGTAGAGCTACCCTTGCTTTATTGGTTTTAATGCTAGCTTATTACTACCTACAGTAAGAGCCACTTGTTATATATAAAAAATATTTAAAAGAAAATGTCAACTAAGCATCCAGAAACATAAATACCAAATGACAAAGAACCCCGTAATTCTGGGTCCTGCAATAAGCATTTACACTACTAACAATTTTTATAACATTTGCACACCTCACCCTAAGTCACAAATCATTACATTTTTATATTATTGATTAGGCATATGAAATAGTTTATTTATCTCCTATTGTAATATTGAAAACATAGACACTCCACCCATAAATTGTTCATGAAGGGTTGATTCTTCTCATTATGAAATAATAGAACATATTCAAATTTTTTAAATATTTCTTACCATGGAAAAAAATTATCAAGCTATTAAAGAACAAAGGACTAAGGAAAAAATAGGACTTGATCCAAATTCCACTTATTGTCCATAATAGAGATAATGGAAAACCTAATCTTGATCAAGAACTCCCACAGCCTAATATTAAAGAAAATGAAAATGATGTCCCAATATTGGGTCACTCCTCTCCATCCCAAAAAACAAAAGACAAATCATTATTACCAATCCCTAGTCTCATAACAAGATAAAGGTGGAGAATTCCATAGAAAAATTATATATTTCACATCAAAAACACTGCACCAACTCATATACTACTAATAAAACCAATATGACACATTAATTATTCTCTTGTAAAGTTAAATTTGCACAGCATATTCACATCAATATTAGATTTTACCAAGTCCATTAGACAAGAATATGCAAAACAGAGAGAGCAGCATAGGGAATCAAATTTTATTCTGCTCATATAGATTAAGATTTCCTGAATTTAAATTTGTTAGCAATATAAATTTGGCTATCTCCATCTCATGAAAACAACACCATTTTGGGTGAAGACTTTAACAGAACATTCTACTCATGACCATTGTATCATCAACTCAACCAAGACTAGGAAGATTGTCAATTATAAGACCTTAGAATTTGCTTCTTTTAACCTGATGTATCAAGCTGGGTAAAAAAAAAAATGGAGGAAAAGGCTTCTATGAAGGCTGAAATAACTTGAAGACTACCACATAAATGTGAAACACAACTTTAATGTAACAAAACACTTATTTGTTCTTACATCATGCCACAAGGATTAAAATTTTGGAAATAAAAAGTTGATACTTTAACCTTGCAATTTCTAATCATATAAGCACGTCATAAGTATTAAGATTTTGGAAATAAAAAGTTGATACCTCAATCTTGCAATTTCTAATCATATAAGCAAAACACTGCACTATCACCACAAACTCACCCTCACTCTTTCTCTGAAAATGCCTAATGAATAATTTAAAGGCCAGTCCATCAATAAACCTAGACTCTTCCTATTTAAGTTTTTTCAACTATATCACTATAATTTTCAGAATCAAAAAATATAAATTCTGCCAAAAATCCAAGCATAGACCCAATTAAAGATCATCAATTAACATGTAAATTAGCCTAATCAACATCAAATTGAAAGATCTAAAACTAAATTAATAATAAAATGGATCTAAACTGAATAAAATGAAACTATATCCACTAATAATACAAATCAATGATCAAAATCCATCAAAACATGACTTAAGAATATTAAATTGGAGTAAAGGAAAAAATAGAGACTGACCATGGTTATAGGAATTGAGGAGCTATGAGATAAAAAAAAGGAGAAAGAATTTGAAGTTTGGGGATATATTTGGAGAGAGATATATATGGATGTCTATATATATGTATTTAAGTCTTTTCATTTAACAGGTACTTGTACAATAGAGAAGCAAGAGGCTACATCATCTTTTTTTATTTATTTATTTTTTCTAGTGATATGAAATTTTAGTAGAATTTGTGGATTAGAGCCAATTAGCAAAATAAAAATTCAATAATAACATGCAATTTCCCTCTCCATGGTTTTGAAAGAATGAACCCACCATGAATAAAATCTTAAACTGAAATAAAATCTACAGGAATTGATGGAATTCTCACCTCCTGCCATCCTTTTTTTTATTTATTTTTTCTGCTGATATGAAATTTTAGTAGAAATTGTAGATTAGAGCTAATTGACAAAATAAAAATTCAACAATAACATGCAATTTCCCTCTCCATGGTTTTGAAATAATGAACCCATCATGAATAAAATATTAACTGAAATAAAATCTGAAGGAATTGATGGAATACTCACGTGCTACAATGAAAATCTGCTCACTGAAGACAAATGAGCAAGCAAAACCACAACCAGATTCTTGCTAGCTTCTTTGGTCGATGAAATCTTTTACAAAATTTGCCTCCCCAACATATCACTTTTTGACAAACCTAACGAATTTCACAGCCCATTTTAGATTGAAGCTAATTTTATTACGTTTTGTTAAAGGAAATCAATGTATCGGGTTAGGGACGAGAGCTAAGGTAAGGGATGAAGGTTAAGGTAGGGATGAGAGATGAGGTACAGGATGAAGGTTAGGGTAAAAAAAGGAACGACAAAGAGAGAGTTTGCTGATTAAAAATTAAAAAATAAAAAACTTTTTATCTCTTTTATTTTTCTTTATAATATGCCTTTTCTTTTTCTTTTGCTTAAATTTTATTGGCGGGCATGGGTGGCACCTTTTTATTTACCCATTTGTGGCAAACTTGCTAATTTCCCCATAAATACAATGAATTAAAGGCGCTTTTTGCATTTGCCATTGAATAAAACTTTTAACAAAATTTTAGTGGCGATTCTATTTTCCCTACTAAAAAATTGCCACAAAAGTCTTTATTTTGTTGTAGTGATAGGTTGATTCTAGTATCAACATGTCACAATTTGCATTTCAATATGTTGCTAATATAGTATATTTTACAATTCTCACAAGTTGACATTTATTGCCAATTTTATTTCTAAGACTTATTGCATGATAATGTAAAGTTTTTAGTTTTAGTATGCTAGATAGATCCAGCTAGATGTCCTATTTCCCTTGGTTTTTAGATTCTGGTCAAAGAAGCAATTTTATAGGTCTATGTCTTACTGAGCTTTTGCCACAGGTTTCATGTCA
Source organism: Hevea brasiliensis (assembly GCF_030052815.1). Lineage (NCBI taxonomy): Eukaryota > Viridiplantae > Streptophyta > Magnoliopsida > Malpighiales > Euphorbiaceae > Hevea > Hevea brasiliensis. Next base: position 49,660,648 of record NC_079495.1, on the reverse strand, counting down.
TTCTGAGTTGTATAGACCAAGATATGGTTAATTTACTAAAGCTGGATAGATTGCATTTTCAATGCAAAGTTAGGTCAATTTTTGGTCAAATTCAATTATCGCAGATTTGGTACCCTAACTTGGGCAAGCAAATTGACTTGATTTTGGTCATTTCTGGGTTTTGGTGTCTTCATAAGAGTTGTAGCTCTATGTCTAAGCTTTCCATTGATATAAATTTCAGGTCATTTGAACTTGTTTACAGTGCGTTATGGCCAAATGAGTGACTACCGCTCATATGGTCAAATTTTGGGTTGCAATGGTTCTAGATAGTTTTGATACCTTAATTTGTGCAAGCAATTTGACTTAGTAAATGGCATTTTTGGATTTTGTGATCTTCACCAAAGTTGTAGCCCTATGTCTAAGCTTTCCATCGGTATAAAATTCAGGTCATTTAGACCTGTCTACAGGGAGTTATGGCTAATTACGTGATTACTATTCATATGATCAGATTTTAGGTTTGCAAGGTTGCAATTCCGGATTAGGTCAATTTTTTGGTCACTTTCCAGACAGAATTTTGGTAAATTTTCAACATGAAAGTTGGCACATTTTATGCCTAGTTTCACCTCCAATTAGCCTCATACCAATTGGGATCACACATTTATGGTTATAGGCTCCAATGTATAATGCCCTTAACACATTTCTCAAACACCAATCAAGTACACATTCAACTTGCTCTACTTTAGTTTCCCATACCTAATTTTGAATTTGTACCATACCATATTCATTCATCACTTAACATTATAGTTAATTTGGGCAGAATACAAACATCCTTAATGTACAATTACAATCCTAATTCACAAAGTCCCAAAATCAACATAAAATACATAAATATACCTATCAATTACATGGAATTTCATTTAAAATTTTACCATACACTTCCATCAATCACCAATATCATAATTTACCAATTTAATTCATGAAATCACACACTCTTCTTAGTTCATAAAGGCTGCCAAAGATCACCACTTCCCTTCAAACCCCAAATCACATGCTCAATCACCACTTATACATGAAATTAGTTCACTAACATAACAAATTACTTTAATTAACACTAATTCTCATTAAATACCATCAAATTCATGTAAGAACAATTCACTTACCTTCCCTTTCCATAGCTGCCAAATTTGCTCACATCCAATACTCAATTAATTCCTCAAATTCCTTAACCCAATTACTTACCATAACATCAATTCCAACTTTACCTTAGCAAAAGGAAGAAATTGAACACTTGCACATGAAATCAATTTACGAAACCATTTAATTATCACATTCAATGTCATTACCCATCCATTACATATCAAAATAAATTAAAACCCCTTAATTTCCATGGCTGCCAAATTCATGCTCCATCAAATACTCATCTTTTTCTTCAAATTTCTCAACAATTACACTCATCACAACATTAAATCAAAGATTAATTAAGGAAGGAAAGGAAATTAGCACTAACCTTTGTTTGGAGCTTGCTAAACCTCACCAATCTTGCTTCTTTTTGCTGCCTATATGTTGCCCATAGTATGTAGACTAAGTTTAATGAAGAAACTTAGAAGAAATTGTGGCTTGAAAGTGATGAAATGGGAGATTGCATGGGCGGCTTCCATGGAAGAACAAAGAAAGCTTCAATTCGGCCATTGTTGATGAAATGAAGAAATAAGGTTGTGAGTGGATAAAATCTGCTCCTTAGGTGTCCTTATATACCTCCACTAACCTCCACTAACTCAAGGTTAATTATTTAATTAATCAACTTTTAATTATTCTAATTCATACCCCTTAATTTATCTTAATTTCATTACATATTTAATTTTCTTTTTCATGGAGTTTCCAAAATTTAATACTACTTATTTCTAATGGACATTTAGGTCAAAAATTAACTCTAGGTGTCAATTGACCAAAATGCCCTCTTCGGGTTGTATTTCGGATTTTTCGGTGTTACCGATAGATCCTTGACCCACCGATTTTTTTAATTTTCATTTTTGTCTGTACTGATTTACTAAATTTTCTTTGACATTTCTAATTTCAATTACACCTCAGTAGACCTTTAATTTGGTCTCAAAAATATTTCTCGGAGTTCTCCGGGGTCCAGGGCTAGTCAATGGTCCCCACCGTAACTTCCCGGTGCGGTCACCCAGCGCTACAGTTCTGGCTCGTTTAACCTAGTTGCACTTTGTCTTTTTTATTTTCTCTTAATTTTTTTTTTGTATTTTCTAACCTTGCATCCCATCATTTTATGTCTCTTCACTATCACCAAAATATAGTTCCAGGCATTCTGACAGTCTGTATTTTAACTGTCTGCCAAGATAACCTCAGTCATCAGAATAGTATAACGTACAAACTCCGTAAGTGATAATGTTACAGTAGTATTTTTTTATAAATATTTTGAGAAATTAATACAAATCTTTTAAAAATAATTAATAAAAATATTGAAATTTATATATATTAAAATATTTAGAGTTCGGGGCCAAGGCCACCCCTTAGCCCCCGTTGGCTTGTCTCTGGCCATGTGATAGCGCCATGGGAATACCTTCCTGCTTATATATATACATTTCATTTATTTTAACATAAAAAAATTATATATATATATATATATATATATATATACATTATTTTTTTATATTAAAAATGTTTTTTTTTCATTTTATAAATTTTTTAATATTAAAATGTCATATGATTTTGTCTTTAAAATTATATTTAGAATATGATTTTGATTAATAAATTTCAAATGGAGCTACTTTTTAGTTTTTATTTAAAGATTAGAAAGTGAAGAATTAAAATGTTATTTCATTATGTTTGGAAAGAGGTTTTATAAATTAATGGAAATTTTTGTAAAGCTTTAAAAGCATGTATTTGTATTCGGAGAATTTCATGATTTTTTAAGATAAGGGGTTCTTTTTCAAAGATTTTTAAAATTTAAAATTTTTATTTTTCAATCTATCAAATTAATTGATAAATTAATAAGTTTTTCTAAATAATTTTAAAATTTTTACTTCCTCTTAAACAACAAAAACTTATAAAAGCACAAAACATGAACATTTTACTTAAAAAAATATTATTTTACTCTGCTTTCTCTAAATTGATTGTTAATTATGAATATTTAAAATTTTTTTATTTTTTAATATTGGGAAGAGATTGTCATTATCGTAAATTATCAGAAGCTTTTTTACATATGGCAAAATTTATATTTGGGTCCTTATTTTTCTAAAGAAGAATTAGATGATCCTTAACTTTTTTTTTTTAATTTTTTACACTTTAATTCTGATATTTTTTTTTTACTCGTAAGATTTTATTTAATTTTTTAAAATTTTTAACACTTTGATTCTATGTATATAATTAAAAAGTCATTTAATTCATTTTTTAAAAAAGAAAAGACGCAAGTATATATTTTGTTAAATGTTAAGAATATTTTTATAATTTATTCTATTTAATTACTGAATTTAACTTATATATATCATTTAAATTTTTTTTCAGCTAAATAAAACAATCGAATAATAAATAAGAATTTTAAGAGAAAAATTTAATTATAATGTTAAACGTTTTAAATGTAATTTATTATTACTCATAAAATATTGTACTTAAGGAGTTATTTTGTTAAACAGTTTCATTTTTGTACTTTCGTGAGGAAATTAAAAAAAAAGCTGATTCGAAAAATTTTAAAATAAATTAAAATTCTTAAATAGTTGAGAATAGAATTTTACTGTACAGTCAGACTATGTTATATGATAGTGAGAATATTAGGGAAAAGGTTGAGGATAAGTTGAGAGAAGGGAGATTGAGGTGGTTTGGTCCTGTGAAGCGTAGACATACAAAGGCTCCAGTTATAAATTGACTTAGAGGAAAGTAGTATAATATGACCTAGAAGAATTACACATTTAATCCAAAATCATTTAGAGTGGAGAAAGCGAATTCATATATCAAACCCCAAATTTTTTGGATAAATGTTTAGTTGAGTTAATATGAATTTTATGTTAAATATATAAATAAATATTATGCTTTTGACATTGTTATTAAATCTGTTCTCAAGATAAATCATTTTTTTTAAATAAATTGGTTGGAAAATATCAAAATTAATTTAAAAATAAAATTAATATATTTTAGGAATAAAAATGCTAAAATAATAAATTAAAATTTTAAATTATTTTATAATTACATGTAAAAAAATATTTTTTAAAGATACTTTTCAAAATTAATTTTTTCACAATTATACACAATTTTTATGTTTCTTAAAATTATAAATTTTTTAATTTAAAAATTAAAATTTTTCATTTCAAATATAAAAATTAATAAAAAATAATTAAATTAAATTATTATAAATTATTGGAAATAAATTATTTGCGCAAAAAAATTTAAATGAATTCTTACTCAATTTTATTTATTTCTTTTTGTTTAAAAATAAAATTTTTAATTAAAAAATTAAAAATTTTTTATTTTAAATATAAAATAAAAAAATAAATTCAATTAAATTATAGTAAAAATTTTAAATTAAAAAAAATAAATTTCTAAAAAGAATAAAAAACACAACCCAAAATTTGAGGGCCAATTTGGAGTCTATCAATTAAATACTCATTAAATATAATTTGTCGAAGGAGGCCACAGCCAAGAAGGGAATACAAGTAAAACAAAAGAAGGGGCAATTCCGTAAATAAAGTGAGAAGAAAGGTTTGTTTGGATAGAGGAGGAATTGCAAAGGCCCAGTGAGCAGTGACTGGAAGAACCCAAAGGGGTGGGACCTATAATAAGAAGAAAGTGGGGCCAGCACATGAAAAGATAAGGCTATTTCTTTTTTCACTATTTGACCAGACACGCTCCTCTTTTTACAGAAATTACAATCATGGAGATGGTTGGCACCATAACCATAGCCATAACCAAAAACCCAAAAAGCATTCAACTTGTTGAGAGAGAGGAGACACCTTCACACCCCACACACAAGAAAAAAAGAAGTTGGTACCAGCAGAGGCTTTTTCTTCTTCTTCTCTCTCACTCTGTGTCTTGACTCTTGCTTTTTTAAAAGCATAACCCCCCAAAAACTATCCCTTAGATTCTTCTACTTCTTCTTCTTATTCTTCTCAATTCACATTCTCTCTCTTTCTGTGTCCAAGTAATCTTTGCTTGGAGAATCTTTTGCTACTTGTGCTGGTGCTAGCTTATATATATATTTTTTGTGTGCGCGCGCGCTTTGGTGCACATTCAGTTGTAACATTTGAGTGTTTGTTTCTACTTCCTTTTTGTTTTTTTAGCTGCATTTTGCTGTTTCTTCATCTCGGTTTCTATTGCATTTCAATTTATTAATATTTTTTTCTTCAAGTTTATTTCTTTTACAGTCATTGACATTGTAAGATGTGGGTTCTTTTTTGCCTTTGCTTTTGATATTTTCAATTTGTACAAACACTTTGTGAATTGCTGCATGAATCGGTTGATGTGGAATTTCAATGTGTGTTCATATTTTATAGATTAATTTTTCAAGGAAGGTCTGATGTTTGAAATTGGCTTTTTTATTTGGGTTATGGTGAACAGTGAATCTAATCTGAAAGAATGACGAAGATTAGTCCTGAAATAGAGGAAAAGATGCAACCAGACGTAATTCTTCCAGTTTCAGCTGATGTAAGCTTTGCTTCTAATCGGTTTCCAAAATATAAATTAGGACCTGATCATCAGATTTTGGAAGAGCCAAAAGAGGACAATAAAGGTCCATCCTTGAAGGAGGTTATTGAACAAGAAACTATGCAGCTATCAGATCAGCACAAGCGCCTCTCAGTTCGTGACCTTGCTAGTAAATTTGACAAGAACTTGACTGCTGCTGCTAAGTTGGCTGAGGAGGTTCTCATTCTCTTCATAGATTGTATAATTTGTTTATTTATTTTTTCCTTTATACATCAACAAACATGTCATTCCAATGCTGAACATGATTTTCTCCCTGCCACTTACTGTCAGGGGACAATTTCCCTTTTGCCATTGAATTATCTTCCCTTAGCTTAATAAATGGCTCTTATCCTAATTTATTTTTGTCTGTTAAGAATGTTATTTCCTTGTTGTTAAAAGTTTATGATCTTCTAACATGGATGGATGACTAAATGAATGGTACTCATGGATTCAGGCAAAGCTTAGAGAGGTGGCTTCTTTGGAAGGGCATGTTCTTCTGAAAAAGCTTAGAGATGCATTGGAATCTTTAAGAGGACGTATGGCAGGACGAAACAAGGAGGATGTAGAGAAAGCTATCTCTATGGTTAGTGGTTCTTTCCCCGTTCCCATATCTGTTATCTTTTCCTTATCACTATGTTTTTGAAGTTAAGATGCCTATGATAAATAGTTGCATTTTAGTTTCTAAAAAAGTTTCATCAAACACCATTAATGGATATCTTCTTGCTTATCAATGCTGTACTACAGTGTACTGATCTTGCCAACATTGCCAATTGCTGTAACATGGAGGATAAGCTTTATTCTGTTTTTTTCTCCTTGTGATTTATGCAAATCATAAATATCAGCTGGCGTGTTGCACTAATAATGTTGCTCTTATATTGTGGAAAGGAAGTTTATTTCTTTGGTCATTATTGACTTCTTATTAACGTGCCTAATGTTAAATATATAAAAATTTTCCTTTACCCTCATCTACAATTTTGAACTTTTAGGTTAGATTATTCTTTGACATATTATTAGAGACTTACCAAAACAGTCTAGACTACAGTGTTCGAATCCTGGTCATTCCCATATTGATAATTAAATTTCAACACAAGATAAAAATAGGCCCATGCTAGTACACACTAGAAGTTGAATGGGCTTCCATATGAGAATTTAGATGTGTAGAATCTATTTTTGGATTTGAACCTATAAATTTGAGCCTTTCTATTAAGCAGTTTTTTAACACTTGCATACTGTGTTTGCATTCATGTTGTTTCATGCATAGAAATCCTTTCTCTAAGGTGAATGGCCTTTGCAATGTAAAATTTAGGTGGTTATGTCATGAACAAAGGGTGAATCTGGCTGGTTTGTTAAATTTTGTTTCTGGTCATCTATCACTGAATCTAAAAACAGTAGGATGCGGCTGCAGTACCCTAGCCTTAAGCAAAGCGTCCATGTAAAATAGAGTATTTGATGGGCATTTCACTGATTTTTAAGTTTATGCTACTTTTTCGAGGGTTAAAGAAGAATCTCAGAAATATTCAAATGAGTTGCTTGTTGCTTTATAAACGTGTCTTCTGCACCATTCATATTCATGTCTGAAGTTTGTATTTATGGGGAGCTCAAGGCTAGTGATGTTTTCAGGTTGTAGCCCTAGTGCCCATTTTGTTTTGAAGCAATAGGAATTAGAGAATGCTTGAGGCTTATGCCTTCGAGTTGGCAGACTTAAGCAGACATATGTGTGGTCTCTATTTCTGTAGAGGATGTGTTTGTACAATTTTCTTGGAATGCCAATCTAGAATTTGAAATTTATTGATAGCCATTCTTCTGTGGAGTCAATTTAGATGCTTTGTGCAGCATATATAGGAGCTTGCCCCTTGTTTGATTTGGTTGATGGATACAGAATGACATATCTTGTAGGATGCAAATAGAAGTAGTTGAATATGGGGATGGTTTTCATGGATGCAAATGCTATTGTTATAATACATGGTTGATTTTTTCAACATGCATTTGGCACTTGTATATTAGTTAGGTCTAGCATTTGGCAAATATATATATATATATATTTGGTGCTATTAATCAGCTGCACTTGGTTATTGTGTGTGCATATACTCATATAGGCATGCACAATGAAGCACATATTTGAACTATAATAATGGTTGTCAACTATAATATTTTACGCAGGTGGAGGCACTAGCTGTTAAATTAACTCAGAAAGAAGGAGAATTGATTCAAGAGAAGTTCGAAGTGAAAAAGCTTGCTAACTTTCTTAAGCAGGTCAATTGATGATGCTCTAAATTTTCTTTATCAGCAGAAAAAGAAAGGAAGAAAGAAAGATTGTTGCCAATTACATTCTTCAATCAAATGCTCCTTCACTGTTAGATGTATTATTAGTTTGTTCATAATTTTAGTTTAATTTCTTATAATGTTATGGAATTACACATTGGTTATGTTTTGTCTCATATCAGATTTTATAACGCATAGGTGGTCATTATAATAGACAAATCTTTTGCGTTATTATTTTTTTTTTTTTGCAAAAGTATTGTCACTACTGTGTTTCATTTGTAAGTTTAAATAATTTTTTTCTTTTTACCCAAATAATTATTGCTTTTTTTTTTCACTGCTGAATAATGCTTATGCAATTGCTTTCTTAATTACTGCCGTTTGATTGGCTAAGTTGCTTTAATTTGTGCTCATGAAGAATGTCTTCATTTTTGCATCTCATAGAGACTTTCTTGTCCATCTGTTATTTCCTTTGCAAAATTGAGTGTTTAATTTTTTACCTACAGGCTTCTGAAGATGCTAAAAAGTTGGTCAATCAAGAAAATTCATTTGCTTGTGCTGAAATTGAAAGTGCCAGGACAGTTGTACAGAGGTTTGGGGAGGCTTTGGAGGAAGAAGAAAGGAATGCTCAGAATTCCAAGGACCATGCTCCTGTGAGTTCTTTTATTATTGACTTTTTATTAAATCTTTCCATTATATTGATTAGATTTAGTACGCTTCACACTTTTCTCGTCTTATTGCAAAAAGAGAATAGTGTTCACATGTCTATCGGTACATGTTTTTTTCTATGTGATTTACCTCACCCCATTCACTGCAATGCTTATGAATATGGCTTGGATAAGAGCGTCCATTGCCTACTAAATAAATTAAATGAATTTAACAATGAGGAAATGTAATTATTATCTATGTTGCTGTAAACTAGAAATTAGTAGATAAACACTGCTTAATCAAGAGTCAAGACAGAAAGTGATAACTTGATTTTGAGAAGGAGAAAAACATTTCAAACATTTGCAGATATATTTACTGAAAATTGAAGTTATCAAGTTTATGATCTTTAAATAGAGTGTCAAAACTTCTAGGTACATCAACAATTGCTTTGCTTGAATTTTTGCAAGAAAAAATTACATGTGATTTATGGACACTATTTTGTTTGCAAAATTCAATACATTAGTTTTAATAACGTAATTTCTTCATAGTTCATACTAATACTTGTAAAGATGCATCACATAGAAAAACACTGCAATAAAGATGCATAAATTGGAGGCATGCACTAAATGAAGGCTTAAAATATTTTAATCTTTTACCACAGAACAGAAGCTTCAACCTCTGGTTCTTTTTATTGCAATTTTTCACCATGTCATGTCTTACCAATATAGTATATGTGATGCCTATTAACCATGTGATGAGTTTATCTGTCAATAAACTTGATGCTATTGCAGGATGTGGAGGAACTAGTTGAGGAAGTTCAAGAAGCTAGAAGAATTAAATTGTTGCATCAGCCAAGCAAGGTACATTAACATTGGCTTCTCAGATTTGCAATTAGGTGGGCTATTGTGGTTCTGACTTATTATCCTGTAGAGCAGACACATTGGCATCCATATGACAGAGACTTGCAGTTTCACTGGTGACCAAAGTAGGATACCTTGCATAATTTCACTCATTTAGCTGATAAAGGGGCAGTAAAAAAAGTAGTAGGAAAAAATTTGTTCACTCATTTGAGTGAATTAAATCCTCATTAAGTTTTCATGTGATCGTCTCATGTGAAGTTTGATCTATTTGAATTTAAGTAAGAGGACTCCTTTTCTCCTTTTTACATTTCTCTTGCTTCTGTTCTTGGAAAAAATGTTGCTATTCCAGGCTAATTATCAAGCTTGTGCACAGGTTTTTTTGATGCTTTCCATTTGATTGCTATATTTCCTCTTTTTATTCTTTTTTTTTTTTTTTTTTGGTTTTTGGGTTTTTATTTTATTTGGAGGGTGATGTTAAGGGATGTTGTTTATCTTATTTTGCAAAGCAAAGTGCATACATCAAAGTTTGAGTTGGCCTGATATCATTTTTATTTTATTTATTTATTTATTTTTTTAAGTTTCTTTGGTTAATTGAAACTTTTAATGTTTATAGGTGATGGAAATGGAGCATGAGCTTCGTGCACTGAGAATTCAGATTAGGGAGAAATCTATATTTTCGGTTAAACTTCAAAATGAGGTTAGCTAAGCATTTTGTGTGTACTTATTCCTTCTCCTTTAATCAGATTTATTGCTTTAGGCAAACAACTTTTGTTTGACTGTTTCACCAGTTTGATAGGCATGATATGCCTTTTCTTTTAATAAACTTCTTTTTAGAAGGCTAGAATGAAGCTAATATTGTGCAATTGTTGTATTAATGCATGTTTCTTTTTAATTATCTTGGAACTAAATTTTGTCAATTTTCCTTTTTTCTTATATTTTCGTCAATTCCTACTGCATTGGTAAATATTTCTTTTGCATTATATTCTAGGATATGTGATAGATGGATACCAATGATAGGTTTTGGATCATGACGGGTTTGCACTTATTCAAGGCAATGTAGGGTAGAAGATGATATCAAGCTTAACATAAAAGTTTTACAGCTGTAATAACAGTTGCATCTACGCTTGGTGGCATGAAGTATCCAAAATGCTGACTGATTAAAAACTAAAAATCTCCTTTTTGTCAGTGTAGAATATCCTTTTTGCTGATAAGTTAATTTCCTTGAGAATTATAATAAATTGAATGACTTGAGACAAAAATGCATCTCAGTGAAGATTTGTTACTCTCATATACAGTACTTTGATTGTGGATAAACAACTTGTGTCATTTGTGGAATTAAACTGAATTTCATGAGATTGTACCTGAGATAGCCTACTGGTACATGAAACAATTGTGATTTTTCCATGTTTTTTTACAAGGAAAGATATAGATAGTGATTTTGTAATCCATCTGAGACTGAGTTTGGCTGTCCACCCTGGCCCTACCACATAGCCAAAGTCCCTCTTGAGGCAATTACACTGTAATATATAACTAATGCTTGGTCATTGAGCCAGCTAACCTTCCTAAAGTTGGGAGCACTTTTGAACTGAATATGTGGGCACTTGGTTCTTCCATTTCTTTTTATTTTATGTATTTCTCAGATTGTCACTGGTGAATATTGCTTGTCATTTGATGAGGGCTTCATTAGTAAACTATTACTTAGTGTTAGTAGCTGAAATGTTAGATTATGATAATTATCTTCCACTATTGATACCCTTATCCTTCCAGTTGGCAATGAGCAAGAGAGCTGAGGAGAATAAATCCTCTCCATATGTCATAGATGGTTCTGAAAACTTAGGTTCATGTCTGCAACTCCAGCCTAGATCAAATGCTTCACCACCACCACTTTCAAAGTGTTCAATTCAGTGGTGCCGTATATCACCTGATGGCAGCCAAAAAGAAGTTATTTCAGGTATTTTCTCAGTCTGAGATTTTCAACATGTTGCATGCTCAAAGCGGAGAAAGTCTTGGTTCATAAAATATATATCTCACTTAGCACATAAAGCACCTCTGATTAAACTCAAGTTAGCCTTGACTTCAAACTAGTGGTGGTCATTTATATAGTTCCTTATTCTCTATCTACTCAGTTTCAGTTCACATCATTAGAAAAAGAAATAATTGTTTATGTTTTTGTCTTCTTTATATTGATTAATGTTCAGCATACCCTTCCAGAAGCAGAGTTGGCATATCCTTAATTATAAAGTCAGTTGTTGTTGCTCTGAAATTCAGTATAGCATTAACTTTAGGCTATCAGATTTGCAGTTATAGATATTTCTGGTGATGAATATCAGTAATCATACAAGTATCAACATAAAGAGATGTGCCCAAAAATTTATGCTTTACTTGTATCTAAAGACTTTTGTAGTTCCCGAATGATTCATGCTCTTGTTAAGCTCAGTTGCCATCTTATAGAAACTTGTTTAACTATCATAAAATTGTCATATGAACTGGTTTGGTATGGAACATTGATAATAGAAATGCTCTAGATTATAATTGAAATAGATAACTTTTCACATCTAAAAAATTTAAGAGGAAATTTGACAGAACAAAAGTTCAAAACATAGAAGTTTTAAAAGGTTTCACGGTTTTGGTGCCGAGTCTATTACTGTCTTATGCAAAGGTGTCAGCTTGGTGTTGGTTTTTTGATACTAGATTTCCAAGTATATTTATTGGTAAAACTTGTGAACTCCTATAACATTGTAAATAAAGTTTATAAATGAACTTGACAAGGCCAAGTTGCAATAGAACGTTGAATGCTTTCATATGAAATTGGCATGCATTTGATCACAAGAATGCTGCTAATATTGCCTATAATCTGTTGCAATATCATGCAAAATGGGTTTAATGTCAAAAGGTTTCTAAATCTTTGTTTCGCTTTGCAATTATATTCAATTCTTTAAATTGGCAATAATTAGTTAACCTTTTATATTAGTGTCAATTGTAGCCAAACTAGGGAATATGCTAAAAATCTCAAATTGCTGACATAGTATATATTTATTAAAAATAATTTTCTTATTAGCATTTGATATTAAATACTGAAGTGTAGATTCTGCAAAAATTTATTAATCATATACTAAAATTATTAATTATAATTTAGGAATAGAAAGTAAGAAAGTAAAAAAGGTCTGAATCTTGTCAATGCACCTTCTCTCTTCACTCTTACCCTTAAATGTGCTTATGTGAAACTTTTATAAATAAAATGTGCCATATAAGCAATTTGTAGTTTTATTCCAAGTTTGGTTATAACTAACATTATTATGAAAGGTTGTTGTGTATATAATTGATAGAATTAGAAGAAATGGCTATAATTACAAATTTGACTACAGGCTTGGATTTTATTTATTTATTTATTTATTTTATTTTGGATAGTTAACCCTTGCAAAATTGATTACTCTATGCAAGGATTGCAAGGTCATTCCAGGAGAGGTTTTAACAAGTCAACATCGGTTAGTGGTCTTGGATGTTAAGTTTAGGAATAATTCAAGTAAGGTCAGAAGAAATAGTGTAGCTCGAACAAAGTGGTGGGAGTTCAAAGGAGTAAAAGCAATTGAAGTCCAAAAATGAGCTTCTCAAGTCCGAAGCATGGAAGCGGGATATGGAGGCCAATGATATGTGGATACAGATGGCATCAAAGATTAGAGAAGTAGCTAGAAAAGTACTTAGAGAGTCTAAAGGACATGGACTACCTTCAAAAGAGAGATGGCGGTGGAATGAGGAAGTACAAAAGGCAGTGAAGAGAAAAAGGGAATGGTATAAGAAATTACCTAAATGCGATAATAATGAGGCATATAAACAGTACAATTTAGTAAAGAAAGAAGCAAAAACGGCAGTTAGTCAAGCAAGAGCACAGGCCTTTGAAAAGTTATATGAGAAACTTGGAACTAAAGAAGGGGAGAAAGATATTTATAGATTAGCAAGGAGGAGAGAAAGGAAATGTCAAGATCTAAATCAAGTTAGGTGCATTAAGGATAAAGAAGGAAAAGTGTTGGTGAAAGATGAGGACATCAAAGAAAGATGGATAAATTATTTTAATGATCTCTTTAATAATAATCAAAATGGTAATAGCGTGAATATAGACTATAGAACAATAGAAAAGAATGTGAATTATACTAAAAGGATTAGATCTTTAGAAGTAAAGGAAGCACTTAAGAGAATAAAAGTGGGTAAAGCCTGTGGACCCGATGGAATACTAATTGAAGTGTGGAAGTGTTTGGGAGATATGGGAGTGGCATGGTTAACTAAATTATTTAATAAGATTCTAAACTCAAAGAAAATGCCTGATGAATGGAGGAGGAGTATTTTAGTACCTATTTTTAAAAATAAGGGAGACATACAGAGTTGCTCAAGCTATAGGGGAATTAAACTCATAAGCCATACTATGAAGTTGTGGGAGAGAGTTGTGGAGTATCGACTACGTCATGATACTTCTATCTCTCTTAATCAATTTGGCTTCATGCCCGGTCGTTCAACTATGGAAGCGATCTTTCTCATTAGAAGCTTGATGGAAAAATATAGAGATGTGAAGAAAGATCTATACATGGTTTTTATTGATTTGGAGAAGGCTTATGATAGTGTTCCAAGAGATGTCTTATGGAGTGTGTTTGAACAAAAGAGGGTATCTATTAGGTACATACAAGTGTTGAAAGATATGTATGAAGGAGCAAGTACTATTGTGCGCACAGTGGGAGGGGACATGAGAGATTTTCCAATCTCAATTGGATTACACCAAGGATCAGCTATAAGCCCTTATCTTTTTACATTAGTTTTAGATGAATTGACAAAACATATACAAGAGAGTATTCCTTGGTGCATGATGTTTGCGGATGATATTGTTCTGATAGATGAGACTTGAGGAGTCAATAGAAAGTTAGAGCTTTGGAGAAGTACTCTAGAGTCAAAGAGCTTTAAGTTAAGTAGAACGAAGACAGAATACATGCATTGCAAGTTCAATGAAGGCGAAACTGGTGATAGAGAAGGAGTTAGTTTGGATGGAGTGGTACTGTCCCAAAGTAATCACTTTAAATATCTCGGCTCAGTCCTTCAAGTAGATGGGGGATGTGAGGGGGATGTTAGTCATAGGATTAAAGCCGGATGGTTGAAGTGGAGACGTGCCACGAGAGTTTTATGTGATCGCAAGATTCCCAATAAGTTGAAAGGAAAATTTTATCGTACAGCCATACGACCGGCTATGTTATACGATAGTGAGTGTTGGGCACTGAAGGAGTCACATGCGTCTAAGATAAGAGTTGCAGAGATGAGAATGTTAAGGTGGATGAGTGGCCATACTAGACTAGATAAAGTTCGTAATGAGAGTATTAGAGAAAATGTATGAGTGATGTCAATTGAGGATAAGTTGAGAGAAGGGAGATTGAGGTGGTTTGGTCATGTGAAGCGTAGACATATGGAGGCTCCAGTTAGACAAGTAGAGCACATTAGGTTAGAGGATAGAAAGAAAAAAAGGGGTAGACCTAAATTGACTTGGAGGAGAGAAGTACAACCTAGAAGCATTACACATTTCTGAGGATTTAACCTAAAATCGTTTAGAGTGGAGAAAGCGAATCCATATAGCCGACTCCAAATTTTTGGGATAAAGGCTTAGTTGAGTTGAGTTGAGTTGAGTTGAGTAATAGCTGCCCACACCTACCCCAACACATGCACACATACAAAAGGAGGAAATGCATGCGTTGAAAAAAGGTTTAGAGATCATTGTAGTTTTGGGAAGTACTTTCAAGCACTTCTAGTTATTGCTAAAATTTATTTTCCATTTTTGGCACTGGTTTGTTTTTGTAAGCATAGATACTCAAGTAGGTTTATGAACTAGTTTTAAAGGCTGCTGTTCCTAATCTTATATCACACTCCAATGATTATATGTACAGCATAAATTCCTAAGTAGACAAGTGCCATTTATTATTCTATTATGAATTTCTTCATTTTGCATCTGATTGGATTTATTTTTCATCTTGTGTATTTGACTATGCTCTGTGATTCAATTTTTTTGATTCAACAGGTGCGAACAAATCAAGTTATGCCCCTGAACCAATTGATGTTGGACGAATTTTGCAAGCAGACATCATGTCAGATGGCCAAAAAATCTCAGTGACGACTGCTGGTCCTCTTGAAATTGGTTGGTGTTGATAATGGAATATGATTTGTGGTTGACCATTTCTTTATTTTCCTTGAATTTATTTTAATCTTTTTTTTTTTTTCAAGGAACTATGATTTTCTGATAGTATGGATGAGATTGCAAAATTTGGGCTCCATTACTACTGTGTTTTAACATTGGTTAAATGCATAAAGAACATGAGAAGAGCGCTTAATGAAATTGTTTTCAACAGCTGCAGGATTAGGAAGCTATGTAGAGGTGCTTATGCGGAAATCTAGCTCTGAATTTAACGTATGTAACCTTATCCTTCCTGTTACTTACACTATTAGAATTTGGCATTTCTTGTTGTGCCACAATAATGAGTAACATGCATATACATGCACACAAACACACAAAATATAATATCCAAATCATGATTGTCACAATCATATGACTTAACATTTAAAGTTTTGCACTTTCATGCTTAGATTATTGTAGGTGATCGAGTGGCAATATTCTGATCTATAATCATGATAGTCACACCTTTTATATTTGTTTTGGTACAAGAAGAGAGCACAATGACTTAAAACTGGAATGTTAACCTTCATTTGTTTTTGGCTAGTAATTATTTTTTTTTGGCAGTGACTGGGTAGTTGTCCATCTCTATTCATTATGAAGAATTTATTTCTTCTTAGAATTGGGTTGTTCACGTCTTCTTCTTCCCTCCCCACTTGTTTTCTTTCTCTTTCTTTCTTTCTTTCAACTTTTTAATGATCTGATCTTTTCTTTGGAGTCCAGCAGAAAAACTTGGCTAGTGCAATTTACACTGGAATGAGACTGATTTCTTTTTTGATGATTTTTTTTACCCCATGATGAAATTTGTTACAGATTGGGGTTGTACTAACAAAAGAACAGAGAAAAGAAAGGGAAGAGAATCATAGAGATGAATCAGAGAGAGAGAGAGAGAGAGAATTTTTGCCATTATCTCATTTGATGGTTTAAAACTGTGATGTACAAGTATTTATATCCAAAATGCACAACAGAATAACAGAGGTGTAACAATTTACAGTATAAGTTCCAGCTCATCCATAACTGTTTCTCAACTCCTGCCAATCAATCAACAGCCCAGCCAATCAGAATTCTCAGTTTGTTGCGGATTCAGTTACTTCTGCCTCTGCTTATTTCCTTCAACGCATCGTTTACCCTTACTCTGTAACAATACTCCCCTCCTAAAGATTCCTTGTCCCCAAGGAAAAATAAGGAAATCTCTGCTGAAAATCATCAGCAAACTCCCATGTAGCATCTGCTGGACATGATCCTTGGCAATGAACCAAAAATTGAGCTGCAGCTGCATTCTTCCACTTTACCATTTGATGATCAAGAATTGCTTGTGGAAGAACAGCAGATTGCCGAGCCATAGGAGGAAGCTCAGAAGAAGCGATAACTGAGGCATGAGCTGGCTTTAACGAGGAACATGCAAACTATTATGAACAAGCACATCAGATGGTAAACTCAACTTATATGCAGTTTTGCCCACTCATCAATTATCTGATACGGACCATAGTATTTAGCTTGGAGTTTAGGGGAGCCCTGCACCAACGATTGTTGTGCATACATAACTTCAAATAAACCATGTCAACCACCTGAAACTCACAGTCCATTATATGCTTATCAACCTGCTGGTGCATATGAGACATAGCTCGTTGAGGATGATGCTTTAGCAAGGCAATTGCTGACTCACATCCTCGCAATTGAAAGTCCACTGCCTCAACATTTGAATCGCTCAGCACATATGGAATATACAAAGGAGGCTGAACACCATATAAATCTTCAAATGGTGTCATATTGATGGTAGAATGATGGCTGGTATTGTACTAGAATTTGGCAAGAGGAAGCCAATCAGCCCATTGATTAGGAGAGTGCCCAATAGCACTTCAAAGACACATTTCAAGGCAACGATTAACAACCTCACTCTGCCTGTCCGTTTGTGGATGATAGGCAGTAGAATGCTGCAGACCCACCCCATGAATAGCAAATAATTCTCTCCAAAATCTACTAGGAAAAATCGGGTTTCTATCCGATGTAATAGTATGAGGCATACCATGAAGTTTAAACACTCCATCCATAAACACTTTGGCTACTGCTTGAGCTGTGTAAGGATGTGCTGATGCAAAGAAGTGGGCAAATTTAGTAAGGCAATCCACCACAACAAAAATTACAGATTTGCCATGAGAACGTGGTAATCCATCAGCAAAATCCATTGTAAGATCAATGAAGATGCCCGTAGGTAATACCAATGGCAAAAGAGTGAAACAGGTGCAACAATTTATCTTGAAGGCCAACATCATTTCCCACCAACAACTTCCCATTACAGTGCAATTGATTCAAGTGATATGTGTAATGAGGATGAGACAAAGGGTAATCCTGAATTTCTTTGATCAATTGTTATATTGTTGAATCAACAACCTAAGAATTCCGAATGGCTTCAATCAATTCAGTAGGAATCACCATTGTTTGGAAAGCCTTTAATTCACCAATAGGCGCCCGAGAGAGTGCATCTGCCACAATATTACCTTTGCCTTTTTTTATACCTTAGCTCATAATCAAATTGCAAAAGCTTAGCTAGCCAAGCTTGCTGAGTTAGTGTAGTTAACCGTGGTGCCAACAAGTATTTCAAAGGCTAGTGATCAGTCTGAATAACGATATGGTTTGAAAGAAGATATGCCTCCCACTTCTTGATGGCAAATAGAATAGCCAACATCTCACGATCATATATGGATGTAGAAAGAGATGATTCTCCTTAATTTCAATTAATCTATATATGGGTATATATATACAATTGATTCCTATAATTGTGTTCTACTAATTAGTAAGAAATACTAAATAGGAAATCATAAATAGGAATACAGAATATACAGAGAAATAATATAGTGATTGACTTTCCATAACACTCTCCCTCAAGTTGGAGCATAGATGTTAATCATGCCCAACTTGTTACAAATGTAGTCAATCCTAGCTCCATTCAGAGCTTTTATGAAAATATCCCCTAACTGTTCTCCAGTTTTGATGTGTCCTGTTGAGATGATCTGTTGTTGAATCTTTTCACGAACAAAGTGACAATCAATCTCAATATGTTTGGTCTGTTCATGAAACACCGGATTAGAAGCAATATAGAGAGTAGCTTGATTATTACACCACAATTTCACAGGCAGGGAGGTCTTAAAACTTGTCTCATCTAGTAATTGAGGTATCCACATTACTTCACATATTGATTGTGCCATGGCTCTGTATTCGGATTCAGTACTAGATCGAGAAACTACACTCTGCTTCTTGCTTCTCTAAGACACTAAATTTCCTTCAACAAATACGCAATATCCAGTAGTTGACCTTCTGTCAACCTTAGATCCAGCCCAGTCGGCATTTGAAAAACATTCAACATTCAAATGTCCATGATTACCATATAACAAATCTCTTCCTTGAGTGCCCTTCAGATAACACAAGATTTGTCCCAAGGCTTCCCAATGAGCAACAGTTGGGAAAGACATAAACTGACTTACCACACTAATGGCATAAGTAATGTCAGGACAAGTGACTGTAAGGTAGTTCAACTTTCCTACCAATCTCTTATATCTCTCTAGATATTCAAATAACTCACTATCCCCTGCTAACAGTTGTAAATTTGGAGTCATTGGTGCACTGCAAGGCTTAGCACCTAATTTTTCTGTCTCTGTCAATAGATCGAGGACATATTTTCTTTGAGACAAGAAAATACCCTTCTTCCTTCTCATAACTTCAATACCCAAGAAATACTTTAACAATCCCAATCTTTGGTTTGAAACTGAGTTTGGAGGAAGGTTTTAAGAGATAAAATATTTGCAAAGTCACTCCTAGTGATGACAATGTCATCCACATAGACTACCAAGAGAATTAGACCAGCCTCAGATTACCTATAAAATACTGAGTGATCACACTTACTCTTTTGCATACCAAATTTCTGTATTGCTTCACTGAATCTCCCAAACCAGGCCCTAGGACTTTGTTTCAAGCCATAAAGAGATTTCTGAAGCCTACAAACTTTACCCAACTCCTCTTGAGCAACAAACCCAGGTGGTTGCTCCATATACACCTCCTGAAGATCACCATGAAGGAAAGCATTCTTGATATCCAATTGGTGCAGGGGCCAATCATATGTAGCTGCTAAAGAGATAAACAAGCGAACAGAAGTAAGTTTAGTTACAGGAGAAAAAACGTTAGAGTAATTAACCCCATATGTCTGAGCATATCCTCTTGCCACAAGGCGTGCTTTTAACCTAGCCACAGAACCATCAGGATTTACCTTTACTGTAAGTACCCATTTGCAACCAATAGCTTTCTTACCAGTGGGCAAAGGCAACAGTTCCCATGTACTATTAGTATCTAAAGCCTTTATTTCCTCTTTCATAGCAGCACACCAGCCAGGATGAGACAGTGCCTCACCAATAGTATTAGGGATAGGAACAGAGTCTAAAGAAGTAACAAAATACTAAGAACAAGAAGACAATTGATGGTAAGAAACAAAAGAAGAGATAGGGTAAGTGCATGAACGCTTACCTTTACGAAGAGCAATGGGTAAGTCTAGGTCAGAATCATGATCAATATGAGGTGCAGGATCTCCCAACGAAGTAGCTAGTGGAGGATCTGAGTCAGGAATCTTCAATCTCCTAGAATAAACATGAACAACGGGAGGTCGAGTAGGTCTAGAGACAGAAGAAACAGGCTGTGGGAGAGGACTAAACATTGGTTAGATAGTATATATTAAGAGATCATTCTCCTCCCCCTGACTCTCATACACAGATGATTGAGGAAAGAATGGAGTGGACTCAAAAAGTGTGACATCTGCAGAAATAAGATAACGATTAAGTGTAGGAGAGAAACAGCGGTACCCTTTTTGGGGCCAGGAGTACCCAAGGAAGACACATTTGAGATACTTTGGATCCAATTTAGTAACCTATGGACGAACATCACGCACAAAACAGGTACAACAAAAAATAAGGGGTTCAACAGGGAACAAAGATTTTGTAAAAAATAAAGCAGTATAAGGAATATCCCCATTAAGAACAGAAGACATACGATTGATAAAAAAATATGCCGTAGAAACTGCATCCGCCCAAAAGTGTTTATAAACTTTCATATGAAAAAGAAGAGCACGAGCTACCCTAAGAAGATGCCGATTTTTTCTTTCGGTCACACCATTTTAGGATGGGGTATCAACATAGGAAGACTGATGAAGAATGCCATTTTGTGTCATATAAGACTGAAATTGTACTGAAAAATATTCTTTGGCATTGTCACTTCTTAATATGCGCACATAAATATTAAATTGAGTTTTGATTTCATTACAAAAGGCACAAAAGATAGAAAACAACTCAAAATGATTCTTCATTAAACATAACCATGTAACACGAGAGTAATCATCAACAAAAGTAACAAAATAACGAAATCCAGTTTTAGAAGTAATAGAACGAGGACCCCAAACATCAGAATGAACTAATTCAAAAGGGGATGGAGCCCGTTTATTGACTCTAGACATAGAAGGCAAACGATGATGTTTTGCAAACTGATACGATTCACATTCTAGTACTGTTAAAGACTAAAACTAAGGGCACAGCTTCTTTATGGTAGACAAAGAAGGTGGCCCAATCTACAATGAGCTTCAAGAGGTGTTAAGGTACTGGAGCAAACAAGCGATCGCGGTACATGATTTTTCAGAATGTAGAGATCACCTGACTCACGTCCTCTACCAATAATCTGCTTCGTCGTAAGATTCTGAAATAAATACTGGTCAGGAAAAAAGGAAACAGAACAATTTAAAGTACGAGTAAGTTTACTAACAGAAAGTAGATTAAAAGAGAATTTTGGTAGACACAAAACAGATGACAAAGAAATTGACGAAGTCGGGTTCGCAGTTTCAGAACCCATGACACAATAAGTAGAACCATTAGCTAAAGTAACAGTAGAGGAAGTGAGATTAGACTGAAAAACAGATAGAAAACTAGAATTACCTGTCATGTGATCTGTTACACCAGAATCAATAACTCATTTGGATGAGGAAGACACAAGGCATGTAGTGGATTTACCTGACTCAGCGATCGCAGTGACAGGGCAATTGGTAGGCTTTAGAGATGCCTGATACTAGAAAAACTGTGCAAAATCCTTTGCAGATACCAAAACAGTTTTCTCAGAGGAAGATACTGTAGAATCCTCTGCTGCCATATTTGTTATCTGTGATCGCTGATTTTTCCTCTGAAGTTGCGGACAATTATATTTTGTATGGCCAGGCTCATGGTAATAATAACAAATGACTCATTTTGAGTCCTGATTAGAACTAGCCTCCCCATTACGCTGATTACCTCTATTGCCTGTAAGTCCTCCTCTGCTTTCTCTTTTATTACCCTGTCGTCCATTTGGATTACGGCTAATGAGAGCACTACTGGCAGGCTGTGAAGATTGAGTACTCTCTGTACGAAGGACCCGTGTGAATGTTTCATGCAAAGAGGAAATCTCAGAACTGGAAAGAATCTGAGATTTAGCAGTCTCATACTTTGAAGGAATGCTTGCAAGAAAACTCATAACAGCTAGTTGCTCCCTTTGGGCCTGCTGAACTTTCACATCAGAATTAAAAGGCAATAATACATTAAGTTCCTCATATACCCGTTTAAAATCCATAAAATAGGCCGTGAGAGACTTATCCTCTTTCTTAGCACAGTAGAATGCCTTACAAACATCATAAATACGGGAGATATTCCCTTTATCAGAATACAGAAAAGCTAAGTAATCCATCAATTCCTTAACAAATTCACAGTAATTAATTAAACAAATTAACTCACTGTTAATCGAGTTCCGAAGCTACAAAAATAACCGAGCATCCTCCTTTAGCCAAGTTTGCCGTGTATCATCAGTAGGTGGGTCTTTAGTAAGGTGATCATCCTTATCAATGCTACGCAAATAGACCCTAACACTCTTACTCCATTCCAGATAATTCGAACCATTAAGTTTGTGTTCCGTGATCTTAGTCATTACCAGAATCACATCAGAAATAACATTCTTATTGTCTGCCATTTGTTAAGACAAAGAAAACTAACAAAAACGCTAATCCAAAGTGCTTACAGCCGCAAAATAACAAAAAATCATAAATCAAGCAAACACCGAAATAGGATCTGAGAGCCAAACCTCAGAAGTCCTTTAATGGTGTATTGGATCAGGCAACAGCACACAGTGGTGGAATGAGAGGGTTGAGGTGACGCTGGGGGTGCTGATTGGAGTCGAAACGGTCTGCGGACGCGCCTCCATGGGCGGGCGAGTGAAGAAACGGCGAAAACCTGAGTTGGATCGTGAGCCTCACGCGCTTGGATTCCGGCGACCGGGTCAGAGGGGACGGTCGGTCGGCGGCTAAGGTCTCTCCTGAGCTGGGTGGTGAGAACAAATAGTCACCCAAGATAGATGACCTAGGGTAACAGTGGGTTTCAGTCCAGAAATAGACGGGAAAGAAATTCCAGATTTAGATTCCTTAATGAACCTGCTCTGATACCATGTAGAAAGAGATGATTCTCCTTAATTTTAATTAATCTGTATATGGGTATATATATACAATTGATTCCTATAATTGTATTCTACTAATTAGGAAGAAATCCTAAATAGGAATACAAAACACAGAACACAGAACACAAAATATACAGAGAAATAATATAGTGATTGGCTTTCTATAACAATGGATAATTATTGATTTTTAGGAGACAAGGCCTTACTAATATAGGCAATTGGATGCTCATCTTGAATGAGCAAAGTGCCCATGCCACCCTGAGATGCATCGGTTTCCATGACAAACATCTTATCATAGCTAGGTAATGCCAAAACAAGGGCAGATGTCAGCATTTTTAGCCTCCTCAAAAGCATGTTGAGCTAAAGATGACCAATTAAAAGAGTCTTTCTTTAAAAGATCTGTCAAAACGCGTGCAGTTTGGCCATAATTTTTTATGAACCTGTTACATACCAGAGAAAGAGGTTTAGGAAAAAAAAATAGAGTAGAGGAATTATTAAATGTAATGCAAAGTGTAAACAAATGTTGGAGCTGAGTTAGTTGATTTTGGAGGGAAATATCAAATTGTAGGCAAGAACGGGAACAATTATTAGAAAGTAGCAGAGTAGTATAAATACTGTTGCATAAGAAATAAAGATCATCATCAAAGTAATAACAAGATTCAGTTTCTATTTCTCAAATCTCTTAGTTTCTTTTCTCTCTCTCAATCTATATTCTTTCTTCTATTACCGAGTCTACTCCTTAATTCCCTTCCCTATTTCCAATTTATTTTTTTGTAACTGACAGTTAGGATTCAGATCCTAACAAATTGGTATCAGAGCTCAAAGATCCCTGAACTCTGTTGGGTTTTCCTTTCTTGGGGGTTGCAATTATGACTAGATTTGTGGTAATTAGTGCTGAAGCTATGAGGCTTGCAAAGTTGGAGGAGAAGCTTAACAATTACCAGTTGGAATCCAAGAAGGCTATCAAAGATCTGAGGGGAGAGATCAAGCAATATGTTGAGTCAGTTTTAGGTGACCTGAAGATTTTTGTGGCTACTCTTGTCAATGATAAAGGTAAGGGAATTTGTGGTGAAGGAAGCGGGGTTGGAAATGATCAACCACCTGTAATCAATCTTGAGGGGAAGGGCATTTTGCCAAACCCTAAGGAGAACTTGAACCCTCAATCAAAAGAAGCAGGAAGTTCTTTTACCACAGTTGTAATGGACTGGGAAGCCAGATCCAAACTGTTACCTAAGGTGGAGTTAGATACTTTTGATGGCCAAGATCCTAGATCTTGGATAAGAAAATGTGTGAAATTTTTTTAGGTGTATAGGGTTCCTAGAGAGCAGATGGTAGAGATGGCAAGTTTGTTTTTGATAGGAAGAGCTGATGCTTGGTTTCACAATTGGAGTAAGGAAGGGTGTAGAAAGAGATGATTCTCCTTAATATCAATTAATCTGTACATGGGTATATATATACAATTGATTCCTATAATTGTGTTCTACTAATTAGGAAGAAATCCTAAATAGGAATACAGAATACAGAATATACAGAGAAATACTATAGTGATTGACTTTCCATAACACTCCCCCTCAAGTTGGAGCATAGATGTTAATCATGCCCAACTTGTTAAAAATGTAGTCAATCCTAGCTCCATTCAGAGCTTTTGTGAAAATATCTCCTAACTGCTCTCCAGTTTTGATGTGTCCTGTTGAGATGATCTGTTGTTGAATCTTTTCACGAATAAAGTGACAATCAATCTCAATATGTTTGGTCCGCTCATGAAACGCCGGATTAGAAGCAATATGGAGAGCAGCTTGATTATCACACCACAATTTCGTAGGTAGGGAGGTCTTAACACCTGTCTCATCTAGTAATTGAAGTATCCACATTACTTCACATATTGATTGTGCCATGGCTCTGTATTCGGATTCAGCACTAGATCGAGAAACTACACTCTGCTTCTTGCTTCTCCAAGGCACCAAATTTTTTCCAACAAAAACGCAATATCGAGTAGTTGACCTCCTGTCAACCTTAGATCCAGCCCAGTTGGCATTTGAAAAATATTCAATATTCAAATGCCCGTGATTACCATATAGCAAACCTCTTCCTGGAGTGCCCTTCAGATAACACAAGATTTGTTCCAAGGCTTCCCAATGAGCAATAGTTGGTGAAGACATAAACTGACTGACCACACTAACGGCATAAGCAATGTCAGGACGAGTGACTGTAAGGTAGTTCAATTTTCCTACCAATCTCCTGTATCTCTCTGGATCTTCAAACAACTCACTATCCCCTGCTAACAGTTGTAAAGTTGGAGTCATTGGTGCACTACAAGGCTTAGCACCTAATTTTCCTGTCTCTGTCAATAGATCGAGGACATATTTTCTTTGAGACAAGAAAATACCCTTCTTACTTCTCATAACTTCGATACCCAAGAAATACTTTAACAATCCCAAGTCTTTGGTCTGAAACTGGGTTTGGAGGAAGGTTTTAAGAGATGAAATACCTGCAGAGTCACTCCCAGTGATGACAATGTCATCCACATAGACTACCAGGAGAATTAGACCAGCCTCAGATTGCCTATAAAATACAGAGTGATCACACTTACTCTTTTGCATACCCAATTCCTGTACTGCTTCACTGACCCAAACCATGCCCTAGGACTTTGTTTCAAGCCATAAAGAGACTTCCGAAGCCTACAAACTTTACCCAACTCCCCTTAAGCAACAAATCCAGGTGGTTGCTCCATATACACCTCCTCCTGAAGATCACCATGAAGGAAAGCAGTCTTGATATCCAATTGATGGAGAGACCAATTAATGTAGCTGCTAAAGAGATAAACAAGCGAATAGAAGTAAGTTTAGCTACAGGAGAAAAAGTGTAAGAGTAATCAACCCCATATGTCTGAGCATATCCTTTTGCTACAAGACGTGCTTTTAACCTAGCCACAGAACCATTAGGATTTTCCTTTACTGTAAATACCCATTTGTAACCAATAGCTTTCTTATCAGTGGGCAAAGGCAACAGTTCCCATGTACCATTAGCATCTAAAGCCTCCATTTCCTCTTTCATGGCATCACACTAGTCAGGATGAGACAGTGCCTCATCAACAGTATTAGGGATAGGAACAGTCTAAAGAAGTAACAAAACACCGAGAGCAAGAAGACAATTGATTATAAGAAACAAAAGAAGAGATAGGGTAAGTACATGAACGTTTACCTTTACGAAGAGCAATGGGTAAGTCTAGATCAGAATCATGATCAGTATGAGGTACAGGATCTCCCAACGAAGTAGCTGGTGGAGGATCCGAGTCAGGAATCTCCAATTTCCTGGAATAAACATGAACAACGGGAGGTCGAGTAGGTCTAGAGACAGAAGGAATAGGCTGTGGGAGAGGACTAGACATTGGTTAGACAGTATATATTAAGAGATCATCCTCCTTCCCCTGGCTCTCATACACAGATGATTGAGGAAAAAATGGAGTGGACTTAAAAAATGTGACATCTGCAGAAACAAGATAACGATTAAGAGTAGGAGAGAAACAACGGTACCCTTTTTGCAGCCGAAAGTCCCCAAGGAAGACACATTTGAGAGACTTTAGATCTAATTTAGTAACCTGTGGATGAACATCACGTACCAAGCAGGTACAACAAAAAATACGGAGTTCAACAGGGAACAAAGATTTTGTAGGAAACAAAGCAGTATAAGGAATATCCTCATTAAGGACAGAAGACGGCATACGATTGATTAAAAAACATGCCGTAGAAACTGCATCTGTCCAAAAGTTTTTAGGAACTTTCATCTGAAAAAGAAGAGCACGAGTTACCTCAAGAAGATGCCGATTTTTTCTTTCGGCCACGCCATTTTGGGATGGTGTATCCACATAGGAAGACTGATGAAGAATGCCATTTTATGTCACATAAGACTGAAATTGTGCTGAAAAGAATTTTTTGGCATTGTCACTTCTTAATGTGAGCACAGAAATAGTAAATTGAGTTTTGATTTCATTACAAAATGCACAAAAGATAGAAAACAACTCAGAACGATTCTTCATTAAATATAATCAGGTAACACGAGAGTAATCATCAACAAAAGTAACAAATAACGAAATCCAGTTTTAGAAATAACAGAACAAGGACCCCAAACATCATAATGAACTAACTCAAAAGGGGATGAAGCCCGTTTATTGACTCTAGACACAGAAGGCAAACGATGATGTTTTGCAAACTGACACGACTCACATTCTAGTATTGATAAAGACTGAAACTGAGGACATAGCTTCTTCATGGTAGACAAAGAAGGATGACCCAATCTACAATGAGCTTCAAGAGGTGTTAAGGTACTGGAGCAAACAAGCGACCGCGGTACATGATTTTTCAGAATGTAGAGACCACCTGACTCACGTCCTTTACCAATAATCTGCTTCGTCGTAAGATCCTAAAACAAACATTGGTCAGGAAAAAAGGAAACAGAACAATTTAAGGTACGAGTAAGTTTACTAACAGAAAGTAGATTAAAAGAGAATTTTGGTAGACACAAAACAGTTGATAAAGAAATTGACGAAGTCGGGTTCGCAGTTCCAGAACCCATGACACAAGAAGTAGAACCATCAGCTAAAGTAATAGTAGAGGAATTGAGATTAGACTGAAAAGCAGATAGAAGACTAGAATTACCTGTTATGTGATCTGTCGCATTAGAATCAATAACCCATTTGGATGAGGAAGACACAAGACATGTAGTGGATTTACTTGACTCAGCGATTGCAGTGACAGGGGAACTGGTAGGCTTTAGAGATGCTTGATACTGGGAAAACTGTGCAAAATCCTCTGCAGATACCAAAATAGTTTTCTCAGAGGAAGATACTGTAGAATCCTCTGCTGCCATATTTGCCATCTGTGATCGCTGATTTTTTCTTTGAAGTTGCGGACAATTATATTTTGTATGGCCAGGCTCATGGCAATAATAACAAATGACTCCTCTTGAGTCCTTATTAGAACTAGCCTCTCCATTACGCTGATTACTTCTGTTGCCTGTAATTCCTCCTCTACTTCCTCTTCTATTACCCTGTTGTCCATATGAATTACGGCTAATAAGAGCACTACTGGCAGGCTGTGAAGATTGGGTGCTCTCTGTACGAAGGACCCGTGTAAACGTTTCATGCAAAGAGGAAATCTCAGAATTGGAGAGAATCTGAGATTTAGCAGTTTCATACTCTGAAGGAAGGCCTGCAAGAAAACTCATAACAGCCAGTTACTCCCGTTGGGCCTGCTGAACTTTTACATCAGGATTAAAAGGCAACAATACATTAAGTTCCTCATATACCCGTTTAAAATCCATAAAATAAGCCGTGAGAGACTTATCCTCTTTCTCAGCACGGTATAATGCCTTACAACATCATAAATACGGGAGATATTCCCTTTACCAGAATACAAAAAATCTAAGTAATCCATCAATTCCTTAAGAAATTCACAGTGATTAATTAAACTAATTACCTCACTGTGAATCGAGTCCCGAAGCTGCAAAAACAACCGAGCATCCTCCCTTAGCCAAGTTTGTCGTGTATCATCCGTAGGTGGATCTTTAGTAAGGTGATCATCCTTGTCAATGCTACGCAAATAGACCCTAACAGTCTTACTCCACTCCAGGTAATTCGAACCATTAAGTTTGTGTTCCGTGATCTTAGTCATCACCGGAATCACATCAGAAATAACATTCTTATTGTTTGCCATTTGTTGAGACAAAGAAAACTAACCGAAACGCTAATCCAAATTGCTTACAGCAGCAAAATAACCAAAAATCACAAATCAAGCAAATATCGAAATAGGATCTGAGAGTCAAACCTCAGAAGTCTTTTAATGGTATACTGGATCAGGCAACAGCACACAATGGTGGAATGAGGGGGGTTGAGGCGACGCTGGCGATGTTGATCGGAGTCGAAATGACCGGTCGGCGGCTAAGATCTCTCCTGAGCTGGGTGGTGAGAACAAATAGTCACCCTAGATAGATGACTTGCTCTGATACCATGTAGAAAGAGATGATTCTCCTTAATATCAATTAATCTGTACATGAGTATATATATACAATTGATTCCTATAATTGTGTTCTACTAATTAGGAAGAAATCCTAAATAATAAATCCTAAATAAGAATACAGAATACAGAATATACAGAGAAATAATATAGTGATTGACTTTCCATAACAAAGGGAAAAAGAGTTCTTGGGAGGAGTTTGAACAGAATTTGTGTAAGAGGTTTGGAGAGCAGGGATTGAAGGATATAGTGGAGGAATTTATGAAAATAAGGCAAGAAAGAAGTGTGGATGAGTACCAAGATAAATTTGAAGACTTAAGGGTGAGAATGGAGCAGGTAATGCCTGATTTGGGGGAATCTTATTTTCTTTCTGGATTTATTGGGGGATTAAGGGATGATATAAGGTTGATGGTAAGGATGCTTAAACCAGTGACATTAGCTAATGCTTTTGAAGCAGCTAAGTTGCAAGAACAATTGTTAGAAGTCCAAAGAAACACGACACCATCATTTAGAACCTATAACAGTACCCAAAGACCTTCTCAATTCAGTTCTTGTTCTTCTGCTACCACCAAACCATCTCAATACAATTCCAGTTATCCATATGCTCCTAAGCCACCAATAATTGATTCCAGCATTAGCCACAAATCTAATTCTGTGAGAGTTAAACCTAATCAGTCTACGAGTGCTTCTTCTTTTAACCAAACCACCACAAAACCTAATAGCCAACAGTTAACTAATGATAAAAGGCCTCTTAAGCCCTGTTTCAGGTGCGGAGAAAAATATTTTCCAGGTCATCAATGTAAGCAGAAGACTTTGATGGCTTTGCATGATGAGGTAGAAGGAGATCAAGGGGAGGAGGTTTGGCATGAGGATTGTGAAGGTTATAATGGGTTGGATCATGGAATTCAAGAGGAATTTGCACTGTCTGTGAATTTAGTGGAGGGTTCTCGAGGGGTGGATACAATCAAGGTATTGGGGTATTGTGGGAATAGACCATTAGTCATTCTTATTGATAGTGGAAGTACTAGTAGTTTTATTGATGCTAAAGTAGTAAGAGAACTGAAGCTGCCTTGTGTGCCAATTACAACAACTGCAATTATAGCAGCAGATGGGAGAAAAATTATGAGTTCTTCTATTTGTAATAATTTCACTTGGAAGATGCACAACTACAAGTTTTCTTTTACTGTTAGAACTTTGGAATTGGGCAATTTTGACATGATACTAGGGGTTGATTAGATGAGAAGTTTCAACCCTATCGTGTTTGACTTTGAAGCTAGATTGGTGAGATTTCGAAAGGATGGGAAAAGTGTCGAATTGCAAGGGGTTAGTGATGCAACAACTCCAATGAAGCTGTTACCTTGTAGTAGTTACCACAAGCTATTGCAGAAGCAGGGGTTAGACTTCCAAACTCCTTTATTCAGTATTCAGTTTTCTGAACAGCAATAGGTAAATTCTGAATCTTCTGGATGTTTTTCTTCATCCACTTATCCACCTGGAATTCAATCTCTATTGGACAAGTATTCCTTCTTATTTGCGGAGCCAAAGTCACTTCCACCATTTCGATCTCATAATCATTCCATCCCTCTATTACCTACTGCAGAACCTATCAATGTCAGGCCCTATAGATATCCTTATTTCCAGAAAATTGAAATTGAGAAGTTAAGTGTCTGAAATGCTTGACAGTGGAGTAATTCAGCATAGCACTAGTCCTTATGCCTCCCCTGTTTTATTAGTTAAGAAGAAGGACGGTTCTTGGAGGTTTTGTCTGGATTATAGGAAGTTAAATGATGCTACTGTTAAGAATAAATTTCCGATTCCTATTATTGAGGATTTATTAGTTGAATTGCATGGTGCAACAATCTTTTCTAAGATAGACCTTAGAGCTGGATACCATCAGATTCGAATGGACACTCCAGATGTTCCAAAGACTGCATTTAAAACACATAATGGGCACTTTGAGTTTACAGTCATGCCTTTTGGCCTTACAAATGCACCAGCAACATTTCAAGCCCTTATGAATGATATATTCCAGCCATTCCTTAGGAAAAGTGTGTTGGTTTTCTTCGATGATATTCTCATTTAGAGTCCTGATTTGGAGTCTCATATTTCCCATTTGGAAGATGTTTTTAAGGTTTTAGCAGAAACAATATCTTTATGCTAAGCTTTCTAGGGGTTCTTTTGCTCAAAGTCAAGTGGAGTATTTGGGGCATACAATATCTGCAAAAGGGGTAGCTGCAAATCCTGACAAGATAAGGGCTATGGTTGAGTGGCCTGCGCCTAAGGCAGTCAAAGAATTGAGGAGCTTTTTGGGCCTGACCGGATATTACAGAAAATTCATTAGGAATTATGCCCTTATTAGTAAACCCTTGACTGATTTACTAAAAAGAGATGCATTCCAGTGGTCTTCAATAGCACAACATGCCTTTGAGAGGTTGAGTAATGCTATGTCTTCTACCCCTGTGTTGGCTATGCCAGATTTTACTCAACCATTCATTTGTTGAAACTGATGCTAGTAGTCTAGGTATGGGAGCTGTATTGCAACAACAAGGGCACCCTATTGCCTTTATTTCTAAGGCATTTGGAGTAAGAAGTATTGGGCTTTCAGTTTATGAGAAGGAATTGATGGCAATTACTTTTGCTATTTCTAAATGGAGGCATTATTTAGAACAAGGGCAATTTTTCATTAAGACAGACCATGAAAGCATTAAATACTTGTTAGAACAGTGACTTCATATTAACTTGCAGCATAGGGAAATTTCTAAGTTGTTGGGGCTGGATTATAAGATTTTGTATAGAAAGGGCATTGAAAATAGGGTGGCTGATGTCTTATCTAGAAGAAGCTTTGAGGAGCAGCTTGAGGTTAATTGTTTTGCTTTGCAATCTGCTGCAGTTCCTACCTGGATGTCTAATGTTGCAGCTACTTATGAAGGAGATGTGAGGGCTGAGGAATTGATTCAACAGCTTTCAGTGGCAGCGGGTAGTGTTCCAGGATTTACTCTCAAATCTAGATTGTTGTATTATAAGGGCAGATTATATGTTGGCTGTAATACTTCTTTGAGAAGTCATCTCATTACTTTGTATCACAATTCACCCTTGGGAGGGCATTCAGGGGTATTGAGAACTTGTCATAGGTTGAAGAAACATTTCTATTGGCCAGGATTGAAAGAGGATGTGCTAGATTGGGTAAAGAAGTGTGATGACTGTGCAAGGTGTAAGGGGGAAACTTGTGCTACTCCTGGTTTGCTACAGCCTCTACCACTTCCTAACCAGGCTTGGCAGCATATCTCTATGGATTTTGTGGAACAATTGCCCAAGTCAGCTGGCAAAGATACCATCTTGGTTGTTGTTTGTAGATTCACCAAGTTTGCCCACTTTTTGCCTCTCCCTCATCCCTATTCTGCTTCTTCAGTTGCTCAACTATTTTTGGACCATGTTTATAAGTTGCATGGTGCCCCTCAAACTATTGTTTCAGATAGGGATAAGGTTTTTACAAGCCTTTTTTGACGAGAATTGTTCAAGAAGCTGGGTACTTCTCTTTGTTTTAGCGCCTCTTATCACCCTCAATCTGATGGCCAAACTGAGAGGGTAAATCAGTGTTTGGAAGGGTATTTGAGTAGCATGGCTCGTTTAAAACCTATCACTTGGGGTAGGTGGATTTCCTTAGCAGAATGGTGGTATAATTCTACCTACCATAGTGCTATTAGGATGACTCCATTTGAAGCTCTTTATGGTTACTATCCTCCAATGCTACCAGCTTTGCCTACTGAAATGTCAGCAGTTGCTGCAGTGGAAGAATTCCTTAAGGACAGGACAACTATTACTTCCTTACTCAGAGAATTTACAGCTGGCCAGGAGTAGAATGAAGCAGCGAGTGGATAAAAAGAGTGAAAGGGACTTTCAAGTTGGGGATTGGGTGTATTTGAAATTACAACCATATAGGCAGGCCACTATTGCTGTGAGGAAGCATCTCAAGTTATCTGCCAAATATTATGGTCCTTTTCAAGTTGTGGAAAAAGTGGGAGCAGTTGCTTACAAGTTGAAGTTGCCAGAATCTTCTACTGTCCATCTAGTTTTCCATGTTTCATTACTTAAGAAGAAGATTGGGGATAACAAGATACCTATTTTGGAGCTTCCTAAATTGGTAGAAGATCAGGTGGAAGTTAAGCCAGTTCAGGTGTTACAGAATGGAGTAATTGTCAGGCAGAATATGCAGGTGCCACAATCTCTTATTCAATGGAATGGGCTACCACAAGAGGATGCCACTTGGGAGGATGATTCCTTTCTCAGATCTCAATTTCCAGCCTTTTATAACTCCCTGGGACAAGTAGGTGTTCAAGGAAGGGGTATTGTTACATACCAGAGATGATTCTCCTTAATTTCAATTAATCTGTGCATGGGTATATATATACAATTGATTCTTATAATTTTGTTCTATTAAATTAGGAAGAAATCCTAAATAGGAATACAAAATACAGAATATACAGAGAAATAATAAAGTGATTGACTTTCCATAACACTCCCCCTCAAGTTGGAGCATAGATGTTAATCATGCACAACTTGTTACAAATGTAGTCAATCCTAGCTCCATTCAGAGCTTTTGTGAAAATAACTCCTAACTGCTCTCCAGTTTTGATGTGTCCTGTTGAGATGATCTGTTGTTGAATCTTTTCACGAACAAAGTGACAATCAATCTCAAAATGTTTGGTCCGCTCATGAAACACCGTATTAGAAGCAATATGGAGAGCAGCTTGATTATCACACCAATATTTCGCAGGCAGGGAGGTCTTAAAACCTGTCTCATCTAGTAATTGAAGTATCCACATTACCTCACATACTGATTGTGCCATGGCTCTGTATTCGGATTCAGCACTAGATCGAGAAACTACACTATGCTCCTTGCTTCTCCAAGACACCAAATTCCCTCCAACAAAAATGCAATATCCAGTAGTTGACCTCCTGTCAACCTTAGATCCAGCCCAGTTGGCATCTGAAAAACATTCAACATTCAAATGCCCATGATTATCATATGACAAACCTCTTCCTGGAGCGCCTTTCAGATAACACAAGATTTGTCTCAAGGCTTCCCAATGAGCAACAGTTGGGGAAGACATAAACTGACTTACCACGCTAACGGCATAAGCAATGTCAGGATGAGTGACTGTAAGGTAGTTCAATTTTCCTACCAATCTCTTGTATCTCTCTGGATCTTCAAACAGCTCATTATCCCCTGCTAACAGTTGTAAATTTGGAGTCATTGGTGCACTACAAGGCTTAGCATTTAATTTTCCTGTCTCTGTCAATAGATCGAGGACACATTTTCTTTGAGACAAGAAAATACCCTTCTTACTTCTCATAACTTCAATACCCAAGAAATACTTTAACAATCCCAAGTCTTTGGTCTGAAACTGGGTTTGGAGGAAGGTTTTAAGAGATGAAATACCTGCAGAGTCACTCCCAGTGATGACAATGTCATCCACATAGACTACTAAGAGAATTAGACTAGCCTCAGATCGCCTATAAAATACAGAGTGATCACACTTACTCTTTTGCATGCCAAATTTCTGTACTGCTTCACTGAATCTCCCAAACCAGGCCCTAGGACTTTGTTTCAAGCCATAAAGAGACTTCTGAAGCCTACAAATTTTACCCAACTCCCCCTGAGCAACAAACCCAGGTGGTTGCTTCATATACACCTCCTCTTGAAGATCACCATGAAGGAAAGCATTCTTGATATCCAATTGGTGCAGGGGCCAATCATATGTAGCTGCTAAAGAGATAAACAAACGAACAGAAGTAAGTTTAGCTACAGGAGAAAAAGTGTCAGAGTAATCAACCCTATATGTTTGAGCATATCCTTTTGCTACAATGTGTGCTTTTAACCTAGCCACAGAACAATCAGGATTTACCTTTACTGTAAATACCCATTTGCAACCAATAGCTTTCTTATCATTGGGCAAAGGCAACAGTTTCCATGTACCATTAGCATCTAAAGTCTCCATTTCCTCTTTCATAGCAGCACACTAGCCAGGAAAAGACAGTGCCTCACCAACAGTATTAGGGATAGGAACAGAGTCTAAAGAAGTAACAAAACACCGAGAACAAGAAGACAATTGATTATAAGAAACAAAAGAAGAGATAGGGTAAGTACATGAACGTTTACCTTTACGAAGAGCAATGGGTAAGTCTAGATCAGAATCATTATCAGTATGTGATACAGGATCTCCCAAAGAAGTAGCTGGTGTAGGATCTGAGTCAGGAATATCCAATATCCTGGAATAAACACGAATAACGGGAGGTCGAGTAGGTCTAGAGACAGAAGGAACAGACTGTGAGAGAGGACTAGACATTGGTTGGACAGTATATATTAAGAGATCCTCCTCTCCCTGACTCTCATGCACAGAAGATTGAGGAAAAAATGGAGTGAGACTAAAAAAATGTGACATCTGCAGAAACAAGATAACGATTAAGAGTAGGAGAGAAACAGCGGTACCCTTTTTGGAGCCGAGAGTACCCAAGGAAGACACATTTGAGAGACTTTGGATCCAATTTAGTAACCTGTGGACGAACATCACGCACAAAATAGGTACAACAAAAAATACGGGCCCCATTAAGGACAGAAGACGGCATACGATTGATAAAATAACATGCCGTAGAAACTGCATCCGCTCAAAAGTGTTTAAGAACTTTCATCTGAAAAAGAAGAGCACGAGTTACCTCAAGAAGATGTCGATTTTTTCTTTCGGCCACGCTATTTTGGGATGGTGTATCCACACAGGAAGACTGATGAAGAATGCCATTTTGTGTCACATAAGACTGAAATTGTGCTGAAAAGTATTCTTTGGCATTGTCACTTCTTAATATGCGCACAGTAATATTAAATTGAGTTTTGATTTCATTACAAAAGACACAAAAGATAGAAAATAATTCAGAACGATTCTTCATTAAATATAACTAGGTTGCACGAGAGTAATCATCAACAAAAGTAACAAAATAACGAAATCCAGTTTTAGAAGTAATAGAACAAGGACCCCAAACATCAGAATGAACTAACTCAAAAGGGAATGAAACCCGTTTATTGACTCTAGACACAGAAGGCAAACGATGATGTTTTGCAAACTGATATGACTAACATTCTAGTTCTGATAAAGACTGAAACTGAGGACAACTTCTTCATGGTAGACAAGGAAGGATGAGCCAATCTACAATGAGTTTTAAGAGGTGTTAAAGTATTGGAGCAAACCAGCGACTGCGGTACATAATTTTCCAGAATTTAAAGACCACTTGACTCACGTCCTCTACCAATAATCTGCTTCGTCGTAAGATCCTTAAACAACCACTAGTCAGGAAAAAAAGAAACATAACAATTTAACGTACGAGTAAGTTTACTAACAGAAAGTAGATTAAAAAAGAATTTTGGTAGACACAAAACAGTTGACAAAGAAATTGACGAAGTCGGGTTCGCAGTTCCAGAACCCATGACACAAGAAGTAGAACCATCAGCTAAAGTAACAGTAGAGGAAGTGAGATTAGATTGAAAAGCAGATAGAAGACTAGAATTACCTATCATGTGATTTGTCACACCAGAATCAATAACCCATTTGGATGAGGAAGACACAAGGCATGTAGTGGATTTACCTGACTCAGCGATCACAGTGACAAGGAAACTGGTAGCTTTAGAGATGCTTGATACTGGAAAACTGTGCAAAATTCTCTGCAGATACCAAAACAGTTTTCTCAGAGGAAGATACTATAAAATCCTTTGCTGCCATATTTGCCATCTGTGATCGCTGATTTTTCCTCTGAAGTTGCGGACAATTATATTTGTATGGCCAGGCTCATGGCAATAATAACAAATGACTCATCTTGAGTCCTGATTAGAACTAGCCTCTCCATTACGCTGATTATTTCTGTTGCTTGTAATTCCTTCTCTACTTCCTTTTCTTTTGCCCTGTTGTCCATTTGAATTACGGCTAATAAGAGCACTACTGGCAGGCTGTGAAGATTGGGTACTCTCTGTACGAAGGACCCGTGTGAACGTTTCATGCAAATCGAAAATCTTAGAACTGGAGAGAATCTGAGATTTAGCAGTCTCATACTCTGAAGGAAGGTCTGCAAGAAAACTCATAACAGCCAGTTGCTCCCGTTGGGCCTGCTGAACTTTCACATCAGGACTAAAAGGCCATAATACATTAAGTTCCTCATATACCCGTTTAAAATCCATAAAATAAGCCGTGAGAGACTTATCCTCTTTCTCAGCAAGGTAGAATGCTTTACAAACATCATAAATACGGGAGATATTCCCTTTACTAGAATACAGAAAAGCTAAGTAATCCATTAATTCCTTAACAAATTCATAGTGATTAATTAAACTAATTACCTCACTGTGAATCGAGTTCCAAAGCTGCAAAAACAACCGAGCATCCTCCCTTAGTCAAGTTTGTTGTGTATCATCAGTAGGTGGATATTTAGTAAGGTGATCATCCTTATCAATTATACGCAAATAGATCCTAACAGTCTTACTTCACTCCAGGTAATTCGAACCATTAAGTTTGTTTTCCGTGATCTTAGTCATCACCGGAATCACATCAGAAATAACATTCTTATTGTCTGCCATTTGTTGAGACAAGGAAAACTAACCGAAATGCTAATCCAAAGTGCTTACAGCAGCAAAATAACTCAAAATCACAAATCAAGCAAATATCGAAATATTATCTGTGAGCCAAACCTCAGAAGTCCTTTAATAGTGTACTGGATTAGGCAACAGCACACTGTGGTGCAATGAGGGGGTTGAGGCGACGCCGGCGATGTTGATCGGAGTCGACGGCCGGTCGGTGGCCAAGGTCTCTTCTGAGCTGGGTGGTGAGAACAAATAGTCACTCTAGATAGATGACCTGCTCTGATACCATGTAGAAAGAGATGATTCTCCTTAATTTCAATTAATCTATATATATATATATATATATATATATATATATATATATATATATATATATAATTGATTCCTATAATTGTGTTCTACTAATTAGGAAGAAATCCTAAATAAGAAATCATAAATAGGAGTACAGAATGCAGAATATACAGAGAAATAATATAGTGATTGGCTTTCCATAGCAAGGTCTAGGAAAAAAAAATAGAGTAGAGGAATTATTAAATGTAATGCAAAGTGTAAAAAAATGTTGGAGCTGAGTTAGTTGATTTTGGAGGGAAATATCAAATTGTAGGCAAGGGCGGGAACAGTTATTAGAAAGTAGCAGAGTAGTATAAATATTGTTGCATAAGAAACAAAGATCATCATAAAAGTAATAACAACATTTAGTTTCTACTTCTCAAATCTCTTAGTTTCTTTTCTCTCTCTCAATCTATCTTCTTTCTTTTATTACCGAGTCTACTCCTTAATTCTCTTCCCTATTTCCAATTTATTTTTTTGTAATTGACAGTTAGGGTTCAGATCCTAGCAGAACCTACGATGGTACCCCATAAGACTAAGAAAATCCATGAAGTTGTTTCAACGTTTGAGGGACAAGCCATTCTTGTACAGCTTCTGCCTTAGCAGGGTTAGTTTGCACACCATACTTGGAGATAAAATGACCCAAATACTCGACCTTATCACAACCGAAAGAACATTTACTATGCTTTGTTGACGATTGATTTACCTGCAACAATTTAAGTACCATCAGAGATGAGAAATATGCTCCTTATGAGATCTACTATACACTAAAATATCGTCGAAGAAAACAAAAACAAACTTCCGTAGATATGGGCAAAACACATTGTTAAGCAACGCCTGAAAAGTAGATGGTACATTTGTTAAACCAAACGACATCATAATAAATTCATAATGGCGCTTATGTGCACAAAAAGCTGTCTTATGTAAGTTATCATCCTCCATTCGTATTTGGTAATAACTTGAACACAAGTCCAACTTGGAGAAAAATTCAACCCCTCCTAATTCACCCAACAACTCCAGCACAAGAATGGGAAACTTATCTTTGATAGTGAAGGAATTAAGCTTACGATAATCAATACACATTCGCCTTTCCATCTTTTTTTTTTTTTTTCAACAAGAACAATTGGACTCGAATAGGGACTGGGGTTTTTTTTTTCAACAAGAACAATTGGACTCGAATAGGGACTGGTGCTATGCTGAATTACTCCCGCTTCTAACATTTCATTCACCATTTGTTCGATTGCATCTTTTTGAAATGCAAGCATAATAAGGTCGAATGTTCACTGGAGACACTCCCTCTATAGTAGGAATCTTGTGATCATGGGTGTGTTTAGGTGGTAACCCTTTCGGTTCAGCAAAAACATTCTTGTATTCCAACAAAAGTTGATGTAGCTTAGGCCATTCATCAAAAGAAATAACATTTGTAGCATATAAAGTAGGTTGAGACATTATCATTTGCATTGAAGCAAGTTGGTGTGGTTTGTGCGTCAAAATATTGAGCTTCTTATCATCAATTAATTGAAGTCTACCAAAATGTTCACCCTATAAAATACAAGCCTCACCACCATATTGAATCTTCATTTCCAGAGTTATAAAAATTCCATGTCATCTCACCAAGAGTCTTCAACCACTATGGCCCCAAAATTAAATCATAATTGTCAAGAGGCAATAGGAAAACATCCGCTTCAAAATAGTGATCCTGAATTTGCCACTTAAAAGAACTACCCTTAGCTTGACACTGCGTATTTTGACCATTAGCTACGTCAACCAAAACCCCAGTAATAGGTTCTTTCTCACACGATAATTTCTTGGCAATATGGGCTCCCAAAAAATTATGGTTGTTACCTGTATCAATGAGTAGCTGTAATTGTAACTTCCCACTACAACCCTGAATACACATAGTTTGAGCACCATGAGTCCCTTTTAAAGTAGTAGGAGACAACTGCAATTCTTGTCGAAATTCTTCTTCTCCCATCTCTTCACTATCCTCCCCTTCATCCACAATAACTTGCATTACAAATGCCTGCCACTTTTTACATTTGTGACCTAGAGAAAATTTCTCATCACACCAAAAACACATCCTTTTTCCCTCATCTCATTAAATTGTTTACTTGTCAGATTAGCAGATAATCTAAGATTCCCAATAGGCAACTTAGGAACATTACTAAAGGCAAAATACCATCTTGTTCTTTAGAAGTATTACCTTTAACTGTTGAGAAAGTAGAGGAACTTGTAAGCATCGCAACATATTGCACTTTTTCCATAGACTTTGGTTTATTTTGTAATGCAACCATTGTCGTCTCTTGAAGTCGTGCAAGAGAATAGACTTCCGAAAGCGTCTATGGCATAGTTGTCAAAGGCGTGCTTGAGGTGAGAGGCGTAGTAGGCTTAAGGGGTGGCTCCTCAACCCATGGAGGGCGGGCAACCTCACCCAGGCGCGGCAAGGCGCACGGACGAGCACGGCAAGGACAAGCGCATCTCTACCTGATTCAGCGACACGTGGCATTTTTTTTTTCTAAAAAAGCTCAACCTCACTTACCCCACAGTCTATAGCCACATATTGTGTTGTCTAGAAGAAGAAGAAGAGGAAAAAGAAGAAGGGAAGGAGCACTTACCAGACATAGCCTGCGGCCCTCCATTCTCTAGGTATGCAGTATGCTCCTTTTCTTTTATTTTTTTTTTCTTGCTTCTTCTCTTCTTCTTTTGGTCTCTTTCTGTTAATGGCATGTTCTTTCCTTGCCGTTATGCTGTGGAAATCTTTTTTTTTTCTTCCATGCTTCTTTTCTTCCTTCAATCTTTTCCACATTCTTCTCTTCTTGAATCATGTGAAGTTGTGAACCCTAGAGGCCTAGACCATGGGTTGGAGTTTATGTTAGTGTCTTCAAATGGCCATGATGAGGCTAATCCCTTCTTGAGTATACCTTAACTATGAATATGAAAGATGATTTGCTTGAATGTTAGATGAGTTATATTCCTCTCTAGGACGTCCTTGAGTTGAGTAGCCTGCTTCAATAATTTACAACAGATTCTTGATACCAGTTTCATATTTTTAGTTAGTTCCATGAGCAAGCAAATATTAAATATTATATATTCAAAATGTTAAATATTATGCTGCTTTTTAATCTTGACTAAATTTGTTAATTGAATTTTGCAGTTTTTAATTCTTAGAGATTAAGATATTATGTTAAATTGTTAATAATGCTTAATTAGTTGAATACGTTAAATTATGATTATTATTATTTGTGTTTGTCTTGACTTTCATTTTGAGACATTAAAAGACTAGTCAAGTACTTAAGTTTCAATATATATATATATATATATATATATATATATATATATATATATATATATATATATATATATATTAGTGTTCTAAACTATGACTATGTGTAGTTTATTTTAATTTTAATTGGATTGCAAACTTAATTTTTACTTGGATGCTAGTTATTATTGTGTTTAACTTTATGTTATTTGAAGTTGTCTCATTTATTTTATTTTTTATGATTTTTTTTAAAATTTTTGTGCTTCGCGTCGCTCAGGCCCTCGCCTTGCGCTTAAGCACTAGGACCCTTTGCACCTTGGGCCTTTAATAACTATGGTTTGTGGCTTGAACAGATGAACGTGCATTTGCAATTCATCCACCAACTCTGAAAGGAAGAAACTTAAGGCTTGATCCTCCTTAATACCTACTTTCGGATATAGAGCATCAAATGCATCCAAATAGTCTTGCAATGTTCCTAGCTGCTTCAAATTCTTCAAATCCGCCAATTGGGTCATTAAAAACTTGAATCCCAAACCTCTCCTTCAACCCACGAACATACTCATCCCATCTACCATAAGCTTTTGTACCTCTGATCCTAACTTACCCCTGATGCCATTGCACTGCCTTCTCATCCAAATACATTTTCCATCGGAGTATTTGTGACTTCAAAATAATACTAAGCTTTTATTAACCAAGATTCAAGATGATCACCACAAAAATGAGGAAAATCCAATTTAGGAAATTTGGACCAAGATTGTTTATAACCACCATTATAATGCTTCCCTTTGTAGCTAGTTCATTGTGTTGAAGACTTTTACTTGCCATAAGAGTCTTGAGTTCTTCATTTGCCCGATGAGTGCTTGACTCAGCTTTTTTCCGAAACTCAGTTTGCCACTGTTCAATACGATCTTCCGTTTCCCGCATCATTGAAAGTAACTCACATCGCCATTCCTAACCTTGCATACCATCTGCCATTGTTGCACCAAGATCGAAGCTCTGATACCAATGTTACAGATTGGGGCTTTACTAAAAAAGAACAGAGAAAAGAAAGGGAAGTGAATCATAGAGAAGGATCAGAGAGGGAGAGAATTTTTGTCATTATCTCATTCAATGGTTTACAACTGTGATGTACAAGTATTTGTATCCAAAATGCACAACAGAATAATAGAGATGTAACAATTTAAAGTAACAGTTCCAGCTCATCCATAGCTGTTTCTCAACTCTTGCTAATCAGTAAACAACCCAGCCAATCAGAATTCTCAGTTTGTTGCAGATTCAGTTACTTCTCGCCTCTGCTTATCTCCTTCAGTGCACCATTTACTCTTAGTCTGCAACAAAATTGCACCTACCTTCGAGAATACATACTCCATTTCCCATCCCACTGTTCTCTTTATTTCTCCATCAATATGTCAATGGTCTTAGTAGCAAATTATGATATTTTTAACTTTATCATGATAGAAGATCCTCCCTCAACCCTTGCAAAGTGGGGATTTTCGTGCACTAGGGACCAGGGTGTTAATATCAATCATTATGTATCATATCAGTCGATATGTAACAGATTTTTGAAGAGCCAGTTCAATATCAAATATGCCCACTGTGATTAGGAAGTCATTGTGATACGCCAGCATATTGGATGTAGTGGCAACTACAATTTGTATTGATAATGGTGTAAAGGCCAAAATGGTAGGCCATAGTAGGAGAAAAAGAGAGAGGTGTGGAGTTAGAGTGGGGTACCTAGATAGAGAGGATTGATGATGCTTGAATTTCCAAGGCTTTTACTTTTGCCTTTGCTTCTTTATTTATTTACTTATTTATTTTTTTTTTCCTTGAGCAGATGAACAAGAACTAAATTGTTTAATAAGATTCTAAATTCAAAGAAAATGCCTGATGAATGGAGGAGAAGTATTTTAGTACCTGTTTTCAAAAATAAGGGAGACATACAGAGTTGCTCAAACTATAGGGGAATTAAACTCATGAGCCATACTATAAAGTTGTGGGAGAGAGTTGTGGAACATCGACTTTGTCATGATACTTCTATCTCTCTCAATCAATTTGGCTTCATGCGTGGTCGTTCAATTATGGAAGCGATTTTTCTCATCAGAAGCTTGATGGAGAAATATAGAGATGTGAGGAAAGATTTACACATGGTTTTTATCGATTTGGAGAAGGCTTATGATAGTGTTCCAAGAGATGTCTTATGGAGAGTGTTAGAACAAAAGGGGGTATCTATTAGGTATATACAAGTATTGAAAGACATGTATGAAGGAGCAACTACTATTGTACGCACACTTAGAGGGACACGAGATTTTCCTATCTCAGTTGGATTACACCAAGGTTCAGCTGTAAGTCCTTACCTTTTTACATTAGTTTTAGATGAATTAACAAAACATATACAAGAGAGTATCCTCTGGTGCATGATGTTTGTGGATGATATAGTTCTGATAGATGAGACGCAAGAAGGAGTTAATAGAAAACTAGAGCTTTGGAGAAGTACTCTAGAGTCAAAGGGCTTTAAGTTAAGTAGAACGAAGACAGAATACATGCATGGCAAGTTCAGTGAAGGCCGAACTGGTGATAAGAAAGGAGTTAGTTTGGATGGAGTGATACTGTTTCAAAGTAATCACTTTAAATATCTTGGCTCTGTCCTTCAAGTAGATGGGGGATGTGAGGAGGATGTTAGTCATAGGATTAAAGCCGGATGGTTGAAGTGGAGACGTGCCACAAGAGTTTTATGTGATCGTAAGATTCCCAATAAGTTGAAAGGAAAATTTTACCGTACAGCCACACGACCGGCCATGTTATATAGTAGTGAGTGTTGGGCACTGAAGGAGTCATATGTGTCTAAGATAAGAGTTGCGGAGATAAGAATGTTAAGGTGGATGAGTGGCTATACTAGACTAGATAAAGTTCGTAATGAGAGTATTAGAGAAAAGGTAGGAGTAGTACTAATTGAGGATAGGTTGAG
Organism: Hevea brasiliensis; assembly: GCF_030052815.1. NCBI lineage: Eukaryota > Viridiplantae > Streptophyta > Magnoliopsida > Malpighiales > Euphorbiaceae > Hevea > Hevea brasiliensis. The sequence goes on along the minus strand of NC_079495.1, from coordinate 49,616,327 downwards.
AGGGTAAATTTCAATAACTATCCTTGAACTTATATGGTTATAACACTACAGTTCTTAAACTTTAAAATGTAACATAAAACCCCCTAAACTTTCAAAATTTGTACAGTAAAATCTCTCCAACTTTCAATTACTGATTTTTCAGTTGAAAATTGATGTGAACAGCTCCCGCATAGCTCTTAGTCAACATTTCTCTCTCCTCTCTTATTCAAATTGTAAAATTATTCTCTCTGCACCTGAAAAATCATTCTGTATACAGTGAGAAAAATGATTCAATTTATACATAACTTAAAAGAGAAAAGAGAAATATTGATTAAGCTCCACGCTAGAACTGTTCAGGTCAGCGTCTAACTGAAAAACCGACAATTAGAGGTTAAAGCGATTTTACTGTGCAAAATTTGAAAGTTGAAGGGATTTTATGTTACAGTTTTAAGTTGAAGGACTATAATGTTATACTAGATAAGTTCAGGGATGGTTGTCAAAATTTATCCTAAGTTGAGTGAAGGAAGATTGAGGTGGTTTGGTCATGTGAATGATAGACATACGGAGGTTCCAGTTAGACAAGTAGAGCACATTAGGGTAGAGGATAGAAAGAAAAGAAGGGGTAGATCTAAACTGACTTGGAGGAGAGTAGTACAACATGACTTAGAAGCATTATATATTTCCGAAGATTTAACCCAAAATCGTTTAGAGTGGAGAAAGAGAATCCATATAGCCGACTCCAAATTTTTGGGATAAAGACTTAGTTGAGTTGGGTTGAGTTGAGTTGAGTAGATGAACAAGGAGGAAGAGGGTCGGCACAATTTTTTTTTTTTTAAATTACCTTTTGAAGAACCCAATGTATATTTTGGGCTGGCTTTTTATTTTTATTTTTATTTTTTAAACCCAATATGTAATGGGCTTTCATTTATGTTTATGTTTAGATTGTCACTTTCAACCCTAGGATCACAATATACATAGAAAATTTATTTGAAATTTTACTCAACTCAACTCAACTCAACTAAGTTTTTATTTCAAAAATTTGGGGTCGGCTATATGGATTCTCTTTCTCCACTCTAAACGATTTTGGGTTAAATCATCGGAAATGTGTAATGCTTCTAGGTCATGTTGTACTACTCTCCTCCAAGTCAGTTTAGATTTACCTCTTCTTTTCTTTCTATCCCCTAACCTAATGTGCTCTACTTGTCTAAATGGAGCTTCCGTATGTCTACGCTTCACATGACCAAACCACCTCAATCTCCTTTCCCTCAACTTATCCTCAGTTGGCACTACTCCTACCTTTTCTCTAATACTCTAATTACGGACTTTATCTAGTCTAGTATGGCCACTCATCCACCTTAACATTCTCATCTCCGAACTCTTATCTTAGACACATACAACTCTTTCAGTACCCAACACTCACTACCATATAACATGGCCGGTTGTATGGCTGTATGATAAAATTTTTCTTTCAACTTATTGGGAATCTTGTGATCATATAAAACTATCGTGGCACGTCTCCATTTCAACCATCCGGCTTTAATCCTATGAATAACATCTTCCTCACATGATCACATCCCCCATCTGCTTGAAGGACTGAGTCAAGATATTTAAAGTGATTACTTTGGGACAGTACCACTCCATCTAAACTAACTCCTTTCCTATCACCAGTTTAGATCATATGTTACTTTTTAATATCAATTTTTTAGCACTATAGTTCTATAACCCGTGCATATGATAAATGTAATTCTTAAAATGAATTATTTCTTAGTCTCTTTTCTATACTACAAAATAGTGGGTATACTAGATTATAATGATATTTAGTTAAATTCTTCATTTAATATTGATTTGAGCCGTTTTGCAAATTTTGTAAAAAAATTCACGATAGTAGTGGACAATTTATTCCAATTCAATCCGACTCTGAAATTGTTTAAGATTCTGTATTTAAAATTGTAGGTGACGCTGTTGATTATGTGCTTTTCCAATGTAATTGATTTAGTCTTAATGGCATCTTATCTCTTAAAAATTTTGCTAAGATCTGTATTCAGTAACTGAGTTGGTGCTGAAGGATGTGATTTCAAATGTATAGGTTGGTATGTAGAAAGGTTATGGCCTTCAGTAGCCTGATGCTGACACCAACACTAAATCCATCTTTTTCACAACGAGCACCACCTTCATCCCTGATAGCAGCAAACGTTGCTTCTGCCATACTGAAATGTTTCCCACCACCATTACTGGCAATTTTTTTTTTTTTGCATTACAAATGCTGTCATTGCTGACATGCTATCTCATTTCATTACTACCACCACTTCATCTGGTGGCTTGCTACTACCATTGGGCACTAGGAGAGTTGTTGCCATGTTGTCCCTTTTAAAATCTTATTTCCTTTTAAGCTTTTCGTGACTGTGATTATGGTTTGTATCTCAGAATTCAAGTATCAAATTTGGTTCTGAGACCGATCAATTTTCTTGTCATCAAAGCTTTAAATTTTGAACCATTTCATGAACATGAAATTTATTTTTTTTATACACAACTCTGTAAATTTATTCTTTAGCGGTGTTGCTGTGGTTGAAGGGGAGGCTTCTGAGACTAAAACTGTTGAATTTTAATTTGAGGCAGCATTGATGTTTGGCCATATGTTTTGCCATGTTCTCTGTTGTGAATAGTTTCTCTGCCAATTGGAACTGAAACTTATTGTTGATTGGATCTGGAATTTGATAAGCGTTCATTGAAACCTTATCCGGACTTTCATGTCTGATAACGTTCAGTCGTTGCAAGTTTTTTTTGTTAATTACTTGGCAAAAAGAAAAAAAAGGGAAACATTTAAATGAAGTTTAAGTTTGTAACTATAATAAGCATTAAACAGTTTTTGAAGGACAATCCGATGTTGCCACTGTTTGCATGTTAGCAATTGTCGTGGATAATTTTAGGTTCATGTAAAAAAATTTTAAACTATTTCACCTCATGCTTCATAGATGTTAGTAATTATTTTGACCAGATTCAAGCTGCTAGAAGCCATGTCTTATTCTGAAATTATAAAAACTGTGCCTGGATGGGAGACTTTCGTCATGACAGCTTTAGCTTGAAAGTCAGTTAGCATCTATACACAAGTGGCCTTTAATAATATATTCAGCTTGAACTTGCAATGTAATTAACAGCCGAGTATCAGTAGAATGGTTCATGACTGAGGCATGTTGGCTTCTTGAAGCACACTAATGAGGATCTCAAAAATCCCATTTCTGATTTTTGTAGTTGAACGCTCTTGGGAATTTTGTGGTTTAAGTCACTAATTTTCAATAGTAATCAAGGGATGCAAAAACAAGACAATGTAATGGCTGAATAGAAACTTCTTGACCAGTAATTTGAAGCTGATGTATTATTTTAGTGCTCATAAGCATCAGAAAATGTCAGACAGAAAGAGAAGGAAAAAAAAAGGATGGTGATTATAAATAATCAGGTAATAGCGCACTACTGAAGATGTCAAAAATTCTGTATCTGATTATAGTTGACATTACTGGGAATTTTGTGGTCTAAGTCGCTGCTTTTGAATACTGATTAGGAATATGAAAATAAGATATTGCAGTGGCCTTTAGAAACTTTTTGACCAATGGTTTGAGACTTTTCTTTTTATTTTTTTCCTTTCATTTGCTTCTTGTTACTTATTTTGATTTTTGATGCAACACCTGTAGGTAGTTATTTCCCAGATGAATGGACAAGATCATCCATCACATTCTGTTCATGCATTCAATGTGGGAAAAATGAGGATAAAGCTCTGTAGAGGGTGGATTACAAAGGCTAGAGAAATATATTCTGCATCAATGCAGGTAACCTTTCTGTTTGGGTTGTACTTGTATAAAATGAAGGTGACCACCAGCAAAATCTTTATGGGTTCACTGAGCATTTAATAAAGCAGTGAGTTGAATATCTGGCTTAATTGGGATGTCTTTTCCAATCCTATTCGTCTTTCACACCTTTCTATTTAAACTTTCGTTTAAGCACTCTGCACGAGGACAGTTATGTGGTTTGATTTTTTTTTATTTTTTATAATCCAACTTGTAGGTCCCACGCTCAAATCCCATTAGGATGGTTTTAGGGGTTTATGGGATTGGAGTGAGCTACTTCCATTGTTTAGTTGAATACCTAATGGGCCTCCTAATCGAACAAAGAGGAGAAAGAAAGTGGGAAATAATTTTCTTTCCTGTAGTTTTTCTCTTGTACTAGTGCAACTTGTCTAATCCGCATGCTTTGCATTCGCTCTTTCCTGACCTCTAGTTATGTGGAGCTCGAGCTGATGGTAACGCTGCAGCAAAGGCATTGTTTTGGCAACCAAGGAAGGGCCTTTCATTTGTATTGACATTTGAATCAGAACAAGAAAGGAACGCTGCCATAATGCTCGCCAGGAAATATGCTCTTGATTGCAATGTGAGTATATTTTTCTTTGTTTTTATGTTAAATTTATTATGCATCATGAGTTTTGCCTTTTTATTAATGCATCATCAGTAAAATTTCACTCATGAACACTGAATATGTTGGTAAAGAGCTCTCTTTAAATTGTCATATGTTCATGCCATTTCATACATCTCATATATTCAAATGGATTTTCTTTTTCTGCACAAAAGTATTATAGCTACATTTTATGAAATATACTCAATAGTCTTTTGTTTGATGGAAAAGATGTTTTTATCCGTAATCTGCCTTCTCTTTAATCACAACTTCCTCTGTCATTTTTTTATTTGTTATTTTTTAAAAGTTATTTTGTCCAAAATTATCTGTTATTTTGAGAAGATTAAGTATTAATTAATTTTTCTAATTTTACCCTTGTCTCCACTAAGAACAATAATTATTTTTACAATTTTCTAAAACCCAGCTTATTACCTCTCTCTTAATTATGTGAGATAAAGGGTAATTTAATCAAATTAAGGGCTATTTTATTATGATTTAAGTAAATTTATTACTTTCTTAATCACCATGTAAAAACCTTAAACGACATATAAAAGTAGACGGAGGAGTATATTTTAATTGTGTTTTACAATGTTGGAATGACAGGTCACACTTGTAGGACCGGAAGATTAAGAATGGGACAAAATGTAACCAAGTAATTTTCCCTAACAAATGCGAGTATAATCAGGTTTTTGATAGCGCGAACGATGAGTATGTTTGTGTTTGCCATGGTGAAGAAGAATGCAACTTATTGTATTGGTATTCTGCTAATCTGGTTGTGTTGTCTTAGGCATCATTTTTTATTTGCCAAATCTATTGTAACAAAATCTTCATTTTTAATTGATTGGTTCATTTGTTGCTGATTTGCATACCCAATTAAGTTTGAGTTACTTTCAATCTCAACCTCAACTGGTAAACCAGAGAGGGAAGGTAACATAATCAATATCAACCCTACTAGCCATTACTAATGAGGGAAGCAATTAAAGTCTGTAATGCCAACTGTGGTTTTAAAATAATTCTAAAATAATTTCCATTCAAACAATAGACATTTCAAAACAATAGACATTTCAAATCATTACAATCATCATATGTGGTTGGCAACACATTAATTCCACAAGCACTTTTAAATTACATACATCTGGCCACCCCCTTGCTACAATAAAATCAATGGCCAAACGTCTGCCTTTTCAACACAGTTATAAATTCTTTTTAACATTAAAAATATTCTCAAAGTAATATAAACAATTCTTTAATACAAAGGAAATTCGCATTTGAAATTTTAAAACACAAGAAAACTAGAGTTGTGCACAAACCTTATTTTAGTCTCCTTTCTTTGACTTAATTCTCCCTTTACTTTCAAGTCCTCTTCTCCACTGAAATACGCAATTTCAAAAGTTTCAATACTTATTCTAACTTTCACTAATAGCTAACCAATTAAATTCCTAGTGAAATTCCTAAATTACTACACATTCTAACTATTCCAGATACAAGGCAGAATTTGAACATATCTTTAGAACTCAATTTCAGTCTAGTTCTAGTCATAATAGGTCAAATTGGTCTCCATTAAAGTTGTTCCTTTAGGTATTAGCTTTAATTATCATTTTGAATCACTCAATTTGGAGGTCTAGATCATTAGCTATAGCCAAAATACCAAGTATTGTTCTGGGGTGCCTTATCCTGCAATTTCAGGTTTTCTAAATTTTCACTTCAAACTTGCATTCAATATCGAGCACTTTATACTCAGAATTCGTAACATCCTCACTGTAGGCAGTTCCGTACGTTCTACTGTTTCGATGAGTAAAGTCTATTCGGACAGCTAGAATGTCTGGAACTATACTTAAACTAGACTGAGGAGTCATAAATAAATAATAAAGATCAATTAAGATTGAAGAAAAATAAAAAAAGTGGAGTACAAATCGGTTAAATGAGCACAATGCCCGATGATGGGTAACTCACTAGAAAAAGATGAACATAAATCCGGTAAGAGAAAAATTTGGTCAATCAAATTTAAGAGCTCAAAATTGACCAAAAGTGAGATTAAATAAGTTAATGAAGGTAGATTAGTTAAATTGATCAAGATTAATAAAATTAAATATAATTAAAAAAAGTCAAATTATAATGATTTGGAATTTTAATTTATTCACAACTTTGCCATTCCCCTTAATTACAAAATTTCCATTATAATTTAATTAATATAAATAATAAATAAGAGATAAAAATCAATAAAAAAAGTCATCTTCTTCCTTTGTGAGCCAGCACACCTTTCTCTCTTATTCTTTCTCAAAATTTCTTCCATTGAGGCTTATTACCAAAGCTTGAAACCTTGATTTTTCTCCATGATTTCTTTACGAAATCAATAGAAAACCCTAAATTGAAGCTTGATTTGAAGAAAGCACATCAAAATTTCAAGGAATTTGGAAGATTGGGTGAAGGGGAAAATTGACCAAATCAAGGTAAGTTGGATTTCATGCTTCTTTAGCTATTAGCCCATTGATTTCAAGTTGAATACGAAGTTTTCTATGGAAAATTGATTGAAATCTTTGGTATGTTGAAGAAGGGAATTTCAACCAAGGGTGTATTCAAGTTGGAAAGTCAAGTTTGGTTGGATTGGGAGGTTGATTTGAGTTGGTTAAAGCTTAAGCACAAAGGTTAGTGCTATAAATTATGATGAATTTTAAAGTTATAGCAATTTGAAATTAGGGTTTCTTAAATGGGTTTTCAATTCTTATGCCCTATTTGATGTGTTTATGCCTAAATTAAGACCATTTGGTGTGTAATTGTTGTGAAATGTTGATGAAATGCCAAAATAAATGAGTGAATGTAGAGTGGTGGATTCGGATTGCTCTTGGACAGCCTGAGTCTAGTGAGTTCAAATGCTTATAACTTGAGCTAGATAACTCCAATTGATGTGAAACGAAAGCCAAATTAAACATAAGGCAAAATACTAAATTTTTCATGAAGAACACTTGACCTAAAACTGACTGGAAGTCACTTGAATTCTAAGTTGCATCCAGAAATGAAAATCTAGAATTCTGGAAAAATGGCCAAATGAACAGTACACACCAAAATGAGTATAACTTGTACTAGGAAACTCCAAATGAGGTGATTTTTGTTTTGTTGGAAAGCTAAGATATAAAAGAACAACTTTCATGGAGAACAAACTGCTCAGTTATAATTGTAAATTGTTAAATTCCTAGAGTAATTTTGTATGGCTGAAATTAGAATTCCCTGTAATTCCAGCAAATTTCCTTGTGACCTCCTTGTAGTAAATAGGACATAACTTTCATTGTATAAATTCAATTGAGGTGATTCAAAATGGTCTAGAAACCTAAGATATAGGCCTACAACCTTATTTTAGAGACTTTGTCCAAATTCTGGGTGTAAGATGCATGAATATTGAGTGCAATATTGACTAGAAAACCTAGAAACCTGGAAATCACAGGATACTGCATCTGTGAACCAGGGTTGGAAATTTAGCCATAACTCACTCTACAAAACCCCAAATTGAGTGATTCTTGAACTTGTGTAATCCTAAGAAATAGGGGGTCAATTCATATGGAGAATATGAAGTCAAATTGTAACTGCAACCTATTCAAAATGGCTTGACAATGTAATTCCAGAATCTGCTTGAATTCTGGAATACCCTGAAAACTGGAAATTGGTCACTGGACCAATTTTGGTAAATTAGCCATAAATTAGGCTACACAAATACAAATTGAGTAATTCTAAAGCCAAAATAAACATAAGACATAGATCTACAAATCTCATGGAGGAGGTATAGCCTAATTCTTACTATATCTTGGTCAAAATTATTAAGGAAGTTGAGGCATTAAATCTAAAATTTATGTAATGTCAACAAAATGGTTCAAAATATGAAAGGTAATGAATGCCAATGGCATGAAAAACATGAAGGACATGTGAAATTGTATTTTGGGACTTATGCTCCCATGATGAATGAATGTTGAAATAATGAGAATGTTGACTTTCTAATAATGATAATTAGCCCGAGCATGCCTAGACAGTAGTGTAAGGGTTGGATAGATTGGCATGCCAAGAAGGGATGAGATTAACAGTACTGTATTTGGCTTTTATACCTGGATACCATTGGTAGGTGCCAAGTTTCTGATGTGGTTATCCTTTATTCATGTTACTTTGATGGCTTTTATGCCTAACTATATAGCATACCCAGTAGGCACCGATGTGTCCGACGGTATGACAGCCCGAGGCATCGAGGGTCTAGTGCCAGTATAACCCGTATATCTAGTCCAAATAGTCTGATTATAGGTTACTTGGGCACTGAAATAAATTAAAGAAGCTAAATATCAAGATAAAGAAAAAGAAAAATGAAAAGAAATAATTGTTCCCAAAAATACACAAATTTGACATTACAAGTTCTATTTTCTTTTAAATAATTCCTGATTAAATTAAATGTGTGTTCTCTTATATTACTTCAAATATGAATTATTATTTTTATTTGTATACTGTACTTCTATTTTACTATTGCACCATTAAGCAGAATTGCTTAGCGCGATAGTTTTTTCTCGCACAGGTCCTATAGATAAGAACAAGTAGATATCAGTCGGGGATTTTGAGACAGATCTGCAGTAAGGATTGTTGTCATCTCAGCATACCACTTTGGTAGGGCTTAAGGTTCCAAAGCAATGTATATTTTGCATATTGTAATTAAATGTAAAGTTTGTAATTAAATTTTGAGTTTGTATAAAAATCATGTAAACTATGTACATTGGGTAAATTAAGGGAATGAGAAAAATTCATGTATGGAATGGATGTGAATGACATGAAAACATGATTTATGATATTGAGTAGTTATGAAATTGAGATTATATTATTGAAATATTTGAACAGGTAAATACTTTAACAGGGAAAAACGTTAATAAAACAAGGGAAACTCTTGTAGTTTTCACTTAAAATTTCCATAATTAAATTATAAAAAACCTAAAGTGACAATAAATTAAAGGAAGATAAGATTAGGTGCTTCGGCACAGGTTGTGACATTCCTTTGCTTGGCTACACAGTTGATTGGGTAAGGGGGTGTTACAGAATTTGTACTAGTCTCTAAAGCAATGTTTTAGGCCTTTGTCTTAAGTTTCCAAATCATTTTGTAGCACCTCAATTGAAGATGTAGAAGGGAAGTTATGCTCTGTTTGCTACCTGAAGGTCACAGGGCAGAATTGCTGAGTTGCAGGAAATTTCAGTTTCAAAATTCTGATTTAGTCTAAAATTTCAACCACTTTGCCCTTACATCTGGGTCTAAGTCAAAACATGAAAGTTGTAGTTATAAGTCTTATGTTTATTTTGGCTTTGGAATCCTATAATTTGCATTTGTGTAGCTTGAGTTATGGTCATTTTGCCAAAACTGTTCAGGTGATTATTTCTCAGGTTTCAGGTCAATTCCAGAATCTAGGTAGATTTCTAGACTCACATTGTCAAGCAATTTTGGATAGGTTACAACCATAATTTTGCATCATGGTCTTCATATGAATTATTCCCTGTGTCTCAGGATTACACAGGTTCAAGAATCACTCAATTTGAAGTTTTGTAGAGTGAGTTATGCTCAATTTAGTATGTATTATTCATTTGGTCAGTTTGCAATGTTCCAATTTTGCATTGCCGAATTCTAGCCCTAATTTAGGTATCTTCCGGTCATTTTCAAGGCAAGTATTCTCATAAAAGTTTTACCCTATTGTCTTGGCTTTCATTTTCCATTGGTTTCACATCAATTGGAGTTATGTAGCTCAAGTTATGAGCATTTAACCTCACTCGACTCAAGTTGTCCAGATTCAACACTTAAGGCACAACATCAATTCCTTCAATTCCCTTTCCAAATCATTATTGTTTCTCACTAAATGCACATCACTAAATGCACATCAATTAATCATAATCTAACCATGATAGCATTAAATAAGCTTCATACCATAAAAACCGTAATTGCATAAAAACCCTAATTCCCATCTTCTAACTTCAATCAATTTCAAGTGCATAAAACATGTTTACAACTTCATTCGAGCCTAGAATTCAAGTTAATTGCATGAAAACACAAAACCCCTAACTTCTATCTCTTTGACCGAAATTCCCTTCTTCATAACGTACATGATTTTCATCAATTTTCATAGTAATTTCTACACTTAAACTTGAAATACATAAATTCATAACTAATTAAACTTAAATCACCTCTTACCTTAATTTGGCTAACTTTCTATCTTCCCAAATCTTCCAAATTCCTTGTCTTCCTTGCTTCCTTTCTTAAATTTAGGTCTTAATTTAAGAGTTTCTCTTGATTTCCAAAGGAAATTATGGAGGAATTTAAGGTTGTAGAGCTTAGAGAATGGGGCTTCAATGGAGGTTGAGAGAGAGCATGGAACGACAATCTCGAGGAAGAAAGAAGATGATGAAAATGTAAAATTTTTGTCTCTTCCATTGATATTTATATTAATTAATTTTCTTAATGGCAATCTTGTAATTATAGGGAATGGTAAACTTGTAATTATTTGGACATTGATAATCATTAGGTTTGACTAATAAATTTAATTATCTTAATCATAATTAATTAAGCTAATCTCACTTTATTAACTTAATTAATTTCATTTTTGGTCAATTTTGAACCTTTAAATTTAATTGACCAAATTTTGATCTTATTGGGTTTTTATTTGTAACGCTCTCACTTTATATAGTCCGTACATTTGACTACTCCGGTGACCTAAAGTCTGTCCGGGCAAGTCAGGACGTCTGAAACTACACTCCGGTGATAGTAAATAGATATACAATTATGAAAGAAGTAAAAGAAAAATACAAGAAAAATTAAAGAAAAATAAAAGAGAGAAAGTGAAACTAAGTTAAACGAGCCGATACCGAAGCGATGGGTGACCACACCGGGAAGTTATGGCGTAGGTAATAGCTGACCCCGGGACCGCAGGGAAACCTCAGAATTAAGTTTCGAGACATAATTAAAGACTTATTGAAGTATAATTGACATTAGAAATGGCCAAAAAAGAATTAATGAATTAGTACAAAGAAAAAATGAAAAAATCGATAAATCGACAAAAATCAGTGTTAGTGAAAAATTGGGAATACAACCCGAAGAGGGGCATTTTGGTCATTTGACACCTAGAGTTGGCTTTTGACCTAAATGTCTATTAAAAATAAGTAGTGTTGAATTTTGAAAATGCCATGAAAAATTGAAATTAGAAAGAAGTGGAATTAGAGAGAAATTAAAGGGTGGACTTATAATTAATCAAAGTTAATTATTTAAATAATTAAATACACATAAGTGGAGCACTAAGGGATATTTAAATACTCAAATGGCCATGTGTATTAACCATTCAGCATCTTCTTCTTCATTTCCATAACATTGCCGAACCCATTTCTTCTCCCAAATTCACCATAGATGGCCATTCATGCAAAGCTCCCTTCCTAGTGATCAAGCCATGCTTTCACCCATCTTCCTTCACTAAAGTTAAACTATACACTTTGGGCAGTATATTGGGAGCAAGAAGGAAGGGATTTAGTGAGTTTTTAGCAAGCTCCAAAAGAGGTAAGTGTCAAATTACTCCTCCTTTCTTTAGGCAAAATGATGTTTAAGGTGAGGGATGGTATTTGATGAAGAAAAATAGATGAATTGTTAGGTAATTGGACTTGGCTAATTTCAGAAGCCATGGAAACTTAATGTGCTTGAGCTTTCTCTACCTTTAAAGGATGGAAAATTGGGTTAATTAAGTCACTATGAAGTTATAGTAAATTAATATCCATGTATGTGTATGTTAGTACATGAAATTAGGGGTTTGAAAGGGAAATTTGATACTTTAGTAAACTACCATGTTTGGCAGCCTTTAACCTCATGAAATTGTGTGTGAATTTATGAAATTTATTGATAAATTATGATGGTGTTGAATTGGGGGCAGTATGTGTAATTGCCATGGAAGTGTATGGTGTAAATTAAGTGTTGAGGTATATTGAATTTGGGTTAAATTAATTGTTGAACAATAATGGTGTATTGTGTGCCTTGAACTCTTAAGTGTTATACCCAAAGTTGCTTACTGGAATTGTGTTGAATAGATATATAGAAGTGCTATGAATGAATGTTGAAGTATTGGGAGGAGGAGAATGACCAAATTGGGAGTGTAAATTCTCTTATGCAGGTTGTGTATTATTAGCAGTGTATAAATTAGGTTATAAGTACATAATTGTGACCCCAATTGGTATGAGGCCAATTGGAGGTAAAACTAGGCATAAAATAGGTAAACTTTCATGTAGAAATATTACCGAAATTCTGTCTAGAAACTGACATTAAGAGTGACTAAATCCGGATTGCCTAAAATGTGAACCCAAAATTTGATCATATGAACAGTAGTCAGTCATTTGGCAATAACTCACTCAAAACAAATCCAAATGTCCTGAAATTTATACCATGGAAAGCTTAGACATAGAGCTACTACTCTTATGAAGACACCAAAGCCCAGAAATGACTAGAACCAAGTCAAATTGTTTGCCCAATTTAGGGTACCAAAACTGCCAGAATTGGAAATGACCTAAAAAATGACCTAAACTTTGCAATATAAGTGCAACTTGACCAGCAATAGTAAAATGACCATAACTTGGTCCATAGAACTCCAAATGACATGAAATCAGTCCCAAAATTTCAATAAGACATAGATCTACAATATTGGTAATTTGACCAAAATTTCAAAGCCATTGACCTAATTGAGGACTATGCCAATATAGGACCTTTGAGTCCAAGTTAACAATTTGTCTATAAAGAATTCTATAGGACTTGAAAAATGGTAAGCAAAATTTCTGGTTGTCCCTAAGACATAGAGCACCAATACTTATGAAGAATGCTAAGCCTCAATATGATTACAAATAGTCTAAATAAATTAGTAAATTCAGAACTGAAAATGCCTAAAAAGGAAACTAAAATTTAGATTTGACCTAGTTATGGTCAATTGACCATAACTTGAGCTATGCAACTCCAAATGGAGTGATTCAAAAAGGAAATTAAAGAAGACACAATGAGAAACAATTTAATGAAGAGAAATCTGCTAAATTTACACTGTAGCTTGGTCCAATAGATAGTAAACATTGGCTATAAAATCTAAATAATTGCAATAAAATGCAATAAGCTTTAAAATGAAATTGGCAACATATGTCAACATGTGAGGAATGTAAAATGGAACATATTAGTGACATTAAAACTAATTCACCTAGTGTGCATTAAAGGTCAACATTATAGGTTGACTAATGAAAGGTATAGTATCAATAAAATTTAATTATTGAACCTTATTACTAGAAATAATTTAAATGAGTACTGAAACACTTTAAATTGTGTGTTTTAGTTAGAAGAGACACTGGGAAGGGAAAAGACCCACTGAGTCAAGGCCAAGAGGTGACTCATCAGAGGTTTGTGCACAACTAGTTTTTAATTTCTTTTGTTCAGAATATTTCATATGACTAAATGACGTATTTTCCTTATGTTTTATGTTTATCAAGTATTGGATTTAATTCAATGATTATTGAAATTGTTATAGTATATATGTAACACCCCTATATTCGGTAGCACGTTCTACTGTTCCGGTGACCAGTGTCTGTCCGGACAGCTAGATTGCCTAGAATTACACTTAAATATTAGTGAGGAGACATGAAATAATGAAATACAATAGAGAAAAATACAAGAAAAACAAAGGAAAAATAAGAGCAATGAAATGTGACTAAGTTAAACGAGCCAAACCTGTAGTGATGGGTGACCATACCAGGAAGTTACAGCAGAGACCATTGACTAGCCCTGGACCGCAGGGAACTCGGGGAAACATTTTCGAGACCAAATTAAAGGTCTACAGAGGTGTAATTGACATTGAAAATGTCAAAGAAAATTTAGTAAGTTAATATAAACAAAAACGAAAATTAAAGAAATCGGCGAGTCAAGAAGTTAATCGGTAGCACCGAAAAATTTGAAATGCAACCCGAAGGGGGGCATTTTGGTTATTTGACACCTGGAGTTGACTTTTGACCTCAATGTCCATTAATAATAAGTGGTATTAAATTTTAAAAATGCCATGAAAATAAGAAAATGGACACTTACCTCTTGTTGGAGCTTGCTAAATCTTCACCAAAACTCTCCTTTCTTGCTCCCAATAGCTTCCCCAAGTTGAGTAGGCAAAGATTAATGAAGGAAATTAGTGTGAAAGGTGGCTAGAAATGGAGTGCATGAAGGTTGATGAAGCTTTGGCCATGGAGGTTTAATGGTGGATGTATTCGGCTAGGTATATGAAAGGTTGAAGATGGATTGAAATTCTGTCCACTTTGCTTAATATAGGTCCCATAATTCATGGTTAGTGGAGCACTAATTGATAATTAAATGATTAAATTAATCCAAGTCCCTTTAATTGCAATTTGCCACCAATCTTTTACTATTTATATTATATATCCAATTTCTTATTTTCATGGCATTTTAAAATTTAATACCACTTATTATTAATGGACATTGAGGTCAAAAGTCAACTCTAGGTGTCAAATGATTAAAATGCCTCCCTTCGGGTTGCATTTCAAATTTTTCGGTGCTACCGATTAACTTCTTGACCCGTCGATTTCTTTAATTTTTGTTTTTGTTTATATTAACTTACTAAATTTTCTTTGACATTTTCAATGTCAATTACACCTTTGTAGACCTTTAATTTGGTTTCGAAAATGTTTCCCCGAGTTCCCTGCGGTCCAGGGCTAGTCAACGGTCCCTGCCGTAACTTCCCGGTGTTGTCACCCATCACTACGGGTTTGGCTCGTTTAACTTAGTCACATTTCATTGCTCTTATTTTTCCTTTGTTTTTCTTGTATTTTCCTCTATTGTATTTCATTATTTCATGTCTCCTCACTAACATTTAAGTGTAATTCTAGGCATTCTAGCTGTCCGGACAGACACTGGTCACCGAAACAGTAGAATGCATTACCGAATATAGGGGTGTTACAATTCTTCCCCCCTTAAAATAAATTTTTTCCGTGAAATTTTACCCAATAGCCGTCTTACAATAGTCATACGTTTATTTTCTCCTTTCTATATGATTGTATAATCTTCTTTCCTTTGAATTTGTATAAGACTTTTAACAATCTAATACAACATTTAATTTATTTGTATAACACCAATCTTCTCTTACTATTGTTCTGTCTAATATTTCGGTTCATGTTTCCTTATTGAACGACCATTGAGGTCATGCTAAAATTATTTATCTAATCATTGGTCCTCTGACCATTCTAGTTAATAATCTTACTCATATTCGTAACATTTCTTTGTTACATCTGAACCAACTGTTCAAATTTTTTTACTTCCACAACTCTTTTTATCTATTAATATTCTATAACCTACTTCCTTTTGTACTAAACTATAACCTTTCGATATTCTAACTTTTGAGTTTTAAATCCCTAAGTAGGATTTCAAAACTCATTTCCAATAATAAAATTTTGTCCTGGCATAACTATACCAAAACAGATGCCTTTGGCAACTATTCTCATCTTGGTGTACTATCGAGTAGTACGTAGCTCTACACAATAATCTCAAGTCAGTACTGTAATCTGCAGCTTACAGTACAAACATCAAGAACATTGTATAGTTACTACGATACATTCTAATAGATCAAACTTTCTTATATTTTATCCTTCTTGAATTCACTAATATTCGAAACTTATTTTGATTACAATATCCATTGACAATTACTAACTGTAACATCTTTGCCCTCATCTAGAGTAATTCCATTACTGTAACTTACTTTTAGGTAACTGACAATTTTTTTTAAATTAATGTCAATCATACTTATTATCGTAGTTTTGATCCTAAAGGACTAGTCACTAACATATCAAAATTTATTTATTTATTTATTTTTTTTATACGAGGGACAGCAGGAAGGTAAACAATGCTGGCACTAACGTAAAAGTATGTAGATCCTGGGTCAAACAATACATATATATATCTTAGTTAAAAATTGAGAAAGTATCAGCAACAATGTCAGAAGTCTTAGCCTCTTCCCTCTGCCATATAGTGTATATTCTAGCTGAAGCATCACTTGTTCTAGCTTATTCATAGTGCTCTGATTCCAGGTGTACTACCCCTACCTCTACCTCTGCATCTACTAACTGATGGTGAACTCTTTGGGGTAGAAACATGGGCTGATCCCTCTGGTGTAGTAAATAATCCAGAACGGCGTGCATTTATACAATCCTTAGCAAAATGACCAGTCTCTCCATAATTAAAACATGCTCCTATGGCTCTATAACATACCCCACTAAGTGGTTTACCACAAGTTTCACAAAGTCGATCCGACAACGCATTTCTGGGTTTCTGCTGAGTTTGCTGATCCGATCGGGGTGGTTTTTGTCCAAAAGATCTATCTCTACTCGATTCGCATGAGCTAGATCCTCAAAAGTGCTTTCTCTTTTTTGATCCACTATTAGGAACTTGATCAGTAGTCTTTCTAATTTTCTCTTTTTCTTCTGTACCCTTTTCAACTGTTTCTTCATTTTCAATTCTTTCCAGTTCCAGGGCTTGCGATATTAGCTCTGAGAAATTCTAGTGTCGAAACCCCACAACTTACATTCTTAGACTAGGCCTTAACCTGGCCTCAAAACGTTTACATCTGTCTCTAGGAGTGGTAAGCAAGCTTCCTGCATAATGACTCAATCGAGAGAACTTTCTCTCATATTCTGCCACTGTTCTGTTCCTTCGCTTCAGGCTTAAGAATTCCTGTAGCTTCTGGTCCACATAGGCATCTGGGACATATTTTTGTCTAAACTCTCTTAGAAAGTCATCCCATGTCAGCACTGGGGGTTCCACCAAACTGTGGGAAATGGTTTTCCACCAGTCATATGCATCTCCCTGTAGAAGTAAGACTGAGTATTCAAACTTCAGCTCATAAGTGCAGTGCAACTTCCTAAAAACTCTTTCCATCCTTTCCAACCATTGTTCTGCCTCTAGCGGATCCACTGTCCCCTTGAACTCAGTGGCCCCATACTTAATCAGCTTGTCGTACTGCCTAGCTGAAGGCTGTGGTTGTACTACTAGTGTCTGTAGTGGGGCTTAAGTAGGCATGTTACCAGCCATTTGTTGGAACATTGCAGCCATCTGCTGAGCAAATTGAGCAGGGAACTGCGGTACTAAGGGGGCTGGTGTAGCTGATCCACTCACATTGTGAAGAGTTGGGGCTTCATAAGTGTCCATTTTCTTCCCTTGCCTAATTAAAACTTGTGTTGAGGTTGTGGGTAGTATTTTGGTTGAAAAATTAAAAGAATTACTTGAGTAATTATTGGTTGTAACTTTTGGTAGCCATGGATATTGAAGGAGCTTGATTTCTTTTTACATGTAATTGGTAGGTAATGAAGTTAATTAGGTTATGATGTTATGTGTAAGTGGGGAATTGATGTTTAGAGTTAGAATTTTGAAGTAGATTTTGAAGGATTGTGCAATGTTGAATTTAGCAGCTTGTTAACTTCTTGAAGAATGCTGGAATTCATGAAGTTGTTTGATGCATTGTGGTCTTAAAGATTGCTAAATGTGTATGTAAATTAGTGGTGAAGTTGTATGTTATGGTTAGAAGTGATTATGTGTATATATTATTAGAATTGGATTTGGTGAATTGGAATTGTAATTGGTGTATTCTCAATTGGTTATATACTGCCCAAACTAACTATAATGTGAAGTGAGGAATGGATTTGGTACCATACCAAATCAGAATTGGTATGAGAAGTTTAAATTTGGCAAGTTGAATGTATATGTGATTTGTGTTTGAGGAAAGTGTAAAGGGCAGTATACAATTTAGCTTATAACCATAAATGTGTGACCCCAATTGGTATGAGGCCAATTGGAGGTAAAACTAGGCACAAAATGTGCCAACTTTCATGTTGGAAGCATGCCTAAATTCTGTCCAGAAAGTGACATGAAGATTGACCAAATCTGGACTGGTGACTTTGCAAACCTGAAAATTGACCATTTGAACAATAGTCAGTATTTTGTCCATAACTCACTCAAAACAGGTCCAAATGACCTGAAATTTATACCATGGAAAGCTTAGATATAGAGCTACAACTCTTATGAAGACATCAAAGCCCATAAATGACCATAGGTAAGTCAAATTTCTTGCACAATTTCAGGTATAAAAACTGCCAGAATCAGAAATGACCTAAAAATGACCTAAGTTTGCCATTTTAGTGTAATTTGTCCAACAATAGTAAAATGACCATAACTTGGTCTAGTAAACTCCAAATGACCTAAAATTTGTGGCTAAAGTTCACTAAGACATAGACCTACAAGTTTGTAATTCTAACTAAAACCCAAAAACTGAGGAAACTAGGTCATCCGGCTAGGTCAAAACAGCATACCAAAATTTGATAAATTGCAATAAAATGCAATACACTTAAAAATGAAATTGGTAACATATACTAACACTTGAGGACTATAAAATGTGACATATTGGTAACATTAAAATTAATTCACCTAGTGTGCATTAAAGGTCAACATTATAGGTTGACTAATGAAAGGAGTAATATCAATAAAATTTAATTATAGAACCATATGATTAGAAACAATTTAACTGAGTACTGAAACACTTTAAATTGTGTGTTTAAGTTGAAAAGGATATTGAAGAGCATAAGGAACATTAAGTCAAGGCTAAGAGGCGTGTAACATCCTCCCGGTATCAACTCCGTACATTCTACTGTTCCGGTGACCGGTGTCGGTCCGGACAGCTAGAACGTCCGGAAAAATATTTAAATCAAAGTGAGGGACCATAATTAACTCAAATATTAATAAGAAAAATTTAGAAAAAATTTTAGAAATAAAATGCAACTAAGTCAAACGAGCCGGTGCCCAAGCGATGGGTAACCAGAGGTAAGTTGCGGTTCTCGCAACGAGGAGCCCTAGACCCGGGAAAAAATTCATAAAATAATTTTTGGGGCTCAAGAGAAGGGTCATTGAGGTTCCCATGGCATTAGAATGCCAAGAAAATATTTAGAAAAAATTTTCAATCGGTACAGACAATTTTGACCCGTTAAGCCAAACGGAGGGCATTTTGGTCATTTCGCCTTCAGAGACGATTTTTGGCCGACTTGTCCAGTTGAGTAAATAATTATTATGACATAAAATATGAATTAATGTTGATGAAAAATTAATTTGAAGCTAGTAGAAAAGAAAAGAAAAGAAAATAAAGAAAATTAAAGATAATGACATCACATGATGTCACTCACTTAATCCCAACCAATCACAAGTTAATAAGCATTCTTAAAACACTTAAAAGAGTCAAAATGGACCAAAATAAATCTTCTCTTCTTCTTCTTCTTCCTCCAATACGTGACTCTCTTCTCCATAGCCTCCATAGAAGTTTCTTTCATCACTTTCATTTTTCCCATGAATTTCCACTACTAAACCCTAAGTCACCTTCATCAAAACTTGTCCATACCTCTTGGGGAAGCTTTTGGCAGCCAAGAAGAGGAAAGAAAGTGAAGGTTTAACAAGTTGGGAATTTTATCAAATAAGGTTAGTGCATATTAACTTCCTAATCTTGTTTACTTATCGAAATTTAGTTTGAATATGAATAAATAATTAAGAAATTGAAGAAAATCATGTGTGAAATTGAGAAGCAAATTTTGGCCAGCACTTATAGGATGAGGAATTGATGAGTTTTATTGGGCTAAAACCTAAATACAAGCTTAGATAGTGACATATGAATGATTGATGACCTTAATTGGGATGTGTTGCATGATTCATGGATTGGAAGCTAGGGTTTTGAGAAGTGAAATTTGGATTTAGCTTATGAAATTGTGAAAGAACATTATAAGGGTCAATTAGTGACCATTTTAGGTATGTTGACCATGAATTGGACTGAAAAATAGTATAGCCAAGTGAATGTGTAGGCTGCCTTGTTAGTGCAGCAGAGTGACTAAAAATTCAGTCCACTTGGACTGCCATAACTTGGGCTGTGTTAGTCCAATTGATGTTTGGCCAATTGGAATTGAAACTAGGCTTATAATGGCACATTTTTGCTGAAGAAACTATGCCCAAAAGACCAAAGCAAGAGGACCAAAAGTTGGCCCCAATCCGGACACCCTGCAACAGCACCTGCAGAAATGACCAAATGAACAGTAACTGTTCATTTGGCCATAACTCACTGTAGATTTGGTCAATTGACCTGAAATTTTTACAGCAACAAGTTAAGACATAGAAAAACAACTTTCATGAAGAAACCTACCCCAAATTATGACCAGAACCAAATCAAATCATTGAGCAAAGTGAAGTTTACTGTACTGAGATTTCCAGAATTTTCATTTGAGCAACAATGTTTGGAGGACTATAACTCTCTCTAGAAAACTCGGATTTAGGTGATTCTTGAACCGATGGAAACCTAAGGCATAGTAGAACATTTCATATGAAGAAAGTTAGACCAAATTAGGAACTTAACTTGATCAAATTACTGACCAAAGTTGGATCAAAATCTGCCAGAACCCATGATAGCAGCATGAACAGTGCACGTGAACAGTAAACTTATTTTGGCCATAACTTGAGCTACAAAACTCCAAATGGAGTGATTCAAAAAAAGAAATTCAACTAGACAAAATAAGGAACATTTTCTATGAAGGAAGTTTTATCAAATTCCAACAGTAAATTGACCAATGAAACAGTGCAACTTCGGAGCATCAAAACCGAAAATTGGCAATTTTGCCAAAATGACCTAAGCTTTGAGAAAGTGACCAAAACCAACAAGTTTTAAATGAAAAATGTAGTATGTTTGAAGTGCCAAAGTCAATGTACATATTTTCTATGCAAAAGTCAACATTTTAGTTGACTAATGAAGTGAATAGTGACATGAAAACTTGAAATAAGCTTGGAAATGGATTTGGTAATTGATTCCAACAAGTTTTAAATGCAAAATGTGGTACATCGGGAGTGTTAAAACCAATGTACCTATTGTCTATGCAAAAGTCAACATTTTTGTTGACCAATGAGGTGAATAGTGACACCAAAACTTGAAATATAAAATTTGTAATTACATAAGTAGATTCTTGAATGTATAAATGAGAAAGGAAAAATGTTTTGAATACAATGGTACATGTGAACCATTGTTTAGAATTGTGATCAATATGAATAACATAATGAATGGATAAATAAACCATATTAATGTATGAATGAGACATTAGTTCTCATTATTGTAAAGAGGAGAAGTATTTTGAGTACAGTGGTATAAAAGAATAATTGATGTGAATTGTGATCATATAAATGATCAAATGAATGTATGAATTATGATTGAAATTTATCATGAAAAAAATGAAGTCATAAAGCACAATATATTAACATTTTAAAATATCAAATGCCCTAGTATACCTAACAAGATTAGTTTGGATAGTTTGGCATGCCAATAGGGTATTGTTTTAGCAGTACTGCGAAAGGCTTTATGCCTGTATTCATGGCTTTATGCCCATATTCATGGCTTTTATGCCCGTATTCATGGCTTTTATGCCCGATTATGTGATATCATGGCTTTTTAGCCATACTGACTGCATACATGGTTGACGTTCTGCGTCCCATGGTATGACGGCCCGAGGCACCGCGGTGTCCAGTGCCAACGACCGGTTATCGATCCGATGCGTCTAGTATAGGTTACTTGGGCGTCAATTAAAGTATTATTCAATTCAGACTAAGTTAAGTTAAGTATAATGAAAATCGATACAATTAAATTAAGAATTGAAAGAAAAAGCAAAAGAGATAAGCAAAAGAAAAATAACAAATATATAAATAGCAGAACTGCAGGACTTGAAATACAATAGATAGAATAAATTATATACCTGCTAGTATTACTGAAAAGTTATAAACTAAGCACTTCCAAAGAGGAACAAACTAGTATATAAGATCGTTGATACTAGAAATACCATACCAAATTAAATTGACTCTGAGTATCTGAATTATCATTTATTTCTTTCTTTACTTGTATATATTATTTCTGGTTATATTATTGCACCACTAAGCAGAAATGCTTAGCGCGATGGAATTGCTTCCTCGCACAGGTACTGAAGGTAAAACCAAGATGTTTACCGAGATTTTTGGAGTCCAGATCTGCAGAAGTGTCAGAAGAGTTCAAGATTGTCACCTCCTCAGCAATGAATGTAGATAGGGCTCATTTTATACATGTTATGTATATTGTTCATTCCTAGCACATTGTAAATTATTTGTATATCTTGTACAAAATAAACTCATGTAATTAACCTATGAATTATGGAAGCTATTCAAAGTAAGTATTTTAGTATGTGAATTGAATTTGAGTTATAATGAGATTATACTTGTGAATATTGAGATATTGAAAATCTAATGAGATTTCTGAGAAATCTGAATACTGTATTGAGATACATTATGTTTGAAAATTTTTG
Source organism: Hevea brasiliensis (assembly GCF_030052815.1). Classification (NCBI taxonomy): domain Eukaryota; kingdom Viridiplantae; phylum Streptophyta; class Magnoliopsida; order Malpighiales; family Euphorbiaceae; genus Hevea; species Hevea brasiliensis. The sequence continues at coordinate 49,593,506 of NC_079495.1, read as the reverse complement.
AGACTATTAAGTTTGAGAAATTGAGTATATATTGAAATTGTCTTTTGCAGGTTCAGAAGAACTGTTAGTCCAAATTACAGCCGACACTTTGTCGGATTATCGTTAAAATTTTTGAAATTTCCAATTTAGTTAGATTTTGATAAAAGTAAAAATAGCCTAAATCTTCAATAAAGTTTTTGAATAAATAAATCAAGGATTGTAATGAAATCAGATAAAATAGAGTGCTCCGGCACACTGAGTGGCATAACTTGCTCGGCTACACTGTAGTCGGGTAAGGGGTGTCACAAGGCGACTCATCCAAGGTCTGTGCATAATACTTTTTATAGTCACTGCTTTTACTAGAAACTTTATTTGGAGAAATAAGTTATGAATAATTTATGATTGTTTTGGCTTTGGGAATTTTATTTGAGAATTATTGTGTTGCCTACTTTGTAAATGGAAATTTTGAGATAAAATGTGTTTAGTGGTATCAGAGCAAAGTAGGGACGGCGATATGTAACGCCTACGATTCTTGGGAACTCTCATGCATGAACTGTGGCGAAGCGTGACTCTCTGCCCAGGAGCTTGCAGGGACAGCGATACGTAACGCCTGCAAGTGCTCTGATAGGTACACTATATTCCTCCTCCATTTATGGGGTGAGTATGACTATATTCCTCCCTCTTTGACTTGCCAGTCTGAGGTAAGTATGGATGAGTTCTCATTAGCTAGCTAGCCACCTCCCTCATTGATTTTGATTAGTGGGTGAGTTTGCCTTGTCGTGGTGTACAACACGGCATGTTCGGAAAAGTTTGTGTCATGACCTAAGTTGTGTTATTGATTGGCAACACTGTATTATTCAATTGTTTGATCAAATTTGTGTTATATGAGCTTTGAAAATTGTGACATGAAATTGTGAATCATTTGAATTGTGAATTGTTAATAAATGTTTTATATACTACATTTTAAATTTTTATTATGCACCACTGAGTAAATTTTACTCAAAGAATAGCTTTTCATTCTTGTGTAGAGTAGACAGATAAAGATAAGAGAGTAGGCTGCTTGTAACTTTGCTTTGGGATTTTACCAGGTATATTGAGTAGACCACTTCCTTGTAAATATTATTGTAATGTATGTGAACTGTATGTATATATTGTACTTGGTCTTGAGCAGTTATAAAATAAAATTATAAATTATTTTGGCCTATAAAAATACTGTACTATAATTTTCTTATCTCAGCTTTGAAATACTTAGTCATTTTGCATTCTATTTTTGAAACTACTGAAAGTAATGTTGAATTGAGTTTGACTTATGTTTGAGAAAATTGATTTGTGTTGAGCCATATTTGAGTATAGGACTGCAACAAAAATATTGGAAGTGTTTTCTACATGTTTTTTAAGAACTGTTTTGCTCAAAATACAAATGGCACTCTGCTGAAATTTTTACAGAAATTACTGATACTTCAGATTTGTTATTTGGTTTCACTTTAGTTAAAAGAATTTTAAAACCTGTCAAAAGTGCTCACCACTTTAAAAAGAAGTAAGAAATTGTTTAAAATTCCTTGTAGTGTATTTAATGGGTTACTGGTAGGCGAAGTACGGTAATTCATTAGGTGTACTATGGGATCATGTTACATCTTACGGAGGTGTAGGGTGTGACAATGTATGAATTTAGCTTTGTGAAATGGTATTTCAACAAGTATTAAGCATTGTTGTGGATTGAATAAATTATGTTTTGGAAAATTGTGATAGAATATGTTTTGAATTGTGATGGGCAATTTGCATGGAAAAATGCAAATTTATATTTTGAATTGTGATGAGTATAAAAATTATTGGATATTAGAATTGACTTTGAATCAAATTGTGTTGTGATTTATGCTCATAAAAAGGATAAAGAGATTCATGATATTGTTTTATATCTCACTATAGATGCTTGATTAGGTTATTACCCGTCTCTCTCATTTGTTGAGGAGACAATGGAGTCAGCTTTGTTTTGATTATCATGGTACGTGCACAGGCTTATATTCTCCTCTTATTAGAGGTTAGATCTAAGTTTTTTTGTTATGGCCCTTTTGGAATTTTCATTATTGTGGTGTGTACTGTGCACGATGATTCGACCTCCCCGACCATAGGGAGTTAGAATCACCCCGGAGATGGCCCTTTCGGATTAGTCTTGCATAGTTAGTGAGATAAAGAATGGTTTTTGAATAGTAAAGAATTTCGATTTCAAATGGGATTTATGCAAAATTGATTTTATTGGAATTAATCTTTATTTCCATAAATTGCTGGAATTACCTTAAATGTTTAGTTGTGATTTGATAAATTGAATTTCGAGATCAAAGTCATTTTATACAAATGATTTATATTATTGGCAATGAATATTTTGATTTTTGGAATTTGATGTGTATCTAGATTTCCAAATTAGTTACTGTAATTTTGCTAAGGTATATTGTACTATGTTTTATGTTATAGTTGTGCACCACTGAGTTCACCACTCAGCGATAGCTTTGTATGCTGTCGCAGGTGAAAGTAAGGATAGAGCAATTGAGAGAGAATTCCTATAGCTGCGCCTTGAAGACATATTCAAATAAGTTCCAGGTATATCATAGGTATACCCTTGCACAAAGGTTTGATGTATGCATGTAATAATATGTATGTAAATTATTTGAGCAGTTATATAAAAACTCTTGTAAAATATTTTGGTATGTAATTAAATGCAAATTATTGCAATATAAATTTGAGATTTTATTTACCTATATAGTTTTGTAATATTAATTTTTTTTAGTCTTGCAATCAATGAAATGTTTCTTTTATGATGAGGTTGGTTTGAAAATGAATTGATTTGATTATTGAGATTGAATTGTGAGATGAAATGAAATTTATTGGAGTTATATTTGAGAAAACATATTGGGAGTGTTTTCCTTTTCAGGTTTGAAGAACTGTTTTCTCAAAATACAGCCGGCACTTTGCTAAAATTTTGAAAATTTTTTGTAATACCAGATTTTAATCGATGATTTTATCCATGACCAAAATTTCACTTAAAGGCTTTTTAAGAAATATTCAACGTTCCCACCACTATTTAATTTCACGAAAATTGTTTTAAAATCCCTTGTAGTATATTTAATGAGTTACAGGTTGGCGAAGTATGGTAATTCATTAGGTGTACTACGGGATCATATTACATCTTACAGAGGAGTAGGGTGTGACATGTTTAGTGGCATCAGAGCAATGGTTTTAAAGTAAATTTTAAACTATGAATTTGAAATCTTTTTGTCGGTAAATACAACTGCTCAAATGTTTGATACATATAGTACATTTGCATCATAAATATGAACTAATGGAGAGAAATCTCCTTGTGTTGGTTGTACAGGAAATAGAAAATCCTATGAAAAGATATGGAAGAGAAGAATGAGACAATAGAACAGTCTGTGACGGTGGAAGTACAAGGTGAGGCCCCAGCCCCTCAGAGAGTCGGAAGCCCAACTTTACCAGCCCCGTCTGTACAAATTACTACACAAATGGCCCAGCAAATAGCCACTTTCTTTCAACAAATGGTTGATAATTTGTCAGCCCAAGCCTAAGTACCAACCCAAACCCCACAAGGGCAGCATGAAATAGAGAAGAGGGAGAGACCTATGAGTCAGAGCTCAAATAGTAAATTGGAAAAAAGGAAGAACACAGGAGAGCCTAGTGGTTATGGATCTGATAGAGGCAGATCTTTAGGGCAGAGGCCACCAAGGTCTAGTCGTCGAACAACTAGAAGTTCATATCCTCCTCGCATCTGCAACTTTTGTGGCAAACTACATAGGGGTATTTGTCGTAAGGCCACTAGAGCCTACTACAATTGCAGTGAACATGGACATTTCGCTAGAGATTGTACTAGAGCACCTAGATCTGCTCTCCAGAGTTCACAGACATTCGGTCAGAGTCGAGATAGAAATAGAGTTGGTACTCCTCACAACCATAACACAGTGAATCAACCCGAATATAGTAGCGCACCAGTCAGAGCGTCACTATGCGCCAAGGAGAAAGAGCAGAAACTTTGGATGTAGCTGCTGGTAAGTTCTTAATTTTTGAAAGAAACAATGAGTTATTATTTGATCCCAACACTACTTATTTGTATGTTAGTGTTAGAATTATACGTTTTGTTGCTATTCCTTTACATGGGAATAAATTTTGATGTATTAGTGACTAGTCCTTTAGGATCAAAACTATGATAACAAGTATGATTGACATTAATTTAAAAAAAAAAATGTCAGTTACCTAAAAGTAAGTTACAATAATATAATTGCTCTAGATGAGGGCAAAGATGTTACTGTTAGTAATTGTCAATGGATATTGTAATCAGAATAGGTTTAGGATATTAGTGGATTCGAGAAGGATAAGATGTTAGAAAACCTAGTCCATGAGGTTGTAACATAGTGACTATGTAATATTCTCGAAGTTTGTATTGTAAGCTGCAGATTACAGTACCGACATGGGATTATTGTGTAGAGTTACGTGCTTCCTCGTGGTACACCAAGATAAGGATGTTTGTAAGTAGTCTTTGATTTGGTATAGAAGAGTACTATTACGGGAAATAAATGTAAAAATTTTAGTTAGAAATTGAAAACTTTAAAACTAACATATTGAAAGGTCACTATTAGTCAGTGACTCGGTTACACTAATGTGAGCTACCGACACGACAGGAATTACTATAAAATTAGAGATTTTAGTATGACTATAAATTAAAAAGAATACCTTGAGGAAGAAGATATTTAGACCTCGATATGGAGTCTTATAGTTATTTTGATATTTTTGTCAGAAAGAAATGATTTAGGCATTTGACACATTTGTATGAGATAAATGTAGAATACCTAGACGAGGGCAAGTTAACAGGATTGAAGTAAGTAAAGGAGATGGAAGGACTAGTAAGGATTCTAGCATGAGAAATCAAGGAACTAATGAATAAGAGAATTTCATGAGTGGAAACACAAAAGGCAAAGGACACAATGATGGGAGAGTGAGTAAAATTATGACATAATGATATCAGTTAGATGAATCCAATAAATTTCAAGGACAAAATTTTCATTTAGAAGGGAAGAATTGTAACTCCCTTACTTTACGTTGTTCGTACATTTGACTGCTCCAGTGACCTAAAGTCAGTCCGGGCAAGTCAGGATGTCTGAAACTACACTCCGGTGATAATAAATAGACATATAATGATGAAAGAAATAAAAAGAAAATACAAGAAAAATTAAAGAAAAATAAAAAAGAGAAAGTGAAACTAAGTTAAACGAGCCGATACCGAAGCGATGGGTGACCGCACCAGGAAGTTACGGCGCAGGCAAAAGCTGACCCCGGGAACGTCGGGAACTCTCGGAATTAAGTTTTGAGGCATAATTAAAGACTTATTGAAGTATAATTGACATTAGAAATGTTCAAAAAAATTTAATAAATTAGTACAAAGAAAAAATAAAAAAATCGATAAATCGATAAAAATCAGTGTTACCGAAAAATTGGGAATACAACCCGAAGAGGGGCATTTTGGTCATTTGACACCTAGAGTTGGCTTTTGACCTAAATGTCCATTAAAAATAAGTAGTGTTAAATTTTGAAAATGCCATGAAAAATTGAAATTGGAATGAAGTGGAAATAGAGAGAAATTAAAGGGTGGACTTATAATTAATCAAAGTTAATTATTTAAATAATTAAATACACATAAGTGGAGCACTAAGGGATATTTAAATACTCAAATGGCCATGTGTATTAACCATTCAGCATCTTCTTCTTCATTTCCATAACATTGCCGAACCCATTTCTTCTCCCAAATTCACCATAGATGGCCATTCATGCAAAGCTCCCTTCCTAGTGATCAAGCCATGCTTTCACCCATCTTCCTTCACTAAAGTTAAACTATACACTTTGGGCAGTATATTGGGAGCAAGAAGGAAGGGATTTAGTGAGTTTTTAGCAAGCTCCAAAAGAGGTAAGTGTCAAATTACTCCTCTTTTCTTTAGGCAAAATGATGTTTAAGGTGAGGGATGGTATTTGATGAAGAAAAATAGATGAATTGTTGGGTAATTGGACTTGGCTAATTTCGGCAGCCATGGAAACTTAATGTGCTTGAGCTTTCTCTACCTTTAATGGATGGAAAATTGGGTTAATTAAGTCACTATGAAGTTACAGTAAATTAATATCCATGTATGTGTATGTTAGTACTTGAAATTAGGGGTTTAAAAGGGATATTTGATACTTTAGTAAAATGCCATGTTTGGCAGCCTTTAACCTCATGAAATTGTGTGTGAATTTATGAAATTTATTGATGAATTATGATGGGGTTGAATTGGGGGCAGTATGTGTAATTGCCATGGAAGTGTATGGTGTAAATTAAGTGTTGAGGTATATTGAATTTGGGTTGAATTAATTGTTGAACAATAATGGTGTATTGTGTGCCTTGAACTCTTGAGTGTTCTGCCCAAAGTTGCTTGCTGGAATTGTGTTGAATATATATATAGAAGTGCTATGAATGAATGTTGAAGTATTGGGAGGAGGAGAATGACCAAATTGGGACTGTAAATTCTCTTATGCGGGTTGTGTATTATTGGCAGTGTATAAATTAGGTTATAAATACATAATTGTGACCCCAATTGGTATGAGGCCAATTGGAGGTGAAACTAGGCATAAAATATGCCAACTTTCATGTAGAAATGTTGCCGAAATTCTGTTCGGAAACTGACGTTAAGAGTGGCCAAATCCGGATTGCCTAAAATGTGAATCCAGAATTTGACCATATGAACAGTAGTCAGTCATTTGGCAATAAGTCACTCAAAACAAGTCCAAATGACCTGAAATTTATACGATGGAAAGTGTAGACATAGAGCTACAACTCTTATGAAGACACCAAAGCCCAAAAATGACCAGAACCAAGTCAAATTGCATGCCCAAGTTAGGGTACCAAAACTGCCAGAATTGGAAATGACCTAAACTTTGCAATATAAGTGCAACTTGACCAGCAATAGTAAAATGACCATAACTTGGTCCATAGAACTCCAAATGATATGAAATTAGTCCCAAAATTTCAATAAGACATAGATCTACAATATTGGTAATTTGACCAAAATCCAGAAATCAAGGGAACTATGTCAATTAACTTGATTAAGTTGGCATGCTAAATCTGGAATTGGCACATTTGACCGTAAAATCTAGAAAATTCAAATAAGCATATCTCCCACAAGAACTGTCCAATTTAAATAAGCCATACCAATTTGGAAAGCTAAGAAAGAGACCTAAAACTTTGTTTTAGACAACTTCCTCAAATTATAAATGTATAAGGTCAGAATTTAAGGTCAAAGCTGTTGACCTAATTGAGGATCATGCCAATATAGGACCTTTGAGTCCAGGTTAACAATTTATCTATAAAGAATTCTATAGGACTTAAAAAATGGTAAGCAAAATTTCTGGTTGTCCCTAAGACATAGAGCAACAATACTTATGAAGAATGCTAGACCTCAATATGATTACAAATAGTCCAAATAAATTAGTAAATTCAGAACTGAAAATGCCTAAAAAGGAAACTAAAATTTAGATTTGACCTAGTTATGGTCAATTGACCATAACTTGAGCTATACAACTCCAAATGGAGTGATTCAAAAAGAAAATTAAAGAAGACACAATGAGAAACAATTTAATGAAGAGAAATCTGCTAAATTTGCACTGTAGCTTAGTCCAATAGATAGTAAACATTAGCTATGAAATCTGAATAATTGCAATAAAATGCAATAAGTTTTGAAATGAAATTGGCAACATATGTCAACATGTGAGGAATGAAAAATGGAACATATTAGTGACATTAAAACTAATTCACCTAGTTTGTATTAAAGGTCAACATTATAGGTTGACTAATGAAAGGAATAATATCAATAAAATTTAATTATTGAACCTTATTACTAGAAATAATTTAAATGAGTACTGAAACACTTTAAATTGTGTGTTTCAGTTAGAAGAGACACTGGGAACAAAAAAGACCCACTGAGTCAAGGCCAAGAGGCGACTCATCAGAGGTTTGTGCAGAACTAGTTTTTAATTTCTTTTGTTCAGAATCTTTCATATGACTAAATGACGTATTTTCCTTATGTATTATGTTTATCAAGTATTGGATTTAATTCAATGATTATTGTAATTGTTATAGTATGTATGAATTTAGCTTTGTGAAATGGTATTTCAACAAGTATTAAGCATTGTTATGGATTGAATAAATTATGTTTTGAAAAATTATGATAAAATATGTTTTGAATTGTGATGGGCAATTTGCATGGAAAAATGTAAATTTATGTTTTGAATTGTGATGAGTATAAAAATTATTGGATATTGGAATTTGACTTTGAATCGAATTGTGTTGTGATTTATGCTCATAAAAAGGATAAAGAGATTCATGATATTGTTTTATATCTCACTATAGATGCTTGACTAGGTTATTACCCATCTCTCTCATTCGTTGAGGAGACAATGGAGTCAGCTTTGTTTTGATTACCATGGTACGTGCACAGGCTTAGATTCTCCTCTTATTAGAGGTTAGATCTAAGTTTTTTTTGTTATGGCCCTTTCGAAAGTTTCATTACTGTGGTGTGTACTGTGCACGATGATTCGAACTCCCCGACCATAGGGAGTTAGAATCCGATTCGACCTCCCCGACCATAGGGAGTTAAAATCACCTTGGAGATGGCCCTTTCGGATTAGTTTTGCATAGTTAGTGAGATAAAGAATGGTTTTTCAATAGTAAAGAATTTCGATTTCAAATGGGATTTGTGCATAATTGATTTTATTGGAATTAATCTTTATTTTCATAAATTGCTGGAATTACCTTAAATGTTTAGTTGTGATTTGATAAATTAAATTTCGAGATCAAAGTCATTTTATACAAATGATTTATATTATTGACAATGAATATTTAGATTTTTGGAATTTGATGAGTATCCAGATTTTCAAATTATTTACTGTAATTTTGCTAAGGTATATTGTACTATGTTTTAAGTTATAGTTGTGCACCATTGAGTTCACTACTCAGCGATAGCTTGGTATGCTGTCCCAGGTGAAAGTAAGAATAGAGCAACTGAGTGAGAATTTGTAACACCCCTATGTTTGGTAGAACATTCTATTGTTCCGGTGACAGTGTCTGTCCAGACAGCTAGGATGCTTGGAATTATATTTAAATGTTAGTGAGGTGACATAAAATAATGAAATACAAGAAAGGAAAATACAAGAAAAACAAAGGGAAAATAATAGCAATGAAATGAAACTAAGTTAAACGAGCCAGCACCGCAGTGATGGGTGACCGCACGGGGAAGTTACGACGCAGGCAATAGCTGACCCCACGACTGCAGGGAACCCTTAGAATTTAGTTTCGAGACATAATTAAAGACTTATAGAAGTATAAATTTCCTTCAAAATATCAAAGAAAAATTAATTAATTAGTACAAAGAAAAATGAGAAATCGAGAAAATGACAAAACTCGCTGTTACCGAAAAATAGGGAATGCAACCCGAATAGGGCCATTGTGGTCATTTGACATCCTGAGTTGCCTTTTGACCTAAATATCCATTAAAAATACATGATATTACACTAGGAAAATGTCATGAAAAATTAAAATGGTGGTACATAATCTAAATAGCAAAAGATAGGAGGAAAATGTGGGAAATTGGAAACTTGGAATAAAAAAACCTTATAATTGATTTTGGTGCTCCACTAACATCTTCAAAGTGGACCATTAAGCAGATTTGGGCAAGAATATTCCTTCATCTTCTCCATTTATCAAACCAGCCGAAACCTTTAGGAGAGAAACCTCCATAGCCGTTGAGTGAAGCTCCTTGCAACACACTTGGAGCCCTCCTTTCCACTAAGTCTCTTCTTTAAAGTTAATCCTTACCTTGCAAGGAAGAGTTTGATAGCAATTTTAAGAAGTTTAGTGAGGTTTTGATCGAGCTTCAAAAGTGGTAAGTGAGTGTTTTCAATTCTTGTTTCATTAAAAGTGTAACTAAGGTTGTGGGTAGTTGATTTATGGAAGAATTTTTGAAGTTTGATGTTTTAATGGAGATGTACATTTTGGCAGCCATGGAAATTCAGTATATGTAGCTTGTTTTTACTTGTTTATGGTTGTTTAAGATGTTATTATTGATGGCAGCATGGATATATGTATAAGGGTTTGGAATTGGGTATGTAAATGGGGTATGTTCATGTGGTTAAATGGTGTAAATGGACTTGGGAAAATTCTGTGCTATAGTGTGCATATTGAGAATGGTTACAAGCTGTCCAGAATGACCAAAATGTGTTGTTAAATGTGTTAGTGGTAAGGTACAAACCATAATTGGCATGAAGGAAGTAGTTTGGTAAGTGTTGAATATGTAATTGGTAAGTGAGGAGAAGTGTATAGTAGGGCAGTGTGTGTTTTGGCTTAGAACCTTAAGTGTGTGACTCCAATTGGTATGAGACCAATTGGAGGTGAAACTAGGCACAAAATGTGTCAACTTTCATGAAGGAAGCTTACCAAAATTCTGCCTAGAAGGTGACTTGAAAAATGACCAAATCAGGATTGGTGACTTGAAAAATGACCAAATCCGGATTAGTGACTTGAAAGCCTGAAAATTGACCATTTGGGTAGTAGTTAGTGTTTTGACCATAACTTACTCAAAACAGGTCCAATTGACCTGAAATTTTTACCATGAATAGTTTATACATATATCTACAATTCTTATGAAGACACCAAAGCCCAGAAATGGCTAGAACCAAGCCAAATAGCTTGCACAAGTTCAAGTACCAAAACTAGCCGAACCAAAAGTGACCTAAAAATGACCTAAAGTTACCATTTTGGTGCATTCTGTCCAGCATTGGTAAATTAACCATAACTTGGTCTAAACAACTCAGAATGACCTGAAATTTTGCCCCGCGTGCAATAAGACATAGGCCTACAAGTTTATAGTTTGGACCGAAACCCGAAAACCTAGGGAACTAAGTCATCCGGCTAGGTCAAATTAGTATACCGAAATCCAGCAAATTGCAATAAAATGCAATATACTTGAAAATGAATTTGGTAACATGTACCAATACTAAAAGGCTATAAAATGTGACATATTAGTAACATTAAACCTAATTCACTTAGAGTGCATCAAGGGTCAACATTATAGGTTGACTAATGAAATGAATTGAAGAGAATAGTACCAAGAAAATTTAAATATTGGATTTTATTGTTAGAAACAAATTCATTGAGTACTGAAACACTTTAAATTGTGTGTTTCAGTTGAAAAGGATATTGAGAAGCGTAAGGAACACTGAGTCAGGGCCATGAGGCATATATCAAAGGTTTGTGCACAATAATTTTGATTTCTCATTTTCTACTTAAAAATTTAATTGAACATTATAGTTTTAAATTGTGTCTATGCACAATACTTTTTATATTCACTGCTTTTATCAGAAAATTTATTTGGAGAATTGAGTTATCAATAAATTTTATTGTTTTGGCTTTGGGAATTTTATTTGGAAATTATTGTGTTGCCTACTTTGCAAATGGAAATTTTGAGATAAAATGTAAATTGTGGTTTGTATGAAATATTGTGATTTGGAATTGTTTTGATTCACACTTGGCATGACAATGTTACTATGTTCCTCCTCCATTTATGGGGTGAGTGTGATTATATTCCTCCCTCTTTGACTTGTCAGTCTGAGGTGAGTGTGGATGAGTTCTCATTATCTAGCTAGCTTCCTCCCTCATTGATTTCGATTAGTGGGGTGAGTGTGCCTTGTCGTGATGTACACACGGCATGTTCAGAAAAGTTTGTGTCATGACCTAAGTTGTGTTATTGATTGGTAACATTGTGTTATTCAGTTATTTGATCAAATTATGTTATTGATTGGCAAAACTGTGTTATTCAGTTATTTGATCAAATTGTGTTATTGATCGGCAACACCGTGTTATTAAGTTATTTGATCAAATTGTGTTATTGATTGGCAAATTGTGTTACTCAGTTATTTGATCAAATGGTGTCATTGATTGGCAAAACTGTGTTATTCAATTGTTTGATCAAATTTTTGTTATATGAACTTTGTAAATTGTGAGATGGAATTGTGAATTATTTGATTTGTAAATTGTCAATAAAAGTATTATATATCGCATTTCAAATTGTTATTGTGCACCACTGAGTAAATTTTACTTAGCGATAGCTTTTTATTGCTGTCGCAGGTAGATAGACTGATGTTAGTAGTATGCCCTAGAGCATATCATTTAGTATGTATCTTGTACATGTTTTATTAATAAAAGGCATTTTCACTTTTCTGTTTACATAATATATTTATGTGTAATAGAAAAGGTCCATTGATATTTTGTTAGAAATTCTATTCTTAAGTTGTTAAGAATATGAGTGACAGTATTTCTAGCACAAAGTATCATAAATAGGTTCACAATCGAGGATACTTCACAATAAGGACATGACTTATCCAGAAAGATTGTATTCATGTTTGTTTCCAAGTTATTTATATGAGATAAAAATAAGATGGAATGGTGAGTCTCATGCCATATAACAAACATGATAGGCACTTATACATGATAAGTAGGCCGAACCAGTGACAATTATGACAAGCACATGGAGTTTACTCTTGTCAATATTTTATCATAAATCATATCAGTGCATATAATCTTTAGACCTGAGATAGCATAGTTATCTTATATATAGGTAGTTTGAGTTTGATACTACTTTCATACTTGTACTGTGTATGGGTATATGGGCATGTGTTGGCTTCTACTAGTTATATATGGAGGTAGGTGTTGATCAAGATGGAATCTGTTCCTCTAAGTAAATAGAGATAAAATCCTATGTTCATTTAATTGTTCTTGATGTTTCAAGTTCCTGGCCAGGACAGATAGATTTAATCAGAAAAGAGTTTCTGATGAGAAAATCTTTTTAATCAAGAACTGGAATTAAAAAAGAACATAATATTCATAGCAAATGGAGTTTGACATAAACCATGACTCCAGCTTGAGTTGGGATTTTGTAATAGAGAGATTCTAGTGCATGGTAACATATGATTATAGGTTCATTTAAGGTAAACCTTATTACTAATTGGGTGGCCATGGCATGCTATGCTAGGTGTTAACCATGGTCTATGATGTCACACCCTACCCCTCTGTAAGGCATGACATGATCCCGTAGCATACCTAATGAATTATCAACTCCGTCTACTGATAACCCATTAAATACACTACAAGGGATTTTAAAAACTTTTTGTACTTCTTTCACAGTGGTGAGCACTATTTACAGGTGTTAAAAATTTTTGTGAACTGAAGTGATAGAACTAACACATTTAACTTATTTGGAATTTCTGTAAAAATTTTGGCAGAGTGCCATCTGTATTTTGGATAAAACAGTTCTTCAGAAAACCTGTAAAAAGCACTTCAATATTTTTTTTCAAATCTCAACTCCAGCGAAATTCAACACAATATTTTTCTCACCTCAATCCACAACAATTTTTCAGTATTTTCAAAGGATGAGATAAAAGAAATATAATACAAATTTTACAAGTCAAAATAACTCATAATTCACTTTACAACTTCAATGTACAATTTTAATTTACAACTGCTCAAATAATTTACATACATATTATTACATGCATACATCAGACCTATGTACATGGGTATACCTATAATATACCTGGAGCTGATCTGAAAGTGTCTTCAAGGAAACTTACTCACTGCTCTTTGCTCTTCTTACCTGCGATAGCATACAAAGCTATCGCTGAGTGGTGGACTCAGTGGTGCACAACTATAATTTAAAACATAGTACAATATACATTGATAAAATTTACAGTAAATAATTTGGAAATCTGAATACTCATCAAATTCCAAAACTTAAAATATTTATTGCCAATAATGTAAATCATTTGTATAAATGACTTTGATCACAAAATTCAATTTATCAAATCATGACTAACCATTTAAGTAATTCCAACAAAATCAATTATACATAAACCATAATTGAAATCACAATTCTTTACCATTCAAAAGCCATTCTGTATCTCAAAAATCATTATGTATCTCAAAAATCATTATGTATCTCAAAAACCATGTTGTATCTCAAAAATCAATCTTCATCTCAAAAATCATTATGTATTTCAAAAACGATGTTGTATCTCAAAAATCAATCTTTATCTCAAAAATCATTATGTATCTAAAAAACCATGTTGTATCTCAAAAATCAATCTTTATCTCACTAACTGTGCAAGACTAATCCGATAGGGCCATCTTCGATGTGATTCTAACTCCCTATGGTCGGGGAGGTCGAATCAGATTCTAACTCCCTATGGTCGGGGAGGTCGAATCATCGTGCACGATACCATCATAATAATGAATCTTCCGCAAGGGCCATAACGATAAAATAAACTTAGATCTAACCTCAAATCAGAGGAAAATCAAAGCCTGTGCACGTACCATGGTAATCAAAACACAACTAACTCCATTGTCTTCTCAACAAATGAGAGAGACGGGTAATAACCTAGTCAAGCATCTATAGCGAGATATAAAACAATATCACAATCCTTTTAGTGAGCATAAATCACAATATAATTCAATTCAAAGTCAATTTCAATATCCAATAATTTTTATGCTCATCACAATTCAAATCATAAATTTGCATTTTTCCATGAAAATTACCATCACAATTCAAAACATGTTCTATCACAATTTTTCAAAACATAATTTATTCAATCCATAACAATGCTTAATACCTGTGGAAATACCATTTCACAAAGCTAAATTCATACATACTGTAACAATTTCAATAATCATTGAATTAAATCCAATGCTTATTAAACATAATACATAAGAAAAGTATGTCATTTAATCATATGAAATATTCAAACAAAATCAGTTAAAAACTAGTTGTGCACAAACCTCTGATGACTGTCTCCTGGTCTAGACTCAGTATTTCCTTCCCTTTTCCTGAGTCCTTGCTAACTGAGAAACACAATTTGAAGTGTTTCAGTACAAAATTAAATTGTCTCTAACAATAATGTTCGATAAGTAATTCACTGAATACCCTTATTTGCTTAATCAACCAATATATCGACCCTCGATGCGTTCTAGGTAAACTAGGTTTTAGTGTCACTAATATGTCACATTCGATAGTATTTTAGGGTTGGTACGTTTTACCAAACTCATTTCCTTGTTTAGTGCATTTTAATGCAACTTGCTGGATTCCGGGATACTAGTTTGACCTAGCCGGACGACCTAGTTTCCTCAGTTTTCGGGTCTCGGTCAAAACTACAAACTTGTAGATCTATGTCTTATGGAACGCGGGGCAAAATTTTAGGTCATTCTGAGTTATGTAGACCAAGTTATGGTCATTTTACTATTGCTGGTCAAATGGCATCAAATTAGGTCATTTTAGGTCAAATTTGGTCAACTTTGGTTCGGCCAGTTTTTTGACCCGAACTTGTGCAAACTGTTTGACATACTTATGGTCATTTCTGGGCTTTGGTGTATTCATAAGACTTGTAGGTATGGGTCTTAACTATTCATGGTTAAAATTTCAGGTCAATTGGACCTGTTTTGAGTGAGTTATGGCCTAAACACTAACTGCTGCCCAATTGGTCAATTTTCAGGTTTCACTTGCTCTTAATCCGAATTGGTCATTTTTCATGCCACCTTGCAAGCAGAATTTTGGTATGCTTTCTTAATGAAAGTTGGCACATTTTGTGCCTAGTTTCACCTCCAATTGGTCTCATACCAATTGGAGTTACACATTTAGTTTTATAGGTTAAAATGCACATTGCCCTTAATTACATTGCTTAAACATCATTTCATTACACATTTACCTTACCATAAATCCACTCCTCAAATCAATTCTGTTTTGGTACATTACCAAAACCATATACCACTTCATTTTAAAGTCATTTTGGGCAGATTACAAACATCCTCAATACACCAAATAAAACTCTAATTCACAAAGTCCAAATACAATCACATATACACATAAACATTTCTAGTTTTTACATACACTTTACACAACTAATTCATATACATATCCATCAATCCTCAATGTCATAATTCTGCCAATATTTTCATGAACTCATACATTTATCAAAGAGTCCCAAGGTTGCCGAATTGTTCCACAATGCCAAAGTGTCCTACAATTCATCAATTTCCATTCCAAGTGCACAATCACCATATACATGTGGAATAATTTACTAGGACATTAAATCACCCTAATCAAATAATTTCTCATCAAATATATGTATGAATATTTCATTAAACATACAATTCCATGGCTGTCCAAAATTGATTTATCAAGAACTCCTCAAACTTGAAAATTTTCTTCACAATTCAAACACCCATAACAAGTATACAAAGTTTAACAAAGCAATGTTCAAAAATACAAACTTACCTTTGGTTGGGACTTGTTAAACCTTCACTAAACTTCTTGATTTTGGTATCAAGCTCTTCCTTGTGATGTGAGGACAATTTTTAGTGAAGCTACCTAGGTGATTGGAGGTAAATTGAAGGAGTGCATGAAGCTTAAAGAAAAATGGCCATGGAGGTTTTGGGAGCTTTTCATTTACGGCATGGATGATTCTCAAGCTTGAAGATGAAGTGTTTAGTGGAGAAATCTGCCCAATAACACATATTATAATCCTTAGTTTATTCCTTAGTGGTCCACTCACTTTAGTTTAATCATTTTATATGTTAAATGTGTTATTTACACAATTTTCACTCCACTTTTGGCTATTTACATTAGGTACCACCAAATTAATTCTTCATTTTATTTTCTAAGTGTAATATTATTTATTTTTAATGGACATTTAGGTCAAAAGACAATTCGGGATGTCAAATGACCATAATGCCCCTGTTCGGGTTGCATTTCCTATTTTTCTGTAACACCGGGTTTTGTCCGTTTTTCGATTTCTCACTTTTCTTTGTACTAATTATTTAATTTTTCTTTGATATTTCTAATGATATTTATACTTCAATTGATGTCTCTTTAAGTCCTAAAAATATTTTCCAGGGTTCCCCACGGTCCAGGGCTAGTCAACGGCCCACGCCGTGACTTCCCGGTTCGGTCACCCATCGCTAGGGTTCTCGGCTCGCTTAACTTGGTTACATTTCTTTGCTATTATTTTTCCTTTGTTTTCTTGTATTTTCTTTTCTTGTATTTCATTATTTTATGTCTCCTCACACATAACGAAGTGTAGTTCTAGGCATCCTAGCTGTCCGAACAGCACTGGTCACCGGAACAGTAGAACGCACTACCGAACTTAGGGGTGTTACATATGAGGTGCATAAAATGATTTAGAGAAATCATTTATGGTAAGAAAGAGTTCTGATGATATTAAGAGTTGATATCATATCTCATTGCCAATTAGTGATGAGCCTAGTAAGTCACAAACATACACAAGTTATCACCTAATTAAATATGATTTAATTAATTAATTAAAGAGTTTAATTAATTAATTAAATAGGTTTGGTTTGCAATTAGATTACAAAGTCCCTAGCATGACTTGAAACCAAATCTAGATTATTGGATGTATAGTATAAGTTAAATTTATATTTAAAGTGTTTAAATATGAATTTAATTAATGAGAAATTAATTAATAGAGATTAATTAATCAATTTATATTTGATATAAATTGATTAGAAGAAGAGAAATAATTATTTTGGGTTAAGAACTCAAAATTAAGACACAGGGGCATTTTGGTCATTTCACAGGGTGACATGTGGCATCATGAGATGGTGACACATGGCATTACACATAAGCTTGCCAAATGTCTTTTAATCATGTAAGATGATTAAAATTAAGATTAAATATAGGTTTGACACTTGGCACAATGTGATTAGGTCAATTAAACCTAGAACCAATCAGAGGGTGAAATGTGGCAAGGGTTTAATGTGTTGACCTAGCTATATAAGTGTTGTTATGAAAAGAAAATAACACAACCAGCAGCTCCTCATCCTTGGTGCCACCACCTTGAAGTTCCCCTTCTCTTCTTCTTCATCTCTCACCAATTCCAAGAGATTAGCAAACAATCTCTTGATTTAAAAATACTAGAAATTGTTTCTAGTGTCCTATTTACATCTTTAATCTCTTAAAAGGCAAAACTTGATTTTCTAATTAATAGAAAAAGCTTTAGAAGCTGTTCAAGGGCTGCCATAGGTGTTCTTGGTGTAGACAAGCTAGAGGGACAACATCTGATGTCCTGAAGACGCATCTCAAAGGCGCAAATACATTGCAGTGCATCAAGAGGTTAGTGTGTTTGTTCTTGATTTAATCTAGGGTTCTAAAATTAATCTGATTAATTTTAAAATCTTAAATGGCAAATACAGATCCAAAAACATACTAAAAGAGTTTTAATATGTTGTTTATCATTGAAATCAAATAGATAAAAATAAATCTTGCATGATGCATGTGACCCTAGGTGAAAATTTTTGAATTCAATGGTATAAACTTGTGTTTTTCACGCTTCTGTTCCTACAACTGACAGGGCAGCAGACTAAGCTGCTTGTACTACATTTTGAGATTTCACCAGGTATATTGAGTATACCATATTTTGTATTTTGTGCTGTAATGTATGTTCACTGTATGTATATATTGTTCTTGATTTTGAGCAGTTATAAATTAAAATTGTACATTAAAGTTATACATTAAAGTTGTAAACTAAATTTGTAAATTATTTTGGCTTGTAAATATTGTGATATATTTCTTTTATCTCAGCTTTTAAAAACACTGGAAAATTATTGTGGATTTGAGTTGGCAAATGTTGAGAAACTTATTGTATTGATTGGATATTGGAGTTTGGGGATTGAACAAAATATTGGAAGTGCTTTTTACAGGTTTTTGAAGAATTGTTTTATTCAAAATACAGATGGTACTCTGCCAAAATTTTTACAAAAATTATTAATACTTTAAATGTGTTATCTGGTTTCACTTCAGTTAAAAAAATTTTAACACTAGTAAATAGTGCTCACCACTGTAAAAAGAAGTAAGAAAAGATTTAAAATCCCTTGTAGTGTATTTAATGGGTTTTCAGTAGACGGAGTTTGGTAATTCATTAGGTATACTACGGGATCATGTTACGCCTTACGGAGGGGTAGGGTGTGACAGAATTCCTGTAGCTGTGCCTTGAAGACACATTCAGATCAGCTCCAAGTATATCATAGGTATGCCGATGTACATAGGTTTGATGTATGCATGTAATAATATGTATGTAAATTATTTGAGCAGTTGTATAAAAACTCTTGTAAAATATTTTGGTATGTAATTAAATGTAAATTATTGCAATGTAAATTTGAGATTTCATTTACCTGTATAGTTTTGTAATATTAATTTTTTTTAGTCTTGTAATCAATGAAATGTTTCTTTTATGATGAGGTTGGTTTGAAAATGAATTGATTTGATTATTGAGATTGAATTGAGAGATGAAATGAAATTTATTGGAGTTGTATTTGAGAAAACATATTGGGGGTGTTTTCTTTTTCAGGTTTGAAGAACTGTTTTCTCAAAATACAGCTGGCACTCTGCCGAAATTTTGAAAAATTTTTGTAATACCAGATTTTAATCGATGATTTTATCCATGACCAAAATTTCACTTCAAGGCTTTTTAAGAAATATTCAACATTCCCACCACTATTTAATTTCACGAAAATTGTTTTAAAATCCCTTATAGTATATTTAATGGGTTACCGGTAGGCGAAGTACGGTAATTCATTAAGTGTACTACGGGATCATGTTACATATTACGGAGGAGTAGGGTGTGGCATTACCCGTATTTTCCATGATACCCAATAAGTCCCTTTTTGCATTCTTATGTAACTTATATCTTCCTTTCCATTTCTTTAACTCGTTAATTTATTATTTAAATCTAAATTAAATGTCTCGCAGGGTCCCACACTAATTAGAGTATAAGACAGATCCAAAACACTGACTTCAGTTACTTCCCAAGCTAGTCACCCATCGCTACAACTAGAGCATATTTAACTAATTTCAATCTGTTTCTTTTGACTACTTTTGACTTAATTAATCTTAATATAATTTAAATTATAACTCAACACTTCAATTTAAGGATGGTTCTAAACATTCTAGCTATCTAGATAAATGCTAGTTTACCGGAACAGTAGAATGTTCGGAACTACCTGAGGTGAGAGCGTCACAGTACCCTAGATCATTATATCACATTTACATCTCTTATGATTTCATTAGATGTATTTTGAGTTCATAATTATGTCATGTCCATTAATAAGCATAATTGACTGGTCTATGAACACAAAATTAATATGATAGTACTTAATGATCTTCCTCTTCTCCTGATGCTCTCAACCTTAATTTAACTTGGTTTTCTAAGAAGGCCCTGCCAGACCGTATCTCCCATAGTCCTGTGGCAACACCTTAAGATAACAAACATTAAAATAAGTCTCGAGTAACAGATCGGAGTTATGAGGGTACCGATAAAGATTACTCATAATCTTTTAGGGTCTCACACAACAAAAATATATTTCTACAACATAACAAGTATCAGGTCTTGTACACATCATAGCATACATTAGACTTTCGACTGCATTGGCATAAGGAACATTTTTTATTTACTTTATCTTTTTAGGAGTCTTAGGACCTAGTTTTTTGCTTAGAGCTTCACCTCTAGAAATGGGAGTATCTATGGGTTTACAGTCTTGCATATTAAGTCGCTCTAGAACCTTTTGGATAAAAGACTCTTGTGAGAGATATAATAATTTCTTTGAGTGATCCCTTAAGATATGTGCAGTTGCACCCATATCTTTCATCTAAAAATTAGATGATAACTATCCTTTGATAATTTTGAGATATTCTCTGTCATTTCCAGCTATAAGTATATCATCTACATACAATGATAAGATTACAAATTTATCTTTAGATTGCTTGATATATATGCAATTGTCCTCATGAATCATAGTGAAATCAAATGACATGATTGCATTATGAAACTTAATATACCATTACCTTGAAGACTGTTTAATACATCTATTCCCTTGAATGATTTTTGATAACCCACAACATTACCCTAGCCCGTAGCCTAAAAACTTATCCTACCCTATGAGGAAGCCAAAATGCATAGGTGAAAAGTATGCTAGGCATATACAAAGAGAGAAAATATGATAGAGGGTGCAAAATTCAAAAGGAAATTCAAGTGTATAATTAAAAACATTAAAGAACTACCCTTCCAACCCATCAAAAATAATGAGTTTTGGGGGTAGGGACCAAAGGGAAACAAATACCAAATTAAGAAAAATAAGTAAAGAAGTCACAAAGTGAGCATCAAGCAAGCATACTTGGCACTAAAAACCAAATGCTCCTCCTTTTCATGCAATAACAGAGAAAAATAAACCTGGTATATTTGGAACCTTTGCACAGTAGCAACCCTTACACTTGTGTTCCTTAAAACATTCCATGGCAGCCAAGTCACTACCCTCTAGCCCTATTACAATCTTTTTAAAGACCTTTTGATCTTTTGAAAGGTGCATGTTATATTAGTAGAGATAGAAAATTAAGGTATGCCTATGGGGTTGGAAATATATCACCTCACTTTATCATAATCATCCATAATAGAGGCAACTTTTGGAAAGAAAGTATTTCTCAAATATATCATAGTAAAACAGGTTATTTGTGACTTATTAATGGCCTTGTAAGTGGAATGATTGGCTAAAACTCCATGAAGGGGAAGAAATTATAACAAGCAAATGTTAATGTCTCTATGCCTTGCAGGTAGGGAAATTGGTATGAAGGCTATAGAGAGTTCAATTATATGTGAGTTAAGTTTTTGGTTGTGTTTCTAAGAAAAATCAAGTACCCTAATGAGTTTTCAAAGTTTTGTTTTGCTTGAGGACAAGCAAAAGTTTGAGTTTAGGGGTGTTTGATACACTTGTATCATGTAGGTATTTTAAGGCAATATTGCATTGTATTTTACAACATTTAGGTTGTTAATTGCATGTCTATTACTTAGTTCCACTAGTTGTTGTTAATTTTGTTAATCTCTACTTAATTTCGTGTTTTTTTTGTATCTTTTTCAAGTGTTTTAAAGAAGATCCAAGGCATGGAAGTCAATTAGACAAGTTTGGGAAATAGGAAAATCAAGAAGGACTACTGCATAACATTACACAGGTCGTGTAAGCATGGAGCTTGACTCGTGTAACTCACTGGTCAAAAGAAATTGAAGAAGGCATGGAGAAGCCACAGTACACGGGTCGTGTAACAGACCCGGTGTAACCTTCTGGAAGTTAAGACCTAAATAACCATGGAGAGATGATAGTACACAGTCTGTGTTAATAGCCCTATGTAACATTCTTACCCCATTGTAACTTGATGTCTCCCTCATGAATGAAACCTAAAATAGTCTAAAGAATTACACGACCCAGGGCCATGTAGTGCCACACGAGCTCTGTACTTTGTAGTAGATAGACTTCTATTTTGACTTGAATTCCCTTCCACTCATTCTGAAGAGACTTCTAAGGCTTTTGGGACTCTGAGGCACCTGATATAGATACTAGAAAATTGAGACATGCAAGGGAGCTTTTAGTTCAAGTTAATTAGAGTTCACCTTTACTCTAAACCCTAGTTTTCTAAGCAATTTGGAGAAAATCTATATCAGTATCAAGGAGAAGGACTCTCAGCTGAATTCCAAAAGTTCAAGGCTATAGATCTTTGTTCTTGGTTCTTTTGCTATATTTCTTTAAATTGTCTTATGTTATTTTTCTTTAATTTCATTATGTTTATCAAACTCACTATGAATGAGTAGTTTGTTTAATTTTAAGATTAGGAGAGTAGCAACTTTCAATTTTTTTTATGGATATATAATGAGGTTATTTAATGAATTTGAGTTTTATTCTTTGATTAAATATTTTGTGTTCTTAATGCATGTTATGTGTTTTTACCCACTTAGTGATGATATAAGACGCTAATTGAAGAACTGAATGGTGAAGATTAGTATTGGAAATCAGAATTTTGAACCGACCTAGGGATAGGTTGAAATCCTTTATGGAATCCCATAATTAAACAAAGAGCTTAAAGGGTTTTAATTAAGATTGATCGCCATAAAAGTAGGGTTAAGATTAATTAAAATACACCTTAGGTGCCTTGAGAGAGGGCTTAAGATATCTTAGGATTAATTTCCATCAAAGTAATAATTCTTAATCTATTAAATAAGTGAGGTTAAGTCCATAATAAAGTTGAAGTGTGAAATCTTAATTCTGGAATTGTTTTAGTGAATTCTTTTATAAATTAAGTTTATAACTTTATTTTCTTTTAATCCTCAGCATCTGTAGTAGTTTAGAACCAATCTCTCAACACATTCCGTAGTTAAAACAATTAAAATTCTTATCTAGCTTAGTATTTGCGCTTATAAATTCCTCATGGGAATGATACTCTACTCACTACTGTATTACTTATTTACAATTAGTGCACTTGCGGGATTGTAAACTAGCAAACAAATATATGATGTCTTTTTGAAAATTCTAATAAAAGACTGGCAATATAAATGTTTTCTAAAAATCTAATGACTTTATCAGGCACTTAACAAATCACAACAAATCCTAAGATAATTAAAATATAGGCCTAAACAAAATAAATATCTATAAAGAAGTATCTACAAATTTACATTTCAATTCCCTATCTAATATATATTCTTAAACCTCCATGAGTTTATTTCATATATTACTAAAAATAATCCATTGTATCCATCTTTCAGTAAACTATTCATTATGATGTCCACACGATTAACAATAAGTTCAAACCGTACAAATTTAAAATATATATGTATAATTAACATGATTTAATGCCAAATTAACCTAGTATCTTAATTTACACATGACTAAAATAATTGCAATTATTGTTTACTACTGCCACTTTCCTTACATGCCCTTAAACTCATCAGTGTTAAAAAACCATAAGAAGGGTATCTAGTGTCAATTAAGGTTTACATAAATTCTCTAGTGATCACAACACCTAATGGTAACTATCAATCTAAGCAAATTTATCAATAAAAACATTGTCCCTCCAAACTTCAACTCCCTTCTTCCTCAAACACTAACTCAAATTATGGCTTAGAAGCATTTTATGAATTATTGCATAAGATAAGAAGCAAGTTAGGAACTCTTATAAATGCTAAGGTGGCAATTCATGATGAACAGCTATGAAAATCCCTTCCCTCACTCATCCATCATCTTTTAAGTGAGAAAATTAGAAATTATGTTGATTAATGGAAGAAAGTAAAGGTAGAGAGAGCTACCATGGTGGAGTATGGCTAAAAATAAGGATCAAAACCTCAAATATTGGAGAGGATAGCTATTTTCCCTCTTTCACCCCTTCAATCAATTGAGTGTTAATTGAGAGAAATGGTGATCAGGTTTGCTCAAAGAAGGGATTACTATTTGTGAAGACAAATAGCTAAAGAGGGGTAGTGTAACACCCCGAACCTCCGAGTTATGAATAGTACCATTTTTGGTCCGTGACTAATACTATTCAAAAACACCTTGAGGACAAAAAAATAAATAGAAAATTAATTGAGATAGACACAATAAAAATTCAAGTGAACCAAAGACCTAAGAATTTAACGGGTATCAAAAAAAAAAAAGGAAGGATTATGACCTGATGAGGGGCATTTTGGTCAATTCACTTCAAGAGTTGACTTTTGACCAAAATATAAATTAAATTAAATAAAAATAAAATATTGAATTATGAAGAAATATTGAGAGAAAAATTAGAGTAAAAGTAAAAAGAAAATAAAAGAGGTAAAAATCTAGAATTTAAATTCCATTTTTGATCTAATAAAAATTTAAGGGACCAATGGGCTTTTGACAATTAAACTTAATTAATTAATTAAAAGAAATAAAATGGGTATGAAAGAAGACAAACTGTGACACCCCTTACCCGTGTACTGTATACCCGAGTAAGTAATGCCACACGGTGTACCGGCACACTCTAATATGCCTTAATTAATTTTTATCATAATTTTGAATATAACTTGTAAAATATAACTCATTTAAGTCATTTATTGAATTCATAATTTATTTGAGGTTCCGAAAATTTTATAGAAAATCCGGCAGAATACCGGCTAAAAATGGGGAAAACAGTTCTTCGGAACCTGTTAAAAACACTTCCAATAAACAAATTTATTCATTCTCAACTCCAATATCAACGCAAAACTCAATATCAAGATTTCAACGTTTCAATTTCTATTCTCATTCATCACTCACATGTGATGTTCACATATAAATCACAAGTAAACATTTACTTTTCCATTAACAAATACAATTTTCATAATTTACATATACATCAATATACATTACACAAGTTTAATTACATATGAAGAAAAATCAAAATTAAGTTACAAAATGTCAAAATGACACCTAGTGTCCTACCAATGCACAGCAGAAGTTGAGGTGACACGGACACTGAGCAGAACTGCCGGATGGACTCACCCAGTCTGTGGTCTACTGGGCTCACAATCGGGGTCTCCAGTACCTACGCGTGGCAAAAGCAACGCGCTAAGCAATAATGCTTAGTGGTGCAATAATATAATAGAAGAAATAGCAAGAAAATGAATGTGTATGCTTTCTTTGTTTGGTATTGGTATATCCATTATTTCGTTAACGTTGTTCACTTTTACTCATTTGGTTGCCCCAAGTAACCTACACTAGACGACTGGACTGGATAACGGGTAAACTGGCACTGGGTACTTAGTACCTCGAGCCGTCACACCATCGGTCACATATGCATCTCCCGGTGTGCAGCGAGCGGCTAACAATGTCAGAATAATATCAGGCACAAGGCCAAGTCTCAATACAAAGTCAGAATGGCTAAAAGCCATGAAATCACGGAATGGCATATTGCCATGTGCAGTACTGCTAACTGAACCCTATTGGCATGCCAAACTATCCAAACCAATCTTGTTAGGTATACTAGGGCATTTGAAACTTTTAAATTCTTCAATTTGTGAATTTCAAATTTTTGGTGTCACTATTCATCATTGGTCAACAAAAATGTTGACTTTTAGAATAAAAATGTGTACATTGACTTTGGCACTCCCAACATACCACATTTGGTGTTTAAAACTTGTTGGCATTAAGTGTTAATACCATTCCAAAGTGTAACTCAACACAAGCAGAATTTTCAGTTTTGGTGAGTCAACTTCACTGTTCCATTGGACACTGTTACTGTGGGAATTTGAAGAAATGTAAAACATAAAAGTTGTTTCTTATTTTGTCTAGTTGAATTTCCTTTTTTGAATCACTCCATTTGGAGTTTTTTAGCTCCAGATATGGTCCAAAAACCACAGCTGGCCGGATTCCCATTCTGCAGAAAATACCATATCTACAGTAACAAGAACAGTAACTTCCACTACCATTTGGGTTAGGTTCTGGCCATAATTTGGGGTAGGTTCCTTCATGAAAGTTGTTTGTCTATGTCTTAACTTGTTGCTGTAAAAATTTCAGGTCAATTGACCATATCTACAGTGAATTATGGCCAAATGAACAGTTACTGTTCATTTGGTCAATTCTGCAGAACCAGTTGCAGGGTATCCGGATTGGGGCCAAGTTTTGGTCCTCTTGCTTTGGTCTTTTGGGCATGGTTTCTTCAGCAAAAATGTGCCATTATAAGCCTAGTTTCATGTCCAATTGGCCAAACACCAATTGGACTAACACAGCCCAAGTTATGGCAGTGCAAGTGGACTGAAATTTCAGTCCCTATGCTGCTGTCCTAGGGCAGCCTGCAACCTCATTTTGGAATCCTATTTTTCAGTCCATTTGTTGGTCAAATTACCTAAAATGGTCACTAATTGACCATTAAAATGTTCTCTAACAATTTCCTAAGCCAAGTCACATTTTCACCTTTCCAAACCCTAATGTCCAACTAAATTTACTCATAACCTTAATTAACATACTTAGTTTAATGTCCATGTATATTAATACCTTAACCATCATTTCTAGCCACTCTAATTTTATTAAAACAATCAACCTCATACTTCCATAGGGCTTTCGAAAATTTAAGGTACCATAACACATGTAATTTACTTCAATTCCTTAAAATTTCTTAGCTCAAAATGATGTTCTAACTAGGATTTAAAAGAAGGAGAATGAAATTGTAGCACTAACCTTGAGTGGCAGAATTTTCCAAGTTAAATCTTCACTTTCCTTCACTTTCTAGGCAGCCAAACACTTTCCCAAGAGATGTGGTTAGGTTTTAATGAAAGGGTTTAGAGTTTAGTGGAGTAAAATCAATGAGAATTGAAGAAAGAGATGAAAAAAAATTTTTCATGGGAGAGGGAGACTTGATTTCGGCCATGGAGAAGTGAAATGAAGAAGATGGCTGTTTTTATTTTGTTTTTATCTCATTTTAGTTCATTTTTATCTCTTTTATTAATTTGTCAAATTGTGATTGGTGGAGCTTTTTAAATTGCATCACCATATGTCATAAATGGGCATTTTTATGGATTTTTCTTTTCTTTTCATCACTACTCAATTTCAATTTAATTTCTAGTAATGTTTATTCATATTTTATGTTATATTAATTATTTACTCAACTGGACAAGTCGGCCAAAAATCACCTCGGAAGGCGAAATGACCAAAATGCCCTCCGTTTGGCTTAACGGGTCAAAATTGTCTGTACCGATTGAAAAATTTTTCTAGGTATTTTCTTGGCATTCTAATGCCATAGGAACCTCAATGACCCTTCTCTGGAGTCCCAAAAATTATTTTACAATTTTTCCCCCGGGTTTAGGGCTCCTCGTTGCGAGAACCGCAACTTTCCTCTGGTTACCCATCGCTAGGGCACCGGCTCGTTTAACTTGGTTGTATTTTATTTCTAAAATTTTTACTAAATTTTTCTTATTAATTTTTGAGTTAATTATGGTTCCTGACTTTAGTTTAAATATTTTTCTGGACATTCTAGCTGTCCGGACCGACACCGGTCACCAGAACAGTAGGATGTACGGAGTGGTTATCGGGAGGGTGTTACACAAACCCCTCCCTTTTATTCCCTATGTGCCTCCACCCATCTTCACTCTCCCTTTCTCTTCTTCTCTAATCTTCTTCCACCATTGTTTTCCCTCCCAAGTTTTAATTCCCTTAAATTCCCTTCATAAATTCCATAACTCACTAAAAGAAAACATCAAAGAGATCTTTGATTGAGAGATTAAAAGCAAGGAGAATAAGAATTGGAAGAAAAGTGAAGTTGGAAAGAAATCAACAAGAGGTAAGTTTCTTTTCATGTTAGATTAGTTGTATAAACTTGGAATGAAGTTAATTTATGATGAAATTTCATAAGAAAATGAAAGAAAACATGTGTGGAACCAAAACTAGGGTTTTGGCCAAATGGGAGAAAAATTAGGGTTTGATGTATTTTTAGTTAAATTGATGATAAATCTAAGTTAAAGTGAAGTAGTATGCATGATTGGAAGTAGTAAGATTTCATGGGATTGCATAAATTGAATTATGGAAGATTAGGGTTCATGGGGAAATTGGGTTTTGGTGCTAGAGAGTGAAGTTGGTGTGTGTAGTGTTAAATTATGATCATTTGAGGTTTATTTAGTTTGAATTGACATTGGGTTGATGAATGGAAGTAATGAAATGGTAGGATTAGGGAAAATTACAAACTTTGGTGTTTGAAAATTGTGGGGTTTGTGTTAGGAAGTGCCATTAATGTGTCAATGCTAAATTATAGTCATTTTGGGTGAATTAAATGTGAATTGAGGTTGGTTAATGGAAATAATTGAAGAAATGAAAATTTTAAACCTAGGGCAGAATTTGCACACTGAGTTCAGTGTGTTTGACAGCCCATAAATTGAGCTACACAACTCCAATTAGTGTGAAACCAATTGAAAATGAAACTTAAGACATATGGCTAGAATTTTCATGGAGAGACCCACCCCAGAAACTACCCAGAAATTGCCTAAACCTTGGCTTGAACTTAGAGACACAATTCTGGAACCTGCAGAATTTGACCATATAAACAGTAAACTTTGCATGGCCATAACTCTCTCTAAAAAACTCCGATTTTGGCAATTCTTGAACCGATGGAAACCTAAGACATAGTAGAACATTTCATATGCAGAACTTGAGGCCAAATTATGGACTTAACCCAATCAAATTGCAGAGCAAATTTGAATCACTGAATCTGCAGAATTGCAGATTTACCATATAAACAATAAATTTTGCATGGCCATAACTCTCTCTAGAAAACTCCAATTTAGGTGATTCTTGAACCGATGGAAACCTAAGACATAGCAGAACATTTCATTTGCAGAACATTAGACCAAATTATGGACTTAACTTGATCAAATTGCTGAACGAAGTTGGATCGATAAATCTGCCAGAACTAAATCTGCAGCATGAACAGTAATCGTGTTTTGGGCATAACTTGAGCTACACAGCTCCGTATTAGGTGATTCAAAAAGGAAAATAAAGTTAAGACCTAGATGAACAATTTTCGAATACCTCACCAAATTATGATCGAAACTAGGTAAAAATTAGATTCAAAGATTGGGGCACCAAGTTGTCCAAAACTAAAATTTTCTAAAATTTGCAAAGCTAACTTAGGATGCATTAGACATGCATCTAATGAGTTTTTAGCAGCAATTGAGATTGGTATTGAGGTATTTTATTTGTGTATTTTCAGTAGAAAAAGAAGTTGAAACAGACAAGGAATAGTGAGTAAAGAGAAATGAGAGCATTGAAGGTTTGTGCACAACTAACCTTTTTCTTTATTTTAGCTTTGTAAATTGATTTGAAATGAGTTTATTTTGAATGAGGTATGTTTTTCTCTTGTATTTGAGGAATTTGTGTGTTGCCACCCCTTTTATGGGTTTTATGATGATTTGAATATGTTATTGTTTTGCAAACATGATTATTGATTTAGAAACTCTTGAAAGTTGTTTTGAAACCACAGTTAGCATGACAATCCCTTCGGAACTCCCCAGTAGTAATGGGTACTTAGGATTTTATAATTGATATTGATTATGTCTCCCATTAATAATGGTTAGTTGGGTAAGACTACATGAGAATTCATTAGCTAGCTAGCCCTTCCCTCATTAATAACGGTTAGTGAGGTTGAGATTGCTCTGTCGTGGTGTACAACACGGCACTGATCGTGAAATTTTGTATCATGGCCTGAACTGTGTATTGATATTGGCAACACTAATACTTTGTGAATTGTGATTTATGAAGTGTGATTTCTCATTTGAAATGTTATTCCAATAAATGGCTCTTATGGACTTAGAACTATTGTGAAGTTTTCATGTTTAAGAAAAATGTGATTTATTATGCTTTGACAAATTGTATTTTACCTTAAGTTTTAAAGTTATTAGTTGTGCACCACTGAGTGATATACTCAGCGATAGCTTCTTTATGCTGTCGCAGGTAAGGGAAAGGAGAAGGCTACCGAGTGAGAGACTTGGAAGCAGCATTTGGTATTGATTGTGGGTATATATCATAGGTATACCCCTGTAATTTCATTTTGATGTATTTTATACCTATATGTATGAATGTACAGGTATTGAGCAGTTTGTATTTAAAAGCACGGCATTGCTATCACATTTTGAGTTTGTAACTATTTTGTATTTCACTTTGAGACTTATGAAAATGTAACTTTTGCAATATTTATTCTATCATTATTTCCAATGAATGTTTACATGGAATTTTAACTATTCTCATGCAGTTTTCCGTAAAAGAATTGATAAGATAAAAAGCTAAGATTTGTTTTAAAATCCTTTGTAGCATAACTAATGGGTTATTGGTAGGTGGAGTTTGGTAATTCATTAGGTATGCTACGGGATCATGTCATGTCTTACCAGGGATAAGGTGTGTTATTGTTTTGAATGAGGTATGTTTTTCTCTTGTATTTGAGGAATTTGTGTGTTGCCACCCCTTTATGGGTTTTATGATGATTTGAATATGTTATTGTTTTGCAAACATGATTATTGATTTAGAAACTCTTGAAAGTTGTTTTGAAACCACAGTTAGCATGACAGTCCCTTTGGAACTCCCTAATAGTAACGGCTGTCACACCTTACCCCTGTGTAAGGCATAACATGATCCCGTAGAATACCTAATGAACTATCGAACTTCACCTACCAATAACTCATTAAGTACCTTACAAGGGACTTTTAAACAATTTTCTTATTTTTGATAAGTGGTGAGCATTTTCTAATAGGTATTTAAAACATTTAATTGAAGTTAAAAACTAGTTAAAACTTTTGGCCCATTTTATTTTTCCGCAAATTTTATAAAAATTTTGATAGAGTTCCGTTTATATTTTGAGAAAACAGTTCTTCAAATACCTGTAAAAGAAGTACTTCTAAAAATTTTCTCAACCACTACTTCAAATTCTCAATCAATCTCAAATCTCAACATTTCACAATCAACGTTTCTCAATTTCCAAAATTCAATAATCCTCAAAATACTAACAATTCATCTCATTCAATTTAAGTAAAATAGTTCCACTCATATTTCATTAGAGACAAAACAATTTATATATACATCACTACAGAATTTATATCAAAGGAAGTTCAAACTAAATTTTTATTACAAATTTCATACAAACTTTGTACAAGCTGCTCAAGACCCATTTACATGTCCATACATTTATATGCAATATATACATCAAAAGAAATATTTACAATTAGGGTATAAATTATACCCGATGACTTCAAGCTGATAGCTCCTCGCACCTCAACAGCTCAGTCTGCTGCTCCTCTAGTCTCTAAATCTGCTCCAGCAATAAAAGCTATCACTGAGTACTAGGACTCAGTGGTGCACAACATACTAAAATAATCTTTATGCAGAAATAAAATCACATTTATTCAAAATTTGAACTGAGCATACGAGTTAAACACAAAACATAATTTATGAGTTTTTAATCCCAAACAATTTCATTTTGAAGTGTCAAATCACATTTCATAAAACCCACAGTTAGATCATGCCATTCGAAACAAATAGAATCTCAATAGCCAGAGGCTAAAGAGAAATCACATCACAAGGCTAGCTAGCTCAAATATATGGATATCCATTCACATCCTCTTCTACTGGCACACCTCAACGCTTCTGCAGAGAAGGAATCAAAATTCAAAACTAATTACCCCCACTAGTCGTGCTAGTGAGGTGTTCAAATATATAGTCATGACACTGTGGTTTCAAAACTTATCTTAACAATTTGCTAAATATTGCTATTTCAAATATAAACAATAACTTTCATAATTTAAATCAAAACATCATAAATAATGTCACAAATAAACTTTCAACAATTCAAAGCAAAAGTAAAATACATATTTCATTCACTTTATCAATGAATTTTTAAAGCATAGTGATATTGTGCACAAACCTAAGCGAGTCACCTCTTGGCCTTGACTCAGTTCCTCGGGTTCTTTTCTGGTATTCTTTTTAGCTGAAACACACAATTTTACAGTGTTTCAGTACCATAACTTAGCATAAATCAAAAAATAAATTTAACTTCACTTTTACCTAGCTCTAACGTGCTAAACTCGACGTTCTTGAAATTTTGTGTTTTGAGGTTACTATTCACTACACTATTCAAGTCAAATTGTTGACTTTCTAAGGCTTAATAGGTATGAGAATTCCAACTTCACCCACATACCACATTTTAGTCACTAAATTTGTTGGTTTTGGTTGTTTATTCAAATTCTAAGTCTTTTAGGCAAATTTAATAAATTTTCAGTTTTAGTGTCTAAGGTTACACTGTTCCATTGGTCACTTTACTGTTGGAATTTGGCAAAACTTTCTTCACAGACAATGTTCCCTATTGTCTTAAGTTTATTCTCCTTTTTGAATCACTCCAATTGGAGTGTTGTAACTCAAGTTATAGCCATTTGAATCATGGCTACAGGATTAGACACAACCCATAATTCTGGGTAATTTTCTGGTGCTGGCAGATTTGAGTCACCAAATTGGGGTGGCCAAATGACTTGGTTAATGGCATAATTTGGGTTTGTGTTCTTCATGAAAGTTTAGGTCTATATCTCATCTAACCACTGGTAAAATTTCAGGTCATTTAGACCTTCCTAGCTCAAGTTAGACCTAAACACGATTATTGTTCATGTGTACTGTTCATACTATAGATTTTCAAGTTTGGTCAGTTTGTTCACTAGGTTTTGGTCACTTTTTGGGCATGCTTCCTAAAAGAAAATTGTGTCATTTAGTGTCTATTTTCATTCCCAATTGGTCTCATACCAATTGGACTTGTAAATTTTCATTTTTGGTCCCTCAAAGGTAACTTGGTCATGCTGCCAGCAGCTTGACCACACTCAATCCGAATTTGGTTTTGATTCAAACACTTCTAACACTCTTCATTAGGTCACAAATGACCATTTCTCACTTCACATTAGGTCAAAGACATCATTTACCACTTCCTCACATTTTTGTCTCTAAACCTTAGGTCTCAAACCCTAACCACACTAATCCATTGCAATTAACTAATTCAAAGCATATAAACACAATCTTTCAACTCATTCAAGCATCTTAACATGTTTAACTCAATCAAACTCATGCAAATCACTCCCTTCTCCCTGCTGGTCGAATTTCAGTTTAGTCCCTCACACATTTTTTTTTTCATTTTAAGTTTATTTACAAGTTCTTGATGCCATACATACACTAATTAAACTAAAAATTTGAAGTTTGCATTACTAACCTTAGGTGAAGTCTTTGATCTTCATTTCCTCTAAATTTTCTTCAATTTCTCTCCTTCTAATCTTCCTTCCAAGATTTGTTTATAATTTTTCTTCAAGAAAATCAAAGGATTTATGGTGGAATTAATATTTAGGAAGCTTAAAAATAAGCTTTCATAGAGGAAAAGTTTGAGAGAGAGCTTGGGAGAGAGAGGCGGCACACAAGGGAAGTAGACAATGAAATTTTTTTTCTTTTCCTTTCTTTATTTATTTTGTCTTATGGAAGACCCCAAAATTCTATTTAATTAAATTCACAAATTCTTATTTTTATAGCATCATGCATGAGGTCATGCATGATGTCATCACCTTTTGACTTTCCATTTTTTTTTCTATTTATTTTTCTATTAGTTCTTAAATTTAATTCTCGATTCCGAAATTTTCTTTTCTCAAATTTTATTTGACAGTTAGGTTAGGAGTCAGCTCTCGGGGTCAATTGACCAAATTGCCCCTCGCCGGTTCATCCCGATTTGCAAATAATTCCATATTTCTTCTGGCTCCCCGACTTAATTATTTGACTGGCTTAACAGTTCTTTTTCGTGATTTTCTCTTTTCCACTGTGTTTATAAGGCTCCTAAGGACCGCAGCGTCACATTTTACAGTTCAAAATTTGAGTTTAAAATGGCTTTGCAGTCGTTCCCGAGACGGTCACCCATCGCTGTGACTCTCGGCTAGTTTAACCTCTTATGTTCTGTTTTTCTTATTTATACTTAATTAATTGGCAATTACTAATTATTTGTATTTATGGCTTCTCTAGTTATCTTAAGTATGGTTCTAATCCCCTTACTTGTCCGGACCAACATCAGTCACCGGAACAGTGAAATATACCAGGCTATATAAATAGGGGTGTTACAACGGCTACTTGGGGTTTTATAATTGATATTGATTATGTCTCCCATTAATAATGGTTAGTGGGGTAAGACTACATGAGTATTCATTAGCTAGCTAGCCCTTCCCTCATTAATAACAGTTAGTGAGGTTAAGATTGCTTTGTCGTGGTGTACAACACGACACTGATCGTGAAATTTTATGTCATGGCCTGAATTGTGTGTTGATGTTGGCAACACTAATGTTTGGTGAATTGCGATTTATGAAGTGTGATTTCTCATTTGAAATGTTATTCCAATAAATGGCTCTTATGGACTTAGAACTATTGTGAAGTTTTCATGTTTAAGAAAAATATGATTTATTATGCTTTGACAAATTGTATTTTACCTTAAGTTTTAAAGTTATTAGTTGTGCACTACTGAGTGATATACTCAGCGATAGCTTCTTTATGCTTTCGTAGATAAGGGAAAGGAGAAGGCTACCGAGTAAGAGACTTGGAAGCAGCATTTAGTATTTATTGTGGGTATATATCATAGGTATACCCCTGTAATTTCATTTTGATGTATTTTGTACCTATATGTATGAATGTGCGGACATTGAGCAGTTTGTATTTAAAAGCATGGCATTGCTATCACATTTTGAGTTTGTAACTATTTTGTATTTCACTTTGAGACTTATGAAAATGTAACTTTTGCAATATTTATTCTATCATTATTTCCAATGAATGTTTACATGGAATTTTAACTATTCTCATGCAGTTTTCCGCAAAAGAATTGATAAGATAAAAAGCTATGATTTGTTTTAAAATCCTTTGTAGCATAACTAATGGGTTATCGGTAGGTGTAGTTCGGTAATTTATTAGGTATGCTACGGGATCATGTCATGCCTTACCAGGGATAAGGTGTGACAGGTAGAAAATTTGTTGAAAATAAGAGGAAATTAGCCAAAGAAATATGGTTTCCAAAGCTTTTTACTCTTTCCCCTATTTTAGCTGTAAGAATTGAAACTGCTGCACTCCTTTCCTCTATTTCATTTGTGAGTAGAAACTTCATTTCATCTCATTTGCTTTTTGTCTTACTATTTATTTATATATATTATTTGACTTTCTCTCTTTTTATTTTACTTGGTTGGTTTGATTTTATTGGACCGACTATTACACTATATCTTTTATGAGCTTTAGTATTCTTTATCCCAAGCATGTGATTCAACATGAAATGTTATTCGAGTTAAATGCAAAGTTTTTTTCAATCTTCCCAATCTTGAGGGCATTCAAAGTCAAGATCCACATGTGGTTTATATAACACTTACTATGGTCATCGACCACTATTTGATTAGCAATTTTACAAGGGGTCAAGCTAATGACCTAAAATTAGTTCTTCTTGTGAGGCAACCCAAGTTTAATTTTTAGTAGTCTTTTTATTTTGTTTTTCAATTTTACCCTATTTTGTTCAAATTTTGACATTTATCTATCTTTGTAGATGATTTACAGAAATTTAGGCAATTGTGAAAATTTCGCAAAAAGATAAGCCATTGTTATAAAAGGAGTTACTTGCATTTTTTTTTGTTTATTGTGAATAGTAGCTTCTTATTCAACTGGATGGTTAATTGTATTTTGTTGAAATAAGCAAATTTTATTTAGAGAGATTGTTGTGGTTTTTTTTATTTTTATTTTTTTTATGTTTAGTGCTTCGTTTTTGCTAATTTCAGTATTTCTAACTTGTTCATTTGAGTTGATTTCAATCAATGCAACTCTAATTTAGCATGTTGTTTCTATAGAGTGAATTGCACTAATGGGTGTTTGAGATGTCTTGAGATTTTTGTAGAAGAGAAACTAAAGTTGTTTAAAGGAGTGTTAAGAAGAATCCATTCGGATGCAGCTAGCAGGGAGTTTTCTGTAGTTTTCTCTTAATATGAATAGTAAAATTTTGATGTTTTATGGTTATGTGAATGTTGTTTGGAAAAATGGGAAAGCTAGGTTGAAAATGCATGATGATGAGCTTATTATTATTATTATTATTATTATTATTATTATTATTATTATTATTATTATTATTATTATTTTTGTTTTGAGGTGTGAAATATGGATGAGATGTATTTTGAAGTGTTTGGAAATTTATTCTTGTAGTTTTGAGTGTCATTTGTATGTTAAAAAGTGTCATTCTGCACATTTATATGCTATTAACAATACCTCTTTTGATTTTCTTGACTATGCTAAATAAGTTTTGGTGATATGGGATAATTGGTTGGAATTGCATGATGAAGAGATTAGATTGTGCTCTAGATTGATCAAATTGATTGAGCTTTATATTGAGGTGTTTGGGTGTTAATTGAGTGTGAACTTTTGTTGAAATTGAGATTTTGAAGTCTTTAGGTTGAAATATTGAATTAGGTGTTAGGTTTGTCAACACTGGGTTCAACGTGCCATATGTTGTGGGTAGTATAATCATTAGAGTGGTTTGTAATTGATGCAAGTTGCAAAAACTCACTCATGGACAGAGATTTTCTAATGAGATAACATGTCCCACATCACTTCCAAGTGAAAATTTCTTTTATTTAAACATGCCTCATGTCACCCACCAAGTACACATAATCACTTAAAATCTAAAATTTTCCAATTCATTTTTCATTCTCTCACCGCACTCATTTCTATTTATTTTTTTTAATTATTGGGATACTTTTGCATATATTTTCTACATTCTTCATATTATTTTGAGCTTAGTTTTGAATTAATTGTTCTAATTTAGCTTTAATTCCTAATTGAGCATGGAACTTGAAATAATTGGTTTATTCAATTTTTGCCCATCTTTGCATTCATTTTAGACATTGAGGATAATGTCTCATTTGAGTTTGGAGGTGAGGCAAAATTTTTGCAAAATGTTTGGAATATTTTAACATATTCATTAATTTATTACATTTCATTCATTCATACATAGCTAGTTTGCACTATGCCTATACCAACACATACATACTTTTGTATATAGTTTTCATATAGATTGCACATAACTTTAATTTAATTTATGTATTCATTTTAGGATCATGCATATCATAAAAATAAATTTTTATCTTGTCTTTAGAAAAGTGAGAGTTACTTTGAAAGGCAATTGAGCTTGCCTTTAGATGGGTTTGAAGGATTGAAAGTTCTAGATAGGTGTAAGGTTATGAAATTCTTGCCTTTATTTATATCTTCTTAGCCGAGGACCACCCAATCAATTGCATTGAGTTTGAGTGCTTAGAGAAAACTCTAGGGTAAGAAGTAACTAATTGCGTCTCACCAATCATAGAAGGACACTTTTAAACATTTTAAGGCGAAATCCTTACATGAACTTAAAAAAAGAAATGATCTAGACACTCTTTGGAATTTCAACCCACATTTTAGCCTTAGCCAATTTTCCTTTGAAACTAATTTGAGCCTACATTTATACCCTTTGTTCTTTGATAACCCATATTTCTACCTAGCCATTAAACCAAACAATAACTACCCTTTATAAGAATGATTGATTAAGTAATAAATACACTATAGATAAAAAAATAAAAGAGAAAAAAAAAATAATTGGATGGGAGAAGTAGCTAAAGTAAAAAATGCTAGCCATTAAATGATATTATGAAAAGAAACTCACCACCCAAGTATACAAGGAAATGAGTTTGGAGCTAAATTAAATGAGATAAATGAAATTCAAATTCAATGTTATTTATGTAATCCTTGAATGAGTTTCATATTTGTATGCTAGCAATTTTTGAATTAGTATAAAGTTCTTCACTCCATTAAAAAAAAGATAAAAAAGAAATGTGTATCTTGATCTTTTAATAAATTTATGTTCTCATGCTTTATTTCCCTTATACCTTTTCTTTGTTAGCCAAATCATCACCCTTAACCCCATTGTAATCCTTAAAAGACCTTTTGATCTTTTATTTTTGTGTGCTACATTAGTGGAGATTAAAATAGTAGGTTTGCCTATGGGATTAGGACTTCATTCATCATTTCATCAATCTCCACCATTATAGACTTATGAATTGTTCTGGAGTTTATTTGAGCATGATTTTTCTTTGTAATTGATTGGTTTGGGTTTGACGAGATGGATAATTGACCCAAGGCTAAGTAGTGATAGCTTTAGTGAGGATTGAATTCCTTATACCCTGATGGTGGGTATATGGTTTGTTAGTGGCTAGAGGTAAGCTTGTGATCTTGGATGGTGATTTTTATGAATCTAAGGGAAGTTACCGCAATTGCATATTTTGTTTTTAATTTGCTTGAGGACAAGTAAAGATTTAAGTTTAGGGGAGTTTGATACACTTATTGTATATAGACATTTTAGGGTAGTTTTACATCCATTTTGCCCTTTGAATTTGGTGTTTTATATCATTTTAGTTTTTATTTTAGTTAAATTGTTAACTTTAGTATTTTATATTTGATTTTTAGAATTTTGATATTTTTAATAGCTTTTAAGGTCATTTGAAGATAAAAGGGTGAAAGTGGATATGATTCTGTGACACCCCTTACCCGTCTACAGTGTAGCCGAGCAAGTTATGCCACTCAGTGTGCCGGAGCACCAATTTATATTTCTATTACAATTTATCCCTTTTTAATTCATTTATTTTCAATTTTGATAAATCTGAATTTATCCGCAAATTTTATAGAAAATCCGGCAGAGTACCGGCTGTAAATTGGAAAAACAGTTCTTCTGAACCTGTTTAAAAATACTTCCAAAATAATTTCCAAATCCAAACTCAATTATACACATTCAAGTCAAATCTCAAAATCTCAATCTCAAATCACAGTACTATTTTCAAAACTTTTCTGTTCACTCCATCACTTGAAGCATATTCACAAATAATTCTCAACATTTCAGTTATCAACATACATTATGCAGAAAATTTCAATAGTATGAAATTTCATATATTTATATTAATACATAATTACAGGAGTTTATAATTACAATCCAAACTAATACAAAATGCAAAAAATACAAAAGGGCCAGCTATAGTCCTAATGTCCTACCATATG
Organism: Hevea brasiliensis; assembly: GCF_030052815.1. Lineage (NCBI taxonomy): Eukaryota > Viridiplantae > Streptophyta > Magnoliopsida > Malpighiales > Euphorbiaceae > Hevea > Hevea brasiliensis. Next base: position 49,553,989 of record NC_079495.1, on the reverse strand, counting down.
TAGTGCAGATGTGAGGTAACTTTGGACCCCGGATGCAACTCTGAAGGCTCACCCCTTCTGATGTCTGCTGCGCTCTCGAGCTAGGTCTCCAGTACTTGCGCGTGGCAAAAGCGATGCGCTAAGCAATTCTGCTTAGTGGTGACAATATAAAATAATATAAAATAACATAAACTAAAATGAATATGCAGAATGTGTGTTTACATTTTTGGTAGACTTAACTTCTGATATTATTTGCATTATTATTTGATTAAACTTTGGTAAGGTTTATTATCATTGCCCGAGTAACCCATACTAGTTGACTGGACTGGATAAATGGGTAAACTGGCACTGGGTACTAAGTACCTCGGACCATCACACCATTGGTCACATTGTGTCTCCCGGTGTGCAACAGAATAGCTAATAAGCTGTAACAATTATCAGGGTTAAAACCCAAGTATATCAACTCAAATAACATAGCCAAAGGCTATTATGTCACAGAATGGCATGGAAGCCATGAAACACAGAATGGTATGAAGACATATGCAGTACTGCTAACAGAACCCTATTGGCATGCCAAGCTATCCAAACCAATCTTGTTAGGTATACTAGGGCATTTTACACTTTTGAGTTTTACAATTTTTGAATTTCAAGTTTTAGTGTTACTATTCACTTCATTAGTCAACCAAAATGTTGACTTTTGCATAGACAATAGGTACATTGGTTTTAATACTCCCAACATACCACATTTTGCATTTAAAATTTGTTGGTATTGATTGCCAATACCATTTCTAAGCTTAATGTTAATTAAGCAGAATTTTCAGTTTTCATGCTTCTTCCATTGGTCATTTTTGCAGTGGGCATTTGGCAAAATGATCAACATGAAAGTTATTTCTTATTTTGTCCAGTTGAATTTCCTTTTTTGAATCACTCCATTTGGAGTTTTGTAGCTCAAGTTATGGCCCAAAAACCACAACTAGCAGGATTGAAATTTTTTTGGACTGACCATATCTATAGTGCAGTGAACAGTGACTGCAACTCACTTGTTGGATAGGTTCTGATCATAATTTGGGTTAGGTTCCTTCATGAAAGTTGTTGGTATATATCTCAGATTGTTGCTGGTAAAATTTCAGGTCAATTGGACCATTCTACACTGAGTTATGTCCAAATGACCAAACACTATTCATTTAGTCATTCTGCAGAAGCAGACTGCAGGTCACCCGGATTAGGGCAAGCTTTTGGTCCACTTGGTTTGGTTTTATGGGCATGGTTTCTTCACCAAAATTGTGCCATTATATGTCTAGTTTCATGTCCAATTGTCCTTGCTCCAATTGAACCTCTACAATTCAAGTTATGGCTGCCCAAACCTGTTGGACTCATGTCCAGTTCTACAGGTCACCATGGGCAGCCACACCAACTGCAATTCTATCTAATCAAACCACCTCATTTCCTATTTACACATAACTAAATGGTCACTAATTGACCATTAAAACTCACTTTTATCATTACATGATCAAAGTCTCCATTTTATACCCAAACCCTAGCCCTAACCCTAACATCTCAAATCATGCATTTAACTTGCATTTCATCAATCCACTTAGTGGGTACATATTGTGGGCTGCAATAATGGTCTTTTAACTTCATTAAGCTCAACACAATCAAACCCTAACCATGGCTGCTGAAAAATATGGGATAGCATACAAGTGGTTTTTAACAAATTTCCTTTGAAATTTACACTCATTCAAAGTCCTTAACATGAATTTAAAATAAAATCCATGGTTAGGTCACTAACCTTAAAGGAGTGAGATTTTCCCACTTGCTAAAACTCTTGTTTTCCTCTTCTTTTTTGCTTCCAAAAGAATCACCAAGGTGTAAGAGAAAGTTTTTGTGTTGCTAGGTTAGGGTTTAGTTGGGTAAAAATGGGGGAAAATCAAGCTTTGAAAGCTTGTTCATGGGTGACCATGGTGGGGAGAGTGGCGGCATGAAGAAGAAGGAGAGAGGAGGTCTAATTTTTTTTTTCCTTTTCCAGCCGATTTAGTCTCTTTTATATATGTTTATGCCATGTGTCAACATTGGGTTGGTTATGTCATAAATCCATTTTCTATCATTATTCTCTTCATTTCTTGTCTATTTAATTGCAATTAAATTTTTAACAATATTTATTTATATTTTATGTTATATAAATTATTTATTTAACTAGACAAGTTGGCCCAAAAATCATCTCTGAAGACGAAATGACCAAAATGCCCTCCGTTTGGCTTAACGGGTCAAAATTGTTTGTACCGATTGAAAAATTTTTCTAAGTATTTTCTTGGCATTCTAATGCCATAAGAACCTCAATGACCCTTCTTTGGAGTCCCAAGAATTATTTTATAATTTTTCCTAAATTTTTTTCTTATTAATATTTGAGTTAATTTTTGGTTTCTCACTTTAGTTTAAATATTTTTCCGAACGTTCTAGCTGTCCGGACCGACACTGGTCACCGGAACAGTAGACTGTACGGACTAGTGAAAATGAGGATGTTACAGATTCGATATGATTCAAAAGCCTAAAGTGGTAAAAAAGTTGAAGAAATTTTGCTTGAAGAATAAGAGAAATAGAAACTTTCTTGAATTCTTACACTGGGCAATGTTACATGTTAAGTTCAGCATGGAGAAATTTATTAGATAAACAAAGATTTTTAGACGAACTTGTAACACCCCTCACCCATCTACGGTGTAGTCGAGCGAGGAATGCCACATTCGGTGGCGGAGCACCCTATCTTATGTTGTCCTGTTCATTGTTAATTTTAAACATATAGAAAATATGTGGTAATTTTTTTTTCACAATTTATTTCTGTGGATACCCGGGCAGAGCCTCCTCTGTTTAATTGGCATCTGGCGAGTTCCACTAATTACCTGTTAAAAACAATTTCATATCTCTACATGTCATATCATGTCATTTCTGCTTATACAATTTCAAGTTCATTCTTTCATTCATATAGAAATTCATAACTTTATTTACAACCCAAAATATATATTTACAATTTTTATTTACATCATAAACTAGTAATTACATCATGATTATACACAATGAACTAAAATACTAGTCTATTCATTCCTTATATAATCTAAGTCATTTATGACTTTTCTGGACTTTGGAAATAAATTAATTATCAGTATCTATTCATTTGTGTCATTCTCAGTCTTTTAGAATCATACCAATACCCAAGTAACCTATAACAGACTATAATGCTGGATACACGGGAGTATACTGATTATACAGCCGTATGTCTATCTAGTATACAATTGTCATGTCAGGCACAAGGCCAGCGGGCAGGCTTTTAAAGCCAGATATAAAATGAGGCACAACAGCTAACGGGCAGGCATATAGCCTGCAGATCAATCATATCAGACATATGTTATCGGCCAATGATTATCCATGTAGGTAGTACTACTATCTGTAGTCCCTAATTGGTTTACCAATCGATCCAACTATATAAATATAAGCCTAGGTTTACTAGGGCAATTATGCATTAATAAATATTTAATATAATTTTCATGTTCATGTATAGTGGGGAAAATGTGTCCTGCATACCTATTTCCTGTAATTTAGCATGTAGTGACTTAGTAGGGATAAGTCATTAATATTTTCCAAGAACCTTTCTTTAGGTTCAACTTTACTGTCTTGTCTTTGCATATCCAATTGAGCAGTTTATGGCTACTGTTTGGCCACACTTCCTCAATGGAAGTGGTTCTTCTATGTCTTATCTTCATTTTTCTTTTTGAATCATATCATTTGGATTTGTATAACTCAAGTTATGGTCAAATAACCATAACTAGGTCAATTCTGAATTTTGGTGCCCTTACTAGGCAGTTTTGATATTATATTTTGCCAATTTTATTTGAGTAGGTTGCTGCCATATTTATGTAACATCCTCCCTGTACGTGTTCTGTACGTTCTGTTGCTCCGGTGACCTAATGTCAGTCCGGGCAAGTCAGGATGTCTGGAACTACATTTTAGTGACAGTAAACAGACATATAATGATGAAATAAATAAAATGAAAATAAAAGAAAAATTAAAGAAAAATGAAAGAGAGAAAATAAAACTAGGTTAAACGAGTCGGCACCGTAACGATGGGTGACCACACTGGAAAGTTACAGCGAAGGTAATTGTTGGCCTCAGGACTGCAGGGAATCCTCGGAATTAAATTTTGAGACATAATTAAAGGTTTATTGAAATGTAATTGACACTAGAAATATCAAAGAAAAATTAATAAATTAGTATAAAGAAAAACGAAAAATCGAGAAACAGACAAAAATCGGTGATACCGAAAAATCGAGAATATAATCCGAAGAAGGGCATTTTGGTCATTTGACACCTAGTGTTGCCTTTTGACCTCAATGTCCATTAAAAATAAATGATATTACACTTTGAAAATGTCATGAAAAATTTAATTATAGTACATTATATGAATAGTGAAAGAAATGGGCCATAAAATCTAATTTATGAAACTTTAAATAATTAAACATTAAAATGGAACTTAGTGCTCCACTAACTTGAATCTTGGGACACCAATATAAGCCTTGGGACAGTAGAAAACACTTCATCTTCAACCTTCCACAAACCAGCCGAATTCCACCATGGAAGAACTCCATTACCGTACCTTACTCCACCTCCATGCAATCATGTTCTAGCCATCCTTTCTCACTAGTGTCTTTATTAAAACTTATTCAACTTGAGGAAGTCATTGGCAACAAGAAGAAAGGGATTTAGTGAGTTTTTAGCAAGCTTCAAAAGAGGTAAGGGTCCAATTCCCTTCCCTTGCTTTAGTAAACTTCATGTTTAGGTTGAGGTGAGTTGAATGGTGAAGAGAATGGAAGAATTTATTGAGTTATGGAATTATTCAATTTTAGTAGCCATGAGAACCTATGTTGCTTGAGTTTTTCTTACCTCTAATGGATGGAAAATAATGTTGATTTAGTCATTTTAAAGGTGTAGTAATTTAGTTCTCATGTATATGTACACTGAGTACTTGAATTTAAGGGTTTGGAAAGAAATTTGAATACCTTAGCAAACTGCCACTTTTGGCAGCCTTTAAATTCATGAATTAGTGTTTGGTTTCATGAATTTTCTTGATGAATTATGGTGAAGATGAATTGAGGGCAGTGTATGTGAATTAATGGTTGGGAAGTATATGTAATAGTTAAGTGATTTCACCTATATGTTATGTTGAATTTAACTTTGTGAATTAGGGTTGTATAATGTACATGGAGCACTTATATATTTTGCCCAAATGGACATGATAGAGATATGATGAATGGTATAAAAGTGTTATGAATGTATATTTTTAGTTTTGGGAGGAGGAGAAGTGTCATTTGGAAGTGTTCTTTATGTGCAGATTGTGTGTTGTGAAGGCAATAGGTAAATTGAACCATAAGTGACAATTGGTAACCCCAATTGGTATGAGGCCAATGGGAGGTGAAACTAGACACAATTTAGGCCAACTTTCATGTAGAAATGTTAACAAAATTCTGCCTAGAAACTGACCTTAAAAATGACCTAATCCGGAATTGGTAATGTGCAAGCCCAGATTTTTGACCATATGAATAGTAGTCACTAAGATGACCATAACTCACTCAAACCAGATCCAAATGACCTGAAATTTATACCATGGAAAGCTTAGACATAGAGATACAATTCTTATGAAGACACCAAAGCCCAGAAATGGCCAGAACCAAGTCAAATTGCTTGCCCAAGTTAGGGTACCAAAATTACCAGAACTGAATTTGACCTAAAATTGACCAAATTTTGTACTAAAGATGCAATCTGTCCAGCTTTAATAAATTGACCATATCTTGGTCTATACAACTCACAATGACCTGAAATTTGTGCCAAAAGTTCAAGACATAGAGCTACAATTTTGCTCCTTTGAGCAGAAGCTAAAAACGAAGAGAAGTAGGACATTAAGCTAGACCAATCTAGCACACTAAAACTGAAAATTTGACATTTACATACAATGAAGTTTGAAGTAATTTGGCAATAAATGCCAACTTGTAAAACGGGTAAATTGCACAATATTGGCAGCATATTGAATTACAAATTGTGACATGTTGATACTAGAATCAACTTATTCATATTATCTAAAAAGGTCAACATTTACATTGACTTGTGAATTACATGATAACTAGTAAACTCAAAAAAATAAAGAATTAAACAATTAATTTGTAATGTGCCCTAGTTTGCCTAGTTGACTAGTTTGGATAGGTTAGCATGCTAATAGGATTCTGACAGCTATTTTGTAAATGGCTTTATGCCATACTATATTTTTATAGCATATTATGCCACACTATGACTTTAATAGCCTACGGCTATACAGATTGTGTTATTATACTTGGCTTATCGCTGGATTGACTATATGGCTTTTTAGCCACACTGTTTGCACACCGGGAGACACTTTGTGACCGTTGGTATGACGGCCTGAGGTACTAGGTACCTAGTAGTATATCCATTTATCCAGTTTAGTCAGTGTATAGGCTACACAGGCAGTTAATTTAAGCAATATTAAATTCAAATAGCCAAATTTAGTTTATTGACATACAGCACCACAAAAAATTAGCAAAAATGAAAGGTTAGCAAATAAAAGTAGAATGAACAACTGCGAAGAATATCGATGTCATAAATTCATAAATAATTCATTTATTATATTTTAGTGTATATTTCTTTATATTTGGCACCACTAAGCAGAATTGCTTAGCACGTTGCTTTTGCTGCGCGTAGGTATTAGAGACACAGCTGGGGAGCCCAGCAGACTTATGACCGGGTGAGACATCAGATCTACACAGGAGTTCAGAGTCATCTGCACCACACTGCATACATGGTAGGACTTAGGATCTTGTGTAATGGCTATTAGTTGTATTTTGACATTTTGTTATGTAATTTGTATATTCTAAAACTTTAAGGTTTGTGATAAATTGTACATATTAAACTCCTATGGAGAGTGTTTGGATGAATGTAAATTATGATGGATTGTATTTTGAAACTATGAAATTTTGAGACTGAAAAATTAGTTGGAAGGTTGAGATTATCATATTGAATTGCTTTTAACAGGTTTTGAAGAACAGTTTGTCCGAAACACAGACGGCACTTTGCTGGATTTTTATTACCATTTTTGAAACACTAATTTTATTAAAATATGAAAATAGAACCAGTATGTTATGAATATCACATAAAGACTTCTTAAATCAAATTGAGTTCAGAAAATAAGATAATCATAGACTAGGTGCTCTGGCACGCCTTGCTCGGTTACACTGTAGAGGGGTGAGGGGTGTTACATTTAGTGGTATCAGAGCACGGTTTAGGCATTTCTGGACCTAGATAGTTTGCATATCATGCATTGCAATGTAAGTGTTAAGATGACTCTAATGCAGATCTTGTGATTTGTTATTTTGATAAGAATATGGACTCCACATCGCAGAGAGCAGTCGATGAGGAGGTGGAGAGTCATGCTCCATCTATGACTGAACTAGGAGATAGGAGGGAACCTACTCCAACAGTACTACATGTAGCAGCCACATTTTTAGCAAATGGCTGAGTTCTTTAGACAGATGGCAGAAGTTATGTCACCACCACCACCTCCACATTAAAAATCTTATATGGAGAAACTTAGAAAGTTTGGAGTAGTGGATTTTCTGGGCAAAAGGGAAGATGATTCTGTCACAGCTGAAAACTGGTTGGACAGAACTGGAAGGGTTTTGAAACAACTTCACTGCACTCCAGAGCAAAATTTGGAAGCTGCTATATCACTACTGCAAGATGATGCATACTAATGGTGGGATACAGTAACTAGTGAGGTGCCACCAGAATAAATAACTCGGGATTTCTTTCTCAATGAGTTCAGAAAGAAGTATGTGGGCAGTGTATACCTGGAAGAGAAGAGAAGGGAGTTTATTACCCTATGCTAGAGACAGCTGACAGTGGCTGAATATGAAAGAAAATTTATCAGACTGAGCCGCTATGGGTGGGAAATAGTCCCTAATGAGGCTGAGAGATACAAGAGATTTGAGGAAGGACTCAATGATAACATTAAAGTAATGATTACAGCCTTGGGGATTACAGAATTTGCCAAGTTAGTGGAAGCCACACTGAAGGTTGATAAAGTTAGAATAAATGAGCAAAACAGAAGGGACAGACAGCAGAAAAGAGTTCAGGGTCAGACCAGTACATCTTCTACCCCTAATAAGAAATTCAGAGGTTCGCCTACTCAGAGTTTCAGTAGAGCACCAAGTCAGGGTCAGTCACAGAGGCCCAAATCTCAGTTTGCACCGAGGAGAAGCCAGTCCACACCTTCAGTGGCTAGCTCTCCAAGGACAGGGTTCAGAGGACCAGCCCCAACAGTATCTATTACTTGCCCACATTGCTAAAAATGGCATAAGGGGGAATGTTGGAGAATGATAGGTGCTTGTTTAGGGTGTGGGTCTACAGACCACTTAATCCGAGATTGTCTGCGCAGAACTGCTACTTCTACTCCGATATCAATTGTTAGGCCTGCCCTTCCAGCTCTAAGAGCTAGAAAGCCAGGTAAGGCTGAGGTAGTCGGTACTTCACAGAAACCTGTATCAGACTCTGTGGAGAGAGCAGAAGGTAGAAAACCAGCCAGAGCCTATGTTATAAGGGCATAGGAGGAATAGGATGCTCTAGATGTCATCAAGGGTACGTTCCTCCTCTATAACACTTTTGTGCATGCATTAGTGGATCCTGGATCTACTCATTCATATATTTGTATCAAGCTGCCCGTAGAAAAGGGAATACCAGTAGAGGAAAGTGACTATGACATCCTGGTCACAAATCCGCTAGGCCACAGTGTGGTAGTAAACAAGGTATATAAGGGCTGTCCATTGAAGATTCAAGAGAAAGAGTTCTCAGCAGATTTAATCAAACTGCCTTTTCCATGAGTTTGACATGATTTTGGGAATGGACTAGTTATCCCATCATCATGCAATGGTAGATTGTAAATTGAAGAGAATCTCTCTGAAAACTGTTGAGAATGAAGAAATAACAGTTGTGGGTGAAAGGACAGATTTCTTATCCAATGTCATCTCAGCTACAGTTGTAAGGAGATGGATGAGAAAAGGGTGTGAAGCCTATCTGGCACACGTGGTTGACACTAGGCAGGGTAAATTTAACTTGTCTGACATACCCACAGTAAGGGATTTCTCTGAGGTATTTCCTGAGGAATTGCCTAGTTTGCCACTAGAAAGGGAAGTTGAATTTGCTATTGAGATTATGCCCGGTACAGCTCCAATTTCAATTACTCCATATAGGATAGCACATGTTGAATTAAAAGAGTTAAAAATCCAGCTGCAAGAATTATTAGACAAGGGGTTCATACGCCCTAGTGTGTTGCCGTGGGGAGCTCCGGTACTGTTTGTAAAAAAGAAAGATGGGACACTGAGGTTATGTGTTGATTATCGACAGTTAAACAAAGTAATAGTGAAGAACAAGTATCCATTACCTAGAATTGACGATCTGTTTGATCAGTTGAAGGGAGCCAATGTGTTTTCTAAGATTGATCTCCGATCAGGGTATCATCAGCTAAGGGTTAAGGATGCAGATGTGCCTAAGATTGCATTTAGTACCCGGTATGGGCATTATGAATTCCTGGTGATGCCATTTGTGTTAACAAAAGCTCTAGCAATATTCATGGACCTTAAGGATCGTATCTTCCATCCATACTCAGATCGTTTCGTAGTGGTCTTCATTGATGACATCCTGGTGTATTCCAACGATAAAGTAGAACATGATGAGCATTTAAGAATTGTTCTGCAGACTCTAAAAGAGAAGAAACTATATGCTAAATTGTCCAAATGTGAGTTGTGGTTGAATGAGATTGCTTTCCTTGGACATGTAGCATCAGCTGAAGGGAATGGAATGGATCCCAAGAAGATTGAAGCAGTGATGGAATGGAAGCCTCCCAAAAAAACAACTGAGATTAGAAGTTTCTTGGGGTTAACTGGATATTATAAAAGATTTGTAAAGGGATTTTCCCTGATAGCTGCTCTAATGACCAAATTACTACACAAAAATATGAAATTTGACTGGAATGACAAGTGTCAAGCTAGTTTTGAGAGGCTGAAGGCTATGTTGACAGAGGCACCAGTGTTAACACAGCCAGTGTGGGCAAAGGACTTCGTAGTCTACAGTGATGCCTCACATAGTGAGTTAGGGTGTGTACTCATGCAAGAAGGGAAAGTGGTCGCATATGCTTCCAGGCAGTTAAGGCCACATGAAAAGAATTACCCTACTCATGATTTGGAGTTAGCAGCAATTGTAACACCTTACCCCTCTGTAAGGCATAACATGATCCTGTAGTATACCTAAAGAATTACCAACTTCGTCTACTAACAATCCATTAAATACACTACAGGGGATTTTAAAAACTTTTCTTACTTCTTTTACAGTGGTGAGCACTATTTACAGGTGTTAAAAACTTTTGTGAACTGACTTAAAACAGTTAACACATTTGGACTATAAGTAATTTCTGTAAAAATTTTGGCGGAGTGCCCTCTGTATTTTGGATAAAACAGTTCTTCAGAAAACCTGTAAAAAGCACTTCAATATTTTCCTCAATCTCAAACTCCAACAAAATTCAACACAATATGTTTTTCAACTCAATCTTCAATAATTTTTCAAAGGCTGAGATAAAGAAATACAGTACAAATTTTACAAGCCAAAATATCTCATAATTTACTTTACAACTTCAATGTATAATTTTAATTTACAACTGCTCAAAACCAAGAACAATATGTACATACTGTGGTCATACATTATAGTACAAAATGCAAAATGCGGTATACTCATTATACCCGATAATCTCTCGCTGGATGTACTAGCAGCCTAATCACGCTCGTCTGTCTGTCTACTGCGACAAAGAATAAAGCTATCATTTGAGACAATGTCTCAAGCAGTACAACATTAACCAAATACAACTTTAAATTACAATTCATAAATCATATAAATAGTGGATATTTAAAACCATAGTTAAATTCAAGACAATAAATGTCACGAGGAATTTAAACTCTATTTCGCAATATCATAATAAATCTCAATAATCAAAACATAGTTAAATTCAAAAGACAGTGAATGTCAATAAGAATTTAAACTCCATTTCACAATTTTATAATACATATCAATAAATCACACACACAACTTAATCATGTTTCAAAGTTCAATTCGTCCCAAAGCCCGATGGCTAATGAGGTATTCAATTCATCCCAAAAGTCGATGACTAATGAGGAATAACATAGCTAGCTAGCAAAAATATGAGTACTCATTCGATTCGTCCTCAACAGGCACACACCTCAACACTTCAGCCAGAGAGGGAATTCAATTCGTTCCACTAGACAAGCTAGCGAGGAATACAATGGTTTTAAACCATTTCCAATGCTTTTCAATCAATAAGTATCCATCAATATCATTCAAACAATTTTTCACAGTTTCAAACCATTTACAATGCTTTTCAAGCAATAAATATCCATTCAAACACATTTCCACAATTTAAAACAATAATGTACAAATAGTCATAATTCATTTCAATTGAAAAATTCAAAAGAAATAGCTGTTGTGTACAAACCTTTGATAACTGTCTCCTGGTCTTGACTCAGTGTTTCCTTCCCTTTTCCTGAGTCTTTGCTAACTGAGAAAAACAATTTGAAGTGTTTCAGTACTCAATTAAACTGTCTCTAACGATAATGCTTGATAAGTAATTCATTGAATGCTATTATTTGCTTAATCAACCTAATATGTCAACCCCCGGTGCATTCTAGGTAATTTAGGTTTTAATGTTACTAATATGTCACATTCGATAGTCTTTTAGGATTGGTACATGTTACCCAATTCATTTCTATGTATTTTGCGTTTTCTTGCAATTTGCTGGATTCCGGGATACTAGTTTGACCTAGCCAGACGACCTAGTTCTCTCGGTTTTCGATCAAAACTAAAAACTTATAGACCTATGTCTTATTGCACGCGGGGCAAAATTTCAGGTCATTTTGAGTTATGTAGACAAAGTTATGGTCATTTTACTATTGCTGGTCAAAATGCATCAAAATTGGTCACTTTAGGTCATTTTAGGTTAATTTTGGTTCGGCCAGTTTTTGGACCCGAACTTGTGCAAGCTGTTTGACTTGCTTATGGTCATTTCTGGGTTTTGGTGTCTTCATAAGACTTGTAGATATGGGTCTTCACTATTCATGGTCAAAATTTCAGGTCAATTGGACCTCTTTTGAGTGAGTTATGGCCTAAAAACTTACTACTGCCCAATTGGAAAATTTTCAGGCCATATTTGCACTTAATCCGGATTTGGTCACTTTTCAAGTTACCTTACAAGCAGAATTTTGGCAAGCTTCCTTTATGAAAGTTGGCACATTTTGTGCCTAGTTTCACCTCCAATTGGAGCCACACACTTAAAGTTCTAAGCCTAAAACTCAAACTGCCTTATTGCATTTCTTTCATACACATCAAGGATCACTTTTAACACTTACCAAACTCAACATTCAAGCCAATTCTGGTTGTACCATAACCTAAATATAATTCACAACATATTATAGGTCATTTTGGCAGCTTACAATTACATTCAATGTGCACCGTTTAGTATAGAATTTTTCAAACCCAATTTACAACAATTCAATCACCTAACCATAACACTTTTACATGTCCAACCTCACACCATCACACACATACCCAAACTGCCATAATAACCAACACAATTCAACATTAATATTCCATAATCCAAACATGAAATAACATCCTTATGGTTCACCAAACCAGGCTGCCATTTCATGCATTACATTCCCATAATTTCCAAGCATTCAAATTTCAATACACATTCACATATACTAAGTTTACATCACCCAAATAATTTCCTACACAATATACATTTAATCAATCCTTTAATTCATCATTTACAAGAAAAAAATAAACTGTCTTCAAGGTGTTTCCATGGCTGCCAAAAGTACACTTCCCCCTTTAAACATCAAACCTCAAAAATTTCTCCATAAATCAAACACCCATAACATCCTTACAAAATTTAACAAAACAATAATAAAAAATACAAACTTACCTATTGATGAGGCTTGTTAATCTTCACCAAACTCCCTTGAAATTAGTATCTACTTCTTCCTTGTGAGGTGGGGATCAAGATTAGTGAAGCAACTTTGGTGTTTGGAGGTGGAATGGAGGAGATTATGAAGTTCTTTCAAGTTTCGGCCATGGAGGTTTTGATGGAGTTCATTTCGGCATGGGAGAAGGGATGAAGATGATGAAGTGTTTAGTGGAAGTGATCTGCCCACTTAGTGTATATTTTAATTCCCATAGTGCTCCACTCACCAATATTTAATTACATTATAAGTTAAATGTGTTAATTACTCAATTTGAATCCCATTTTTGTTATTTACATTAGGTACCCCTAATTTAATTTTTCATTATATTTTCCAAGTGTAATATTATATATTTTTAATGGAAATTTAGGTCAAAAGGCAACTCGGGTGTCAAATGACCACAATGCCCCTGTTCGGGTTGCATTCCCAATTTTTCGGTAACATCGGGTTTTGTCCGTTTTTCGATTTCTCACTTTTCTTTGTACTAATTAATTAATTTTTCTTTGATATTTCTAATGATATTTATACTTCATTTGATGTCTCTTTAAGTCCTAAAAATATTTTTCAGGGTTCCCCGCAGTCCAGGGCTAGTCAACGGTCCACGCCGTGACTTCCCGGTGCGATCACCCATCGCTAGGGTTCTCAGCTCGCTTAACTTGGTTACATTTCTTTGCTATTATTTTTCCTTTGTTTTTCTTATATTTTCTTTTCTTGCATTTCATTATTTTATGTCTTCTCACTCATATCGAAGTGTAGTTCTAGGCATTCTAGCTGTCCGAACAACACTGGTCTTTGGAACAGTAGAACGCACTACCGAACATAGGGGTGTTACCATTCTCCCCCCCTTAAAATAAATTTCGTCTCGAAATTTTACCTGGCATTAGTCTCTAAACAGTTGTGGGTGTTGTCTCCTCATATCCTCTTCACGTTCCCAAGTAGCTTCCTGGCCTGAATGATGGTTCCACAGCACTTTAACTACGTGTATCTGTTTGTTCCTCAGCTGCTTCACCTCATATGCCAGAATTTCTATGGGTTCTTCCTCATGTGAGAGGTCTGAATTTACTTCAATCTCTTCAACTAATAGTACATGAGATGGGTCTGATCTGTACCTCCTTAACATGGACACATGGAAGACAGTGTGTATCCTTGCTAACTCTGGAGGTAATGCCAACCGATATGCCAAAGGACCCATTCTTTCCAAAACCTCATATGGTCTGATGAAACGAGGACTCAGTTTCCCCTTTCTGCCAAATCTCATAATCCTCTTCCAAGGAGAAACTTTGAGGAATACTTTATCACCCACTGCATATTCAATATCTCTTCTCTTCAGATCAACATAGAACTTTTGACGGTCTGATGCAGCCTTGAGTCTATCTTTGATCAATCTGATCTTTTCCTCTGTCTGCTGAACAATTTTTGGCCCAATCATCTTACTTTCACCTACTTCATCCCAACATAAGGGAGTTCTGCACTTTCTGCCATACAAAGCTTCATATGGAGGCATCCCAATGCTTGATTGGTAGCTGTTGTTATAAGCAAACTCAATCAAAGGCAAGTGTGTATCCCAACTATCTTCAAACTCAATCAGATAAGCCCCTAGCATATCCTCCAATATCTGAATTACCCTTTCAGACTAGCCATTTGTCTATGGGTGGAATGCTGTACTGAAGTTCAATCTAGTTCCTAGGGCTCTCTGAAGACTACCCCAGAATCTAGAAGTGAACCTATGATCTCTATCAGACACAAGTGATACTAGCACTCCATGCAATTTTACAATCTCATATATGTACAATCTGGCCAATCTTTCCAGGTTATAATCCATCCAAACTGGCAAAAAGTGAGCAGACTTGGTCAATCTGTCAACTATAACCCATACTGCATCATGACCACTCTGTGTCCTTGGAAGTCCTGTAACAAAATCCATAGTTACTCATTCCCATTTCCACTCTGGTACAGACAAAGGATGTAACAAACTAGCTGGAACTTGATGTTCTGCCTTTACTTGCTGACAAGTTAGGCATTTGGAAACAAACTCAGCTATATCCCTCTTCATATCCATCCACCAGTAATGCTCTTTCAACCCTTTGTACATTTTAGTTCCACCAGGGTGCATATGTAACACCCTCCCAGTAGCAACTCCGTACATTCTACTGTTCCGGTGACCGGTGTCGGTCCGGACAGCTAGAACGTCCGGAAAAATATTTAAACTAAAGTCAGGAACCATAATTAACTCAAATATTAATAAGAAAAATTTAGGAAAAATTTTTGAAATAAAATACAACCAAGTTAAACGAGCCGGTGCCCAAGCGATGGGTAACCAGAGTGAAGTTGCGGTTCTCGCAACGAGGAGCCCTAGACCCGGGGAAAATTTCATAAAATAATTTTTGGGACTTCAGAGAAGGGTCATTGAGGTTCCTATGGCATTAGAATGCCAAGAAAATATTTAGAAAAATTTTTCAATCGGTACAGACAATTTTGACCCGTTAAGCCAAACGGAGGGCATTTTGGTCATTTCACCTTCACGGGTGATTTTTGGCCGACTTGTCCAGTTAAGTAAATAATTATTATGATCTAAAATATGAATAAATAATGCTAAAAATTAAATTGAAAATGAGTAGAGAAGAGAAGAAAAAAAAATGGAAGAAAATACCAATTATGACATCATATGATGTCATTAAACACTTACCCACCAATCACATTTAGTCAACACTTAAATTAACTAATAAAATATGTATAAGAATACAACAAAAGCTCCTAAAATTTCAGCAGCCATCACCTTCACAAAGCTCACCCGTAGCTTTCAAATTCCATAGCCAAACCTCCATTGATTTTCAACCAAAGCTTCAATTCTCTCCTCTTTTCACCATAATTCCTCCTACTCCTTTCACTAAAAATTATACCCACACCAAGGAGAAGTGTTTGGCAGCCAAGAAAACAAAAGAAAGTGAAGAATTAACAAGATAAAATTCTGCCACTAAGGTTAGTGCTATATCTCTCCATTTTTCTCTTTAAATTTGAAGTTAGGTATATGGATTTAGTTAGAAATTCATGAAATCAAAAGAACATATCCATGTATGGACCACTTAAAAATTGTTGGCAGCCTTAGTGATGGAAGTTTTGATGAGTGTTGAATGAATTTAAGTTGTATATGGGTGGTCTTGAACATGAGTATGAGACAGCAGAAATGAGGCTGTGAGTCCAGCCTGTTTGGACTGCCATATCTTTGGCTGTGTAGGTCCAATTGGTGTTTGGCCAATTGGACATGAAACTAGACTTATAATGGCACATTTTTACTGAAGAAACCATGCCCAAAAGACCAAAGCAAGTGGACCAAAAGTTGGCCCCAATCCGGGTACCCTGTAAGCCAATTCTGCAGAATGACCAATTTGGCCATAACTCACTGTAGAAATGGTCAATTGACCTGAAAGTTTTACAACAACAAGATAAGACATAGAAAAAAAACTTTCATGAAGAAAGCTACCCCAAATTATGACCAGAACCTATCCAACAAGGCAGTGGCAGTCACTGTTCATGGTACTGTAGATTTGGTAAATTCTGCAGAATTGAAATCCGGCCAGCTGTGGTTTTTGGACCATATATGGAGCTACAAAACTCCAAATGGAGTGATTCAAAAAAAGAAATTCAACTAGACAAAATAAGGAACAACTTTCATGTTTACCATTTCCTCAAATTCCCACTGCAACAGGACCTAATGGAACAGTAAAGTTGGGTCACAAAAACTGAAAATTCTTCTCTCTTGGTTTTAGGTTTGGAAATGGATTTGGTGGTTAATTTCAACAAGTTTTAAATGTAAAATGTGGTACATTGGGAGTGTTAAAACCAATGTACCTATTTTCCATCCAAAAGTCAACATTTTTGTTGACCAATGAGATGAATAGTGACACCAAAAATTGAAATTTAAAATGTGAAATTAGAAATGCATCTAGGGGACTTTAAATTGCAATTGGCAATTAATACTAGCAAATGTAAAACTCAAAATGTGGGATCTTGGTGTAATTAGAACTAATATATCCATTAAGTAGAAAAAGTCAACATTTTGGTTGACTAGTAAGGTGAATAGTAGTCAAAATAATTAGCAAATTAAGATGAAGACCTAGAACCAATTCTAAGCTTAATGCTTAGAATGGTATGACAAATGTGGACTATGCATCTTGGTCAAAATTGTTAAAAGGAAATTAAGAGCATAAATTTGAAGTCCATGAAATTTTCATGGATTACTGGAAACATGAAAAATAAGTCATCTAATTGATGTAAATAGATAGTTAGGGCTTATATGCCCATCACAAATGGAATTCATAAAATATTAATAGCTCAACATGAAATATAAAATTTGCAATTACATAAGTAGATTCTTGAATGTATAAATGAGAAAAGGAAAAATGTTTTGAATACAATGGTACATGTGAACCATTGTTTAGAATTGTGATTAATATGAACAACATAAAGAATGAATAAATGAACCATATTAATGTATGAATGAGACATTAGTTCTCATTATTGTAGAAAGGAGAAGTATTTTGAGTAAAATGGTATAAAAGGATAATTGATGTGAATTGTGATCATATAAATGATCAAATGAATGTATGAATTATAATTGAAATTTATCATGAAATAATAAAGTCATAAAACACAATATATTAATATTTAATGATATTATGTGCCCTTGTATTACCTAGACATGTGTGTCAGATTGGATAGTTTGGCATGCCAATAGGGTATTGTTTTAGCAGTACTGCGAAAGGCTTTATGCCTGTATTCATGGCTTTATGCCCGTATTCATGGCTTTATGTCAACATTCATGGCTTTTATGCCCGATTATGTGTTATCATGGCTTTTTAGCCATACTGACTGCATACGTGGTTGACGTTCTACGTCCCATGGTATGACGGCCCGAGGCACCGCGGTGTCCAGTGCCAACGACCCGTTATCCAGTTTAGTCAGCCTGTCGTAGGTTACTTAGGCAGTGTAATTTATTGAGATAAGTTAAGAATATTAGCAATTAAAAATATTAGAAATTAAATAAAATAAATGAGTAAGATGACCTAAAATAAATTAGGATAGTTATTTATTAGAAAGAATCGAAATGAACTGGATAGATATCAAAATTTACTTATTATGAAATAATCTGAGACAACCTAGCAAGTATAGAGAAATGCTAAAAGATTAGCAAAGAAAATTATAACATAAATAAATATTGCAAATGTGCTTAAGCATAAATTTATTATTTTCAAATCATTTTTCTTTGTACATTATTACTGTACATTGGCAAATAAACACTTTCAAAGATGACTAAATTAGGATATAACACATTAAATTTTAGAAACCGCATGTGAAATATAAATAAATCTTGATTATTTGAATTATGTTTTATTTCTATATTTATTTGTATATTATTTCCTTGTTATATTATTGCACCACTAAGCAGCAATGCTTAGCGCGATGGAATTGTTTCCTTCGCGCAGGTACTGAAGCTAGAACCCAATGGACGTTTGACTGGGAATTTTGGGAGTTTTGATCTGCGGAAGTATCTGAAGTATTCAAGGTTGTCACCTCCTCAGCAATGCATGTAGATAGGGCCCATATAGATCCTATTTTGTATTTTGTATAAAATGCTAGATATTGCATTATGATGTAAATTATGAAATTTTGTAATTATTTTGTAAATTATGTAAATTAAGGAAATTTGAAAATTTTGCTTATGTAATTTGAGAATGTTTACATATGAATTGAGTATGCATGGAAATGATTATGAAATTGAAATGTATGAATGAGATTTGAAATATGAGAAAATTATGAGAATGATTGATGAGATAATTATGATTAGCATGGATAAGACTTTATTCTGAAAATATTGTTGAAACTTTCAAACAGGTAAATAGTAAAACACGTCAACTGGTAATAAAATAGGGGAAACTCCGCTGGTTTCTCCGTCGAAAAATAATTAATATTAAAATATAACGAGATCAAAATATGAAAGGAATAAAGTAAGATAAGATAGGGTGCTCCGGCACCGAATGTAGCACACTTTGCTCGGCTACACTGTAGTCGGGTGAGGGGTGTTACATTTATTGGTATCAGAGCGCGGTTTAGGCGTTTCTGGACCTAGATAGATTGCATATCATGCATTGCATTCATATGAGTTGAGGTGACACTAATGCAGATCTATTTTCTTGGTTATTTTACGTTAAGGTATGGACTCAGAATCGCAGAGGGCAGTAGAAAAAGAAGTAGTAAGTCGTATCCCGACTGGGAGTGATATTGGAAATCAGGGAGATCCTGCTCCACCAGTGCAAGAGGTGCCTGTACAACCCCAACAGGCCTTGTTTGAGCAGATGACTGAATTCTTCGGACAGATGACTGGGGTTATTCCACCACCGCTTCAGCGGAAATCACCTCTAGAAAAAATTTGGAAATATGGAGCTGTAGATTTCAATGGTAGAAAGGAAGATGATTCTTTAGCGGCTGAGTATTGGTTAGAAAGGACTGAAAGAGTCCTGTAGCAACTCCATTGCACACCAGAACAAAGTTTGGAGTGTGCAGTTTCATTGTTACAAGAAGCTGCATATCGATGGTGGGATGTTGTAACCAAGGCAGTGCAACCAGCCGACGTAACTTGGGAATTCTTTCTGATAGAGTTCAGAAAGAAATATATTAGCTGTGTTTATGAAGAGGAACAAAAGAGGAGTGGTGATCAGCAAAAGAGGAAATTTGGACAGTCTAGTAATAAGAGACCGAGAGAACAGTTAAGTCAGACATCTGATCAAAGTAGGAGATCCAAACCTGTGCCTATACCGTAAGAGATCAACCAGAAACACTAGTAGTGAGTGCGCCAGGACAAGCAAGAAAATGTGGCCATTGTAACAAGTGGCATAAAGGTGAATGTAAGGAATTGACTAGAGCCTGTTTTAGATGTGGGGCCATAGACCATCGTCTGAAAGATTGTCCTAAGAGGAATTTACCACGGACCCAGACAGAGGCCGTGGAAGGACCAAGTACAACAGTAACACCACTTCCAAATGTCACCCAAGCCAGAGAGGAGCAAGAAGCCCCAGATGTGAATTTGAGGTAAAGTATTTCCTTTATGATATGCCTAAGTGTATAATGATATATTCGGAAAGACTAAATGGTACCATATATATAAAAGAAGTAGACAGAGGGAGCAATAGAAAGGTAAAAGAATTATCTTAGATACCTACACCCAGTAAATTTCGAGGACGAAATTTAAATAAGAGGGGAAGAGTTGTAACACCCTCCTAGTAGCAACTCCGTACATTCTACTATTCCGGTGACCGGTGTCGGTCCGGACAGCTAGAACGTCCGAAAAAATATTTAAACTAAAGTCAGGAACCATAATTAACTCAAATATTAATAAGAAAAATTTAGGAAAAATTTTTGAAATAAAATACAACCAAGTTAAACGAGCCAGTGCCCAAGCGATGGGTAACCAGAGTGAAGTTGCGGTTCTCGCAACGAGGAGCCCTAGACCCAGGGAAAAATTCATGAAATAATTTTTGGAACTCCAGATAAGGGTCATTGAGGTTCCTATGGCATTAGAATGCCAAGAAAATATTTAAAAAATTTTTTCAATCGGTACAGACAATTTTGACCCGTTAAGCCAAACGGAGGGCATTTTGGTCATTTCGCCTTCACAGGTGATTTTTGGCCGACTTGTCCAGTTAAGTAAATAATTATTATGATCTAAAATATGAATAAATAATGCTAAAAATTAAATTGAAAATGAGTAGAGAAGAGAAGAAAAAAAAATGGAAGAAAATACCAATTATGACATCATATGATGTCGTTAAACACTTACCCACCAATCACATTTAGTCAACACTTAAATTAACTAATAAAATATGTATAAGAATACAACAAAAGCTCCTAAAATTCCAGCAGCCATCACCTTCACAAAGCTCACCCGTAGCTTTCAAATTCCATAGCCAAACCTCCATTGATTTTCAACCAAAGCTTCAATTCTCTCCTCTTTTCACCATAATTCCTCCTACTCCTTTCACTAAAAATTATACCCACACCAAGGAGAAGTGTTTGGTAGACAAGAAAACAAAAGAAAGTGAAGAATTAACAAGATAAAATTCTGCCACTAAGGTTAGTGCTATATCTCTCCATTTTTCTCTTTAAATTTGAAGTTAGGTATATGGATTTAGTTAGAAATTCATGAAATCAAAAGAACATATCCATGTATGGACCACTTAAAAATTGTTGGCAGCCTTAGTGATGGAAGTTTTGATGAGTGTTGAATGAATTTAAGTTGTATATGGGTGGTCTTGAACATGAGTATGAGACATAAACATCATTAAGTATGTTGAATTGATGTATGTGCATTAATGGTTATTTGAGAATTAGGGTTTTAGAGAGAAATTTGGACTTTGTGTATGTGATGTTGAAAGAACATTTTAATGGTCAATTAGTGACCATTTGAGGTAAGTTGACCATAATTTGAAGTGCATTAGAGGGTTACAAAGAGTTTTGGTAGGCTGCCTAAAGACAGCAGAAATGAGGCTGTGAGTCTAGCCTGTTTGGACTACCATATCTTTGGCTGTGTAGGTCCAATTTGTGTTTGGCTAATTGGACATGAAACTAGACTTATAATGGCACATTTTTGCTGAAGAAACCATGCCCAAAAGACCAAAGCAAGTGGACCAAAAGTTGGCCCCAATCCGGGTACCCTGTAAGCCAATTCTGCAGAATGACCAAATGAACAGTAGGCCATAACTCACTGTAGAAATGGTCAATTGACCTGAAGTTTTTATAGCAACAAGATAAGACATAGAAAAAAAAAACTTTTATGAAGAAACCTACCCCAAATTATTACCAGAACCTATCCAACAAGGCAGTGGCAGTCACTGTTCATGGTACTGTAGATTTGGTAAATTCTGCAGAATTGAAATCCGGCCAGCTATGGTTTTTGGACCATATATGGAGCTACAAAACTCCAAATGGAGTGATTCAAAAAAAGAAATTCAACTAGACAAAATAAGGAACAACTTTCATGTTTACCATTTCCTCAAATTCCCACTGCAACAGGACCCAATGGAACAGTAAAGTTGGGTCACAAAAACTGAAAATTCTGCTCTCTTGGTTTTAGGTTTGGAAATGGATTTGGTGGTTAATTTCAACAAGTTTTAAATGTAAAATGTGGTACATTGGGAGTGTTAAAACCAATGTACCTATTTTCCATCCAAAAGTCAACATTTTTGTTGACCAATGAGGTGAATAGTGACACCAAAAATTGAAATTTAAAATGTGAAATTAGAAATGCATCTAGGGGACTTTAAATTGCAATTGGCAATTAATACTAGCAAATGTAAAACTCAAAATGTGGGATCTTGGTGTAATTAGAACTAATATATCCATTAAGTAGAAAAAGTCAACATTTTGGTTGACTAGTAAGGTGAATAGTAGTCAAAATAATTAGCAAATTAAGATGAAGACCTAGAACCAATTCTAAGCTTAATGCTTAGAATGGTATGACAAATGTGGACTATGCATCTTAGTCAAAATTGTTAAAAGGAAATTAAGAGCATAAATTTGAAGTCCATGAAATTTTCATGGATTACTGGAAACATGAAAAATAAGTCATCTAATTGATGTAAATAGATAGTTAGGGCTTATATGCCCATCACAAATGGAATTCATAAAATATTAATAACTCAACTTGAAATATAAAATTTGCAATTACATAAGTAGATTCTTGAATGTATAAATGAGAAAAGGAAAAATGTTTTGAATACAATGGTACATGTGAACCATTGTTTAGAATTGTGATTAATATGAACAACATAAAGAATGAATAAATGAACCATATTAATGTATGAATGAGACATTAGTTCTCATTATTGTAGAAAGGAGAAGTATTTTGAGTAAAATGGTATAAAAGGATAATTGATGTGAATTGTGATCATATAAATGATCAAATGAATGTATGAATTATAATTGAAATTTATCATGAAATAATAAAGTCATAGAACACAATATATTAATATTTAATGATATTATGTGCCCTTGTATTACCTAGACATGTGTGTCAGATTGGATAGTTTGGCATGCCAATAGGGTATTGTTTTAGCAAGATCGCGAAGGCTTTATGCTGTATTCATGGCTTTATGCCCGTATTCATGGCTTTATGCCAACATTCATGGCTTTTATGCCCGATTATGTGTTATCATGGCTTTTTAGCCATACTGACTGCATACGTGGTTGACGTTCTACGTCCCATGGTATGACGGCCCAAGGCACTGCGGTGTCCAGTGCCAACGACCCGTTATCCAGTTTAGTCAGCCTGTCGTAGGTTACTTGGGCAGTGTAATTTATTGAGATAAGTTAAGAATATTAGCAATTAAAAATATTAGAAATTAAATAAAATAAATGAGTAAGATGACCTAAAATAAATTAGGATAGTTATTTATTAGAAAGAATCGAAATGAACTGGACAGATATCAAAATTTATTTATTATGAAATAATCTGAGACAACCTAGCAAGTATAGAGAAAATGCTAAAAGATTAGCAAAAAAAATTATAACATAAATAAATATTGCAAATGTGCTTATATAACAATATAAGCATAAATTTATTATTTTCAAATCATTTTTCTTTGTACATTATTACTGTACATTGGCAAATAAACACTTTCAAAGACGACTAAATTAGGATATAACACATTAAATTTTAGAAACCGCATGTGAAATATAAATAAATCTTGATTATTTGAATTATGTTTTATTTCTATATTTATTTGTATATTATTTCCTTGTTATATTATTGCACCACTAAGCAGCAATGCTTAGCGCGATGGAATTGTTTCCTTCGCGCAGGTACTGAAGCTAGAACCCAATGGATGTTTGACTGGGAATTTTGGGAGTTTTAATCTGCGGAAGTATCTGAAGTATTCAAGGTTGTCACCTCCTCAGCAATGCATGTAGATAGGGCCCATATAGATCCTATTTTGTATTTTGTATAAAATGCTAGATATTGCATTATGATGTAAATTATGAAATTTTGTAATTATTTTGTAAATTATGTAAATTAAGGAAATTTGAAAATTTTGCTTATGTAATTTGAGAATGTTTACATATGAATTGAGTATGCATGGAAATGATTATGAAATTGAAATGTATGAATGAGATTTGAAATATGAGAAAATTATGAGAATGATTGATGAGATAATTATGATTAGCATGGATAAGACTTTATTCTGAAAATATTGTTGAAACTTTCAAACAGGTAAATAGTAAAACACGTCAACTGGTAATAAAATAGGGGAAACTCCGCTGGTTTCTCCGTCGAAAAATAATTAATATTAAAATATAACGAGATCAAAATATGAAAGGAATAAAGTAAGATAAGATAGGGTGCTCCGGCACCGAATTTAGCACACTTTGCTCGGCT
This sequence comes from Hevea brasiliensis, assembly GCF_030052815.1. Lineage (NCBI taxonomy): Eukaryota > Viridiplantae > Streptophyta > Magnoliopsida > Malpighiales > Euphorbiaceae > Hevea > Hevea brasiliensis. The sequence goes on along the minus strand of NC_079495.1, from coordinate 49,529,449 downwards.
ACACTGTAGTCGGGTGAGGGGTGTTATAGCATAGCAAAAGGAGACTCATGTGCTTCCTTCTTAATGATTTGTCTCAATTCCACATCACTAGGAATGCACATTCTGCCCTGATGTAGTAATAACCCATCATCTCTCACAGAGAATTCAGGTTTCTTTCCTTGCTGGACTTCTTTTAGTAGCTTCTGATATTTATCATCACTCTGAGCAGCCATTCTGATTTGATCAATCAACACTGGCTGTACATGCCATGCAACTACTGTCTGTCCCTCATCATCAATCTCTAAACTGGCATGCTGTGCTTTCAATTCATATACCATGGACAAAGGAGAAACTCTGAGACTTGCCATAGTCTTGCGACTTAAGGCGTCAGCCACCACATTTGCTTTCCCTGGCTGATAGTCTATTAAGCAATCATAGTCTTTAATAAGTTCTAACCATCTCCTCTACCTCAAATTTAATTCCTTCTGGGTGCCCAAATACTTCAAGCTTTTGTGCTCTGTGTAAATGTAACATTTCTCCCCATACAAATAGTGTCTCCAGATCTTCAGAGCAAAAACAATAGCTGCTAGCTCCAAATCATGTGTTGGGTAGTTCCTCTCGTGCGGTTTCAGCTGGCATGATGCATAAGCAATGACATTCCGATCTTGCATCAGTACACAGCCTAACCCATTATGAGAAGCATCACTATAAACTGTGTATTCTTTACCCGGAGTAGGTAAAGTGAGGACTGGAGCTTCAGTCAAACTCTTCAACTCATCAAAACTCTGCTGACATTTATCTGTCCACTGAAATTTTACATCTTTCCGAAGCAGTTTGTTCAGTGGAGAAGATAACATAGAAAAACCCTTCACAAACCGACAGTAATATCCACTAAACCTAAAATCGTGAATTTACGTGATGTTCCTGGGTGGCTTCCAATTAAGGATAGCTTCTACCTTGCTGGAATCTACCTTGATCCCTTCAGCTGACACAACATGTCCCAAAAAGGAGATTTCTTTCAGCCAAAATTCACACTTCAATAATTTGGCGTATAGTTATTTCTCCCTTAAAGTCTGCAGTATAATCCGCAGATATCTGTCATGCTCCTCTGCATTCCTTGAATATATCAAAATGTCATCAATAAATACCACCACAAATTGATCGAGATATGGTCTGAAGATAGTGTTCATCAGATCCATAAAAGCAGCTGGAGCATTTGTTAACCCGAATCGCATTACTAGAAACTCATAGTGGCCATACCAAGTTCTGAAAGCAGTTTTTGGAATACTCTGCTCTTGCACCTTCAACTGATAATAACCAGATCACAAATCAATTTTGGAGAATACAGCTGCACCCTTCAACTGATCAAACAGATAATCAATGCGAGGCAATGGATATCTGTTCTTTATTGTCAACTTATTCAACTGCCGGTAATCTATACATAAGCGGAGAGTACCATCCTTCTTCTTAATAAACAACACTGGTGCTCCCCAAGGTGACACACTAGGGCGGATGAAGCCCTTTTCAAGTAATTCTTGCAACTGTATCTTCAACTCCTTTAACTCTGCTGGTGCCATTCTATATGGTGTTATGGAGATTGGATCCACACCAAGCATAACATTAATTTCAAACTGCACTTCTCTTTTCGGAGGTAATCCTGGAAATTCATCAGGAAAAACATCTAGAAAGTCATATACTGTAGGGATGTCTTTCAATGCTGGACTCCCCACTTGGGTGTCTACCATATGTGCCAAGTATGCTTCACACCCCTTTCTGATCATTTTTCTGGCTAGTGCAGCTGAAATGATGTTTGATGGCAATAACTGCCTCTCCCCATGTATTACCACATCACTGTACTGAGGGAGACCAAAAGTGACTGTCTTCAGCCTACAGTCAATCATGGCATGATGCCTAGCTAACCAATCCATGCCCAAGATGATATCATAATCTCTGAAGGGCATTTCAATGAAATCAGATAGAAAAGTGTGTCCTTGGATCACCAAAGGACAATCCCTATACATTCTATTAACCCTGACCTTCTGTCCTAGCGGACTTGTTACTGCCACCTCAAAGTCCATTTTTGTACATGGAACAGCAATGCAATCGATGATGCTAGCACTCACATAAGAATGGGTAGAACCCGGATCAAATAACAAAAATACATCTTGATTAAAAGTTGAGAAGGTACCAGCCACAACATCAGATGTCTCGGCCTCTTCTCTCTGTCTCATTGCATAGATTCGATCGAGCAATCGCCTTGCTCGATCGTTTCATCGTGCCTTGGCCGTCTTTGGGCTACCTCTACCCCTGCCTCTACCTGCTAGGTGGTTGTGAACTTCGTGATAAGGCTCAATCGACCTTTTGCAGTAGTAGGAGGTGGTCCAACTCTGCGACTACTGGTGCAGTCCTTGGTAAAGTGTCCTGTGCCTCCACAGTTATAACAGGCTCCAATAGCCTTATAGCATATCCCACCATGATTTCTTCCATAAGTTTCACATTGGCAGGGAGGGTAGGAACCTCTGGTACTCTGCTGACCAGATAGAGGAGGTTTCTGTCCTGAATATCTTTCCCTACCAGACTTCTTGTCACCTCTGCTGTGTCCCCCGTGGTTCTTCCTCTTTCCAGTAGGACCACTGGAACTCTATTCTACAGATTTTCCCTCTTTCTCTGTCTTCTCTGATTTCTTTTTCTCAGGAGCAGCTTCAGACTCAATTCTTTCCAACTCTAGGGCTTGAGAAACAAGTTCAGAGAAGTTAGTGTGTTTGAATCTGACTACTTGTAATCTTATACTGGGCTTCAAGCCGGTTTCAAACCTCTTGCATCTCTCCCTGCTGGTAGAAAGTAGACTTACTGCATAATGGCTTAGGCGGGAAAATTCTCTTTTATACTCAGCCACTGATCTGCTCCCCTGTTTCATACTTAGGAACTCTTGTAGCTTCTAGTCTACATAAGCATCAGGGACATATTTTTGTCTGAATTCCCTGAGAAAGTCATTCCATGTTAGCACTGCAGGTTCTACCAGACTGTGGGGAATGGTTTTCCACCAGTCATAAGCATCCCCCTGTAGCAAAGATATTGAGTATTCAAATCTGAGCTCCTTTGTACAATGTAGCTTCTTGAATACCCTATCCATCCTCTCTAACCATTGTTCTGCCTCTAGAGGATCTACTGTCCCCTTAAACTCTGTAGCCCCATATTTCATCAATTTGTCATACTGCCTCGCAGAAGACTGTGGTTGTACCACTGGTGTCTGTATTGGGACTTGAGTAGGCACATTACCAGCCATTTGTTGGAACATTGCAGCCATCTGCTGAGCGAACTAAGCAGGAAACTGCAGTACTGCAGGGGTTGGTGCTGCTGAACCACTGACATTGTGTAGGCCTGGGGCATCCCCTTGCACCTCAGCCTCTATAGATTGATCGACTAAATGATCACCCTCTTCCATGGTCAATGCGAGAATCTTAGAACTCCTGAACAATTAACACAAGGAGATTTCCTCCCGTTAGTGCATATTTATAATGTAATGTACTGTATGTATCAAACAATGATATTGAGCAGTTGTACTATGAAGAAAGAATATTCAAGTAACAGGTGAAAATAGAATTTAAAAACTAGCTCTGATACCACTAAAACATATAACACCTTACCCCTCTGTAAGGCATAACATGATCCTGTAGTATACCTAAAGAATTACCAACTTCGTCTACTGATAATCCATTAAATACACTACAAGAGATTTTAAAACCCTTTCTTACTTCTTTTACAGTGGGGAGCACTATTTACAGGTGTTAAAAACTTTTGTGAACTGACTTGAAACAGTTAACACATTTGGACTATTAGTAATTTCTGTAAAAATTTTGGTGGAGTGCTCTCTGTATTTTGGATAAAACAGTTCTTCAGAAAACCTGTAAAAAGCACTTCAATATTTTCCTCAATCTCAAACTCCAACAAAATTCAACACAATATGTTTTTCAACTCAATCTTCAATAATTTTTCAAAGGCTGAGATAAAGAAATACAGTACAAATTTTACAAGCCAAAATATCTCATAATTTACTTTACAACTTCAATGTACAATTTTAATTTACAACTGCTCAAAACCAAGAACAATATGTGCATACAGTGATCATACATTACAGTACAAAATGCAAAATGTGGTATACTCATTATACCCGATAATCTCTCGCTGGATGTACTAGCAGCCTAATCTGCTGCCCTGTCCGTCTATCTACCCGCGACAGCAATAAAAAGCTATCGCTGAGACAATGTCTCAGTGGTGCACAACATTAACCAAATACAACTTTAAATCACAATTCATAAATCATATAAATAGTGGATACTTAAAACCATAGTTAAATTCAAGACAATAAATGTCACGAGGAATTTAAACTCTATTTCGCAATATCATAATAAATCTCAATAATTAAAACATAGTTAAATTCAAAAGACAGTGAATGTCAATAAGAATTTAAACTCCATTTCACAATTTTATAATACATATCAATAAATCACACACACAGCTTAATCATGTTTCAAAGTTCAATTCGTCCCAAAAGCTGATGGCTAATGAGGTATTCAATTCGTCCCAAAAGTCGATGACTAATGAGGAATAACATAGCTAGCTAGCAAAAATATGAGTACTCATTCGATTCGTCCTCAATAGGTACACACCTCAACACTTCAGCTAGAGAGGGAATTCAATTCGTCCCACTAGACAAGCTAGCGAGGAATACAATCAATATACATGATAGTTGTGGTTTCAAACCATTTCCAATGCTTTTCAATCAATAAGTATCCATCAATATCATTCAAACAATTTTTCATAGTTTCAAACCATTTAAAATGCTTTTCAGGCAATAAATATCCATTCAAACACATTTCCACAATTTAAAACAATAATGTACAAATAGTCATAATTCATTTCAATTGAAAAATTCAAAAGAAATAGCTGTTGTGCACAAACCTCTGATAACTGTCTCCTGGTCTTGACTCAGTGTTTCCTTCCCTTTTCCTGAGTCTTTGCTAACTGAGAAACACAATTTGAAGTGTTTCAGTACTCAATTAAACTGTCTCTAACGATAATGCTTGATAAGTAATTCATTGAATGCTATTATTTGCTTAATCAACCTAATATGTTGACCCTCGGTGCATTCTAGGTAATTTAGGTTTTAATGTTACTAATATGTCACATTCGATAGTCTTTTAGGGTTGGTACATTTTACCAAATTCATTTCTATGTATTTTGCGTTTTCTTGCAATTTGCTGGATTCCGGGATACTAGTTTGACCTAGCCAGATGACCTACTTTCCTCGGTTTTCAGGTTTTGGTCAAAACTACAAACTTGTAGATCTATGTCTTATTGCACGCGGGGCAAAATTTCAGGTCATTCTGAGTTATGTAGACCAAGTTATGGTCATTTTACTATTGCTGGTCAAAATGCATCAAAATTGGTCACTTTAGGTCATTTTAGGTCAATTTTGGTTCGGCCAGTTTTTGGACCCGAACTTATGCAAGCTGTTTGACTTGCTTATGGTCATTTCTGGGTTTTTGTGTCTTCATAAGACTTGTAGATATGGGTCTTAACTATTCATGGTCAATATTTCAGGTCAATTGGACCTGTTTTGAGTGAGTTATGGCCAAAACACTAAGTGCTGCCCAATTGGTAAATTTTCAGGCCTTATTTGCACTTAATCCGGATTTGGTCACTTTTCAAGTTACCTTACAAGCAGAATTTTGGCAATCTTCCTTCATGAAAGTTGGCACATTTTGTGCCTAGTTTCACCTCCAACTGGTCTCATACCAATTGGAGCCACACACTTAAAGTTCTAAGCCTAAAACTCAAACTGCCTTATTGCATTTCTTTCATACACATCAAGGATCACTTTTAACACTTACCAAACTCAACATTCAAGCCAATTCTGGTTGTACCATAATCTAAACATAGTTCACAACATATTATAGGTCATTTTGGCAGCTTACAATTACATTCAAGGTGCACCATTTAGTACAGAATTTTTCAAACCCAATTTACAACAATTCAATCACCTAACCATAACACTTTTACATGTCCAACCTCACACCATCACACACATACCCAAACTGCCATAATAACCAACACAATTCAACATTAATATTCCATAATCCAAACGTGAAATAACATCCTTATGGTTCACCAAACCAGGCTGCCATTTCATGCATTACATTCCCATAATTTCCAAGCGTTCAAATTTCAATACACATTCACATATACTAAGTATACATCACCCAAATAATTTCCTACACAATATACATTTAATCAATCCTTTAATTCACCATTTACAAGAAAAAAAATAAACTATCTTCAAGGTGTTTCCATGGCTGCCAAAAGTACACTTCCCCCTTTAAACATCAAACCTCAAAAATTTCTCCATAAATCAAACACCCATAACATCCTTACAAAATTTAACAAAACAACAATAAAAAATACAAACTTACCTATTCATGAGGCTTGTTAAATCTTCACCAAACTCCCTTGAAATTGGTATCTACTTCTTCCTTGTGAGGTGGGGATCAAGATTAGTGAAGCAACTTTGGTGTTTGGAGGTGGAATGGAGGAGATTATGAAGTTCTTTCAAGTTTCGACCATGGAGGTTTTGATGGAGTTCATTTCGGCATGGGAGAAGGGATGAAGATGATGAAGTGTTTAGTGGAAGTGATCTGCCCACTTAGTGTATATTTTAATTCCCATAGTGCTCCACTCACCAATATTTAATTACATTATAAGTTAAATGTGTTAATTACTCAATTTGAATCCCATTTTTGTTATTTACATTAGGTACCCCTAATTTAATTTTTCATTATATTTTCCAAGTGTAATATTATTTATTTTTAATGGACATTTAGGTAAAAAGGAAACTCGGGTGTCAAATGACCACAATGCCCCTGTTCGGGTTGCATTCCTGATTTTTCGGTAACATCAAATTTTGTCCGTTTTTCGATTTCGCACTTTTCTTTGTACTAATTAATTAATTTTTCTTTGATATTTCTAATGATATTTATACTTCAATTGATGTCTCTTTAAGTCCTAAAAATATTTTTCAGGGTTCCCCGCAGTCCAGGGCTAGTCAACGGTCCACGCCGTGACTTCCCGGTGCGATCACCCATCGCTAGGGTTCTCGGCTCGCTTAACTTGGTTACATTTCTTTGCTATTATTTTTCCTTTGTTTTTCTTATATTTTCTTTTCTTGTATTTCATTATTTTATGTCTCCTCACTCATATCGAAGTGTACTTCTAGGCATTCTAGCTATCCGGACAACACTGGTCATTGGAACAGTAGAACGCACTACCGAACATAGGGGTGTTTCAGCAATTATCTTTGCATTGAAGATATGGAGGCATTACTTGTATGGAGAAAAATGCTACATATACAAAAACCATAAGAGTCTGAAGTATCTGCCAACCCAGAAGGAACTTAATTTGAGACAGAGGCAATGGATTGAATTCCTGAAAGATTATGATTGTGTGATTGACTACCACCCTGGGAAGGCAAACGTAGTCGCTGATGCCTTAAGCAGAAAATCTATTGTAGCATTAAGATATCTGAATTCCCAACTGTCCTTAACTCATGACGGAGTTATTTTGGCTGAGTTGTAAGTGAAGCCGAATCTGTTACAACAGATACAGGATGGTTAGAAGACAGATGAGAAATTAATGGCTGTTATGGGCAAAATCACTGAGGGAAAGGAAACTGAATATAAAGTGAAAGAAAATGGGTGCCTATACTATAAAAAAAGAGTATGTGTAACAGATGAAAAAGAGTTGAAAACCAGTATTTTGAGAGAAGCACATAACAGTGTGTATGCTATGCACCCAGGAAGCACAAAAATGTACCATGACCTGAAACTTCAATACTGGTGGTCGGGTATGAAGAAGGACATAGCTGACTATGTAACTAGATGCTTGACATGTTAGCAAGTCAAAGCAGAACATCAAGTTTCATCAGGTTTGTTATAGCCTATAAACATACCTGAATGGAAATGGGACTGAGTCACTATGGACTTTGTCAGTGGTCTACCTCTCACTCAGAAGAAGCACGACGCAGTATGGATGATTATAGATAGGTTGACCAAATCAGCATATTTTCTGCCAGTCAGAACTGATTACTAACTGGAAAAGCTAGTAGAATTGTACATCAGTGAGATAGTTAGACTACATGGAATTCCACTTTCCATCATATCTGATAGAGACCCGAGGTATACATTAAGATTTTGGAAGAAATTAAAAGAATCCCTGGGCACATAACTCCATTTTAGTATGGCTTTTCATCCTCAAACGGATGGACAGTTAGAAAGAATAATCTAGGTAAATTTTGAAACTCATTTAGTTATTGCAAACAATAAATTGAATTGATAATGATAATAATAACCAAATATATGTGATAGGTCCTCGAGAATATGTTGAGTAGTTGTGTTGTTGAGTTTGAGGGAAGTTGGGACAGATACCTTCCACTGGCAGAATTTGCATACAACAATAGCTATCAAGTTAGCATACAAATGGCACCCTATGAAGCACTGTATGGTAGAAAATGCAGAACACCTGTATGTTGGACTGAATTGGGTAAAGATAAGCTAGTGGGGCCAGACCTGGTAAAACAGGCAGAGGAAAAGGTGAAACTGATAAAGGCCAATTTGAAAGTTGCCTCAGACTGACATAAATCTTATGCTGACTTGAAAAGAAAGGACATTGAGTATGAAGTTGGCGAGAAGGTATTTCTCAAAGTATCACCATGGAAGAAAGTGTTGAGATTCGGGAAAAAGGGAAAATTAAGCCCTAGGTTCATTGGCCCAAATGAAGTTATTGAACGTGTGGGACTAGTAGCCTACAGATTAGCCTTACTACCTAAGCTGGACAAGATACATAATGTGTTCCATGTCTCGATGCTTAGAAGATACATATCAGATCCTTCACATGTCATCTCAGCAGAAGAAATTGTTGTACAACCTGACCTGACATATGAAGAAGAACAGATTAAAATCTTGGCACGAGAGGTAAAAGAGCTCAAAAACATGACAATTCCACTAGTGAAAATCCTATGAAGGCTCCACAACAAGGGAGAGTGAGGAGACAATGAGGCAACAGTTCCCTCAGCTCTTCACATCAGGTAAATTTCGAGGATGAAATTTTTATTTAGAGGGGAAGAGTTGTAACATCCTCCCTGTACGTGTTCTGTATGTTCTGTTGCTCCAGTGACATAATGTCAGTCTAGGCAAGTTAGGATGTCTGGAACTACATTTCATTGATAGTAAACAGACATATAATGATGAAATAAATAAAAATAAAATACAAGAAAAATTAAAGAAAAATGAAAGAGAAAAAATGAAACTAGGTTAAACGAGCCGGCACTGTAGCGATTGGTGACCGCACCGGGAATTTACGGCGAAGGCAATTGTCGACCCCACAACTACGGGGAACCTTCAAAATTAAATTTTAAGACATAATTAAAGGTTTATTGAAATGTAATTGACACTAGAAATATAAAAAAAAAAAATTAATAAAGTAGCACAAAGAAAAATGAAAAATCGAGAAACAGACAAAAATCGGTGTTACTGAAAAATTGGGAATACAACACGAAGAAGGGCATTTTGGTCATTTGACACCTAGAGTTACGTTTTGACCTCAATTTCCATTAAAAATAAATGATATTACACTTTGAAAATGTCATAAAAAATTTAATTGTAGCACATTATATGAATAGTAAAAGAAATAGGGCATAAAATTTAATTTATGAAACTTTAAATAATTAAACATTAAAATGGAACTTAGTGCTCCACTAACTTGAATCTTGGGACACCAATATAAGCCTTGGGACAGCAGAAACCACTTCATCTTCAACCTTCCACAAACCAGCCGAATTTCACCATGGAAGAACTCCATTGCCGTACCTTGCTCCACCTCTATGCAATCATGTTCTAGCCATCCTTTCTCACTAGTGTCTTCATTAAAACTTATACATTCAACTTGAGGAAGTCATTGGCAGCAAGAAGAAAGGGATTTAGTGAGTTTTAGCAAGCTCCAAAAGAGGTAAGTGTCCAAATCCCCTCCCTTACTTTAGTAAACTTCATGTTTAGGTTGAGGTGAGTTGAATGGTGAAGAGAATGGAAGAATTTATTGAGTAATGGAATTGTTAAATTTCAGCAGCTATGAGAACCTATGTTGCTTGAGTTTTTCTTACCTATAATGGATGGAAAATAATTTTGATTTAGTCATTCTAAAGTTGTAGTAATTTAGTTCCCATGTATATGTTCATTGAGTACTTGAATTTAAGGGTTTGGAAAGCAATTTGTATACCTTAGCAAACTGCCACTTTTGGCAGCCTTTAAATTCATGAATTAGTGTTTGGTTTCATGAATTTTCTTGATGAATTATGGTGAAGATGAATTAAGGGCAGTGTATGTGAATTAATGGTTGGGAAGTATATGTAATAGTTAAGTGATTTCATGTATATGTTATGTTGAATTTAACTTTGTGAATTAGGGTTGTATAATGTACATGGAGCACTTATATATTCTGCCCAAATGGACATGATTGAGATATTATGAATGGTATAGAAGTGTTATGAATGTATATTTTTAGTTTTGGGAGGAGGAGAAGTGTCATTTGGAAGTGTTCTTTATTTGCAGATTGTGTGTTGTGAAGGCAGTAGGTAAATTGAATCATAAGTGACAATTGGTGACCCCAATTGGTATGAGGCCAATGGGAGGTGAAACTAGACACAATTTAGGCCAACTTTCATGTGGAAGTGTTGCCAAAATTCTACCTAGAAACTGACCTTAAAAATGACCTAATCCGGAATTGGTAATGTGCAAGCCCAGATTTTTGACCATATGAACAGTAGTCACTAAGATGACCATAACTCACTCAAAACAGATCCAAATGACCTGAAAGTTTTATCATGGAAAGATTAGACATAGAGCTACAATTCTTATGAAGACACCAAAGCTCAGAAATGGCCAGAAACAAGTCAAATTGCTTGCCCAAGTTAGGGTACCAAAACTGCCAGAACTAAATTTGACCTAGAATTGACCAAATTTTACACTAAAGATGCAATCTGTCCAACTTTAGTAAATTGACCATATTTTGGCCTATATAACTCAGAATGACCTGAAATTTGTGCCAAAAGTTCAATAAGACATAGAGCTACAATTTTGCTTCTTTGACTAGGGGCTAAAAACCAAGAGAAGTAGGACATTAAGCTAGACCAATCTAGCACACTAAAACTGGAAATTTGACATTTACATGCAATGAAGCTTGAAGTAATTTGGCAATAAATGCCAACTTGTAAAAGGGGTAATTTGCACTATATTGGCAGCATATTGAATTACAAATTATGGCATGTTGATACTAGAATCAACTTATCCATATTATCTAAAAAGGTCAACATTTTCATTGACTTGTGAATTACATGATAACTAGTAAACTCAAAAAATAAAGAATTAAACAATTAATTTGTAATGTGCCCTAGTTTGCCTAGTTGACTAGTTTGGATAGGTTGGCATGCCAATAGGATTCTGACAGCTGTTCTGTAAATGGCTTTATGCCATACTGTGTTTTTACGGCATATTATGCCACACTGTGACTTTAATAGCCTATGGCTATACGGATTGTGTTATTATACTTGGCTTATCACCGGATTGAGTATATGGCTTTTTAGCTACACTGTTTGCACACTGGGAGACACTTTGTGACTGATGGTGTGACGGCCTGAGGTACTAGGTACCCAGTGCCAGTATATCCGTTTATCCAGTCTGGTGAGTGTATAGGCTACACGGGCAGTTAATTTAAGCATTATTAAATTCAAATAGCCAAATTCAGTTCATTGACATACAACACCACAAACAATTAGCAAAAAAGAAAGGTTAGCAAATAAAAGTAGAATCAATAACTGCAAAGAATATCGATGTCATAAATTCATAAACAATTCATTTATTATATTTTAATGTATATTTCTTTATATTTAACACCACTAAGCAGAATTGCTTAACGCGTTGCTTTTGGTAAACGTAGGTATTGGAGACACAGCTGGGGAGCCCAGCAGACCTATGACCAAGTGAGACATCAGATCTGCACAGGAGTCTAGAGTCATCTGCACTACACTGCATACATGGTAGGACTTAGGATCTTGTGTAATGACTATCAGTTGTATTTTGACATTTTGTTATGTAATTTGTATATTCTAAAACTTTAAGGTTTGTGATAAATTATACATATTAAACTCCTATGGAGAGTGTTTGAATGAATGTAAATTATGATGGATTGTATTTTGAAATTATTAAATTTTGAGACTCAAAAATTAGTTGGAAGGTTGAGATTATCATTTTGAACTGCTTTTAACAGGTTTAGAAGAATAGTTTATCCGAAACACAAACGACACCTTGCCGGATTTTTATTACTATTTTTGAAACACTAATTTTATTAAAATATGAAAATAGAACCAGTATGTTATGAATATCACATAAAGACTTCTTAAACCAAATTGAGTTCAGAAAATAAGATAATCACAGACTAGGTGCTCCGACACGCCGTGTAGCACGCCTTGCTCGGCTACACTGTAGACGGGTGAGGGGTGTTACAATTTAGGTCTACTATTCTTCATAGAATATGTTGCCCTATGTATTATAGTCACTCAAAATTTTTGGTTGTAATTTTTCAAGTCTTGTAGAGTTACTTATAGTCAAGTTATTGGACTGGACTCAAATGTCTTGTAGTAATAGGATTTCAATTAGGGCAGTAGTTTTGACCCAATATTTGAGCTTCTTACATTCATAAGGTGAGGAAGATGTCTAAAACAAAATTAAAGATATATTTCTTACCTTTCCAGAATGGTATGGTTCATTTTAATTGAAGACTTCTAGTGGGACATATGCTTAACAACTATTCTAGAGTTAGTGGTCATTTATACCATTTCTAGATTTGGTTTGCCAAATTAATCAAGTTAATTGGCCTAGTTCCCTTAATTTCTTGGTTTTGATCAAAATACCATTATTGTAGGCCTATGCCTTATTGAAATTTTAGCACTAGTTTTAGGGCATTTGGAGTTCTATGGACCAAGTTATGGCTTCTTTACCAAAACTGGTCAAGTGGTCTTTATTTAGCAATTCTAGGCAGTTTCAATTCTAGACAGATTTGGTGTCCCTATTTAGGCAAGCAAATTGACTTAGTTAATGGCATTTCTAGGCTTTGATGTCTTCACAAGAGTTGTAGCCCTATGTCTAAGCTTTCTAATGGTATAATTTTCAGGTCATTTGGACCAGTCCATAGGCAGATATGATCAATTGATTGATTACTGTTCATATGGTAAAAAAATTATGGGTTTCAAATTGCCAATCCGAATTAGGTCACTTTTTAAGTCACTTTCTAGACAAAATTTTAGTAAGGTTTCTACATGAAAGTTGGTCCAATTTAGGTCTAGTTTTACCTTCAATTGGCCTCAAACCAATTAGGGTCGTACAAGGTCAGTTATGGCTCAATTTACACACTATTTTTAACAAACTCAACCTGCACAGAAAATTTGCACTTCTAATTGTCATTCCTCCTTCTCCCAAACTATAATTGTATACATAGCACTTCTAATTGTCATCAAATAAATCTCAATTGGTCATTTTCCAATAGTTTACACAAGTCCTCAATATTCAATACACAACCCTAATTCATAAAGTCAAAATCAATAATATATATATGAAATGAATTAACTACTACATGAAATTTCTACTAACAATTTACTATGCACTTCTACTAATCCATCAACCCATAAATCAACATTGAATTTTATGGAATTACCAGTCCCTTAAGTACCTCAAGGCTGCCGAATTGATCACTTTCCCTTAGGTCTTCAAAAATTGTTCAATTCCTAATTCAATTTAACCACTTCAAACATACAATTGCCATTAAGTCCTGTAGACGCCATATTTTGGCTGACCTCCGAAGTCAAAGAACTTTAAAACTTTTCACTTTACATATCCGCTCTCAACCGATGTCCTTTGATCACAAATGGCTTTTTCGAGCTCACCGATTGCTCGACCATGAAACAAACCGATCTCACACTTAAGATAATTATTTTCCAATCTCTTATCAGAGGGGGTTTGAATCAATATTGGGTCTCCGGACCATCCAGTCTTACCTACTGATGCTCCCAGATCTCTTTGTACAAGTATTGTAGAACTTCGTCCGACTAATGAGGTGATCGGGCTTCTCGTTTGAAGATCCCATATTTTCCTTAAAATAAAGTTAAGGTTGTTATCCCGTCTAATGACGATTCTGATCTTAAAAGTGCAAGTCAATGTCAAGTCTTTTCGATTCTAATATTCTAAAGTTTTACCCGGTGTTTGGCCATGGCTTAGTCCGATCTCATGTTCACGCATAATGTTTTTCTGATCTCTTATGCTCTGATTAATGGTTGCTTTCAAGTTTAATGTTCAAATACGTTCAATCAATTATGTACTCAGACAAATTGGACGCTTTCCGATCTCATCAAAGAAATTGAACAAAAAGGGATTTCTTTTCATTTCAAAGTAAAACATATACAAGTCATTCAGCAGGTGGATCACCCCTAGCCTGCTCCCCAGGTACATCATCCGCTCTCTGATTCTCTCTCTCTCTCTCTCTCTCTCTCTCTCTCTCTCTCTCTCTCTCCGGCTCCTCGTCACTCTTATCTTCAACCTCTGGAATGAGCTGGCTCATCCAGGAGAAGTCCTCATTGGGATAACGCTTCCTCAGCTCAGCCAGGAGATCATTATGGGCGTTCACATATGCCCCAGCCTCCTGCGTTGTGCTTTTCTCTTCTTTGGCCTGGAGCTCCTTATCTTTGGCTTGGAGCTCCTCATCCTTGGCTCAGAGCTCTTCCTCCTTTGCCCGAAGTTCCTCATCGAAATGAGCGAGTTCAGCAGATCGACCAGCCCAGGAGTCTTCAAGTTCCCGCTCCACCTCTGCTATCCTCTCTTCGTAATGCTTCATCAGATCTTCCATTCTGGTGATGTAGTCATTAGCAGAGGAGAGTTGAGCTTGTGCAGCCGAGTCCTGGACCGCCTTAAGAATATCCCTCCTTAAGGCGTAGGGTTTCTCTCGGATCACATGTTGATTGGCAATAGCCTCTAAGCCCAAGCTCATTGTTTGAGTTAGAATATCATTGATGCTCTTCTCTGCCAATCTGTTCTGATCTTCTTGGAAGCAGATAGAGGCACCCATGACTTTGGCTAACTCGAGGTTCCCTCGGGTGGAACGATTCCTTTCTAGTGATTGGATCAAGAGTTGAGCGCCTCGAGAAAGTGTCCTGACAGTAGGACCGGAAAACTCCCCTTCCACATTAGAAGAGATCAGAAGAGGCGGGGGGAGGTGGAAGTTCGATCTGCTGAGGAAGAGGAACGACGACCTCTACTTTTGGGATCGCCTGCTCCTGAGGTGGGGGAAGAGAGCTCGGCACCTCTACCAATTCATACTGAGGAGTCTGAGCAGTAGTAACGGTGGCCTCCTTCATTGCCCGCACTTTTTGAGAGACCTCCCTCTTTCGCTTGCGACTCTCCTTAAAAGTGTCGCCACCTGCCATACCTGTACAGAGAAGAAGTCAATGAGTTCACTAACATTCAGAGGCCAGAGATATGGATTGTACCAGGACCGAGGTCAGAAAGCTGAAACTCATAGTCTTCATCGGTGATCAGCCGCATCATCCAATACTTCAGTTCGGCCATAACTGCGTCTAAGCAAGAGAATTTCTGGGTGGACGCCTGAGACTTTAACTCTCTCACCATGGCGTATTCGTCCTTATTTAAGGTGATCTTCTTCGGGATCGGAGCGACCAGGTGTTGCCAACTCCGTGGGATACCCCAAAGCTGTTTGGAATCTTGCTCCTCAATATTAAAAAAATAGTCCTTCCAATTCTTCAATGAAGAAGGGAGATCGGTAAAGAGTGAGCAGTTCGGCTTAGCCTGAAAGAACCAAAACTCGCCATCCTTCCTTCGAGCAAGCCTATGTAGTTGGCAAAAACTTTAGCCTTGGGTTCCAATCCCTTAGCTCAGCAGAGGCCCTAGAAAGCTTGTAACACCCCAAAGTTCGGTAGTGCGTTCTACTGTTGCGGTGACCAGTGTTGTCCGGACAGCTAGGATGCCTAGAACTACACTTTGACATTAGGGAGGAGACATAAAATAATGAAATACAAGAAAAGAAAATACAAGAAAAACAAAGAAAAAATAATAGCAAAGAAAGGTAATCAAGTTAAACGAGCCGGGAAATCTAACGATGGGTGACCGCACCGGGAAGTCACGGCGTGGACCGTTGACTAGCCCTGGACTGCGGGGAATCCTGGAAAATATTTTAGGACTTAAATAGACCCTTATTGAAGAATAAATATCATTAGAAAGATCAAAGAAAAATTAAATAATTAGTACAAAGAAAAGTGAGAAATCGAAAAACGGACAAAACCCGGTGATACCGAAAAATCGGGAATGCCACCCGAAAGGGGCATTATGGTCATTTGACATCCCGAATTGTCTTTTGACCTAAATGTCCATTAAAAATAAATAGTATTACACTTAGAAAATAAAATGAAAAATTAATTTGGTGGTACCTAAAGTAAATAGCTAAAATCATGGGTTAATGTGGAATAAATGAACAATTAGCTTATTATATGATTATTTGGAGTTAGTGGACCATTAATGGATTAATATATACTAAGTGGGGCAGGTGTACATCCATTATCCAAGGCAGAAACTTCATCTTCCCTAAGTCCTCCCAACATAGCCGAATTGAAGGAGAAAGAAACCTCCATTGGCGTGTTCATGCAAGCTTGGTCCACTCTCTCATTTCAACTCCAATCCCTTAAGTAGCTTCATGAAAAATTGTCTACAAATCACAAGGAAGAGTTTGATACCAATTTTAAGAAGTTTAATCAAGGTTTGGCAAGTTTCAACCATAAGGTAAGTTAGCATTTTTGAAGATTTCTTTGATAAACTTTGTATACATGTTATGGGTGTTGGTTTTGTGAAGGAAATTTTTAAGTTTGAAGAGTATTGAGATATCCATTTTTGGGCAGCCATGTAATCATGTATTGATGAAGTATTTGTACATATAATTGATGAGAATTATGTTGGTTGTGATGATTTAATAACCTAGTGAATTACTTCATATTTATATGGTGATTTTGGCACTTGGATGGGAATTGATGAATTGTAGGACAATTTGGTGTTGAAGAAGATTTTCGGCAGCTTGGGGACACTTGAATAAATGTATGTATTCATGGAAGTGTTGGCAGAATATTGACATAGAAGGATTGATGGATATGTATATGAACTTATTGTGTAAAGAGTATGTAAAAACTAGTAATGTTATGTGTATGTGTAATTGTGTTTGGACTTTGGGAATTAGAGTTATATTTGGTGTATTGAAGATAATTGTAATCAGCCCAAAGTGATGTTAATGTAAAGTAATATATAGTTTTGGTAATGTACCAAAACAGATTTGGTAGGGAAGTAAACATATTGCAAGGTAAATGTGTATAATTGATGTGTGTTAAGCAAAGTAACCAAGGGCAGTGTATATTTTAGCCAATAAGTTTAAATGTGTAACCTCAATTGGTATGAGACCAATTGGAGGTGGAACTAGGCACAAAATGTGCCAACTTTCATTGAGAAAGCATACCAAAATTCTGCTTGCAAGGTGACCTAAGAAAATGACCAATTCGGATTAGGTACAATTAGGACCTGAAAAATAACCAATTGGGCAGCAGTGAGTGTTTAAACCATAACTCACTCAAAACAGGTCCAATTGACCTGAAATTTTAACCATGAATAGTTAAGACCCATACCTACAAGTCTTATGAAGACACCAAAACCCAGAGATGACCAGAAGCAAGTCAAAAAGCTTGCACAAGTTCGCGTCCAAAAACTGGCCGAACCAAAGTTGACCAAATTGACCTAAAATTGACCTAATTTGATGCCATTTGATCAGCAATAGTATAATGACCATAACTTGGTCTACTTAACTCGGATTGACCTGAAATTTTGTCCCAAGTGCAATAAGACATAGATCTACAAGTTTGTAGTTTTGACCGAAACCCGAAAACAGAGGGAACTAGGTCGTCCGGCTAGGTCAAACTAGTATCCCGAAATCCAGCAATTTGCAATGAAATGCAAGAAAACGCAATATACATAGAATTGAGTTTGGTAACACGTACCAACCCTAAAACCCTATCGAATGTGACATATAAAGGACACTAAAACCTAATTTACCTAGAAAACATCGAGGGTCGGTATATTAGGTGATTAAGCAAATAAATGTATTCAGTGAATTGTTTATCGAACATTATCGTTAGAGGCAAATTAATTTAGCACTGAAACACTTCAAATTGTGTTTCTCAGTTAACAAGGACTCAGCAAAAGGGAAAGAAATACTGAGTCAAGACCAGGAGACAAATATCAGAGGTTTCTGCACAACAACTATTTCTTTTCAATTATTTTCAATTGAAATAAATATTGACTATTTGCATATTA
The DNA here is from genome assembly GCF_030052815.1 of Hevea brasiliensis. NCBI lineage: Eukaryota > Viridiplantae > Streptophyta > Magnoliopsida > Malpighiales > Euphorbiaceae > Hevea > Hevea brasiliensis. Next base: position 49,510,955 of record NC_079495.1, on the reverse strand, counting down.
TTGTTTTAAATTGTGGAAATGTATTTGAATGAATATTTATTGCTTGAAAAGCATTGTAAATGATTTGAAACTGTGAGAAATTGTTTGAATGACATTGATGGATACTTATTGATTTAAAAGCATTGGAAATGGTTTGAAACCACAACTATCATGTATATTGATTGTATTCCTCATTAGCTTGTCTAGTGGGACGAATTGAATTCCCTCTCTGGCTGAAGTGTTGAGGTGTGTGCCTGTTGAGGACGAATTGGATGAGTACTCATATTTTTGCTAGCTAGCTATGTTATTCCTCATTAGTCATCGACTTTTGGGACGAATTGAATACCTCATTAGCCATTGGCTTTTGGGACAAATTGAACTATGGATCATGATTAAGCTGTGTGTGATTTATTGATATGTATTGTGAGATTGTGAAATGGATTTAAACTCTCATTGACATATACTGTCTTTTGAATTCAAACATGATCTAACTTATGAAAATTATTGTGATATTGACAAATGGAGTTTAAATTCTTGTTGATAATTACTGTCTTGAATTTAACTATGATTTTAAGTATCCACTATTTACATGACTTATGAATTGTGATTTAAATTGTATTTGGTTAATGTTGTGTACCACTGAGACATTGTCTCGTGATAGCTTTATTCTTTATCACGGTAGAGGCAGACAGAGCGTAGACTAGGTGCATATACCTCCAAAGAAAAGATTTTTGGGTATAGTGAGTATACCACATTTGGCATTTTGTCTTGTAATGTATGACCTTTGTATGTACATTTTGTTTTTGGTTTTGAGCAGTTGTAAATTCAAATTGTACCTTGAAGTTGTAAATTAGTTATGAGTTATTTGACTTGTGAAAATTGTATTATATTTCCTTATCTCAGACTTTGAAAAATTTCTATGGAATTGAGTTGATAAATTATTGTGTTGAGAAATGTATTGGAGTTGAGATTTGAAAAATTATTGAAGTATCTTTTACAGGTTTTCTGAAGAACTGTTTTATCCAAAATACAGATGGCACTCTGCCAAAATTTTTACAGAAATTCCAAATAAATCAAATGAGTTAATTGTTTCACTTCAGTTCACCAAAGTTTTTAATACCTGTAAATAGTGCTCACCACTGTAAAATAAGTAAGAAAAGTTTTTAAAATCCCTTGTAGTGTATTTAATGGGTTATCAGTAGACGGAATTGGTAATTCATTAGGTATACTATGGGATCATGTTATGCCTTACAGAGGGGTAGGGTGTGACATATTTTAGTGGTATCAGAGCTAGTTTTTAAATTCTGTTTTCACCTGTTACTTAAGTATTCTTTCTTCATAGTACAACTGCTCAATATGATTGTTTGATACATACAGTACATTACGGTATAAATATGCACTAACGAGAGTAAATATCCTTGTGTTAATTGTTCAGGAGATCTAAAATCCTCGCATTGAATATGGAAGAGGGTGATCGTTCAGTCGATCAAACTATTGAGGCTGAGGTGCAAGGGGATGCTTATGACTGGTGGAAAACCATTCCCCACAGTCTGGTAGAACCTACAGTATTAACATGGAATGACTTTCTCAGGGAATTCAGACAGAAATATGTCCCTGATGCTTATGTAGACCAGAAGCTGCAAGAGTTCCTAAGTTTGAAATAGGGGAACAGATCAATGGCTGAGTATGAAAGGGAATTTTCCCGCCTTAGCCATTATGTAGTGAGTCTACTCTCTACCAGCAGGGAGAGATGCAAGAGGTTTGAAACTGGCTTGAAGCCCAGTATCAGAGTACAAGTGATCGGCTTCAAACACACTAACTTCTCTGAACTTGTTTCTCAAGCCCTAGAGTTGGAAAGAGTTGAGTTTGAGACTGCTCCAGAGAAAAAGAGATCAGATAAGACAGAGAAAGAGGGAAAGTCAAGAAACGAGAGTTCCGGTGGTCATCTTGGGAAGAGGAAAAACTATGGGGACATGGCGGAGGTGGCAAGAAATGCGGTAGGGGAAGATATTCAGGATAGAGACCTCCCTATCCGGTCGTGAGTACAGAGGTTCCTATCCTCCCCGATGTGAAACTTATGGAAAAATCATGGTGGGATATGCTACAAGGCTATTGGAGCTGTTATAACTGTGGAGGCACAGGACACTTTGCCAAGGGCGCACCGATGGTCGCAGAGTTGGACCACCTCCTACTACTGCGAAGGGTCGATTCGAGCCTGTCACCGTAAGTTCACAACCACCCGGCAAAGGTAGGCGGGGGTAGAGGTAGCCCAGTGAGCCAAGGCACGATAAAACATTTAGAGCAAGATAGTGCTCGATCAGTCTATGCCATGAGACAGAGGAAGAGGCAGAGACATCGATGTTGTGGCTGTACCTTCTCAACTTTTAACCAAAATGTGTTTGTGTTATTTGATCCGGCTCTACCCATTCTTATGTGAGTGCTAGCATCATTGATTGCATTCTTTGTTCCATGTACAAAAATGGACTTTGAGGTGCTAGTAACGAGTCCACTAGACAGGAAGTCGAGTTAATAGAATGTATAGAGATTGTCCTTTGGTGATCCAAGGACACACTTTCTGTCTGATTTCATTGAAATGCCCTTGAGATTATGATATCATCTTGGGCATGGATTGGTTAGCTAGGCATCATGCCATGATTGATGTAGGGTGAAGACAGTCATTTTGGCCTTCCTCGATCTGATGATGTGGTGATACAAGGAGAGGCGATTATTGCCATCAAACATCATTTAATTTGCACTAGCGGAAAAATGATCGAGAAAGGGTGTGAAGCCTACATGGCACATGTGATAGACACCCAAGTGGGGAGTCGGCGTTGAAGGACATCCCTACAGACATGACTTTCGGATGTGTTTCTGATGAATTGCCGTGATTACCTCAGGAAGAGAAGTGCGATTTGAAATTAATGTTATGCATGGTGTGGATCCAATCTCCATAACGCCATACAGAATGGCACCAGCAGAGTTGAAGGAGTTGAAGATACAATTGCAAGAACTACTTGAAAAGGGCTTCATCCGCCCTAGTGTGTCACCTTGGGGAGCACCAGTGTTGTTTGTTAAGAAGAAGGATGGTACTCTCCGCTTATGCATTGACTACCGGCAGTTGAATAAGGTGATAATAAAGAACATATATCCATTGCCTCGCATTGATGATCTGTTTGATCAGTTGAAGGGTGCAGCTGTATTCTCCAAAATTGATTTGCGATCTGGTTATTATCAGTTGAAGGTGCAAGAGCAGAGTATTCCAAAATCGCTTTAACTCGGTATGGCCACTATGAGTTTCTAGTAATGCCATTCGGGTTAACAAATGCTCCAGCTGCTTTTATGGATCTGATGAACACTATCTTCAGACCATATCTTGATCAATTTGTGGTGGTGTTTATTGATGACATTTTGATATATTCAAGGAATGCAGAGGAGCATGACAGACATTTGCGGATTGTACTGCAGACTTTAAGGGAGAAACAGCTATACGCCAAATTGTCGAAATGTGAATTTTGGCTGAAAGAAATCTCCTTTTTGGGACATGTTGTGTCAGCTGAAGGGATCAAGGTAGATTCCAGCAAGGTAGAAGCTATCCTTAATTGGAAGCCGCCCAGGAACATCACAGAAATTCGCAGTTTTCTGGGTCTAGCTGGATATTACCGTCGGTTTGTGAAGGGGTTTTCTATGTTATCTTCTCCACTGACCAAACTGCTTCGGAAAGATGTAAAATTTCAGTGGACAGATAAATGTCAGCAAAGTTTTGATGAGTTGAAGAGGTGTTTGACTGAAGCTCCAGTCCTCACTTTACCTACTCCGGGTAAAGAATACACAGTTTATAGTGATGCTTCTCACAATGGGTTAGGCTGTGTACTGATGCAAGATCGGAATGTCATTGCTTATGCATCACGCCAGCTGAAACCGCATGAGAGGAACTACCCAACACATGACCTGGAGTTAGCAGCTATTGTTTTTGCTCTGAAGATCTGGAGACATTATCTGTATGGAGAGAAATGCTACATTTACACAGATCACAAGAGCTTGAAGTACTTAGGCACCCAGAAGGAATTGAATTTGAGGCAGAGGAGATGGTTAGAACTCATCAAAGATTATGATTGCTTAATAGACTATCAGCCAGGGAAAGCAAATGTGGCGGCTGACGCCTTAAGTCGCAAGACTATGGAAAATCTCAGAGTTTCTGCTATGTCCATGGTATGTGAATTGAAAGCCAAAGATGCCGTTTAGAGATTGATGATGAGGGCAGACGGTAGTTGCTTGGCATGTACGGCCGGTGTTGATTGATCGGTCGAATGGCTGCTCGAGTGATGAAAAGTATCGAAGTTACCGAAAGAAGTTCACAGGCAAGAAACCTGAATTCTCTATGAGAGATGATGGTTTATTGCTACATCAGGGCAGAATGTGCTTTCCTAGTGATGTGGAATTGAGACAAATCATTTTGAAGGAAGCACATGAATCTCCTTTTGCTATGCACCCTGGAAGAACTAAAATGTACAGAGGGCTGAAAGAGCATTACTGGTGGATGGGCATGAAAAGAGATATAGCTGAATTCGTTTCCAAATGCCTAACTTGTCAGCAAGTAAAGGCAGAACATCAAGTTCCAGCTGGTTTGTTACATCCTTTATCAGTACCAGAGTGGAAATGGGAACGAATAACTATGGATTTTGTTACGGGACTTCCAAGGACACATAGTAGTCATGATGCAGTATGGGTTATAGTTGACAGATTGACCAAGTCTGCTCACTTTTTACCAGTTCGGTTGGACTATAGCCTAGAAAGATTGGCCAGATTGTACATATATGAGATTGTAAAATTGCATGGAGTGCCAGTATCAATTGTGTCTGACAGAGATCCTAGGTTCACTTCTAGATTCTGGGGTAGTCTTCAGAGAGCCCTAGGAACTAGGTGAACTTCAAAGACAAAGATTCCACCCACAGACAGATGGCCAGTCTGAGAGGGTTATTCAGATATTGGAGGATATGCTACGGGCTTGTGTGATTGAATTTGAAGGTAGTTGGGATACACACTTGCCTTTGATTGAGTTTGCTTATAACAACAGCTACCAATCAAGCATTGGGATGCCTCCATATGAAGCTTGTATGGTAGAAAGTGCAGAACTCCCCTATGTTGGGATGAGGTAGGTGAAAGGAAGATGATTGGGCCAGAAATTGTTCAGCAGACAGAGGAAAAGATCAGATTGATTAGAGATAGACTCAAGGTTGCATCAGACCGTCAGAAGTCCTATGTTGATATGAAAAGAAGAGATATTGAGTACGCAGTGGGTGATAAGGTATTCCTTAAAGTTTCTCCTTGGAAGAGGATTATGAGATTTGGCAGAAAGGGGAAACTGAGTCCTCGTTTCATCGGACCATATGAAGTTCTGGAAAGAGTGGGTCCTTTGGCATATCGGTTGGCATTACCTCCAGAGCTAGCAAGGATACACAGTGTCTTCCATGTGTCCATGTTAAGGAAGTACAGATCTGACCCATCTCATGTACTATCAGTTGAAGAGATTGAAGTAAATCCAGACCTTTCATATGAGGAAGAACCCATAAAAATTCTGGCATATGAGGTGAAGCAGCTGAGGAACAAACAGATACACCTGGTTAAAGTGCTGTGGAACCATCATTCAGGCCAGGAAGCTACTTGGGAACGTGAAGAGGATATGAGGAGACAGCACCCACAGCTGTTCAGAGACTAATGCCAGGTAAAATTTCGAGATGAAATTTATTTTAAGGGGGAGAGAATTGTAACACCCCAAAGTTCGGTAGTGCGTTCTCTCATTCGGTGACCAGTGTTGTCCGGACAGCTAGGATGCCTAGAACTACACTTTGACATGAGGGAGGAGACATAAAATAATGAAATACAAGAAAAGAAAATACAAGAAAAAAAAAGGAAAAATAATAGCAAAGAAAGGTAATCAAGTTAAACGAGCCGGGAAATCTAACGATGGGTGACCGCACCGGGAAGTCACGGCGTGGACCGTTGACTAGCCCTGGACTGCGGGGAACCCTGGAAAAAATTTTAGGACTTAAATAGACCCTTATTGAAGAATAAATATCAGTAGAAAGATCAAATAAAAATTAAATAATTAGTACAAAGAAAAATGAGAAATCGAAAAACGGACAAAACCCGGTGATACCGAAAAATCGGGAATGCCACCCGAAAGGGGCATTATGGTCATTTGACATCCCGAATTGTCTTTTGACCTAAATGTCCATTAAAAATAAATAGTATTACACGTAGAAAATAAAATGAACAATTAATTTGGTGGTACCTAAAGTAAATAGCTAAAATCATGGGTTAATGTGGAATAAATGAACAATTAGCTTATTATATGATTATTTGGAGTTAGTGGACCATTAATGGATTAATATATACTAAGTGGGGCAGGTGTACATCCATTATCCAAGGCAGAAACTTCATCTTCCCTAAGTCCTCCCAACATAGCCGAATTGAAGGAGAAAGAAACCTCCATTGGCGTGTTCATGCAAGCTTGGTCCACTCTCTCATTTCAACTCCAATCCCTTAAGTAGCTTCATGAAAAATTGTCTACACATCACAAGGAAGAGTTTGATACCAATTTTAAGAAGTTTAATCAAGGTTTGGCAAGTTTCAACCATAAGGTAAGTTAGCATTTTTGAAGATTTCTTTGATAAACTTTGTATACATGTTATGGGTGTTGGTTTTGTGAAGGAAATTTTTAAGTTTGAAGAGTATTGAGATATCCATTTTTGGGCAGCCATGTAATCATGTATTGATGAAGTATTTGTACATATAATTGATGAGAATTATGTTGGTTGTGATGATTTAATAACCTAGTGAATTACTTCATATTTATATGGTGATTTTTGGCACTTGGATGGGAATTGATGAATTGTAGGACAATTTGGTGTTGAAGAAGATTTTCGGCAGCTTGGGGACACTTGAATAAATGTATGTATTCATGGAAGTGTTGGCAGAATATTGACATAGAAGGATTGATGGATATGTATATGAACTTGTTGTGTAAAGAGTATGTAAAAACTAGTAATGTTATGTGTATGTGTAATTGTGTTTGGACTTTGGGAATTAGAGTTATATTTGGTGTATTGAAGATAATTGTAATCAGCCCAAAGTGATGTTAATGTAAAGTAATATATAGTTTTGGTAATGTACCAAAACAGATTTGGTAGGGAAGTAAACATATTGCAAGGTAAATGTGTGTAATTGATGTGTGTTAAGCAAAGTAACCAAGGGCAGTGTATATTTTAGCCAATAAGTTTAAATGTGTAACCTCAATTGGTATGAGACCAATTGGAGGTGGAACTAGGCACAAAATGTGCCAACTTTCATTGAGAAAGCATACCAAAATTCTACTTGCAAGGTGACCTAAGAAAATGACCAATTCGGATTAGGTACAATTAGGACCTGAAAAATGACCAATTGGGCAGCAGTGAGTGTTTAGGCCATAACTCACTCAAAACAGGTCCAATTGACCTGAAATTTTAACCATGAATAGTTAAGACCCATACCTACAAGTCTTATGAAGACACCAAAACCCAGAATTGACCAGAAGCAAGTCAAAAAGCTTGCACAAGTTCGGGTCCAAAAACTGGCCGAACCAAAGTTGACCAAATTGACCTAAAATTGACCTAATTTGATGCCATTTGATCAGCAATAGTATAATGACCATAACTTGGTCTACTTAACTCGGATTGACCTGAAATTTTTCCCCGAGTGCAATAAGACATAGATCTACAAGTTTGTAGTTTTGACCGAAACCCGAAAACAGAGGGAACTAGGTCGTCCGGCTAGGTCAAACTAGTATCCCGAAATCCAGCAATTTGCAATGAAATGCAAGAAAACGCAATATACATAGAATTGAGTTTGGTAACACGTACCAACCCTAAAACCCTATCGAATGTGACATATAAAGGACACTAAAACCTAATTTACCTAGAAAACATCGAGGGTCGGTATATTAGGTGATTAAGCAAATAAAGGTATTCAGTGAATTGTTTATCGAACATTATTGTTAGAGGCAAATTAATTTAGCACTGAAACACTTCAAATTGTGTTTCTCAGTTAACAAGGACTCAGCAAAAGGGAAAGAAATACTGAGTCAAGACCAGGAGACAAATATCAGAGGTTTCTGCACAACAACTATTTCTTTTGAATTATTTTCAATTGAAATAAATATTGACTATTTGTATATTATTGTTTTAAATTGTGGAAATGTATTTGAATGAATATTTATTGCTTGAAAAGCATTGTAAATGATTTGAAACTGTGAGAAATTGTTTGAATGACATTGATGGATACTTATTGATTTAAAAGCATTGGAAATGGTTTGAAACCACAGCTATCATGTATATTGATTGTATTCCTCATTAGCTTGTCTAGTGGGACGAATTGAATTCCCTCTCTGGCTGAAGTGTTGAGGTGTGTGCCTGTTGAGGACGAATTGGATGAGTACTCATATTTTTGCTAGCTAGCTATGTTATTCCTCATTAGTTATCGACGACTTTGGATTTTATTGCGAATTGATTGTGATGATTTTTATTATATATGATTGATTGGATGAAATGGATTTGGAATTTGATATTGTGATTTTGTGAATTGAATGATGATATGATCTTAATTATATTGATTATGATATTTTTGGATTTGAATTATTAAATGATTGTTATTGATTTATATTTTAAATTTAAAAATGATTTCTTAAATTTACTTATAAATTTATGATTGATTTTATTTATTTTTTAAATATTTTGTTTTATTGTGAATATCATTTAATTATTTGTATTTTAATGTTTTTATGTTAGAGAGTTACATTTTATGATTTGAGATTATATGGTAAAGTATGAGATAATTTGAATGTAATTGACATTTAAAGTATGATTTGTTTTAAAAGATTTGTTTGTATGTATATGTGAGTTTTTTTTTTTTTTTTTTTTTTGTACATTTTGTTGTAATTTTGTTTTTTTTTTTTTATTTTTAAATAATTTTTGATTTTGATTTGAAATTGTTATTATAAAAATATTATTTGATTTTAAATTATATTATTATATTATATTATATTTTTTTAAATTAAAAATTGAAAATTTTGATTGATTTTTTTATTTTGAAATTTGAATTTTGAAAATTTGAATTGTTTTGAATATTAAAATGAAAGAATGAAATTTTAAAAGAAAATTTTTTAAAAAAAATCCAAAAAAAAAATTTTAAAAAATTTGAAAAAAAAAAAAAAAAAAAAAAAAAAATTAAAAAAAAATTTCAAAATAAATAAATTAAAAAAAGTTTTTAAATAAAATAAAATAAGTTTAAAAAAAATAAAAAAAGTAAATTTAATAAATTTAAAATGAAAAATATAAGTAATTCAATTTTAATGGGTAGGGTATTATATATAAATGGGATTTATGGAGGGGTAAGGGTGTGACAAAACTATTAAAGTAAGCTAAGTGGTGGAGCACTATTTAGAGATTGTAAAGAGGGCTTAGGGAGAGTGGTGACTCTTTAGGATGGCCTTGTAAAACTCATCAAAAAAAAATTTTTTTTGTATAGAAGGAGGAGCGCAAAGAGCCTTCTTTATCGCCTTCATCAAAGCGAAGTATGGCCCAGATGGGCTCTTCAAGAAGAAGATCTGATTCTCTTGATTAAGCAGATGATCTCTCGGATCGAATCTCTCGATCCATCAGGCGAATCATCTTCTCTCTTCATCTTCGAGAAGATGCTCGCCCTTCGCAAATCGCTTCTCCGCTTCATCTCGATTCGATGTCTGGGGCGTCGTATCGCGTCGCATCGCTCTCTGGATGGATCATGAATGTCGAAGTGTGACTCAAAAGATCTCTCTCTCGAAAAAAAGAAGAAAAAAAAAAAAAAAAAAAGAAAAAAAAAAAAAAAAAAAAAAAAAAAAAAAAAAAAAAAAAAAAAAAAAAAAAAAAAAAAAAAAGAAAGTGAGTTTGTTTTATATAAAAAAAAAAAAAAAAAAAAAAAAAAAAAGAAACAAGAAACTCTCCTCTCATATTCTCCCCTATTTAATTCAAATTAAATGCCTCGAAGTCGAAAAAATGCGAGATCATTAGCAAATCATCGCGCGCTTCTTAATTATTTACAGACAAAGAAACATGAAACACAAATGAACATGAAACAATTAGCTTGCAAACAAAATAAAAAATTTAAAACCAAATCTAGATTATTAAATTTATAGTTATTATTATATTTAATTTATTAATAATTTAATTATTAAATAATAATTATAATTAATTATTTAAAATAAATATAAATAAATATTAATTATTTGATTAAAAGAATTAATAGAAGAATTAAATTAAGAGAAGAGAAATAAATCATTTTAAAAATTATTTTTTTGGCTTTTTGACATGGTGACATTGTCATCATGTGATGCATCACACACACATACACATACATTTATAATGATTAAATTAATATTATTAAAATAAGATGATTAAAATTTATTAAAATAATAGGATTGTGATTTATGAAATAAACAAAAAAACCAAAGAAGAGGAGTACAAAAAGTGGTGTGATGTAAGAGGTAGTATATAAGTTGTTGTATGATAATAAAAAAAATGAAAAAAAATTAATCCATCCCCCCACAACCTCCCACCCCTTCTTCTTCTTCTTCTTCTCTTTCTCTTTCTTTCTTTCTTTCATCTTCTCAAATTCTCTCTCAAAAAAAAAAAAAAATTAAAATGTGTTTGAAATGTTTATCTCTTTCTTCTTAAAAAAAAAAAAAAAAATTTTAAATTTAAAAAAAAAAGAAAAATTTTTAGAAGCTGTTCAAGTGCTGTATGTGGTGTTGGTGTGGACACAACAGAGGACAACAGGACAACATGAACGGTGCATCTCAATCTCAAAAAAACAACAATCAGGTGCAATAAGGTGTTTGTGTGTTGTGTGTAGTTCTAATCTAAAAAATAATAAATTTATTAATTAATTTAAAAAAAAAAAATAAAAAAAAAAAAAAAAAAAAAAAAAAAAAATTTAATATCTTTGTTGTTCAAATTTGAAAAAAAAAAGATAAAAATAAATCTTGCATGATGAATAAAAAAAAAAAAAAAAATTTTTTGAATTCAAATTTTGAATTTTTTTTTTTTCCTCACTAACACAACCGACAAAGAAGCTAGACTCTTTTTTTTTTTTTATTTTTTTTTATTTTATATATTATATTTAGTATTTATTATTTTGTATTATGTGTGTTGTGTATGTGTTTGTGTATGTATATATTTTTTTTTATATATTATAAATTTTAAATTTTAATTATAATTTTTTGTGTTGGTGTTGTGCTCTATTTGTTGTGTGACTTTGGTTTGGGTGTTGTCTAGATACCTAGGAGAGCTACATGAGAGAGATGAGAGATGAAAATAAATGAAATAAAATAAAAAAAAAAACAACAAAAAAAAAAAAAAAAAAAAAAAAGAAAAAAAAACTAAGTAAGAAGCGAGAAGAGATAGATAGGTGATGGTGGCGATCAGTCACATGGACCGGTGGGGACCCTTTTGACTAGCTTTGGACCCTGGAAAATATTTTTTAAATTTTAAAGAGACTAGTAATAGAAGTAGTATAAAATATAAATAAAAAAAAAAAAAAAAAAAATAAAAAAAAAAAAAAAAAAAAAAAAAAAAAAAAAAAAAAAAAAAAAAAAAAAAAAAAAAAAAAAAAAAATACGCACAGGCATTTTGCATTGGTCATTTGACATCCTTTTTTTTCTTTTTACATAAAAAAAAAAATAAAATAAATATTAAAAAATAAAAAAAAAAAAAAATTAAAGATATTAAAAAAAAATAAAAAAAATAAAAAAATTGACTAATTACACATTTAAACACATATATATATATTATAATTGGTGAGTGGAGCACTAAGGATTATAATAACCCATTAAATGGCAGATTTTCTCACTAACTAAACTCATTTCTTCAAGCTTCCAACAATGGCCGATTGTCACTCCCAATTCTCCATGGAAAATTTTCCATGCAAAGCTTAATTCTCTCCCATTTTCAACATAAAACCATAAATTCTCTTCATTAAACTTGGTCCACACCTCTTGGGCAGATTATAGGGAACAAAAAGGAAGAAATTTGGTGAAGATTTGAGAAGTCTCATCCATAGGTAAGTTTAAGTTTTTGATTTTTGCTTTGTTAAAGTTTGTAAGGATATTATGGGTGTTTGATTTATGGAGAAATTTTTGAGTTTTGATGTTGAATGGGAATGTGCACTTTTGGCAGCCATGGAAGCACCTTGAAGGCAGTTTAATTATGCTTGTAAATGGTGAATTAAATGATTGATTAAATGTATATTGTGTAGGAAATTGTTTGGGTAATGTATACTTAGTATATGTAAGTGTAAAATGAGATTTAAAGCTTGGAAAGTAATGGAATGTAAGTGTACCATTGTTGCAGTTTGCTAACTCTTGAGGAATGCTAGAATTCATGCTTGGTTTATGGAATAATGATGTTAAAATGTGTTGGTTGTTATGGCAGTTTGAGTGTATGTATGGTGGTGTGAAGTGGGACATGTAAATGAGCATGAATTGATGATTGAATTGTTGTAAATTGAATTGGACAAATTCTGCACTTGTTAGTGCACATTGAATGTAATTGTAAGCTGCCAAAATGACCTATAACATGTTGTAAATTATGTTTAGGTTGTGGTACAACCAGAATTAGTTTGAATGTTAAGTTTGGTGAGTGTTAAAAGTGATGTTTGATATGTATGCAAGAATTGCAATAAGGCAGTTTGAATTTTAGGCCTAGAACTTTAATTGTGTGGCTCCAATTGGTATGAGACCAATTGGAGGTGAAACTAGGCACAAAATGTGCCAACTTTCATGAACAAAGCTTGCCAAAATTCTGCTTGCAAGGTAGCTTGAAAAATGACCAAATCCGGATTAAGTGCAAGTAAGGCCTGAAAATTGACCATTTGGGCAGCAGTTAGTGTTTAGGCCATAACTCACTCAAAACAGATCCAATTGACCTGAAATTTTAACCATGAATAGTTAAGACCCATATCTACAAGGTCTTATGAAGACACCAAAGCCCAGAAATGACCATAAGCAAGTCAAACAGCTTGCACAAGTTCGGGTCCAAAAACTGGCCGAACCTAAAATGACCTAAAGTGACCAATTTTAGTGCAAGTTGACCAACAATAGTAAAATGACCATAACTTGGTCTACATAACTCAGAATGACCTGAAATTTTGCCCCGCATTTCATAAGACATAGATCTACAAGTTTTTAGTTTTGACCGAAACCCGAAAACCAAGGGAACTAGGTCGTCCGGCTAGGTCAAACTAGTATCCCGGAATCCAGCAAATTGCAAGAAAACGCAAAATACATAGAAATGAATTTGGTAACATGTACCAACCCTAAAATACTATCGAATGTGACATATTAATAACATTAAAACCTAATTTACCTAGAATGCATCGAGGGTCGACATATTAGGTTGACTAAGCAAATATTAGAATTCAGTGAATTACTTATCAAGCATTATCGTTAGGGATAGTTTAATTTAGTACTGAAACACTTCAAATTGTGTTTCTCAGTTAGCAAGGACTCAGGAAAAGGGAAAGAAACACTGAGTCAAGACCAGGAGACAATTATCAAAGGTTTGTGCACAACAACTATTTCTTTTGAATTTTTCAATTGAAATGAATTATGACTATTTGTACATTATTATTTTAAATTGTGGAAATGTGTTTGAATGAATATTTATTGCTTGAAAAGCATTGTAAATGGTTTGAAATTGTGAAAAATTATTTGAATGATATTGATGGATACTGATTGATTGAAAAGCATTGGAAATGATTTGAAACCACAGCTATCATGTATATTGATTGTATTCCTTGCTAGCTTGTCTAGTGGGACGAATTGAATTCCCTCTCTAGCTGAAGTGTTGAGGTGTGTGCCTATTGAGGACGAATTAGATGAGTACTCATATTTTTGCTAGCTAGCTATGTTATTCCTCATTAGTCATTGACTTTTGGGACGAATTGAATACCTCATTAGCCATCGGCTTTTGGGACAAATTGAACTTTGGAACATGATTAAGCTGTGTGTGATTTATTGATATGTATTGTGAGATTGTGAAATGAATTTAAATTCTTATTGACATTCACTATCTTTTGAATTTAACTATGTTTGGATTTCTGAGATTTATTGTGATATTGTGTTAAATTCCTTCTGACATTCATTGTCTTGAATTTAACTATGATTTTACGTATCCATCATTTATATGATTTATGAATTGTGATTTAAAGTTGTATTTGGTTAATGTTGTGCACTACTGAGACATTGTCTCAGCGATAGCTTTCTTTTTATTGCTGTCGCAGGTAGACAGATAGACAGGACAGCAGATTAGGCTGCTAGTACATCCAGCGAGAGATTATCGGGTATAATGAGTATACCACATTTTGCATTTTGTACTGTAATGTATGACCACTGTATGTACATAGTGTTTTTGGTTTTGAGCAGTTGTAAATTAAAATTGTAAATTGAAGTTGTAAAGTAAATTATGAGATATTTTGACTTGTAAAATTTGTACTTTATTTCTTTATCTCAGTCTTTGAAAAATCACTGTGGATTTGAGTTGAGAAATATGTTGTGTTGAGAAATATGTTGGAGTTGAGATTTGGAAATATATTGAAGTGCTTTTTACAGGTTTTCTGAAGAACTGTTTTATCCAAAATATAGATGGCACTCTACTAAAATTTTTACAGAAATTCCAATTAATTCAAATGTGTTAGTTCTATGACTTCAGTTCAAAAAGGTTTTTAACACCTGTAAATAGCGCTCACCACTATAAAAGAAGTAAGAAAAGTTTTTAAAATCCCTTGTAGTGTATTTAATGGGTTATCAGTAGACGGAGTTGGTAATTCATTACGTATACTACGGGATCATGTCATGCCTTACAAAAGGGTAGGGTGTGACATGTACATTAAAGTTGTACATTAAAGTTGTAAACTAAATTTGTAAATTATTTTGACTTGTAAATATTGTGATATATTTCTTTTATCTCAGCTTTTGAAAACACTGGAAAATTATTGTGGATTTGAGTTGGCAAATGTTGAGAAACTTATTGTATTGATTGGATATTGGAGTTTGGGGATTGAACAAAATATTGGAAGTGCTTTTTACAGGTTTTTGAAGAACTGTTTTATTCAAAATACAGATGGTACTCTGCCAAAATTTTTACAGAAATTATTAATACTTTAAATGTGTTATCTGGTTTCACTTCAATTAAAAATTTTTTAACACTTGTAAATAGTGCTCGCCACTGTAAAAAGAAGTAAGAAAAGATTTAAAATCCCTTATAGTGTATTTAATGGGTTATCAGTAGACAGAGTTTGGTAATTCATTAGGTATACTATCGGATTATGTTACGCCTTACAGAGGGGTAGGGTGTGACAGAATTCCTATAGCTGCGCCTTGAAGACACATTCAGATCAGCTCCAAGTATATCATAGGTATACCCATGTACATAGGTTTGATGTATGCATGTAATAATATGTATGTAAATCATTTGAGCAGTTGTATAAAAACTCTTGTAAAATATTTTGGTATGTAATTAAATGTAAATTATTGCAATGTAAATTTGAGATTTTATTTACCAGTATAGTTTTGTAATATTTATTTTTTTTAGTCTTATAATCAATGAAATGTTTCTTTTATGATGAGGTTGGCTTGAAAATGAATTGATTTGATTATTGAGATTGAATTGAGATATGAAATGAAATTTATTGGAGTTGTATTTGAGAAAACATATTGGGGGTGTTTTCTTTTTCAGGTTTGAAGAACTGTTTTCTCAAAATACAGCCGACACTCTGCCGAAATTTTGAAAAATTTTTGTAATACCAGATTTTAATCGATGATTTTATCCATGACCAAAATTTCACTTAAAGGCTTTTTAAGAAATATTCAACGTTCCCACCACTATTTAATTTCACAAAAATTGTTTTGAAATCCCTTGTAGTATATTTAATGGGTTATCGGTAGGCGAAGTACGGTAATTCACTAGGTGTACTACGGGATCATGTTACATATTACGGAGGAGTAGGGTGTGGCATTATCCGTATTTTCCATAATACCCAATAAGTCCCTTTTTGCATTCTTATGTAACTTATGTCTTCCTTTCCATTTCTTTAACTCATTAATTTATTATTTAAGTCTAAATTAAATGTCTCTCAAGGTCCCACACTAATTAGAGTATAAAACAGATCCAAAACACTGACTTTAGTTACTTCCCAAGCTAGTCACCCATCGCTACAACTAGAGCACATTTAACTAATTTCAATCTGTTTCTTTTGACTACTTTTGACTTAATTAATCTTAATATAATTTAAATTATAACTCCACACTTCAATTTAAGGATGGTTCTAAACATTCTAGCTATCTAGATAAATGCTAGTTTACCGGAGCAGTAGAATGTTCGAAACTACCTAAGGTGAGAGCGTCACAGTACCCTAGATCATTATATCACATTTACATCTCTTATGATTTCATTAGATGTATTTTGAGTTCATAATTATGTCATGTCCATTAATAAGCATAATTGACCGGTCTGTGAACACAAACTTAATATGATAATACTTAATGATCTTCCTCTTCTCCTGATGCTCTCAACCTTAATTTAACTTGGTTTTCTAAGAAGGCCCAGACAGACCGTATCTCCCATAGTCCTGTGGCAACACCCTAAGATAGCAAACATTAAAATAAGTCTCGAGTAACAAATCAGAGTTGTGAGGGTACGGACAAAGATTACTCATAATCTTTTAGGGTCTCACACAACAAAAATATATTTCTACAACATAACAAGTATCAGGCCTTGTACACTTCATAGCATACATTAGACTTTCGACTGCATTGGCATAAGGAACATTTTTTATTTACTTTATCTCTTTAGGAGTCTTAGGACCTAGTTTTTCGCTTAGAGCTTCACCTCTAGAAATGGGAGTATCTATGGGTTTATAGTCTTGCATATTAAGTCGCTCTAGAACCTTTTGGATAAAAGACTCTTGTGAGAGATATAATAATTTCTTTGAGTGATCCCTTAATATATATGCAGCTGCACCCATGTCTTTCATCTAAAAATTAGATGATAACTATCCTTTGATAATTTTGAGATTTTCTCTGTCATTTCCAACTATAAGTATATCATCTACATACAACGATAAGATTACAAATTTATCTTTAGATTGCTTGATATATACGTAATTGTCCTCATGAATCATAGTGAAATCAAATGACATGATTGCATTATGAAACTTAATATACCATTACCTTGAAGACTGTTTAATACATCTATTCCCTTGAATGATTTTTGATAACCCACAACATTACCCTAGCCCGTAGCTTAAAAACTTATCCTACCCTATGAGGAAGCCAAAATTCATAGGTGAAAAGTATGCTAGGCATATACAAAGAGAGAAAATATGATAGAGGGTTCAAAATTCAAAAGGAAATTCAAGTGTATAATTAAAAACATTAAAGAACTACCTTCCAACCCATCAAAAATAATGAGTTTAGGGGTAGGGACCAAAGGGAAACAAATACCAAATTAAGAAAAATAAGTAAAGAAGTCACAAAGTGAGCATCAAGCAAGCATACTTGGCACTAAAAACCAAATGCTCCTCCTTTTCATGCAATAACAGAGAAAAATAAACCTGGTGTATTTGGAACCTTTGCACAGTAGTAACCCTTACACTTGTGTACCATAAAACCTTCCATTGGCAGCCAAGTCACTACCCTCTAGCCCTATTACAACCTTTTTAAAGACCTTTTGATCTTTTGAAAGGTGCATGTTATATTAGTAGAGATAAAAAATTAAGGTATGCCTATGGGGTTGGAAGTATATCACCTCACTTTATCATAATCATCCATAATAGAGGCAACTTTTGGAAAGAAAGTATTTCTCAAATATATCATAGTAAAACAAGTTATTTGTGACTTATTAATGGCCTTGTAAGTGGAATGATTAGCTAAAACTCCATGAGGGGGATGAAATTATAACAAGCAAATGTTAATGTCTCTATGCCTTGCAGGTAGGGAAATTGGTATGAAGGCTGTAGAGAGTTCAATTATATGCGAGTTAAGTTTTTGGTTGTGTTTCTAAGAAAAATCAAGTACCCTAATGAGTTTTCAAAGTTTTGTTTTGCTTGAGGACAAACAAAAGTTTGAGTTTAGGGGTATTTGATACACTTGTATCATGTAGGTATTTTAAGGCACTATTGCATTGTATTTTACAACATTTAGGTTGTTAATTGCATGTATATTACTTAGTTCCACTAGTTGTTGTTAATTTTGTTCATCTCTACTTAATTTCGTGTTTTTTTTTATCTTTTTCAAGTGTTTTAAAGAATATGCAAGGCATGGAAGTCAATTAGACAAGTTTGGGAAATAGGAAAATCAAGAAGGACTACCGCATAACATTACACAGGTCGTGTAAGCATGGAGCTTGACTCGTGTAACTCACTGGTCAAAAGAAATTGAAGAAGGCATGGAGAAGCCACAGTACACGGGTCGTGTAACAGACCCTGTGTAACCTTCTGGAAGTCAAGACCTAAATAACCATGGATAGATGACAGTACACAGACTGTGTTAATAGCCCTATGTAACCTTCTTACCCCATTGTAACTTGATGTCTCCCTCATGAATGAAACCTAAAATAGTCTAAAGAATTACATGACCTAGGGCCATGTAGTGCCACACGAGCTGTGTACTTTGTAATAGATAGACTTCTATTTTGACTTGTATTCCCTTCCACTCATTCTGAAGAGACTTCTAAGGCTTTTGGGACTCTGAGGCACCTGATATAGATACTAGAAAATTGAGACATGCAAGGGAGCTTTTAGTTCAAGTTAATTAGAGTTCACCTTTACTCTAAACCCTAGTTTTCTAAGCAATTTGGAGAAAATCTATATCAGTATCAAGGAGAAGGACTTTCAGCAGAATTCCAAAAGTTCAAGGCTACAGATCTGTGTTCTTGGTTCTTTTGCTATATTTCTTTAAATTGTCTTATGTTATTTTACTTTAATTTCATTATGTTTATCAAACTCACTATGAATGAGTAGTTTGTTTAATTTTAAGATTAGGAGAGTAGCACTTTCAATTTTTTTTTATGGATATATAATGAGGTTATTTAATGAATTTGAGTTTTATTCTTTGATTAAATATTTTGTGTTCTTAATGCATGCTATGTGTTTTTACCCACTTAGTGATGATATGAGATGCTAATTGAAGAACTGAAAGGTGAAGATTAGTATTGGAAATCAGAATTTTGAACCGACCTAGGGATAGGTTGAAATCCTTTATGGAATCCCATAATTAAACAAAGAGCTTAAAGGGTTTTAATTAAGATTGATCGCCATAAAAGTAGGGTTAAGATTAATTAAAATACACCTTAGGTGCCTTGAGAGAGGGCTTAAGATATCTTAGGATTAATTTCCATCAAAGTAATAATTCTTAATCTATTAAATAAGTGAGGTTAAGTCCATAATAAAGTTGAAGTGTGAAATCTTAATTCTGGAATTTTTTTAGTGAATTCTTTTATAAATTAAGTTTATAACTTTATTTTCTTTTAATCCTCAGCATCTGTAGTAGTTTAGAACCAATCTCTCAACACATTCCATAGTTAAAACAGTTAAAATTCTTATCTAGCTTAGTACTTACGCTTATAAATTCCTCATGGGAATGATACTCTACTCACTACTGTATTACTTATTTACAATTAGTGCACTTGCGGGATTGTAAACTAGCAAACAAATATATGATGTCCTTTTGAAAATTCTAATAAAGGACTGGCAATATAAATGTTTTCTAAAAATCTAATGACTTTATCAGGCACTTAACAAATCACAACAAATCCTAAGATAATTAAAATATAGGCCTAAACAAAATAAATATCTATAAAGAAGTATCTACAAATTTACATTTCAAGTGATCACCACACCTAATGGTAACCATCAATCTAAGCAAATTTATCAATAAAAACATTGTCCCTCCAAACTTCAACTCCCTTCTTCCTCAAACACTAACTCAAATTATGGCTTAGAAGCATTTTATGAACTATTGCATAAGATAAGAAGCAAGTTAGGAACTCTTATAAATGCTAAGGTGGCAATTCATGATGAACAGCTATGGAAATCCCTTCCCTCACTCATCCATCATGTTTTAAGTGAGAAAATTAGAAATTATGTTGATTAATGGAAGAAAGTAAAGGTAGAGAGAGCTACCATGGTGGAGTATGGCTAAAAATAAAGATCAAAACCTCAAATATTGGAGAGGGTAGCTATTGTCCCTCTTTCACCCCTTCAATCAATTGAGTGTTAATTGAGAGAAATGGTGATTAGGTTTTCTCAAAGAAGGGATTACTATTTGTGAAGACAAATAACTAAGGAGGGGTAGTGTAACACCCCGAACCTCTGAGTTATGAATAGTACCATTTTTGATCAGTGACTAATACTATTCAAAAACACATTGAGGACAAAAAAATAAATAGAAAATTAATTGAGATAGACACAATAAAAATTCAAGTGAACCAAATACCTAAGGATTTAACGGGTATCAAAAAAAAAAAAAAGAAGGATTATGACCCGATGAGGGGCATTTTGGTCAATTCACTTCAAGAGTTGACTTTTGACCAAAATGTAAATTAAATTAAATAAAAATAAAATATTGAATTATGAAGAAATATTGAGAGAAAAATTAGAGTAAAAGTAAAAAGAAAATAAAAGAGGTAAAAATCTAGAATTTAAATTCCATTTTTGATCTAATAAAAATTTAAGGGACCGATGGGCTTTTGACAATTAAACTTAATTAATTAATTAAAAGAAATAAAATGGGTATGAAAGAAGACAAACCGCTCCCTTTTATTCCCTATGTGCCTCCACCCATCTTCACCCTCCCTTTCTCTTCTTTTCTCTTCTTCTCCAATCTTCTTCCACCATTGTTTTCCCTCCCAAGTTTTAATTCCCTTAAATTCCCTTCATAAATTCCATAGCCCACTAAAAGAAAATATCAAAGAGATCTTTGATTGAGAGATTAAAAGCAAGGAGAACAAGAATTGGAAGAAAAGTGAAGTTGGAAAGAAATCAACAAGAGGTAAGTTTCTTTTCATGTTAGATTAGTTGTATAAACTTGGAATGAAGTTAATTTATGATGAAATTTCATAAGAAAATGAAAGAAAACATGTATGGAACCTAAACTAGGGTTTTGGCCAAATGGGAGAAAAATTGGGGTTTGATGTATTTTTAGTTAAATTGATGATAAATCTAAGTTAAAGTGAAGTAGTATGCATGATTGGAAGTAGTAAGATTTCATGGGTTTGCATACATTGAATTATGGAAGATTAAGGTTCATGGGGAAATTGGGTTTTGGTACTAAAGAGTGAAGTTGGTGTGTGTAGTGTTAAATTATGATCATTTGAGGTTTATTTAGTTTGAATTGACAATGGGTTGATGAATGGAAGTAATGAAATGGTAGGATTATGGAAAATTACAAACTTTGGTGTTTGAAAATTATGGGGTTTGTGCTAGGAAGTGCCATTGATGCGTCAATGCTAAATTCAAGTCATTTTGGGTGAATTAAATGTGAATTAAGGTTGGTTAATGGAAATAATTGAAGAAATGAAAATTTTAAACCTAGGGCAGAATTTGCACACTGAGTTCAGTGTGTTTGACAGCCCATAAATTGAGCTACACAACTCCAATTGGTGTGAAACCAATTGGAAATGAAACTTAAGACATAGGGCTAGAATTTTCATGAAGAGACCCACCCCAGAAACTGCCCAGAAATTACCTAAACCTTGGCTTGAACTTAGAGACACAATTCTGGAACCTGCAGAATTTGACCATATAAACAGTAAATTTTGCATGGCCATAACTCTCTCTAGAAAACTCTAATTTAGGAAATTCTTGAACCGATGGAAACCTAAGACATAGTAGAACATTTCATATGCAGAACTTGAGGCCAAATTATGGACTTAACCCAATCAAATTGCAGAGCAAAGTTGAATCACTGAATCTGCAGAATTGCAGATTTACCATATGAACAGTAAACTTTGCATGGCCATAACTTTCTCTAGAAAACTCCAATTTAGGTGATTCTTGAACCGATGGAAACCTAAGACATAGTAGAACATTTCATATGAAGAACATTAGACCAAATTATGGACTTAACTTGATCAAATCAAAAAGGAAAATAAAGTTAAGACCTAGATGAACAATTTTCATGAAGAACACCTCACCAAATTATGATCGAAACTAGGTAAAAATTAGATTCAAAGATTGGGGCACCAAGTTGTCCAAAACCAAAATTTTCTAAAATTTGCAAAGCTAACTTGGGATGCATTAGACATGCATGTAATGAGTTTTTGGCAGCAATTGAGATTGGTATTGAGGTATTTTATTTGTGTATTTTCAGTAGAAAAAGAAGTTGGAACGGACAAGGAATAGTGAGTAAAGAGAAATGAGAGCATTGAAGGTTTATGCACAACTAACCTTTTTCTTTGTTTTAGGTTCGTAAATTGATTTGAAATGAGTTTATTTTGAATGAGGTATGTTTTTCTCTTGTATTTGAGGAATTTGTGTGTTGCCACCCCTTTTATGGGTTTTATGATGATTTGAATATGTTATTGTTTTGCAAACATGATTATTGATTTAGAAACTCTTGAAAGTTGTTTTGAAACTACAGTTAGCATGACAATCCCTTCGGAACTCCCCAGTAGTAACGGCTACTTGGGGTTTTATAATTGATATTGATTATGTCTCCCATTAATAATGGTTAGTTGGGTAAGACTACATGAGTATTCATTAGCTAGCTAGCCCTTCCCTCATTAATAACGGTTAGTGAGGTTGAGATTGCGTTGTCGTGGTGTACAACACGGCACTGATCGTGAAATTTTGTGTCATGGCCTGAACTGTGTATTGATATTGGCAACACTAATGCTTTGTGAATTGTGATATATGAAGTGTGATTTCTCATTTGAAATGTTATTCCAATAAATGGCTCTTATGGACTTAGAACTATTGTGAAGTTTTCATGTTTAAGAAAAATGTGATTTATTACGCTTTGACAAATTGTATTTTACCTTAAGTTTTAAAGTTATTAGTTGTGCATCATTGAGTGATATACTCAGCGATAGCTTCTTTATGCTGTCGCAGGTAAGGGAAAGGAGAAGGCTACCGAGTGAGAGACTTGGAAGCAGCATTTGGTATTGATTGTGAGTATATATCATAGGTATAACCCTGTAATTTCATTTTGATATATTTTGTACCTATATGTATGAATGTACGGACATTGAGCAGTTTGTATTTAAAAGCACGGCATTGCTATCACATTTTGAGTTTGTAACTATTTTGTATTTCACTTTGAGACTTATGAAAATGTAACTTTTGCAATATTTATTCTATCATTATTTCCAATGAATGTTTACATGGAATTTTGACTATTCTCATGCAGTTTTCCACAAAAGAATTGATAAGATAAAAAGCTATGATTTGTTTTAAAATCCTTTGTAGCATAACTAATGGGTTATCGGTAGGTGAAGTTCGGTAATTTATTAGGTATGCTATGGGATCATGTCATGTCTTACCAGGGATAAGGTGTGACACGTTTTAGTGGTATCAGAGCTTTGGTTTTTATACAAGTTTTGAAATTGTATGTTTGAAAAATTTTGATAAGTATAACTGCTCAACTGTCATTAATTGATACATATAGTGCATTACATCATAAATATGGACTAATGGAGGGAAATCTCCTTGTGTTGGTTGTTCACGGAGTAGAATTCCTTGTGATTCAATATGGAAGAGGGGATCACACAGTAGAGCAATCAGTAGCAGCTGAGGTACAGGGGGAAGCCCCAGCTCCTCAGAATGCCAGTGGATCGGCTGCACCCATCCCACCCATGCAATTTTCTGCTCAGTTCGCTCAGCAGATGGCTGCACTATTTTAGCAAATGGTTGGCAATATACCAGTCCAAGCTCCTGTGCAAGCACCTCCAGTGCAACCACCATCCCCAGCCAGACAATATGACAAGTTAATGAAGTATAGGGCAACAGAGTTCAAGGGTACAGTGGACCCATTGGAAGCTGAGCAATGGTTGGAACAGATGGAGAGGGTCTTCAAGAAATTGCACTGCATAGATGAGTTGAAGTTTGAATATTCAATTTCCCTACTGCGTGGAGATGCATATGAGTGGTGGAAGACCATTCCCCACAGTTTGGCTGAGCCGCCAGTGCTGACATGGGATGACTTTCTAAGGGAGTTTAGAGAGAAGTATGTTTCTGATACCTATGTGGATATGAAGCTACAGGAGTTTCTCAGTTTGAAGCAAGGGAACAAGACTGTAGCCGAGTATGAGAGAGATTTTTCTCGCCTCAGCCACTATGCTGGAAGCCTACTCACTACCAGTAGAGACAGATGCAAACGGTTTGAGGCCGGTTTGAAGCCTAGTTTGAGATTGCAAGTGGTTGGATTTCGACATGACAACTTCTCTGGGTTGATATCACAGGCCCTTGAATTGGAAAGGATAGAACTGGAAGGGGCATCTGAGAAGGTAACCACCGAAAAAGAGAAGAGCAGTAAGCCTACAGGTCAGAGTCCAAGTAATAATTCAAGCAAGAGGAAGAGCTTTGAGGGACCAAGTAACAGAGGATCTAGTAGGGGAAGATTCTCAGGGCAGAGGCCACCTAGATCCGGACAGTAGACATCTAGGGGTTCCTTTCTTACCCGTGCTTGTGAGACTTGTGGCAGGACTCATGGAGGAGTATGTTATAAGGCCATAGGAGCCTATTACAACTGTGGTGGAAGTGGGCATTTTGCTAGAGATTGCACTAGTGCCCGTAGATCTGGGCCACCTACTACCACTGAGGGATCTGTTCAAGGTTCTACTTCCAGAGGATAACAGACAACTAGTAGAGGTAGAGGCAGGGGTAGAGGTAACACTTCTAGCAGCCAGGGCACAGTGAGCCAACCAGAGCAGAGTGGTGCACCAGTCAGGGTGTACACCATGCGCCAGAGGGATGAAGCTGAGACGTCAGATGTTGTGGCTGGTACTTTCTCCATCTTTGATAGAGATGTATATGTACTGTTTGACCCTGGTCTACACATTCTTATACTAGTGCCAGTATTGCATGTTCTGTTGCCACTCCTTGCTTGAAAATGGATTATGATGTGCTAGTGACTAGTCCCTTAGGGCAAGAGGTTAGGGTGAACAAATTGTATAAGGATTGTCCTTTGGTGATCCAAGGACATACATTCCTATCAGACTTAATTGACATGCCCTTCTGAGATTATGATATCATCTTGGGCATGGATTGGTTAGCTAGGCATCACGCCATGATCGACCGTAGACTAAAGATAGTCACTTTTGGTCTTCCCGAGTATGCAAACGTAGTAATACATGGGGGGAGGCAGTTATTGCCATCCAATATCATTTCAGCTGCACTTGCTAGAAAGATGATTAGAAAGGAATGTGAAGCTTATCTAGCTCATGTGATAGACACCCAGGTGGGGAGTCTAGATCTTAAAGATATTCCTACGGTATGGGATTTTTCGGATGTCTTTCCGAAAGAATTGCCGGGATTGCCTCCAAAAAGAGAGGTGCAGTTTGAAATTGAGACTATGCCTAGTGTGGAGCCAATCTCCATCACTCCTTATAGGATGGCACGTGCTGAGTTGAAAGAGTTAAAGGTGCAATTGTAGGAATTGTTAGATAAGGGTTTCATCTGCCCTAGCGTGTCACCTTGGGGAGCACCAGTATTATTTGTGAAGAAAAAGGATAGTACTCTCCACCTATGCATAGACTACAGACAGTTGAATAAGGTGACCATAAAGAATAGATATCCTCTGCCACAGATCGATGATTTGTTTGATCAATTGAAGGATGTAATTGTATTCTCCAAAATTGACTTGAGATCGGGCTACTACCAGTTGAGGGTGCAGGAGCAAAGTATTCCTAAAACTGCCTTTAGGACTCGGTATGGCCACTATGAGTTCTTGGTAATGCCATTCGGGTTGATTAATGCTCCAGCTGCTTTTATGGGCCTGATGAACACTATCTTCAAGCCATATTTGGACTAGTTTGTTGTGGTGTTCATTGATGATATTTTGGTGTACTCAAAGAATGCAGAGGAACAAGCCAAGCACTTGAGGATAGTATTACAGACTTTGAAGGAGAAGCAGTTGTATGCCAAACTATCGAAATGTGAGTTTTGGCTAAAGGAGATTTCATGTTTGGGGCATATTGTATCTGTAGAAGGTATCCAGGTGGATCTTAGCAAAGTAGAAGCCATTCTTAATTGGAAGCCACCTAGAAATGTCATGGAAGTTCAGAGTTTCCTTGGTTTAGCTGGATATTACCGAAGGTTTGTGAAGGGATTCTCCATACTAGCATATCCACTGACCAAGCTACTTAGGAAGGATGTAAAATTTCAGTGGACTGATTGGTGCCAAGAAAGTTTTGATGAGTTAAAGAGGCATTTAACTGAAGCTCCAGTCTTAACCTTGCCCACTTTAGGTAAGGAGTATACCATATATAGTGATGCTTCTCATAACGGATTATGCTGTGTGTTGATGCAAGATAGAAACGTCATTGCCTATGCTTCACGCCAGCTGAAACCGCATGAGAGGAATTATCCCACGCATGACTTAGAGCTGGCAGCTATTGTCTTTGCCTTGAAGATCTGGAGACATTACTTGTATGGGGAGAGATGTTATATATATACAGATCATAAAATTTTGAAGTACTTGGGCACACAAAAGGAGTTAAATTTGAGGCAGAGGAGATGGTTAGAGCTGATAAAAGATTATGATTGTTCGATAGACTATCAGCCTGGAAAAGCTAATGTTGTAGCTGATGCTTTAAGTCACAAGACTATGGCTGGTTTGAGGGTTTCTCCATTGTCCATGGTGCATGAGTTAAGGGCATTGCATGCTAATTTGGAGATTAATGAAGATGGGCAGATGGTAGCTACTTGGCAAGTGAAGCCAAAGCTAGCAGAACAAATTAAAAGCAGTTGCACAGAAGGATGATAAGTATGTGAAGTTAATGGAAGAGGCTCGGGATGGCAAGAAACCAGAATTATCAGTAAATGATGAGAGCTTATTGTTATATAAGAGCAAAATGTGCATTCCTGAGAATGTTGAACTGAGGCAGACCATTTTAAAGGAAGCACATGATTCACCTTTTGCAATGCACCCTGGTGGAACCAAAGTGTACAGAAGTGTGAAAGAGCACTATTGGTGGAGAGGAATGAAGAAAGACATTGCAGAATATGTTGCCAAATGCCTAACTTGTCAGCAAGTAAAGGCAGAACACCAAGTGCCTGCAGCGTTGCTATAGCCATTGCCAATTTCCGAGTGGAAATGGGAAAGAATCACTATGGATTTCGTAACAGGACTTCCACGTACATAAAAGAATCATGATGCAGTTGGGGTTATTGTTGATAGATTGACCAAGTCTGCACATTTTTTACTAGTGAGAATGGATTACAGCCTGGAAAGATTGGCCAAACTGTACATTGACGAAGTGGTGAGGTTGCATGGAGTGCCAATGTCTATTGTGCCTGATAGAGATCCTAGGTTCACTTCTGATTCTGGGGGTAGCCTCCAAAAAGCCCTAGGGACTAGATTGAACTTCAGTATAGCATTCCATCCACAGACAGACGGCCAGTCTGAAAGGATCATTCAGATTTTGGAGGATATGTTTCGGGCTTGTGTGATTGAGTTTAAAGGGACTTGGGACACACACTTGCCTTTAATTGAATTTGCTTACAACAACAGTTATCAGTCAAGCATCGGGATGCCTCCATACGAAGCACTTTATGGCAGAAAGTGTAGAACTCCCTTGTGTTGGGATGATGTAACACCCTCCCGGTAGCGACTCCGTACATTCTACTGTTCCGGTGACCAGTGTCGGTCCGAACAGCTAGAACGTCCGGAAAAATATTTAAACTAAAGTGAGGAACCAAAATTAACTCAAATACTAATAAGAAAAATTTAGTAAAAATTTTAGAATTAAAATACAACCAAATTAAACGAGCCGGTGCCCTAGCGATGGGTAACCCAGAGGGAAGTTGCGGTTCTCGCAACTAGGAGCCCTAGACCCGGGGCAAAAATTATAAAATAATTTTTGGGACTCCAGAGAAGGGTTATTGAGGTTCCCATGGCATTAGAATGCCAAGAAAATAATTAGAAAATTTTTTCAATCGGTACAGACAATTTTGACCCGTTAAGCCAAACGAAGGGCATTTTGGTCATTTCGCCTTTAGAGGTGATTTTTGGCCGACTTGTCCAGTTGAGTAAATAATTAATATGACATAAAATATGAATAAACATTACTAGAAATTAAATTGAAAATGAGTAGTGAAGAAAAGAAAAGAAAATGAGGAAAAGGCTTATTTATGACATCATGGTGATGTCATTAAGAAAACTATAACCAATCACAATTAAGCAACCATTTGACTAACTAATAAAAGAAATAATTGAGACCAAGAAAAAAAAAAAAAAAAAAAACCAGCAGCCACCTCTTTCCCCAAACCAGCCGAAACCCTTGCCCATTCTTCCTCCCTCCATTGTTGCTCAAATTGAGCTTGAAATCTCCCAACATCCAACCATAAAATCCTAAGTCACCTTCACTAAAATTAATCTACACATCCTAAGGAAGCTCTAGGCAGCCACAAAGAGGAGAAATTCTAAGGAAAATACAAGTCCAAGAAGTGCCACTTAAAGGTTAGTGCATATACACACCTAAAGCTCTTTATTTCTATGCTAAGGGACTTAAAATAAGTAAGGAATTGTAACTAAAATGAAAAAAAATTATTTGTATGTATGCCATGCATTTCGGCAGCCCTATTGAAGGAATAGAAATGGAGTGTTTGATGGACTTAGAGTGAACTAGAGCTTAGGTTTAAAGTGTATACATATATAGGTTTAAAGTGTATACATATATATGTAGAGAATGAAAGAGTTAATTAGGGAAATTGTGAAAGCTTTGAAATTTAGCTAGGGTTTAGGAATGAAAATTTGACTTGGCTTATGAAATGGTTAAAGAACATTTTAATGGTCAATTAGTAACCATTTGAGGTATGTTGACCATAAATTGGACTGAAAAATGGCATGGCAAAGTGGAATGGGAGGCTGCCTAAAGACAGCAGCATGGTGGCTGAGATTCCAGCCCACTTACACAGCCATAACTTTGGCTGTGTAGGTCCAATTGGTGTTTGGCCAATTGGACATGAAACTAGGTTTATAATGGCACATTTTCACTGAAGAAACCATGCCCAAAAGACCAAAGCAAGAGGACTAAAAGTTGGTCCCAATCCGGATACCCTGCAACAAAGACTGCAGAATGACCAAATGAACGAATCGCTCATTTGGCCATAACTCATTGTAGATATGGTCGATTGACCTGAAATTTTTACAGCAACAACTCAATACATAGAAAAACAATGTTCATGAAGAAACCTACCCCAAATTATGGCCAGAACCTATTCAAAAATGCAATTACAGTCACTGTTCATGGTACTGTAGATTTGGTAATTCTGCAGTTTTGGAAATCCAGCCAGATGTGGTTTTTGGACGATATCTGGAGCTACAAAACTCCAAATGGAGTGATTCAAAAAAAGAAATTCAACTAGACAAAATAAGGAACAACTTTCATGTTTGCCATTTCTTCAAATTCCCACTGTAACAGTGCTTATAGAACAGTAAACTTAGGCTTCAAAAACTGAAATTTCTGCCCTCTTGGTTTTAAGTTAGAAATGGTAATGGTGACCAATCCCAACAAGTTTTAAATACAAAATGTGGTATGTTGGGAGTGCCAAAACCAATGTACCTAATTTCTACCTAAAAGTCAACATTTTTGTTGACCAAAGAGGTGAATAGTGACACCTAAACTTGAAATTCACAAAGTAAAGAATTTAAAAGTTCCAAATGCCCTAGTATACCTAACAAGATTGGTTTGGATAGTTTGGCATGCCAATAGGGTTCAGT
Organism: Hevea brasiliensis; assembly: GCF_030052815.1. Classification (NCBI taxonomy): domain Eukaryota; kingdom Viridiplantae; phylum Streptophyta; class Magnoliopsida; order Malpighiales; family Euphorbiaceae; genus Hevea; species Hevea brasiliensis. Next base: position 49,480,969 of record NC_079495.1, on the reverse strand, counting down.
TAGCAGTACTGCATATGGCAATATGCCATTCTGTGATTTTATGGCTTTTAGCCATTCTGACCTTGTATTGAGCTTTGGCCTTGTGCCTGATGTTATCACAGCTTGTTAGCTGTTCTGTTGCACACCGGGAGATGCATATGTGACCGATGGTGTGACGGCCCGAGGTACTTGATACCCAGTGCCAGTTTACCCGTTATCCAGTCCAGTCATCTAGTGTAGGTTACTTGGGCAACCAAATGAATGAAAGTGGACAAAGATAATGAAATAATGGATACACCAATACCAAACAAAGAAATCATACACATTCTATACATACTTATTTTCTGCTATTTTCTTTTATTATACTATTGCACCACTAAGCATTATTGCTTAGCGCATTGCTTTTGCCACGCCTAGGTAATCGGAGATACAGATCGTGAGCCCAGTAGACCGCAGACTGGGTGAGTCTGTCCGGCAGTTCTGCACAGTGTCCGTGTCACCTCAACTTCTGCAGTGCATTGGTAGGACACTAGGTGTCATTTTGATATTTTGTAGCTAATTTTTACTTTCTCATATGTATTTGAACTTATGTAATGTATTCTGATGTTCATGTAAATAATGAAAGTTATGGCTATGAATGCAAAATTTGAGCATTTATTTATTGTTTGTATATGAGAAATGGATGTTTGAGAAATGAAAAGGTTATTGAGAACTGAAATTGAGAAATGTTGTGGAGATCTTGATATTAAGACTTTGTTGATGAATTGAAGTTGGGGTTGTTTGGAAATTATTTGGAAGTGTTTTTAACAGGTTCCGAAGAACTGTTTTCTCCATTTTTAGCTGGTACTCTGCCGGATTTTCTTTAAAATATCCGGAACCTCAAATAAATTATAATTTCAATAAATGAACTATATTTCACAAATTATATTCAAAAACTTTGACAAAAAAAATTAATTAAGGTAAAATAGAGTGTGCCGGTACACCGTGTGACATAGCTTACTCGGATACACTGTAGCCGGGTAAGGGGTGTCACATTTAGTGGTATCAGAGCACGGTTTAGGCGTTTCTGGGCCTAGATTGAGTCCATACCATGCATTGCATTTGTAAGAGTCGAGGTGACACTAATGCAGATCTGTTTGTCTTTCTTATTTTGAATAGGATATGGACCCTACATCTCAGAGGGCAGTTGAGGAGGAAGTGGAGAGTCATGCTCCACCTGCAGCAGCTGAGACTGGGGGTATGGGAAAACCTGCTCCGCCAGCTCAAGCAGAGCGTGCCCAGCCTCCACAGGCCATGTTCCAGCAAATGGCCGAATTTTTCAGACAAATGGCTGGGGTAATGCTAGCACCGCCACCACCACCACCAGCTCCACAACCAAAATCACACCTGGAAAGGCTAAGAAAGTTTGTGGCAGTGGATTTATTTGGCAAGAGAGAAGATGATTCTGTTGCAGCCGAAAATTGGTTGAACAGAACAGGCAGAGTCTTAAAACAACTCCACTGCACTCCTGAACAAAACCTAAAGGCTGCCATATCTCTGTTGCAAGATGATGCCTATGAATGGTGGGACACGGTATCCAGTGAAGTGCAGCCAGAAGCTATAACTTGGGACTTCTTTCTCTCAGAATTCAAGAAGAAATATGTGGGTACTGTATACCTGGAAGAGAGAAGAAGAGAGTTTATTAATCTGAGGCAGAGACAGTTGTCAGTGGCTGAGTATGAGAAGGAATTCGTCCGATTGAGCCGCTATGGAAGGGAGATAGTCCCTAATGAAGCTGAAAGGTGCAAGAGATTTGAAGAGGGACTAAATGACAACATAAAGATCCAGCTCACTGCCTTGGGAATCACAGAATTTACCAAGTTAGTGGAAGCTGCAATAAAGGTTGAAAAAGTAAGAATCAGTGAGCAGACCAGAAGGGATAGACAGCAGAAGAGGGGCCCGGGTCAGTCTAGTTCATCTCCTGCACTTGGGAAGAAGTTCAAGGGTCCACCTGCACAGAGTTTGGGTCAGCCACACGGTCAGGGTCAGTCTCAGGGGCCCAGGCCACAGTTTACCCCTAGGAGAGGTCAGTCCACACCATCAGTGGGCAACTCTCCAGGGATGGGGTTCAGGGGACCAGCCCCAGCATCTTCTGCATGTCCACACTGTTTGAAATGGCATAAGGGGGAATGTTGGAGAGTAACTGGTGCCTGCTTAAGATGTGGGTCGACAGAGCATCAGCTGAGGAACTGCCCACGCAGAACTACTACAGCTGCTCCAACACAAGCAGACAGACTTGCTCCTGTACCACAGAGGGGTAGAAAATCTGGCAAGTCTGAGGCTGTAGGACCATCACGGAGGCCTGCATCTGAGCCAGCAGAGAGGCCTGACAGCAGACCACCTGCAAGAGCTTATGCTATTAGAGCTCAGGAGGAGCAAGATGCCCCGGACATCATCAGGGGTACGTTCTTCCTCTACACTACACCTGTGCATGCATTGGTGGATCCAGGATCCACTCATTCATATATCTGCATCAACCTACCCGTAGAATGGGGGATACTAATAGGGGAGAGTGACCAAGACATTCTGGTCACTAATCCATTGGGTCATAGTGTAGTGGTGAATAAGGTATACAAGGGTTGCCCGTTAAGGATTCAGGGGTATGAATTCTTGGCAAACCTAATTGAGTTGCCCTTCCACGAGTTTGACGTGATTTTGGGAATGGACTGGTTATCACGTCATCAGGCAATAGTTGATTGTAAATTGAAGAGGATTTCTTTGAAAACTTCAGAGGGTAATGAGATCACAGTTGTGGGGGAAAGGACTGATTTCCTGTCCAATGTTATCTCAGCCACAGTTGCAAGAAGAATGATGAGAAAAGGCTGTGAAGCCTACCTAGCACATGTGGTGGATACTAGGCAGGCTAAGCCAAACCTGAGTGATATACCCACAGTAAGAGACTTTCCAGAGGTATTTCCTGAAGAGTTACCTGGTTTGCCACCAGAAAGGGAAGTTGAATTTGCTATTGAGACACTGCCGGGTACAGCACCCATTTCCATTGCTCCTTATAGGATGGCACCCACTGAATTGAGGGAGTTAAAAACTCAGTTGCAAGAGTTTCTTGTGTCACCATGGGGAGCTCCAGTGCTATTTGTAAAGAAGAAGGATGGGACTTTGAGGCTATGTATCGATTACCGGCAGTTGAATAAAGTGACTGTGAAGAACAAATATCCGTTGCCTAGAATTGATGATCTGTTTGATCAGTTGAAGGGAGCAGGAGTATTTTCTAAGATTGATCTCAGATCAGGGTATCATCAGTTGAGGGTGAAGGATGTAGATGTGCCTAAGACTGCATTCAGGACCCGGTATGGGCATTATGAATTTCTGGTGATGCCCTTTGGCCTAACAAATGCACCAGCGGCATTCATGGACCTTATGAACCGTATCTTCCATCCACACTTAGATCGGTTCGTAGTGGTCTTTATTGATGATATTCTGGTGTATTCCAAGACCAGTGAAGAACATGAGGAGCATTTGAGGATTGTTCTGCAAACCCTGAGAGAAAAGAAGCTGTATGCTAAGTTGTCCAAGTGTGACTTCTGGTTAAATGAAATTGCATTCCTTGGACACATAGTGTCAGCTGATGGGATTAGGGTGGATCCCAAGAAAATAGAAGCAGTGATGGAATGGAAGCCTCCCAGGAATACAACTGAGGCCAGAAGCTTCTTGGGGCTAGCTGGGTATTACAGGAGATTTGTGAAGGGATTTTCCTTAATAGCTGCTCCAATGACCAAGTTGTTACACAAGAATGTTAGATTTGACTGGAATGACAAGTGTCAGACCAGTTTTGAGAAGTTGAAGGCTATGTTGACAGAGGCACCAGTGTTAACACAGCCAGTGTCAGGAAAGGACTTTGTAGTCTACAGTGATGCCTCACATAATGGGTTAGGGTGTGTATTGATGGAAGAGGGGAAGGTGGTCGCTTATGCTTCCAGGCAACTAAGGCCACATGAACAGAACTACCCTACCCATGATCTAGAGCTTGCAGCAATTATCTTCGCACTGAAGATATGGAGGCATTACTTGTATGGTGAAAAGTGCTACATTTACACAGACCACAAAAGTCTAAAATATTTGCCAACCCAGAAGGAGCTCAACCTTAGACAGAGGCGATGGATTGAGTTCCTGAAGGACTATGATTGTGTGATTGACTACCATCCTGGGAAGGCAAATGTAGTTGCTCATGCTTTGAGCAGAAAATCCATGACAGCTTTGAGATTATTGAAAGCCCATCTATCTTTGATTCGAGATGGAGCTATTTTGGCTGAGTTGCAATTGAGGCCAAACCTGTTACAACAGATTTTAAATGGGCAGAAGGTAGATGAGAAGCTAATGGCTATTATGAGTAAAATCCCAGAAGGAAAAGCAACTGACTATGAGGCGAAGGCAGATGGCTGTCTGTATTACAAAGGAAGACTGTGTGTACCAGATGATGGGGAATTGAAGGCCAGTATTCTAAAAGAGGCACACACCAGTGCATATGCTATGCACCCAGGAAGTACAAAAATGTATCATGATTTGAAGCTTCAGTATTGGTGGCCTGGTATGAAAAATGACATAGCTGACTACGTGACTAAATGCTTGACATGTCAGCAAGTCAAGGCAGAACATCAAGTTCCATCAGGTTTGCTACAGCCTATACGCATACCTAAATGGAAATGGGATCGGGTCACCATGGATTTTGTAAGTGGTCTACCTCTCACCCAGAAGAAACATGATGCAGCATGGGTGATAGTTGATAGATTGACGAAGTCAGCACACTTTCTGCCAGTTAGGACTGACTACTCACTGGAGAAGTTAGCAGAATTGTATATCAGTGAGATAGTTAGACTGTATGGAATTCCACTTTCCATCATATCTGATCGAGACCCAAGGTTTACATCGAGATTTTGGAAGAAGTTGCATGAGTCCTTGGGTACACAACTCCACTTCAGCACAGCATTCCATCCTCAGACGGATGGGCAATCCGAAAGAGTAATCCAGGTAAACAATTGAAACTAATGGAATTGATACAAATATTGAACTGAAATGATAATAATAACATGAAATATATGTCAGGTCCTTGAGGATATGCTGAGGAGTTGTATCATTGAGTTTGAGGGAAGTTGGGATAGATACCTCCCACTGGCAGAATTTGCATACAACAATAGCTACCAAGCTAGCATCCAAATGGCCCCATATGAAGCACTGTATGGGAGGAAATGTAGAACTCTAGTGTGCTGAACTGAATTGGGCGAAGACAAACTGGTAGGGCTGCACAGTGAAATAGGCGAGGAGAAAGTAAAACTAATCAAAGCCAATCAAGGTTGCCTCGCATGCATGTAAATCTTATGCCGACCTGAAGAGAAAAGAAATAGAATATGCGGTTGGCGATAAAGTGTTCCTCAAGGTGTCACCGTGGAAGAAAGTATTGAGGTTTGGAAGAAAAGGTAAGTTGAGCCCTAGGTTCATTGGCCCATATGAAATCATTGAACGTGTGGGACCAGTGGCCTATAGGCTAGCTTTACCAACAGAGCTGGACAAGATCCACAATGTGTTCCACGTGTCCATGCTTAGAAGATACCGCTTAGATCCTTCACATGTCATCTCCAGGGAAGAAATTGAAATACAACCAGATTTGACATATGAAGAAGAACCTCTACGGATCCTAGCTCGGGAAGTGAAAGAGTTGAGGAATAAGCAGATTCCATTGGTGAAAGTGCTTTGGAGGCACCACAACACCGAGGAGGCAACTTGGGAAAGTGAAGAGACGATGAGGCAACAGTTCCCTCAACTGTTTGCATCAGGGAAATTTCGAGGACGAAATTTAAATTAGAGGGGAAGAGTTGTAACACCCTCCCGGTAGCGACTCCGTACATTCTACTGTTCCGGTGACCAGTGTCGGTCCGGACAGCTAGAACGTCCGGAAAAATATTTAAACTAAAGTGAGGAACCAAAATTAACTCAAATACTAATAAGAAAAATTTAGTAAAAATTTTAGAATTAAAATACAACCAAATTAAACGAGCCGGTGCCCTAGCGATGGGTAACCCAGAGGGAAGTTGCGGTTCTCTCAATTAGGAGCCCTAGACTAGGGGGAAAAATTATAAAATAATTTTTGGGACTCCAGAGAAGGGTTATTGAGGTTCCCATGGCATTAGAATGCCAAGAAAATAATTAGAAAAATTTTTCAATCGGTACAGACAATTTTGACCCGTTAAGCCAAACGGAGGGCATTTTGGTCATTTCGCCTTCAGAGGTGATTTTTGGCCGACTTGTCCAGTTGAGTAAATAATTAATATGACATAAAATATGAATAAACATTACTAGAAATTAAATTGAAAATGAGTAGTGAAGAAAAGAAAAGAAAATGAGGAAAAGGCTTATTTATAACATCATGGTGATGTCATTAAGAAAACTATAACCAATCACAATTAAGCAACCATTTGACTAACTAATAAAAGAGATAATTGAGACCAAGAAATAAAAAAAAAAAAAAAAAAAAACCAGCAGCCACCTCTTTCCCCAAACCAGCCGAAACCCTTGCCCATTCTTCCTCCCTCCATTGTTGCTCAAATTGAGCTTGAAATCTCCCAACATCCAACCATAAAATCCTAAGTCACCTTCACTAAAATTAATCTACACATCCTAAGGAAGCTTTAGGCAGCCACAAAGAGGAGAAATTCTAAGGAAAATACAAGTCCAAGAAGTGCCACTTAAAGGTTAGTGCATATACACACCTAAAGCTCTTTATTTCTATGCTAAGGGACTTAAAATAAGTAAGGAATTGTAACTAAAATGAAAAAAAATTATGTGTATGTATGCCATGCATTTTGGCAGCCCTATTGAAGGAATAGAAATGGAGTGTTTGATGGACTTAGAGTGAACTAGAGCTTAGGTTTAAAGTGTATACATATATATATAGAGAATGAAAGAGTTAATTAGGGAAATTGTAAAAACTTTGAAATTTAGCTAGGGTTTAGTAATGAAAATTTGACTTGGCTTATGAAATGGTTAAAGAAAATTTTAATGGTCAATTAGTGACCATTTGAGGTATGTTGACCATAAATTGGACTGAAAAATGGCATGGCAAAGTGGAATGAGAGGCTGCCTAAAGATAGCAGCATGGTGGCTGAGATTCCAGCCCACTTACACAGCCATAACTTTGGCTGTGTAGGTCCAATTGGTGTTTGGCCAATTGGACATGAAACTAGGTTTATAATGGCACATTTTTTCTGAAGAAACTATGCCCAAAAGACCAAATCAAGAGGACCAAAAGTTGGTCCCAATCCGGATACCCTGCAACAGCACCTGCAGAAATGACCAAATGAATAATAACTGTTCATTTGGCCATAACTCACTGTAGATATGGTCAATTGACCTAAAAGTTTTACAGCAACAAGTTAAGACATAGGAAAACAACTTTCATGAAGAAACCTACCCCAAATTATGGCCAGAACCTATTCAAAAATGCAATCACAGTCATTGTTCATGGTACTGTAGATTTGGTAATTCTGCAGTTTTGGAAATCCGGCCAGCTGTGGTTTTTGGACCATATCTGGAGCTAAAAAACTCCAAATGGAGTGATTCAAAAAAATAAATTCAACTAGACAAAATAAGGAACAACTTTCATGTTTTCCATTTCTTCAAATTCCCACTGTAACAGTGCTTAATAGAACAGTAAACTTAGGCTTCAAAAATTGAAATTTCTGCCCTCTTGGTTTTAAGTTAGAAATGGTAATGGTGACCAATCCCAACAAGTTTTAAATACAAAATGTGGTATGTTGGGAGTGCCAAAACTAATGTACCTAATTTCTACCTAAAAGTCAACATTTTTGTTGACCAAAGAGGTGAATAGTGACACCTAAACTTGAAATTCACAAAGTAAAGAATTTAAAAGTTCCAAATGCCCTAGTATACCTAACAAGATTGGTTTGGATAGTTTGGCATGCCAATAGGGTTCAATTAGCAGTACTGCATATGGCAATATGCCATTCTGTGATTTTATGGCTTTTAGCCATTCTGACCTTGTATTGAGCTTTGGCCTTGTGCCTGATGTTATCACAGCTTGTTAACATTGCATTACCTGCCGGGAGATGCATATGTGACCGATGGTGTGATGGCCCGAGGTACTTGATACCCAGTGCCAGTTTACCCGTTATCCAGTCCAGTCATCTAGTGTAGGTTAATTGGGCAACCAAATGAATGAAAGTGGACAAAGATAATGAAATAATGGATACACCAATACCAAACAAAGAAATCATACACATTCTATACATACTTATTTTCTGTTATTTTCTTTTATTATACTATTGCACCACTACGCATTATTGCTTAGCGCGTTGCTTTTGCCACGCGTAGGTACTGGAGATACAGATCGTGAGCCCAGTAGACCGCAGACTGGGTGAGTCTGTCCAGCAGTTCTGCACAGTGTCCGTGTCACCTCAACTTCTGCAGTGCATTGGTAGGACACTAGGTGTCATTTTGATATTTTGTAGCTAATTTTTACTTTCTCATATGTATTTGAACTTATGTAATGTATTCTGATGTTCATGTAAATAATGAAAGTTATGGCTATGAATGTAAAATTTGAGCATTTATTTATTGTTTGTATATGAGAAATGGATGTTTGAGAAATGAAAAGGTTATTGAGAACTGAAATTGAGAAATGTTGTGGAGATCTTGATATTAAGACTTTGTTGATGAATTGAAGTTGGGGTTGTTTGGAAATTATTTGGAAGTGTTTTTAACAGGTTCCGAAGAACTGTTTTCTCCATTTTTAGCCGGTACTCTGCCGAATTTTCTTTAAAATATCCGGAACCTAAAATAAATTATAATTTCAATAAATGAACTATATTTCACAAATTATATTCAAAACTTTGACAAAAAAAATTAATTAAGGTAAAATAGAGTGTCTTGGAAATCAGTGTGACATAGCTTACTCGGATACACTTTGTGGCGGGTAAGGGTGTCACAGATGAAGTGGCGAGAGGAAGTTGATTGGCCTGAATTAGTGCGATGAAGCGGAAGAAAAGGTTAAGCTCATTAGAGACAGACTCAAAATTGCAATGGATAGACAGAAGTCCTACATTGACCTAAAGAGAAGAGATTTCGGTACAGTGTGGGTGACAAGGTGTTCTTGAAAGTTTCCCCATGGAAGAGGATCATGAGATTTGGTAGAAAGGGGAAACTAAGTCATCGCTTCATTGGGCCGTATGAGGTTTTGGAAAGAGTGGGTCCATTGGCATATAAACTTGCATTGCCTCCGGAGTTGGAAAAGATTCACAATATCTTCCATGTCCCCATATTAAGGAGGTACAGATCAGACCCCTCTCACATTTTGCCAGTAGAGGAGATTGAGTTGAATCCAGACATGACATATGATGAAGAGCCTATAAAGATCTTGGCATATGAGGTAAAACAGCTGAGGAACAAACAGATACCTCTAGTCAAAGTGTTGTGGAACCATCATTCAGGCCAGGAGGCTACATGGGAGCGTGAGGAGGACATGAGGAGACAACACCCACAGCTATTTAGAGACTGAGACCAGGTAAATTTCAAGGACGAAATTTATTTTTAAGGAGGGGAGAATTATAAAACCCTGAACCTCGGAGTTATGAATAGTATCATTTTTGGTCCGTGACTAATAAGACACCTTGAGGACAAAAAAATAAATAGAAAATTAATTGAGATAGACACAATAAAAATTCAAGTGAACCAAAGACCTAAGGATTTAACAGGTATAAAAAAAAAAGGATTATGACCCGATGAGGGGCATTTTGGTCAATTCACTTCAAGAGTTGACTTTTGACCAAAATGTAAATTAAATCAAATAAAAATAAAATATTGAATTATGAAGAAATATTGAAAGAAAAATTAGAGTAAAAGTAAAAAGAAAGTAAAAGAGGTAAAAATCTAGAATTTAAATTCCATTTTTGATCTAATAAAAATTTAAGGGACCAATGGGCTTTTGACAATTAAACTTAATTAATTAATTCAAAGAAATAAAATGGGTATGAAAGAAGACAAACACCTCCCTTTTATTCCCTATGTGCCTCCACCCATCTTCACTCTCCCTTTCTCTTCTTTTCTCTTCTTCTCCAATCTTCTTCCACCATTGTTTTCCCTCCCAAGTTTTAATTCTCTTAAATTCCCTTCATAAATTCCATAGCCCACTAAAAGAAAACATCAAAGAGATCTTTGATTGAGAGATTAAAAGTAAGGAGAACAAGAATTGGAAGAAAAGTGAAGTTGGAAAGAAATCAACAAGAGGTAAGTTTCTTTTCATGTTAGATTAGTTGTATAAACTTGGAATGAAGTTAATTTATGATGAAATTTCATAAGAAAATGAAAGAAAACATGTATGGAACCTAAACTAGGATTTTGGCCAAATGGGAGAAAAATTAGGGTTTGATGTATTTTAGTTAAATTGATGATAAATCTAAGTTAAAGTGAAGTAGTATGCATGATTGGAAGTAGTAAGATTTCATGGGATTGCATAAATTGAATTATGGAAGATTAGGGTTCATGGGGAAATTGGGTTTTGGTGCTAGAGAGTGAAGTTAGTGTGTGTAGTGTTAAATTATGATCATTTGAGGTTTATTTAGTTTGAATTGACATTGGGTTGATGAATGGAAGTAATGAAATGATAGGATTAGGGAAAATTACAAACTTTGGTGTTTGAAAATTGTGGGGTTTGTGCTAGGAAGTGCCATTGATGTGTCAATGCTAAATTAAAGTCATTTTGGGTGAATTAAATGTGAATTGAGGTTGGTTAATGGAAATAATTGAAGAAATGAAAATTTTAAACCTAGGGCAGAATTTGCACACTGAGTTCAGTGTGTTTGACAGCCCATAAATTAAGCTACACAACTCCAATTGGTGTGAGACCAATTGGAAATGAAGCTTAAGACATAGGGTTAGAATTTTCATTTAAAGAGACCCACCCCAGAAACTACCCAGAAATTGCCTAAACCTTAGCTTGAACGTAGAGACACAATTCTGAAACCTGCAGAATTTGACCATAAGAATAGTAAATTTTGCATGGCCATAACTCTCTCTGAAAAACTCCGATTTAGGCAATTATTGAACCGATGGAAACCTAAGACATAGTAGAATATTTCATATGAAGAACTTGAGGCCAAATTATAGACTTAACCCAATTAAATTGCTGAGCAAAGTTGAATCACTGAAGCTGTAGAATTGCAGATTTACCATATGAATAGTAAACTTTGCATGGCCATAACTCTCTCTAGAAAACTCTAATTTAGGTGATTCTTGAACCGATGGAAACCTAAGACATAGTAGAACATTTCATATGAGGAACATTAGACCAAATTATGGACTTAACTTGATCAAATTGCTGAATGAAATTGGATCAATAAATCTGCCAGAACTAAATCTGCAGCATGAACAGTGACATGAACAGTAATCGTGTTTTGGGTATAACTTGAGCTACACAGCTCCGAATTAGGCGATTCAAAAAGGAAAAAAAATTTAAGACCTAGATGAACAATTTTCATGAAGAACACCTCACACAAATTATGATTGAAACTAGGTAAAAATTAGATTCAAAGATTGGGGCACCAAGTTGTCCAAAACCAAAATTTTCTAAAATTTACAAAGCTAACTTGGGATGCATTAGACATGCATGTAATAAGTTTTTGGCAGCAATTGAGATTGGTATTGATGTATTTTATTTGTGTATTTTCAGTAGAAAAAGAAGTTGGAACGGACAAGGAATAGTGAGTAAAGAGAAATGAGAGCATTGAAGGTTTATGCACAACTAACCTTTTTCTTTGTTTTAGCTTCGTAAATTGATTTGAATGAGTTTGATTTGAAATGAGTTTATTTTGAATGAGGTATGTTTTTCTCTTGTATTTGAGGAATTTGTGTGTTGCCACCCCTTTTATGGGTTTTATGATGATTTGAATATGTTATTGTTTTGCAAACAAGATTATTGATTTAGAAACTCTTGAAAGTTGTTTTGAAACCACAGTGAGCATGACAGTCCCTTTGGAACTCCCCAATAGTAACGACTGTCATACCTTACCCCTCTGTAAGGCATAACATGATCCCGAGAATACCTAATGAACTACTGAACTTCACCTACTGATAACTCATTAAGTACCCTACAAGGGATTTTTAAACAATTTTCTTATTTTTGATAAGTGGTGAGCATTTTCTAATAGGTATTTAAAACATTTAATTGAAGTTAAAAACTACTTAAAACTTTTGGCCCATTTTATTTTTCCGCAAATTTTATAAAAATTTTGACAGAGTTCCGTTTATATTTTGAGAAAACAGCTCTTCAAATACCTGTAAAAGAAGTACTTCTAAATATTTTCTCAACCACTACTTCAAATTCTCAATCAATCTCAAATCTCAAGATTTCACAATCAACATTTCTCAATTTCCAAAATTCAATAATCCTCAAAATACTAACAATTCATCTCATTCAATTTAAGTAAAATAGTTCCACTCATATTTCATTAGAGATAAAACAATTTATATATACATCACTATAAAATTTATATCAAAGGAAATTCAAACTAAATTTTTATTACAAATTTCATACAAACTTTGTACAAGCTGCTCAAGACCCATTTACATGTCCATACATTTATATGCAATACATACATCAAAAGAAATATTTACAATTAGGGTATAAATTATACCCGATGACTTCAAGCTGATAGCTCCTCGCACCTCAGCAGCTCAGTTTGCTGCTCCTCTAGTCTCTAAATCTGCGACAGCAATAAAAGCTATCGCTGAGTACTAGGACTCAGTGGTGCACACCATACTAAAATAATCTTTATGCAGAAATAAAATCACATTTATTCAAAATTTGAACTGAGCATGCGAGTTAAACACAAAACATAATTTATGAGATTTTAATCCCAAACAATTTCATTTTGAAGTGTCAAATCACATTTCATAAAACCCCACAGTTAGATCATGCCATTCGAAACAAATAGAATCTCAATAGCCAGAGGCTAAAGAGAAATCACATCACAAGGCTAGCTAGCTCAAATATATGGATATCCATTCACATCCTCTTCTACTGGCACACCTCAACACTTCTCCAGAGAAGGAATCAAAATTCGAAACTAATTACCCCCACTAGTCATGCTAATGAGGTGTTCAAATATATGGTCATGACACTGTGGTTTCAAAACTTATCTTAACAATTTGCTAAACATTACTATTTCAAATATACACAATAACTTTCATAATTTAAATCAAAACATCATAAATAATGTCACAAATAAACTTTCAACAATTCAAAGTAAAAGTAAAATACATATTTCTTTCACTTTATCAATAAATTTTTAAAGCATAGTGATGTTGTGCACAAACCTCAAGCGAGTCGCCTCTTGGCCTTGACTCGGTTCCTCGGGTTCTTTCCTGATATTCTTTTCAACTGAAACACATAATTTTACAGTGTTTCAGTACCATAACTTAGCATAAATCCAAAAATAAATTTAACTTCACTTTTACCTAGTTCTAACGTGCTAAACTCGACGTTCTTGAAATTTTGTGTTTCGGGGTTACTATTCACTATACTATTCAAGTCAAATTGTTGACTTTCTAAGGCTTAATAGGTATGGGAATTCAAACTTCACCCACATACCACATTTTAGTCACTAAATTTGTTGGTTTTGGTTGTTTATTCAAATTCTAAGTCTTTTAGGCAAATTTAATAAATTTTCAGTTTTGGTGTTTAAGGTTGCACTATTCCATTGGTCACTTTACTGTTGGAATTTGGCAAAACTTTCTTCACAGAAAATATTCCCTATTGTTTTAAGTTTATTCTACTTTTTGAATCACTCCAATTGGAGTTTTGTAACTCAAGTTATAGCCATTTGAACCATGGCTGCCGGATTAGACACAACCCAAAATTCTGGGTAATTTTCTGGTGCTGGCAGATTTGAGTCACCAACTTGGGGTGGCCAAATGACTTGGTTAATGGCATAATTTGGGTTTGTGTTCTTCATGAAAGTTTTAGGTCTATATCTCATCTAACCACTGGTAAAATTTCAGGTCATTTAGACCTTCCTAGCTCAAGTTAGGCCCAAACACGATTACTATTCATGTGTACTGTTCATACTGCAGATTTTCAAGTTTGGTCAGTTTGTTCACTAGGTTTTGGTCACTTTTTGGGCATACTTCCTAAATGAAAAATTGTGTCATTTAGTGTCTATTTTCATTCCCAATTGGTCTCATACCAATTGGACTTGTAAATTTTCATTTTTGGTCCCCCAAAGGCAACTTGGTCATACTGCCAGCAGCATGACTACACTCAATCTGAATTTGGTTTTGATTCAAACACTTCTAACACTCTTCATTAGGTCACAAATGACCATTTCTCACTTCACATTAGGTCAAAGACATCATTATCACTTCCTCACATTTTTGTCTCTAAACCCTAGGTCTCAAACTCTAACCACACTAATCCATTGCAATTAACTAATTCAAAGCATATAAACACAATCTTTCAACTCATTCAAGCATCTTAACATGTTTAACCCAATCAAACTCATGCAAATCACTCCCCCCTCCCTGCTGGCCGAATTTTAGTTTAGTCCCTCACACATATTATTTTTTCATTCTAAGTTTATTTACAAGTTCTTGATGCCATACATTCACTAATTAAACTAAAAATTTGAAGTTTGCATTACTAACCTTAGGTGAAGTCTTTGATCTTCACTTCCTCTAAATTTTCTTCAATTTGTCTCCTTCTAATCTTCCTTCCAAGATTTGTTTATAATTTTTCTTCAAGAAAATCAAAGGATTTATGGTGGAATTAATATTTAGGAAGCTTAAAAATAAGCTTTCATGGAGGAAAAGTTTGAGAGAGAGCTTGGGAGAGAGAGGCGGCACACTAGGGAAGAAGACAATGAAATTTATTTTTTTTTTCTTTTCCTTTCTTTATTTATTTTGTCTTATGGAAGACCCCAAAATTCTATTTAATTAAATTCACAAATTCTTATTTTTATGGCATCATGCATGAGGTCATGCATGATGTCATCACCTTTTGACTTTTCATTTTCTTTTTTTTTTTCTATTTATTTTTCTATTAGTTCTTATATTTAATTCTCGATTTTGAAATTTTCTTTTCTCAAATTTTATTTGACAGTTAGGTTAGGAGTCAGCTCTTGGGGTTAATTGACCAAATTGCCCCTCGCCGGTTCATCTCAGTTTGCAAATAATTCCATATTTCTTCTGGCTCCTTAACCTAATTATTTAACTACCTTAACAGTTCTTTTTCATGATTTTCTCTTTTCCACTGTGTTTATAAGGGTCCTAAGGACCACAGCGTCACATTTTACGGTTCAAAATTTGAGTTTAAAATGGCTTCGCAGTCGTTCCCGAGAGAGTTATCCATCACTGTGACTCTCGGCTCGTTTAACCTCTTATGTTTTGTTTTTCTTATTTATACTTAACTAATTGGCAATTACTAATTATTTGTATTTATGGATTCTCTAGTTGTCTTAAGTGTGGTTCTAATCCCCTTAATTGTCCGTACCAACATCGGTCACCGGAACAGTGAAATATACCAGGCTATACAAATAGGGGTGTTACAACGGCTACTTGGGGTTTTATAATTGATATTGATTATGTCTCCCATTAATAATGGTTAGTGGGGTAAGACTACATGAGTATTCATTAGCTAGCTAGCCCTTCCCTCATTAATAACGGTTAGTGAGGTTGAGATTGCTTTGTCGTGGTGTACAACACGACACTGATCGTGAAATTTTGTGTCATGGCCTGAACTGTGTGTTGATGTTGGCAACACTAATGTTTGGTGAATTGTGATTTATGAAGTGTGATTTCTCATTTGAAATGTTATTCCAATAAATGGCTCTTATGGACTTAGAACTATTGTGAAGTTTTCAAGTTTAAGAAAAATGTGATTTATTATGCTTTGACAAATTGTATTTTACTTTAAGTTTTAAAGTTATTAGTTGTGCACCACTGAGTGATATACTCAGCGATAGCTTCTTTATGCTATCGCAGATAAGGGAAAGGAGAAGGCTACCGAGTAAGAGACTTGGAAGCAGCATTTGGTATTGATTGTGGGTATATATCATAGGTATACCCCTGTAATTTCATTTTGATGTATTTTGTACCTATATGTATGAATGTGCGGACATTGAGCAGTTTGTATTTAAAAGCACGGCATTGCTATCACATTTTGAGTTTGTAACTATTTTGTATTTCATTTTAAGACTTATGAAAATGTAACTTTTGCAATATTTATTCTATCATTATTTCCAATGAATGTTTATATGGAATTTTAACTATTCTCATGCAGTTTTCCGCAAAAGAATTGATAAGATAAAAAGCTATGATTTGTTTTAAAATCCTTTGTAGCATAACTAATGGGTTATCGGTAGGTGGAGTTCGGTAATTCATTAGGTATGCTACGGGATCATGTCATGCCTTACCAAGGATAAGGTGTGACAGGTAGAAAATTTGTTTAAAATAAGAGGAAATTAGCCAAAGAAATATGGTTTGCAAAGCTTTTTACTCTTTCCCCTATTTTAGCTATAAAAATTGAAACTGCTGCACTTTTTTCCTCTGTTTCATTTGTGTGTAAAAACTTCATTTCATCTCATTTGCTTTTTCTCTTATTATTTATTTACATATATATTATTTGACTTTCTCTCTTTTTATTTTACTTGGTTGGTTTGATTTTATTGGACCGACTATTACACTATATCTTTTATGAGCTTCAGTATTCTTTATCCCAAGCATGTGATTCAACATCAAATGTTATTCGAGTTAAATGCAAAGTTTTTTTCAATCTTCCCAATCTTGAGGGCATTCAAAGTCAAGATCCACATGTGGTTTATACAACACTTACTATGGTCATCGACCACTATTTGATTAGCAATTTTACAAGGGGTCAAGCTAATGACCTAAAATTAGTGCTTCTTGTGAGGCAACCCAAGTTTAATTTTTAGTAGTCTTTTTATTTTGTTTTTCAATTTTACCCTATTTTGTTCAAATTTTGACATTTGTCTATCTTTGTAGGTGATTTACAGAAATTTAGGCAATTGTGAAAATTTCGCAAAAAGATAAGCCATTGTTATAAAAGGAGTTACTTGCATTTTTTTTGTTTATTGTGAATAGTAGCTTCTCATTCAACTGGATGGTTAATTGTATTTTGTTGAAATAAGCAAATCTTATTTAGAGAGATTGTTGTGGTTTTTTTTTTATTTTTTTTTTATGTTTAGTGCTTCATTTTTGCCAATTTCAGTATTTCTAACTTGTTCATTTGAGTTGATTTCAATCAATGCAACTCTAATTTAGCATGTTGTTTCTATATAGTGAATTGCACTAATGGGTGTTTGAGATGTCTTGAGATTTTTGTAGAAGAGAAACTAAAATTGTTTAAAGGAGTGTCAAGGAGAATCCATTCGGATGCAGCTAGCAGGGAGTTTTCTGTAGTTTTCTCTTAATGTGAATAGTAAAATTTTGATGTTTTATGGTTATGTGAATGTTGTTTGGAAAAATGGGAAAGCTAGGTTGAAAATGCATGATGATGAGCTTATTATTATTATTATTATTATTATTATTATTATTATTATTATTATTATTATTATTATTATTATTATTAATTTTGTTTTGAAGTGTGAAATATGGATGAGATGTATTTTAAAGTGTTTGGAAATTTATTCTTGTAGTTTTGAGTGTCATTTGTATGTTAAAAAGTGTCATTCTGCACATTTATATGCTGTTAACAATACCTCTTTTGATTTTCTTGACTATGCTAAATAAGTTTTGGTGATATGGGATAATTGGTTGGAATTGCATAATGAAGAGATTAGATTGTGCTCTAGATTGATCAAATTGATTGAGCTTTATATTGAGGTATTTGGGTGTTAATTGAGTGTGAACTTTTTGTTGAAATTGAGGTTTTGAAGTCTTTATGTTGAAATCTTGAATTAGGTGTTAGGTTTGTCAACACTGGGTTCAACGTGCCATATGTTGTGTGTAGTATAATCATTAGAGTGGTTTGTAATTGATGCAAATTGCAAAAACTCACTCATGGACAGAGATTTTCTAATGAGATAATATGTCCCACATCACTTCCAAGTGAAATTTTCTTTTATTTAAACATACCCCATGTCACCCAACAAGTACACATAATCACTTAAAATCTAAAATTTTCCAATTCATTTTTCATTCTCTCACCGTAGTCATTTCTATTTATTTTTCTAATTATTGGGATACGTTTGCATATATTTTCTACATTCTTCATATTATTTTGAGCTTAGTTTTGAATTAATTGTTCTAATTTAGCTTTAATTCCTAATTGAGCATGCAACTTGAACTGATTAGTTTATTCAATTTTTGCCCATCTTTGCATTCATTTTAGACATTGAGGATAATGTCTCATTTGAGTTTGGAGGTGACGCAAAATTTTTGCAAAATGTTTGGAATATTTTAACATATTCATTAATTTATTACATTTCATTCATTCATACATAGCTAGTTTGCACTATGCCTATACCAACACATACATACATTTGTATATAGTTTTCATATAGATTGCATATAACTTTTATTTAATTTATGTATTCATTTTAGGATCATGCATATGATAAAAATAAATTTTTATCTTGTCTTTAGAAAAGTGAGAGTTACTTTGAAAGGCAATTGAGCTTGCCTTTAGATGGGTTTGAAGGATTGAAAGTTCTAGATAGGTGCAAGGTTATGAAATTCTTGCCTTTATTTATATCTTCTTAGCCGAGGACCACCCAATCAATTGCATTGAGTTTGAGTGCTTAGAGAAAACTCTAGGGTAAGAAGTAACTAATTGTGTCTCACCAATCCTAGAACAACACTTTTAAACATTTCAAGGCGAAATCCTTGCATGCACTTAAAAAAAGAAATGATCTAGACATTCTTTGGAATTTCAACCCACATTTTAGCCTTAGCCAATTTTCCTTTAAAACCAATTTGAGCCTACATTTATACCCTTTGTTCTTTGATAACCCATATTTCTACCTAGCCATTAAACCAAATAATAACTACCCTTTATAAGAATGATTGTAACACCCTCCCGGTGGCAACTACGTACATTCTACTGTTTCGGTGACCGGTGTCGGTCCGGACAGCTAGAACGTCCGAAAAAATATTTAAACTAAAGTCAGGAACCATAATTAACTCAAATATTAATAAGAAAAAAATTTAGGAAAAATTTTAGAAATAAAATACAACCAAGTTAAACGAGCCGGTGCCCAAGCGATGGGTAACCAGAGGGAAGTTGCGGTTCTCGCAACGAGGAGCCCTAGACCCGGGGAAAAATTCATAAAATAATTTTTGGGACTCCAGAGAAGGGTCATTGAGGTTCCTATGGCATTAGAATGCCAAGAAAATAATTAGAAAAATTTTTCAATCGGTACAGACAATTTTGACCCGTTAAGCCAAACGGAGGGCATTTTGGTCATTTCGCCTTCAGAGGTGATTTTTGGCCGACTTGTCCAGTTAAGTAAATAATTAATATGACATAAAATATGAAGAAATATTGCTAAAAATTAAATTGAAATGTGGTAGAAAAGAAAAGAAAAGAAAAATGAAGGAAATTAGGGATAATGACATCACATGATGTCATTTACATACCCTCCACCAATCACCATTCAATAAGTCTTTTTTTAAACAATTAAAAGAGACAAATGGACTCAAAATTCTGCTGTTTCCTTCTTCTTCTTCAGCCAAAACGTGAATCTCTCCCTCTTCTCCCTCCATTGATTTTCAAACAAAAGCTTTATTTCTCATGCTTCCTCACCATATTTCCTCAAGACCCCAACACTAAAATGAATCCTTGGACCTAGAGGAAGTGTTTGGCAGCCAAGAGAGTACAAGAAAATGAAGATTTAACTTGGAAAAATCTGCCCTACAAGAGGTTAGTGACCAAAACCTTAAATTTCAATTCAATTTCATGTTTAAGCACTATATTGGTGATTAAATGACAAAGAAACTTGATGAAAGACATTGGTATGCCATCCCTTATTTTTGGCAGCCATGGTTAGGGTTTGATGGTGTTGAATTTAATGAAGTTAAATGGGTAATAGGGCTGCCCACAATATGTATTTGCTAAGTAGATTGATGAAATAAAGTGAAAATGCATGATTTTGAAATTGTTGAGCTAGGGTTTGGGAGTGAAACTTGGATTTAGCTTATGCAATTGTGAAAGAACATTTTAATGGTCAATTAGTGACCATTTTAGGTAAGTTGACCATAAAATGGACTGAAAAATAGGATTGCAAAGTGAAGTTGCAGGCTGCCCTAGGACAGCAGCAGAGGGACTGAAAATTCAGTCCACTTGCACTGCCATAACTTGGGCTGTATTGATCCAATTGGTGTTTGGCCAATTGGACATGAAACTAGGCTTATAATGGCACATTTTTTCTGAAGAAACCATGCCCAAAAGACCAAAGCAAGAGGACCAAAACTTGGCCCCAATCCGGACACCCTGCAACAGCCCCTGCAGAATTGACCAAATGAACAGTAACTGTTCATTTGGCCATAACTCACTGTAGAATGGTCAAATTGACCTGAAATTTTTACAGCAACAAGATAGGATATAGACAAACAACTTTCATGAAGAACATCACCCCAAATTATGCCATTAACCCATTCAAATTATTGGGCAAAGTTGAGTTATCAAACCTGCAACTCTGCAGATTTTCATTTGAGCAGTAATGTTTGGAGGACTATAACTCTCTCTAGAAAACTCGGATTCAGGCGATTCTTGAACCGATGGAAACCTAAGGTATGGTAGAACATTTCATAAGAAGAAAGTTAGACCAAATTATGAACTTAACTTGATCAAATTACTGAGCAAAGTTGGACCAAAAATCTGCCAGACCCAAAATCTCAACATGAACAGTACACGTGAACAGTAAACTTATTTTGGCCATAACTTGAGCTACAAAACTCCAAATGGAGTGATTCAAAAAAAGAAATTCAACTAGACAAAATAAGGAACATTTTCTATGAAGGAAGTTTTGTCAAATTCCAACAGTAAATCGACCTATGAAACAGTGCAACTTCGGAGCACCAAAACCGAAAATTGGCAATTTTGCCAAAATGACCTAAGCTTTGAGAAAGTGACCAAAACTAACAAGTTTTAAATGAAAAATGTAGTATGTTGGAAGTGCCAAAGTCAATGTACATATTTTCTATGCAACAATCAACATTTTAGTTGACTAATGAAGTGAATAGTGACATGAAAACTTGAAATAAGCTTGGAAATAGATTTGGTAATTGATTCCAACAAGTTTTAAATGCAAAATGTGGTACATCGGGAGTGTTAAAATCAATGTACCTATTGTCTATGCAAAAGTCAACATTTTTGTTGACCAATGAGGTGAATAGTGACACCAAAACTTGAAATTCAAAATTTGAAATTAGAAATGCATCTAGGGGACTTTAAATTGCAATTGGCAATTAATACTAGTAAATGTAAAACTCAAAATGTGGGATCTTGGTGTAATTAGAATTAATATATCCATTAAGTATAAAAAGGTCAACATTTTGGTTGACTAGTATGGTGAATAGTAATCAAAATGATTAGTGAATTAAGATGAAGACCTAGAACCAATTCTAAGCTTAAATGCTTAGAATTGTATGACAAATATGGACTATGCATCCTAGTCAAAATTGTTAAAAAGAAATTAGGCCATAAATTTGAAATCCATGAAATATTCATGGATTACTTGAAACATGAAAAATAAGTCACCTAATTGATGTGAATAGATAGTTAAGGCATATATGCCCATCACAAATGGAATTCATAAAATATTAGTAACTCAACTTGAAATATAAAATTTGTAATTACATAAGTAGATTCTTGAATGTATAAATGAGAAAGGAAAAATGTTTTGAATACAATGGTACATGTGAACCATTGTTTAGAATTGTGATCAATATGAATAACATAATGAATGGATAAATAAACCATATTAATGTATGAATGAGACATTAGTTCTCATTATTGTAAAGAGGAGAAGTATTTTGAGTACAATGGTATAAAAGAATAATTGATGTGAATTGTGATCATATAAATTATCAAATGAATGTATGAATTATGATTGAAATTTATCATGAAATAATGAAGTCATAAAGCACAATATATTAACATTTTAAAGTATTAAATGCCCTAGTATTCCTAACAAGACTGGTTTGGATAGTTTGGCATGCCAATAGGGTATTGTTTTAGCAGTACTGCGAAAGGCTTTATGCCTGTATTCATGGCTTTATGCCTGTATTCATGGCTTTTATGCCCGTATTCATGGCTTTTATGCCGATTATGTGATGTCATGGCTTTTTAGCCATACTGACTGCATACATGGTTGACGTTCTACGTCCCATGGTATGACGGCCCGAAGCACCGCAGTGTCCAGTGCCAACGACCCGTTATCCAGTCCAGTCGTCCAGTATAGGTTACTCGGGCATGGAAAAGTATAACTGTGATTGAACTGATTATTAAAGAAAATACGAAAATTAAGTATCAGGAATGATTACAAAAATACAAAGAAGCTCAAGATCATGAAGAAAATAATTAACGAAATGCATGAAGAAGTTAATATCATAAAACATGATTAGCCCTTGACTAAACAATAAGTTAGTAATTATTCAGTTCTTATGAACACAATGGCTAAGAAATTATGATTTTTATTTGCATATTATATTTTCTTGTATTATTGGCACCACTAAGCTTTATGCTTAGCGCGTCGCTTTTGCAATATGTAGGTACTGAAGATTTGGACAGAGGGCCCAGTAGACCACAGATTCGGTAAGGCAGTTCACAGTTCTGCATAGTGTCCGTGTCACCTCAACTTCTGCAGTGCATTGGTAGGACACTAGGTGTCATTTTGGCATTCTGTAATAAATTTTGATTTTCTCATATGTAATGAAACTTATGTAATGTATTTTGATTTTTATGTAAATAATGCAAATTTGTGTTTGTAAATGGAGAAGTGAATATTGATCTGTAACTGGTACATGATTATCAAATGAGGTGAATGATTGAGAAATGAATGTGAACTAAAAAATATTGAGATTTTGATAAATGGAGTTGAGATGAATGAATAAGAATATAGGAAGTGTTTTTCACAGGTTCCGAAGAACTGTTTTCTCCATTTTTAGCCGGTACTCCGCCGGATTTTCTTTAAAATTTTCGGAACCTCAAATAAATTACAATTTCAATAAATGAATTATATTTCACAAGTTATATTCAAAACTACGATAAAAAATGAATTAAGATAAAATAGAGTGCTCCGGCACACTGAGTGGCATAACTTGCTCGGCTACACTGTAGTCGAGTAAGGGGTGTCACAATGATTGATTAAGTAATAAATACACTATAGATAAAAAAAATAAAAGAAGAAAAAAAAAATAATTGGATGGGAGAAGTAGCTAAAGTAAAAAATGCTAGCCATTAAATGATATTATGAAAATAAACTCACCACCCAAGTATACAAGGAAATGAGTTTGGAGCTGAATTAAATGAGATAAATGAAATAAATGAGTTTGGAGCTGAATTAAATTAGATAAATGAAATTCAAATTCAATGTTATTTATGTAATCCTTCAATGAGTTTCAAATTTGTATGCTAGCAATTTTTGAATTAGTATAAAGTTCTTCACTCCATTAAAAAAAAGACAAAAAAGAAATGTGTATCTTGATCTTTTAATAATTTTCTATTCTCGTGCTTTATTTCCCTTATACCTTTTCTTTGTTAGCCAAATCATCACCCTTAACCCCATTGCAACCCTTAAAAGACCTTTTGATCTTTTATTTTTGTGTGCTACATTAGTGGAGATTAAAATAGTAGGTTTGCCTATGGGATTAGGACTTCATTCATCATTTCATCAATCTCCACCATTATAGAGTTATGAATTGTTCTCGAGTTTATTTGAGCATGATTTTTCTTTGTAATTGATTGATTTGAGTTTGACGAGATGGATAATTGACCCAAGGCTAAGCAGTGATAGCTTTAGTAAGGATTGAATTCCTTATACCCTGACGGTGGGTATATGGTTTGTTAGTGGCTAGAGGTAAGCTTGTGATCTTGGATGGGTGATTTTTATGAATCTAAGGGAAGTTACCGCAATTGCATATTTTGTTTTTAATTTGCTGGAGGACAAGTAAAGATTTAAGTTTGGGGGAATTGGATACACTTATCATATATAGACATTTTAGGGTAGTTTTACATCCATTTTGCCCTTTCAATTTGGTGTTTTATATCATTTTAGTTTTTATTTTAGTTAAATTGTTAACTTTAGTATTTTATATTTGATTTTTAGAATTTTAATATTTTTAATGGGTTTTAAGGTCATTTGAAGATAAAAGGGTGAAAGTGGATATGATTCTGTGACACCCCTTACCCGTTTACAGTGTAGCTGAGCAAGTTATGCCACTCAGTGTGCCGTAGCACCAATTTATATTTCTATTACAATTTATCCCTTTTTAATTCATTTATTTTCAATTTTGATAAATCTAAATTTATCCGTAAATTTTATAGAAAATCCGGCAAAGTGCCGGCTGTAAATTGGAAAAACAATTCTTCTGAACCTGTTTAAAAATACTTCCAAAATAATTTCCAAATCCAAACTCCATTATACACATTCAAGTCAAATCTCAAAATCTCAATCTCAAATCACAATACTATTTTCAAAACTTTTCTGTTCACTTCATCACTTGAAGCATATTCACAAATAATTCTCAACATTTCAGTTATCAACATACATTATGCAGAAAATTTCAATAGTATGAAATTTCATATATTTACATTAATACATAATTACAGGAGTTTATAGTTACAATCCAAACTAATACAAAATGCAAAAAATACAAAAGGGCCACCTATAGTCCTAATGTCCTACCATATGCAGTGCAGATGTGAGGTGACTCTGGACCCCGGATGCAGCTCTGAAGGCTCATCCCGTCTGATGTCTGCTGGGCTCCCCAGCTAGGTCTCCAGTACCTACGCGTGGCAAAAGCGACGCGCTAAGCAATTCTGCTTAGACTTAACTTCTGATATTATTTACATTATTATTTGATTAAACTTTGGTAAGGTTTATTATCATTGCCCGAGTAACCCATACTAATTGACTGGACTGGATAAACGAGTAAACTAGCACTAGGTACTAAGTACCTTGGACCATCACACCATCGGTCACATTGTGTCCCCGGTGTGCAACAAAATAGCTAATAAGCTGTAACAATTATCAGGGTTAAAACCCAAGTATATCAACTCAAATAACATAGCCAAAGGCTATTATGTCACAGAATGGCATGGGAGCCATGAAACACAGAATGGCATGAAGCCATATGCAGTACTGCTAACAGAACCCTATTGGCATGCCAAGCTATCCAAACCAATCTTGTTAGGTATACTAGGGCATTTTACACTTTTGAGTTTTACAATTTTTGAATTTTAAGTTTTGGTGTTACTATTCACTTTATTAGTCAACCAAAATATTGACTTTTGCATAGACAATAGGTGCATTGGTTTTAATACTCCCAACATACCACATTTTGCATTTAAAATTTGTTGGTATTGGTTGCCAATACCATTTCTAAGCTTAATGTTAATTAAGCAGAATTTTCAGTTTTCATGCTTCATTTTTACTATTCCATTGGTCATTTTTGCAGTGGGAATTTGGTAAAATGATCAACATGAAAGTTGTTCCTTATTTTTTCTAATTAAATTTCCTTTTTTGAATCACTCCATTTGAAGTTTTGTAGCTCAAGTTATGGTCCAAAAACCACAACTAGCCGGATTGAAATTTTTCTGGACTGACCATATCTACGGTCACGATGAACGATGGATCGCAACTCACTTGTTGGATAGGTTCTGATCATAATTTGGGTTAGGTTCCTTCATGAAAGTTGTTGTTCTATATCGCATCTTATTGCTGGTAAAATTTCAGGTCAATTGGACCATTCTACATTGAGTTATGGCCAAATGACCAAACACTATTCATTTGGTCATTCTGCAGAAACAGACTGCAGGTCACCCGAATTAGGGCAAGCTTTTGGTCCACTTGGTTTGGTTTTATGGGCATGGTTTCTTCACCAAAATTGTGCCATTATATGTCTAGTTTCATGTCCAATTGGCCTTGCACCAATTGAACCTCTACAATTCAAGTTATGGCTGCCCAAACCTGCTGGACTCATGTCCAGTTCTGTAGGTCACCATGGGCAGCCACACCAACTGCAATTCTCACTAATCAAACCACCTCATTTCTTGTTTACACATAACTAAATGGTCACTAATTGACCATTAAAACTCACTTTCATCATTACATGATCAAAGTCTCCATTTTATATGCAAACCCTAACCCTAACATCTCAAATCATGCATTTAACTTGCATTTCATCAATTCACTTAGTGGGTACATATTGTGGGCTGCCATAATGGTCTTTTAACTTCATTAAGCTCAACACAATCAAACCCTAACCATGGCTGCTGAAAAATTTAGGGTAGCATACAAGTAGTTTTTAACAAATTTCCTTTGAAATTTACACTCATTCAAAGTCCTTAACATGAATTTAAAATAAAATCCATGGTTAGGTCACTAACCTCAAAGGAGTGAGATTTTCCCACTTGCTAAAACTCTTGTTTTCCTCTTCCTTTTGCTCCCAAAAGAATCACCAAGGTGTAAGAGAAAGTTTTTGTGTTGCTAGGTTAGGGTTTAGTTGGGTAAAAGTGGGGGAAAATCAAGCTTTGAAAGCTTGTTTGTGGGTGACCATGGTGGGGAGAGTGGCGGCATAAAGAAGAAGGAGAGAGGAGGTCTGATTTTTGTTTCCTTTTCCAGCCCATTTAGTCTCTTTTATATATGTTTATGCCATGTGTCAACATTGGGTTGGTTGGGAGAATTTTAAATGACATCATGGTGATGTCATAAATCCATTTTCTATCATTATTCTCTTCATTTCTTGTATATTTAATTGCAATTAAATTTTTGACAATATTTATTTATATTTTATGTTATATAAATTATTTATTTAACTGGACAAGTTGGCCCAAAAATCATCTCTGAAGACGAAATGACCAAAATGCCATCCGTTTGGCTTAACGGATCAAAATTGTCTATACCGATTGAAAAATTTTTCTAAGTATTTTCTTGGCATTCTAATGCCATAAGAACCTCAATGACCCTTCTCTGGAGTCCCAAGAATTATTTTATAATTTTTCCTAAATTTTTTTCCTATTAATATTTGAATTAATTTTTGGTTTCTCACTTTAGTTTAAATATTTTTTTTGAACGTTCTAGCTGTCAAGACCGACACTGGTCACCGAAATAGTAGACTGTACGGACTAGCTAAAATGAGGATGTTACAGATTTGATATGATTCAAAAGCCTAAAGTGGAAAAAAAGTTGAAGAAATTTTGCTTGAAGAATAAGAGAAATAGAAACTTTCTTAAATTCTTACACTGGGCAATGTTACATGTCAAGTTCAGCATGGAGAAATTTATTAGATCAACAAAGATTTTTACACAAACTTGTAACACCCCTCACCCGTCTATGATGTAGTCGAGTGAGGAATGCCACATTCGGTGGCGGAGCACCCTATCTTATGTTGTCCTATTCATTGTTAATTTTAAACATATAGAAAATAAGTGGTAAATTTTTTTTTTCACAATTTATTTCTGTGGATACCCGGGCAGAGCCTCCTCTGTTTAATTGGCATCTGGTGGGTTCCACTAATTACCTGTTAAAAACAATTTCATATCTCTACATGTCATATCATGTCATTTCTGCTTATACAATTTCAAGTTCATTTATTCATTCATATAGAAATTCATAACTTTATTTACAACCCAAAATATATATTTACAATTTTTATTTACATCATAAACTAGTAATTACATCATGATTATACACAATGAACTAAAATACTAGTCTATACATAGGCCGTACCAAAATACAAAAGACTGGTGAGTTGACTCTGGATGATGGCAGATCTGGTTGGAGCTCTGTCCGAACATTACTGTGGCGGCTGCTGATCTCCAGTACCTATGCGATGGAAAATCCAATGCGCTAAGCAAATTGCTTAATGGTGCATAATCTTAAAGCAGAATAACTAAATGATTTAAAATGACAATAATATATGTAATTTCATAATTCTAAGTTAATTGCATATTTTATAGCA
This sequence comes from Hevea brasiliensis, assembly GCF_030052815.1. Classification (NCBI taxonomy): domain Eukaryota; kingdom Viridiplantae; phylum Streptophyta; class Magnoliopsida; order Malpighiales; family Euphorbiaceae; genus Hevea; species Hevea brasiliensis. The sequence continues at coordinate 49,452,790 of NC_079495.1, read as the reverse complement.
CTTTGGAATCAATATATTTATCAGGATCTTATCTATGCATATATTTTATTTTCTGTCTCCTTAAACTCATATCAGTGAAATTGTCATCAATTCTAAGACATTTATAAATTTTCTATACTTTGGGAACAATTAAATTTAACAATATCTTTTCTGTTCATTCCTTATATAATCTAAGTTATTTATGACTTTTCTGGACTTTGGAAATAAATTAATTATCAGTATCTATTCATTTGTGTCATTCTCAGTCTTTTAGAATCATACCAATACCCAAGTAACCTATAACAGACTATAATGCTGGATACATGGGAGTATACTGATTAGACAGCCGTATGTCTATCTAGTATACAATTGTCATGTCAGGCACAAGGCCAGCGAGCAAGCTTTTAAAGCCAGATATAAAATGAGGCACAACAGCCAACGGGCAGGCATATAGCCTGTAGATCAATCATATCAGACATATGTTATCGGTCAATGATTATCCATATAGGTAGTACTGCTATCTGTAGTCCCTAATTGGTTTACCAATCGATCCAACTATATAAATATAAGCCTAGGTTTACTAGGGGCAATTATGCATTAATAATTATTTAATAGAATTTTCATGTTCATGTATAGTGGGGAAAATGTGTCCTACATACCTATTTCCTGTAATTTAGCATGTAGTGACTTAGTAGGGATAAGTCACTAATATTTTCCAAGAACCTTTCTTTAGGTTCAACTTTACTGTCTTGTCTTTGCATATCCAATTGAGCAATTTATGGCTACTGTTTGGCTACACTTCCTCAATGGAAGTTGTTCTTCTATGTCTTATCTTTATTTTACTTTTTGAATCATATCATTTGGATTTGTATAACTCAAGTTATGGTTAAATAACCATAACTAGGTCAATTTTGAATTTTGGTGCCCTTACTAGGCAGTTTTGATATTATATTTTGCCAATTTTAATTGAGTAGGTTGCTGCCATATTTATGTAACATCCTCCCTGTACGTGTTCTGTACGTTCTGTTGCTCCGGTGACCTAATGTCAGTTCGGGCAAGTCAGGATGTTTGGAACTACATTTTAGTGACAATAAACAGACATATAATGATGAAATAAATAAAATGAAAATAAAAGAAAAATTAAAGAAAAATGAAAGAGAGAAAATAAAACTAGGTTAAACGACTCGGCACCGTAGCGATAGGTGACCGCACTGGAAAGTTATAGCGAAGGCAATTGTCGACCTCAGGACTGCGGGGAACCCTCGGAATTAAATTTCGAGACATAATTAAAGGTTTATTGAAATGTAATTGACACTAGAAATATCAAAGAAAAATTAATAATTTAGTATAAAGAAAAACGAAAAATCGAGAAACAGACAAAAATCGGTGATACCGAAAAATCGAGAATACAATCCGAAGAAGGGCATTTTGATCATTTGACACCTAGAGTTGCCTTTTGACCTCAATGCCCATTAAAAATAAATGATATTACACTTTGAAAATGTCATGAAAAATTTAATTATAGTACATTATATGAATAGTAAAAGAAATGGGCCATAAAATCCAATTTATGAAACTTTAAATAATTAAACATTAAAATGGAACTTCGTGCTCCACTAACTTGAATCTTGGGACACCAATATAAGCCTTGGGACAGTAGAAACCACTTCATCTTCAACCTTCCACAAACCAGCTAAATTCCACCATGGAAGAACTCCATTACCGTACCTTGCTCCACCTCCATGCAATCATGTTCTAGCCATCCTTTCTCACTAGTGTCTTTATTAAAACTTATTCAACTTGAGGAAGTCATTGGCAACAAGAAGAAAGGGATTTAGTGAGTTTTTAGCAAGCTTCAAAAGAGGTAAGTGTCCAAATCCCTTCCCTTGCTTTAGTAAACTTCATGTTTAGGTTGAGGTGAGTTGAATGGTGAAGAGAATGGAAGAATTTATTGAGTTATGGAATTATTCAATTTCAGTAGCCATGAGAACCTATGTTGCTTGAGTTTTTCTTACCTCTAATGGATGGAAAATAATGTTGATTTAGTCATTTTAAAGTTGTAGTAATTTAGTTCCCATGTATATGTACACTGAGTACTTGAATTTAAGGGTTTGGAAAGAAATTTGTATACCTTAGCAAACTGCCACTTTTGGTAGCCTTTAAATTCGTGAATTAGTGTTTGGTTTCATGAATTTTCTTGATGAATTATGGTGAAGATGAATTGAGGGCAGTGTATGTGAATTAATGGTTGGGAAGTATATGTAATAGTTAAGTGATTTCACCTATATGTTATGTTGAATTTAACTTTGCGAATTAGGGTTGTATAATGTAGATGGAGCACTTATATATTCTGCCCAAATGGACATGATAGAGATATGATGAATGGTATAGAAGTGTTATGAATGTGTATTTGTAGTTTTGGGAGAAGGAGAAGTGTCATTTGGAAATGTTCTTTATGTGCAGATTGTGTGTTGTGAAGGCAATAGGTAAATTGAATCATAAGTGACAATTGGTAACCCCAATTGGTATGAGGCCAATGGGAGGTCAAGCTAGACACAATTTAGGCCAACTTTCATGTAGAAATGTTGACAAAATTCTGCCTAGAAACTTACCTTAAAAATGACCTAATCCGGAATTGGTAATGTGAAAGCCCAGATTTTTGACCATATGAATAGTAGTTACTAAGATGACCATAACTCACTCAAACCAGATCCAAATGACCTGAAATTTATACCATGGAAAGCTTAGACATAGAGATACAATTCTTATGAAGACACCAAAGCCCAGAAATGGCCAGAACCAAGTCAAATTGGTTGCCCAAGTTAGGGTACCAAAACTACCAGAACTGAATTTGACCTAAAATTGACCAAATTTTGTACTAAAGATGCAATCTGTCCAGTTTTAATAAATTGACCATATCTTGGTCTATACAACTCATAATGACCTGAAATTTGTGCCAAAAGTTCAATAAGACATAGAGCTACAATTTTGCTTCTTTGAGCAGAAGCTAAAAACCAAGAAAAGTAGGACATTAAGCTAGACTAATCTAGCACACTAAAACTGAAAATTTGACATTTATATACAATGAAGCTTGAAGTAATTTGGCAATAAATGCCAACTTGTAAAAAGGGTAAATTACACTATATTGGCAGCATATTGAATTACAAATTGTGACATGTTGATACTAGAATCAACTTATCCATATTATCTAAAAATGTAACACCCTCACTGTAGCAACTCCGTACATTCTACTGTTCCGGTGACCGGTGTCGGTCTGGACAGCTAGAACGTCCGGAAAAATATTTAAACTAAAGTCAGGAACCATAATTAACTCAAATATTAATAAGAAAAATTTAGTAAAAATTTTAGAAATAAAATACAACCAAGTTAAATGAGTCGGTGCCCAAGCGATGGGTAACCAGAGGTAAGTTGCGGTTCTCGCAACGAGGAGCCCTAGACCCGAAAAAAAATTCATAAAATAATTTTTGGGACTCCAGAGAAGGGTTATTGAGGTTCCCATGGCATTAGAATGCCAAGAAAATATTTAGAAAAATTTTTCAATCGGTACAGCCAATTTTGACCCATTAAGCCAAACGGAGGGCATTTTGGTCATTTCGCCTTCAGAGGTGATTTTTGGCCGACTTGTCCAGTTAAGTAAATAATTAATATGACATAAAATATGAATAAATATTACTAAAAATTAAAGTGAAAATGAGTAGAGAAAAGAAGAAAAGAAAATGAAAGAAAAACCTAAATATGACATCACATGATGTCATTTGGAAGGCTTCCACTAATCACAACCCAACAAGCCAAATTAAAAAGAGAAAAATGACAAATGAAGAAACAAATTTTCCGGTTGTTCTTCTTCATTTGGATGTGAACCTCTTCTTCCATAGCTAAGTATATTCAAGCTTTTCAAAGCTTGATTCACCCATTTCTACCCAACAAAATCATAACCTAGCTTCACAAAAAATTAACCAAGCAACTTGAGTAACCTCTAGGCAGCCAAAAGAAGAAGAAAGAAGGAGTTTGTGTAGTTTGAAATTCTGCCCTATTCAAGGTTAGTGCCTATTTACACTTAAATCTCTTTTAATTTATGTTAAAGACTTAAAGTGAGTAAGGTTTTGTGAATTAAATGAATGGAATCTATGTATATGGACCCTATGAATTTTCGGCAGCCCTAGGAAGGAATGAGTTTGATTGTATTAATGGACTTAGAGTGAATTGGAGATTATGTTTAAAGTGTATACATATATATATACAAGAATAAAAGAGTTAACTAAAGAAATTGTGGAATAAATGAACCAAACCCATGTGTATGAATGCCATGAATTTCGGCAGCCATATTTAAGGAATAGAAATGAGGGTTTTGTTGGACTTAGAGTGGATTAGAAATGATGTTTAAGATACATATACACAAGGATAATAAATTGGTATGCTAACTAAGGCATCTTGTAGAAAACATAAGGTGAAGCTAGGGTTTTGGGGGAGTGAAAATTGATTTGGCTTATGAAATTGTTAGAGCACATTTTAATGGTCAATTAGTGACCATTTTAGGTAAGTTGACCATATTATGGACTGAAAAATAGGATTGCAAAGTGAAGTTGTAGGCTGCCCTAGGACAGCAGCAGAGGGACTGAAAATTCAGTCCACTTGCACTGCCATAACTTGGGCTGTGTTGGTCCAATTGGTGTTTGGCCAATTGGACATGAAACTAGGCTTATAATGGCACATTTTTGCTGAAGAAACCCTGCCCAAAAGACCAAAGCAAGAGGACCAAAACTTGGCCCCAATCCGGATACCCTGCAAACAGCCCCTGCAGAAATGACCAAATGAACAGTAACTGTTCATTTGGCCATAACTCACTGTAGATATGGTCAATTGACCTGAAATTTTTACAGCAACAAGATAAGATATAGAAAAACAACTTTCATGAAGGACACCAATCTAAATTATGCCATTAACCTAATCAAATCATTGAGCAAAATGAAGTTTACTGTACTGAGATTTCCAGAATTTTCATTTGAGCAGTAATGTTTGGATGGCTATAACTCTCTCTAGAAAACTCGGATTTAGGCGATTTTTGAACCGATAAAAACCTAAGGAATAGTAGAACATTTCATATGAAGAAAGTTAGGCCAAATTATGAACTTAACTTGATCAAATTACTGACCAAATTTGGACCAAAATCTACCAAAACCCAAAAGTGCAGCATGAATAAAGGCACGTGAACAAGAAACTTATTTTGGCCATAACTTGAGCTACAAAACTCCAAATGGAGTGATTCAAAAAAGGAAATTCAACTAGACAAAGTAAGGAACAACTTTCATGTTTACCATTTCCTCAAATTCCCACTGTAAAAATAACAAATGGAACAGTAAAAATGAAGCATGAAAATCGAAAATTTTGCTCAATTAGCATTAAGCTTAAAAATGGTATTGGCAACCAATACCAACAAGTTTGAAATACAAAATGTGGTATGTTTGAGGTGTTAAGACCAATACACCTATTTTCTATCCAAAAGTCAACATTTTTGTTGACCAATGAGGTGAATAGTGACACTAAAACCAAAAATTGGCAATTTTGCCAAAATGACCTAAGCTTTGAGAAAGTGACCAAAACCAACAAGTTTTGAATACAAAATGTGGTATGTTGGGAGTACTAAAACCAATATACCTATTGTTTATGTAAAAGTCAACATTTTAGTTGACTAATGAAATGAATAGTGACATGAAAACTTGAAATTCAAAAATTGTGAAACTTAAAAGTGCAAAATGCCCCAGTAGGCCTAATGTGATTGGTTTGGATAGATTGGCATGCCAATAGGGTATTGTTTTAGCAAGATCTGCAAAGGCTTTATGCCTGTATTCATGGCTTTATGCCCGTATTCATGGCTTTTATGCCAGTATTCATGGCTTTTATGCCCGATCATGTGATATCATGGCTTTTTAGCCATACTGATTGCATACGTGGTTGACGTTCTGCGTCCCATGGTATGACGGCCCGAGGCACCGCGGTGTCGAGCGCCAACGACCCGTTATCCAGTCCAGTCGTTCAGTATAGGTTACTTGGGCATGGAAAAGTATAACTGTAATTGAACTGATTATTAAAGAAAATAGGAAAATTAAATATTAGAAATGATTATGATAGAATACAAAGAAACTCAAGATCATGAAGAAAATAATTAACAAAATGCATGAAGAAGTTAATATCATAAAACGTAATTAGCCCTCGACTAAACATTAAGTTGGTAATTATTCAGTTCTTATGAACACAATGGCTAAGAAATTATGATTTTTATTTGCATATTATATTTTCTTGTATTATTGGCACCACTAAGCTTTATGCTTAGCGCGTCGCTTTTGCAACGCGTAGGTACTGAAGATTTGGACAGAGGGCTCAGTAGACCACAGATTGAGTAAGGCCGTTCACAGTTCTGCATAGTGTCTGTGTCACCTCACCGTCTGCAGTGCATTGGTAGGACACTAGGTGTCATTTTGGTATTTTGTAATTGATTTTATTTTCTCATGTGTAAATGAACTTATGAAATGTAATTTGATGTTCATGTAAATAATGAGAATTGTGTTTGTAAATGGAAAAGTGAATGTGTATATGTAATTTATATATGATTATCACATGTGATGAATGATTGAGAAATGAATGGTTGAAAAATGTTGAGATTTTGATAAATGGAATTGAGATGATTGAATATGAATATAGAAAGTGTTTTTCACAGGTTCCGAAGAACGGTTTTCTCCATTTTTAGCCTAGATTCTCACGATTTTCTTTAAAATTTTCGGAACCTCAAATAAATAAAAATTTCGATAAATGGCTTAAAATGAATTATATTTCACAAGTTATATTCAAAATTATGATAAAAATTAATTAAGATAAAATAGAGTGCTCCGGCACACTGAGTGGCATTGCTTGCTCGGCTACACTGTAGTCGGGTAAGGGGTGTCACAAAAAAGGTCAACATTTACATTGACTTGTCAATCACATGATAACTAGTAAACTCAAAAAAAATAAAGAATTAAACAATTAATTTGTAATGTGCCCTAGTTTTCCTAGTTGACTAGTTTGGATAGGTTGGCATGCCAATAGGATTCTGACAGCTATTTTGTAAATGGCTTTATACCATACTATGTTTTTACAGCATATTATGCCGCACTATGACTTTAATAGCCTACGGCTATACGGATTGTGTTATTATACTTGGCTTATCGCCGGATTGACTATATGGCTTTTTAGCCACACTGTTTGCACACCGAGAGACACTTTGTGACTGTTGGTGTGACGGCCTGAGGTACTAGGTACCTAGTGCCAGTATATCCGTTTATCCAGTTTAGTCAGTATATATGCTACACGGGCAGTTAATTTAAGCAATATTAAATTCAAATAGCCAAATTCAGTTTATTGACATACAGCACCACCAAAAATTAGCAAAAATGAAAGGTTAGTAAATAAAAGTAGAATGAAAAAATAAGAAGAATATCGATGTCATAAATTCATAAATAATTCATTTATTATATTTTAGTGTATATTTCTTTATATTTAGCACCACTAAGCAGAATTGCTTAGCGCGTTGCTTTTGCTGCGCGTAGGTATTGGAGACACAGCTAGGGAGCCCAGCAGACCTACGACCGGGTGAGCCATCAGATCTGCACAGGAGTTCAGAGTCATCTGCATCACACTGCATACATGGTAGGAATTAGGATCTTATGTAAGGCTATTAGTTGTATTTTGACATTTTGTTATGTAATTTGTATAATCTAAAACTTTAAGGTTTGTGATAAATTGTACATATTAAACTCCTATGGAGAGTGTTTGGATGAATGTAAATTATGATGGATTGTATTTTGAAACTATGAAATTTTGAGATTAAAAAATTAGTTGGAAGGTTGAGATTATCATATTGAACTGCTTTTAACAGGTTTTGAAGAACAGTTTGTCCGAAACACAAACGGCACCTTGCTGGATTTTTGAAATACTAATTTTATTAAAATATGAAAATAGAACCAGTATGTTATGAATATCACATAAAGACTTCTTAAATCAAATTGAGTTCAGAAAATAAGATAATCACAGACTAGGTGCTTCGGCACGCCTTGCTCGGCTACACTGTAGACGAGTGAGGGGTGTTACATTTAGTGGTATCAGAGTACGGTTTAGGCATTTCTGGACCTAGATAGTTTGCATATCATGCATTGCAATGTAAGTGTTAAGATGACTCTAATGCAGATCTTGTGATTTGTTATTTTGATAAGAATATGGACTCCACATCACAGAGAGTGGTCAATGAGGAGGTGGAGAGTCATGCTCCATCTATGACTAACTAGGAGACAGGAAGGAACCTACTCCACTAGTACTAGATGCAACAGCCACATTTCAGCAAATGGCTAAGTCCTTTAGACAGATGGCAGGAGTTATGCCACTACTACCACCTCCACATAAAAAATCTTATATGGAGAAACTTAGAAAGTTCGGAGTAGTGGATTTTCTGGGCAAAAGGGAAGATGATTCTGTCACGGCTGAAAAGTGGTTGGACAGAACTGGAAGGGTTTTGAAACAACTTCACTATACTCCAGAGCAAAATTTGGAAGCTGCTGTATCGCTACTGCAAGATGATGCATACTAATGATGGGATACAGTAACTAGTGAGGTGCCACCAAAATAAATAACTTGGGATTTCTTTCTCAATGAGTTCAGAAAAAAGTATGTGGGCAGTGTATACCTGGAAGAGAAGAGAAGGGAGTTTATTACCCTATGCTAGAGACAGCTGACAGTGGCTGAATATGAAAGAGAATTTATCAGACTAAGCCACTATGGGTGGGAAATAGTCCCTAATGAGGCCAAGAGATACAAGAGATTTGAGGAAGGACTCAATGATAACATTAAAGTAATGATTACAGCCTTGGGGATTACAGAATTTGCCAAGTTAGTGGAAGCCACACTGAAGGTTGAAAAAGTTAGAATAAATGAGCAAAACAGAAGGGATAAATAGCAGAAAAGAGGTCAGGGTCAGACCAGTACATCTTCTTCCCCTAATAAGAAATTCAGAGGTTCGCCTACTCAGAGTTTCAGTAGAGCACCAAGTCAGGGTCAGTCACAGAGGCCCAAATCTCAGTTTGCACCGAGGAGAGGCCAGTCCACACCTTCAGTGGCTAGCTCTCCAGGGACAGGGTTCAGAGGACCAGCCCCAATAGTATCTGTTTCTTGCCCATATTGCTAATAATGGCATAAGGGGGAATGTTGGAGAATGATAAGTGCTTGTTTATGGTATGGGTCTACAGGCCACTTAATCCGAGATTGTCTGCGCAGAACTGCTACTTCTACTCCGATATCAGCTGTTAGGCCTGCCCCTCCAGCTCCAAGGGCTAGAAAGCCAGGTAAGGCTGAGGTAGCCGGTACTTCACAGAAACCTGTATCAGACTCTGTGGAGAGAGCAGAAGGTAGAAAACCAGCCAGAGCCTATGTTATAAGGGCATAAGAGGAATAGGATGCTCCAGATGTCATCAAGGCTACGTTCCTCCTCTATAATACTTTTGTGCATGCATTAGTGGATCCTGGATCTACTCATTCATATATTTGTATCAAGCTGCCCGTAGAAAAGGGAATACCAATAGAGGAAAGTGACTATGACATCCTGGTCACAAATCCGCTAGGCCACAGTGTGGTAGTAAACAAGGTATATAAGGGTTGTCCATTGAAGATTCAAGAGAAAGAGTTCTCAGCAGATTTAATCAAACTGCCTTTCCATGAGTTTGACATGATTTTGGGAATGGACTAGTTATCCCATCATCATGCAATGGTAGATTGTAAATTGAAGAGAATCTCTCTGAAAACTATTGAGAATGAAGAAATAACAGTTGTGGGTGAAAGGACAGATTTCTTATCCAATGTCATCTCAGCTACAGTTGCAAGGAGATGGATGAGAAAAGGGTGTGAAGCCTATCTGGCACACGTGGTTGACACTAGGTAGGGTAAATTTAACTTGTCTGACATACCCACAGTAAGGGATTTCTCTGAGGTATTTCCAGAGGAATTGCCTAGTTTGCCACTAGAAAGGGAAGTTGAATTTGCGATTGAGATTATGCCAGGTGTAGCTCCAATTTCAATTGCTCCGTATAGGATAGCACCTGTTGAATTAAAAGAGTTAAAAATCCAGCTGCAAGAATTATTAGACAAGGGGTTCATACGCCCTAGTGTGTTGCCGTGGGGAGCTCCAGTACTATTTGTAAAAAAGAAAGATGGGACACTGAGGTTATGTGTTGATTATCGACAGTTAAACAAAGTAACAGTGAAGAACAAGTATTCATTGCCTAGAATTGACGATCTGTTTGATCAGTTGAAGGGAGCCAATGTGTTTTCTAAGATTGATCTCCGATCAGGGTATCATCAGCTAAGGGTTAAGGATGCAGATGTGCCTAAGATTGCATTCAGTACCCGGTATGGGCATTATGAATTCCTAGTGATGCCATTTGTGTTAACAAACGCTTCAGCAGCATTCATGGACCTTAAGAGCTGTATCTTCCATCCATACTTAGATCGGTTCACAGTGGTCTTCATTGATGACATCCTGGTGTATTCCAAGGATAAAGTAGAACATGATGAGCATTTAAGAATTGTTCTGCAGACTCTAAACGAGAAGAAACTATATGCTAAATTGTCCAAATGTGAGTTGTGGTTGAATGAGATTGCTTTCCTTGGACATAAAGTATCAGCTGAAGGGATTGGAGTGGATCCTAAGAAGATTGAAGCAGTGATGGAATGGAAGCCTCCCAAAAATACAACTGAGATCAGAAGTTTCTTGGGGTTAACTGGATATTATAGAAGATTTGTAAAGGGATTTTCCCTGATAGCTGCTCTAATGACCAAATTACTGCACAAAAATATGAAATTTAACTGGAATGACAAGTGTCAAGCTAGTTTTGAGAGGCTAAAGGCTATATTGACAGAGGTACCAGTGTTAACATAACCAGTGTTGGCAAAGGACTTCGTAGTCTACAGTGATGCCTCACATAATGGGTTAGGGTGTGTACTCATGCAAGAAGGGAAAGTGGTCGCATATGCTTCCAGGCAGTTAAGGCCACATGAAAAGAATTACCCTACTTATGATTTGGAGTTAACAGCAATTATCTTTGCATTGAAGATATGGAGGCATTACTTGTATGGAGAAAAATGCTACATATACAAAAACCATAAGAGTCTGAAGTATTTGCCAACCCAGAAGGAACTTAATTTGAGACAGAGGCGATGGATTGAATTCCTGAAAGATTATGATTGTGTGATTGACTACCACCCTGGAAATGTAAACGTAGTCGCTGATGCCTTAAGCAGAAAATCTATTATAGCATTAAGATATCTGAATTCCCAACTATCCTTAACTCATGACGGAGTTATTTTGGCTGAGTTGTAAGTGAAGCCGAATCTGTTACAACAGATACAGGATGGGTAGAAGACAGATGAGAAATTAATGGCTGTTATGGGCAAAATCACTGAGGGAAAGGAAACTGAATATAAAGTGAAAGAAAATGGGTGCCTATACTATAAAAAAAGAGTATGTGTACCAGATGACAAAGAGTTGAAAACCAGTATTTTGAGAGAAGCACATAATAGTGTGTATGCTATGCACCCAGGAAGCACAAAAATGTACCATGACCTGAAACTTCAATACTGGTGGTCGGGTATGAAGAAGGACATAGCTGACTATGTAACTAGATGCTTGACATGTCAGCAAGTCAAAGCAGAACATCAAGTTGCATCAGGTTTGTTATAGCCTATAAACATACCTGAATGGAAATGTGACCGAGTCACTATGGACTTTGTTAGTGGTCTACCTCTCACTCAGAAGAAGCACGATGCAGTATGGATGATTGTAGATAGGTTGACCAAATCAGCACATTTTCTGCCAGTCAGAACTGATTACTCACTGGAAAAGCTAGTAGAATTGTACATCAGTGAGATAGTTAGACTACATGGAATTTCACTTTCCATCATATCTGATAGAGACCCGAGGTATACATCTAGATTTTGGAAGAAATTACAAGAATCCCTGGGCACACAAATCCATTTTAGTATGGCTTTTAATCATCAGACGGATGGACAGTCAGAAAGAATAATCCAAGTAAATTTTGAAGCTCATTTAGTTATTGCAAACAATAAATTTAATTGATAATGATAATAATAACCAAATATATGTGATAGGTCCTCAAGGATATGTTGAGTAGTTGTGTTATTGAGTTTGAGGGAAGCTGGGACAGATACCTTCCACTGGCAGAATTTGCATACAATAATAGCTATCAAGTTAGCATACAAATGGCACCCTATGAAGCACTGTATGGCAGAAAATGCAGAACACCTATATGTTGGACTGAATTGGGTGAAGATAAGCTAGTGGGGCCAGACCTGGTAAAACAGGCAGAGGAAAAGGTGAAACTGATAAAGGCCAATTTGAAAGTTGCCTCAGACTGACATAAATCTTATGCTGACTTGAAAAGAAAGGACATTGAGTATGAAGTTGGCGAGAAGGTATTTCTCAAAGTATCACCGTGAAAGAAAGTGTTGAGATTCGAGAAAAAGGGAAAATTAAGCCCTAGGTTTATTGGCCCATATGAAGTTATTGAACTTATGGGTCTAGTAGCCTATAGATTAGCCTTACCACCTGAGCTGGACAAGATACATAATGTATTCCATGTCTCGATGCTCAGAAGATACAGATCAGATCCTTCACATGTCATCTCAGCAGAAGAAATTGTTGTACAACCTGACCTGACATATGAAGAAGAACAGATTAAAATCTTGGCACGAGAGGTAAAAGAGCTCAGAAACATGACAATTCCACTAGTGAAAATCCTATGGAGGCACCACAACATGGGAGAGCGAGGAGACAATTAGGCAACAGTTCCCTCAGCTCTTCACATCAGCTAAATTTCGAGGATGAAATTTTTATTTAGAGGGGAAGAGTTGTAACATCCTCCCTGTATGTGTTCTGTATGTTCTGTTGCTGCAGTGACCTAATGTCAGTCCGGGCAAGTCAGGATGTCTGGAACTACATTTCGTTAATAGTAAACAGACATATAATGATGAAATAAATAAAAATAAAATACAAGAAAAATTAAAGAAAAATGAAAGAGAGAAAATGAAACTAGGTTAAACGAGCCTGCACCGTAGTGATGGGTGACCGCACTGGGAAGTTACGGCGAAGGCAATTGTCGACCCCACAACTACGGGAACCTTCGAGATTAAATTTTGAGACATAATTAAAGGTTTATTGAAATGTAATTGACACTAAAAATATCAAAGAAAAATTAATAAAGTAGCATAAAGAAAAATGAAAAATTGAAAAACAGACAAAAATCGGTGTTACCGAAAAATTAGGAATACAACGCGAAGAAGGGCATTTTGGTCATTTGACACCTAGAGTTACCTTTTGACCTCAATGTCCATTAAAAATAAATGATATTACACTTTGAAAATGTCATAAAAAATTTAATTGTAGCACATTATATTAATAGTAAAAGAAATAGGGCATAAAATTTAATTTATGAAACTTTAAATAATTAAACATTAAAATGGAACTTAGTGCTCCACTAACTTGAATCTTGGGACACCAATATAATCCTTGGGACAGCAGAAACCACTTCATCTTCAAACTTCCACAAACCATCCGAATTCCACCATGGAAGAACTCCATTGCCGTACCTTGCTCCACCTCTATGCAATCATGTTCTAGCCTTCCTTTCTCACCAGTGTCTTCATTAAAACTTATACATTCAACTTGAGGAAGTCATTGGCAGCAAGAAGAAAGGGATTTAGTGAGTTTTAGCAAGCTCCAAAAGAGGTAAGTGTCCAAATCCCCTCCCTTACTTTAGTAAACTTCATGTTTAGGTTGAGGTGAGTTGAATGGTGAAGAGAATGAAAGAATTTATTGAATAATGGAATTGTTCAATTTCAGCAGCTATGAGAACCTATGTTGCTTTAGTTTTTCTTACCTCTAATGGATGGAAAATAATTTTGATTTAGTCATTCTAAAGTTGTAGTAATTTAGTTCCCATGTATATGTACATTGAGTACTTGAATTTAAGGGTTTGGAAAGCAATTTGTATACCTTAGCAAACTGCCACTTTTGGCAGCCTTTAAATTCATGAATTAGTGTTTGGTTTCATGAATTTTCTTGATGAATTATGGTGAAGATGAATTGAGGGCAGTGTATGTGAATTAATGGTTGGGAAGTATATGTAATAGTTAAGTGATTTCATGTATATGTTATGTTGAATTTAACTTTGTGAATTAGGGTTGTATAATGTACATGGAGCACTTATATATTCTACCCAAATGGACATGATTGAGATATTATGAATGGTATAGAAGTGTTATGAATATATATTTTTAGTTTTGGGAGGATGAGAAGTGTCATTTGGAAGTGTTCTTTATTTGCAGATTGTGTATTGTGAAGGCAGTAGGTAAATTGAATCATAAGTGACAATTGGTGACCCCAATTGGTATGAGGCCGATGGGAGGTGAAACTAGACACAATTTAGGCCAACTTTCATGTAGAAGTGTTCCCAAAATTCTGCCTAGAAACTAACCTTAAAAATGACATAATCTGGAATTGGTAATGTGCAAGCCTAGATTTTTGACCATATGAGCAGTAGTCAATAAGATGACCATAACTCACTCAAAACAGATCCAAATGACCTGAAATTTTTATCATGGAAAGATTAGACACAGAGCAACAATTCTTATGAAGACACCAAAGCTCAAAAATGATCAGAACCAAGTCAAATTGCTTGCCCAAGTTAGGGTACCAAAACTGCCAGAACTGAATTTGACCTAAAATTGACCAAATTTTACACTAAAGATGCAATCTGTCCAGCTTTAGTAAATTGACCATATCTTGGTCTATATAACTCAGAATGACCTGAAATTTGTGCCAAAAGTTCAATAAGACATAGAGCTACAATTTTGCTTCTTTGACTAGGGGCTAAAAACCAAGAGAAGTAGGACATTAAGCTAGACCAATCTAGCACACTAAAACTGGAAATTTGACATTTACATGCAATGAAGCTTGAAGTAATTTGGCAATAAATGCCAACTTGTAAAAGGGGTAAATTGCACTATATTAGCAGCATATTGAATTACAAATTGTGACATATTGATACTAGAATCAACTTATCCATATTATCTAAAAAGGTTAACATTTACATTGACTTGTGAATTACATGATAACTAGTAAACTCAAAAATAAAGAATTAAATAATTAATTTGTAATGTGCCCTAGTTTGCCTAGTTGACTAGTTTGGATAGGTTGGCATGCCAATAGGATTCTGACAGCTGTTTTGTAAATGGCTTTATGCCATACTGTGTTTTTACGGCATATTATGCTGCACTGTGACTTTAATAGCCTATGGCTATACGGATAATGTTATTATATTTGGCTTATCACCGGATTGACTATATAGCTTTTTAGCTACACTGTTTGCACACTGGGAGACACTTTGTGACTGATGGTGTGACAGCCTGAGGTACTAGGTACCCAGTGCCAGTATATCCGTTTATCCAGTTTGGTCAATGTATAGGCTACACGGGCAGTTAATTTAAGCATTATTAAATTCAAATAGCCAAATTTAGTTTATTGACATACAACACCACAAAAAATTAGCAAAAAAGAAAGGTTAGCAAATAAAAGTAGAATCAATAACTGCAAAGAATATCGATGTCATAAATTCATAAACAATTCATTTATTATATTTTATTGTATATTTCTTTATATTTAACACCACTAAGCAGAATTCTTTAACGCGTAGGTATTGGAGACACAGCTGGGGAGCCCAGCAGACCTACGACCGGGTGAGGCATCAGATCTGCACAGGAGTCCAGAGTCATCTACACTACACTGCATACATGGTAGGACTTAGGATCTTGTGTAATGACTATCAGTTGTATTTTGACATTTTGTTATGTAATTTGTATATTCTAAAACTTTAAGGTTTGTGATAAATTATACATATTAAACTCCTATGGAGAGTGTTTGGATGAATATAAATTATGATGGATTGTATTTTGAAATTATGAAATTTTGAGACTAAAAAATTAGTTGGAAGGTTGAGATTATCATTTTGAACTGCTTTTAACAGGTTTAGAAGAACAGTTTATCCAAAACACAGACGGCACCTTGCTGGATTTTTATTACTATTTTTGAAATACTAATTTTATTAAAATATGAAAATAGAACTAATAGGTTATGAATATCACATAAAGACTTCTTAAATCAAATTGAGTTCAGAAAATAAGATAATCATAGACTAGGTGCTCCGGCACGCCGTGTAGCACACCTTGCTCAGCTACACTGTAGACGGGTGAGGGGTGTTACAATTTAGGTATACTATTCTTCATAGAATATGTTGCCCTATGTATTATGGTCACTCAAAATTTTTGGTTGTAATTTTTCAAGTCTTGTAGAGTTACTTATAGTCAAGTTATTGGACTGGACTCAAATGTCTTGTAGTAATAGGATTTCAATTAGGGCAGTAGTTTTGACCCAATATTTGAGCTTCTTACATTCATAAGGTGAGGAAGATGTCTAAAACAAAATTAAAGGTCTATTTCTTACCTTTCCAGAATGGTATGGTTCATTTTAATTGAAGACTTCTAGTGGGACATATGCTTAACAACTATTCTGGAGTTAGTGGTCATTTATACCATTTCCAGATTTGGTTTGCCAAATTAATAAAGTTCATTGGCCTAGTTCCCTTAATTTCTTGGTTTTGATCAAAATACCATTATTGTAGGCCTATGTCTTATTGAAATTTTGGCACTAGTTTTAGGGCATTTGGAGTTCTATGGACCAAGTTATGGCTTCTTTACCAAAACTGGTCAAGTGGTCTTTATTTAGCAATTCTGGGCAGTTTCAATTCTAGACAAATTTGGTGTCCCTATTTAGGCAAGCAAATTGACTTGGTTAATGGCATTTCTGGGCTTTGATGTCTTCACAAGAGTTGTAGCCCTATGTCTAAGCTTTCTAATGGTATAATTTTCAGGTCATTTGGACCTGTCCATAGGGAGATATGATCAATTGATTGATTACTGTTCATATGGTAAAAAAATTATGGGTTTCAAATTGCCAATCAGAATTAGGTCACTTTTTAAGTCACTTTTTGGACAAAATTTTGGTAAGGTTTTTACATGAAAGTTGGTCCAATTTAGGTCTAGTTTTACCTTCAATTGGCCTCAAACCAATTGGGGTCGTACAAGGTTAGTTATGGCTCAATTTACACACTATTTTAACAAACTCAACCTGCACAGAAAATTTGCACTTCTAATTGTCATTCCTCCTTCTCCCAAACTACAATTTTATACATAGCACTTCTAATTGTCATCAAATAAATCTCAATTGGTCATTTTACAATAGTTTACACAAGTCCTCAATATTCAATACACAACCCTAATTCATAAAGTCAAAATCAATAATATATATATATATATATATATATATGAAATCAATTAACTACTACATGAAATTTCTATTAACAATTTACTATGCACTTCTACTAATCCATCAACCCATAAATCAACATTGAATTTTATGGAATTGCCAGTCCCTTAAGTACCTCAAGGCTGCTGAATTGATCACTTTCCCTTAGGTCTTCAAAAATTGTTCAATTCCTAATTCAATTTAACCACTTCAAACATACAATTGCCATTAAGTCCTGTAGACACCATATTTTGGCCGACCTCCAAAGTCAAAGAACTTTAAAACTTTTCACTTTACTATCCGCTCTCAACTGATGTCCTTTGATCACAAATGGCTTTTTCGAGCTCACCGATTGCTCGACCATGAAACAAACCGATCTCACGCTTAAGTTAATTATTTTCCAATCTCTTATCAGAGGGGGTTCAAATCAATATTGGGTCTCCGGACCATCCAGTCATACCTACTGATGCTCCCAAATCTCTTTATACAAGTATTGTAAAACTTCATCCGACTAATGAGGTGATCGGGCTTCTCGTTTGAAGATCCCAGATATTCCTTAAAACAAAGTTAAGGTTGTTATCCTGTCTAATGACGATTCTGATCTTAAATGTGCAAGTCAATGTTAAGTCTTTCCGATTCTAATATTCTAAAGTTTTACCCAGTGTTTGGTCATGGCTTAGTCCGATCTCATGTTCGCGCATAATATTTTTCCAATCTCTTATGCTCTGATTAATGGTTGCTTTCAAGTTTAATGTTCAAATACATTCAATCAATTATATACTCAGACAAATTGGACGCTTTCCAATCTCATCAAAGAAATTGAACAAAAAGGGATTTCTATTCATTTCAAAGTAAAACATATACAAGTCATTCAGCAAGTGGATCACCCCCAGCCTGCTCCCTAGGTACATCATCTGCTCTCTGATTCTCTCTTTCTCTCTCTCTCTCTCTCTCTCTCTCTCTCTCTCTCTCTCTCCGGCTCCTCATCGCTCTCCTCTTCAGCCTCTGGAATGAGCTAGCTCATCCAAGAGAAGTCCTCCTTGGGATAACGCTTCCTCAGCTCAGCCAGGAGATCATTATGGGCATTCACATATGCCCCAGCCTCCTTCGTTGTGCTTTCCTCTTCTTTGGCCTGGAGCTCCTTATCTTTGGCTTAGAGCTCCTCATCCTTGGCTCAGATCTCTTCCTCCTTTGCCCAAAGTTCCTCATTGAAACGAGCAAGTTCAGCAGATCGACAGCCCAGGAGTCTTCAAGTTCCCGCTCCACCTCTGCTATCCTCTCTTCGTAATGCTTCATCCGATCTTCCATTCTGGTGATGTAGTCATTAGCAGAGGAGAGTTGAGCTTGTGCAGCCGAGACATCCTAGATCGCCTTAAGAATCTCCCTCCTTAAAGCGTGGGCTTTCTCTCGGATCACATGTTGATTGGCAATAGCCTCCAAGCCCAAGCTCATTGTTTGAGTTAGAATATCGTTGATGCTCTCCTCTGCCAATCTGTTCCGATCTTCTTGGAAGCAGATAGAGGCACCCATGACTTTGGCTAACTCGGGGTTCCCTCGGGTGGAACGATTCCTTTTTAGTGATTGGATCAAGATTTGAGTGCCCCGAGAAAGCGTCCTGACAATAGGACCAGAAGACTCCCCTTCCACATTAGAAGAGATCAGAAGAGGCGGGGAAGGTGGAAGTTCGATCTACTGAGGAAGAGGAACGACGACCTCTACTTTTGGGATTGCTTGCTCCTGAGGTGGGGGAGGAGAGCTCGGCACCTCTACCAATTCATACTGAGGAGTCTGAGCAGTAGCAACGGTGGCCTCCTTCATTGCCCGCACTTTTTGAGAGACCTCCCTCTTTCGCTTGCGATTCTCCTTAAAAGTGTCGCCATCTGCCATACCTGTACAAAGAAGAAGTCAATGAGTTCACTAACATTCAGAGGCCAGAGATATGGATTGTACCAGGACCAAGGTCAGAAAGCTGAAACTCATAGTCTTCATCGGTGATCAGCCGCATCATCCAATACTTCAGTTCGGCCATAACTGCGTCTAAGCAAGAGAATTTTTAGGTGGACGCCTGAGACTTCAACTCTCTCACCATGGCATCTTCGTCCTTATTTAAGGTGATCTTCTTCGGGATCAGAGCGACCAGGTGTTGCAAACTCCGTGGGATGCCCTCAAAGCCGTTCGAAATCTTGCTCCTCAATATTAAAAAAACAGTCCTTCCAATTCTTCATTGAAGAAGGGAGATCGGCAAAAAGTGAGCAGTTCGGCTTAGCCTGAAAGAACCAAAACTCATCATCCTTCCTTCGAGCAAGCCTATGTAGTTGGCAAAAACTTTAGCCGTGGGTTCCAATCCCTTAGCTCGGCAGAGGCCCTAGAAAGCTATTAAAGTCCGCTAAGAGTTCGGATGCACTTGAGCTACCGAGATGTGGTGGAGCTTTAGGATGGCCTTGTAAAACTCATCCAAAGGAAAACGGAGTCTGGCCTTAAGCTGTTCTTTGTATACTACGAGGAGATCGCCTTCATCAAAGAAGTGATTGGCCCGAAGGTCGCCATGGCACTTGATCAGCTCAAAAGAGTCGATCTGCAGATTGTACTCTTGGCTTATAGATTGAAGATCGATCTCTCTCAGGACCGAAGGCAATTCATCAACTGACAGGTTTTCTCTTCTGGAAGACGCTCCTCGCCTTAGTCTGGCAGCCGGACTAGTGACCGGAACGATGGATGTACTGGGGCGTCCACTTGGTCCTGTTGCATCGCCTTCTTCTGAGGTCCATGAAATATGGACGGAAGATGGGCTCGCAGCTCTCTGACCCTCAATGCTACTCATTTTTGAAAAAACAAAGAAATTAACCAAGAAAAGAAATTAAAACCCTTACCGGAGTGTGATCGGCGCCTAAAAACTTGAGAAAACGAGAGAAAATGCTGAAATTGCTAGGGAAGCTCTAAAAATGACATAAGGAAACAATTGACTCACCTCTCCTCTATTTATACCTATCTGAGCATTAAATGCTCACGAATTCCCAAGCGATGCATCGATTAGCAGAATCGGGCCGCTTCTTTGACACGTCGCAAGAAGGTTCCAGAAACATAATAAAAATCAGATAAGTGAGATCGGTTAAATTAAGGTCATCAAATTGAATAAATTTCCAAACCTACGGATCGCCGAAAGATGATCCGTCCAGGGATCAGATCGGACACACATATCAGGGATTAGAAAATAACTAATGCAATAATAAAACCAAAACATTTAAATAAAAAATTCATTTCATTTCCAAAAGATTGGATTACATCATTTAGGCGATCTCTAAAGATCGGATTACATCATTTGGGCGATCTCTAAAGATTAGCACTACATCCTACCTAGCTTAAGACTACTCCAAGGTTCAAAAGTAGGCCTATGTCAAAGCCTAGTCTTGTGGCTGAATCAAAAGATGTGTTTGATCAGAAAGCAGCTGCAAATGTTGGATAGATGTGCAGCTTAGATGGGGTGACTATGACTCTCATGATATTGAGCGGAGTCATCGCTGATGTCATCAATCAGAACGGAGCTGCAGTCGGGATGCCCGATGTGGATAGGAGCCAAATGAACTTCAAGAGGCGGTCACCAACATTAAGATTGAAATTAGCAGTCCTCTTGCCCGAGATCGCTCCACCGATTTTACCGATAGACTAATTCGAGATCGGCACGATCGTCACTTTTGATCTTGATTGGTAAATTAGTCTAGTTACCTCACTGTCATCAGATAATGTCCTCATGGTTCTCCGATCTCCAGGGTCATATATTTTCAAGTGAAGGGCGAAGAAAACAGTCGAAAAAAGATCAAAAGAGGCCACCATAATCAGAATTATTACCAGAGAAACTAGAATTGGAGCACTGAAAAGCTGAAGGAGGAAAATTGAAGTGTGAAAGGGATTCCCCGTAGGTGCATATATATAGGGCCTGGGCATTTATTGCATACAAAAATCGAAGTGGATGCATCGGTAACTGAAGAATTAATTCCTTTGACCAAAGCAAGTCAGATAAAGAGGAAAAATCTAGAACGGGAGAGATCGAGAAATGAGGGGAGACTCGATACGAAAGAGATCGAAAGAGGAGAGGATCATAATAGGGAGATCAAAAGAAAATAGAGATTGGAAAGCACTGAGAGATTAAACAACTTTCAATCAACTCTCTTCATCATTAGAGCTGAGTTAGTTAAAGAATTGTAGGCATGATCAAATCCTCACCACACACCTCATCTGTAGAAACGCCCACTTAGCTGACAGACACCAAAACAGTTATGGCAGTCCTGTACATCTCGATCTCCATCGTCGATCATAATCGTAAGGATGGATCTGGAGCCCTCGGATCAAAAAGCAGATGATAGGTTAAGTGCTTTTTATTCCCAACCTTCAGATCCATCTTGTAAGGCAAGACCCTAAGCCATTGGATTAAAAGAAGAAAGGACAGATATTTTGAATGGGATCTCGGCCCTCCATTTTGATTCTCTTTAATCTTCAAATGTCATATTATATCCTTTTGAATCTAAACCCTCTGTCTCCCCTGGTAAGATCATGACCCTTCATTATGGGCACCCGTTCCCTATAACTATCTGCATGTAATACTTTAGAGGGGACGAACAAAAAAAGGTGTTGGTGATTATAGTGGAAAGACTCTGAAATTTGATTCAGTCTTACTACTTTGCCATTCTGAGCTTTCGTAGTGTTGAGAAACTTTGGAAACCAGTTTTCTTAAGTATCTTCATAAAAGGAGTTCTAAACCCTGAAATTTTCATTTTCTGTGCCTGTTCATTACTCTGTAAGACCATTTTTATTCAGTTCCATCCTCACCGCCCTAATATTAGTACATTACTCTCCAAGCTCAACTTCATTCCGACCTAGTTCCCGTTACTTTGAGTAAATACTAGTCTTTCGGTTGTCAGCTTTCACCTCTGCAAGATTTGTCGATTCCGGAGCCATTCCGTCTGTCTCCTCAACTTCCCATAGGTAAGCGTCTAAACTATTATTTTGTCGAATATCCTTCTTTATTTTCTCTAGCTTTCTTTTGAAACTTCTATATTCAATTGCACTAAAATCTCAAAATAGATTGTCCAGGCCAATAGATATTTCCTGTGTCTTCTTTTATTCCATTTGCAAATTTCATTTATCATCATTTAGTTTTCATTTACTTCCAGAGTAGACGTCTAACTCACAGGCAACTTATAAATACTCAAAAGAACGTAGGTAGGGGTATTTTGATATGAGAGTTTTCGATCAAATAAAAATGACAAAAGGATAGGTGTAACAAAAGGTCGAATGGTAGGTCAAACAAATAAGTTATGAGGTCGGGCTACAAAACGAACCCAGGTGATAACATAATAGAGTGGCAATCGAGATAGGATCGGATCCCAGATTAGTGATTAAAAGAGAACAGATATCGCCAATCAAAGAGCTTTGATAAGGTGATCCCATTAGGGATCGATGAAGAAGTTCGGTCTTGCATCCACTCTCTAGTTATAAGGCTTAGTGGGTTTGGGAAAAGATTTGTACGGGTTTCTTGCTCCCTCGGTCACCAGAATCCTTAGTTCAAAGTTCTTACGATATGTAATTCTAACGAATACTTTAAGAGATCGGGGGAGAGTTCTTACCCGATTCTCAACCAAAATCCTAAAATATGTGGAGATCGGGGGAGAGTTCTTATCCGATATCCTTCACTTAAAACTTTAAACCGAATACTCTAAGAGATCGGGGGAGAGTTCTTACCCGATTCTCGTCCAAAATGTTAATAAAATATGTGGAGATCGGAGGAGAGTTCTTATCCGAGATCCTTCACTCAAACTTTAAACAGAATACTTTAAGAGATCGGGGGAAAGTTCTTACCCAATTCTCAGCCTAAAATCTTAATAAAATATGTGGAGATCGGAGGGAGTTCTTATTCGAAATCTCCCGCTCAAACTCTTAACAAAATACATCAAGGGATCAGGAGAAATTTCTTACCCGGATTCCCTTAACTAAAATCCAAATTAAAATATCACAACTTCACTATGCAAAGTAATCCCTAAATAAAAATCTGTTACAGGACTCCTACTCACTAAGGGTCCTCTCAAGTACTAGTGTTCTCGGGTAGCCTTGATAGTAAAATATTAAATATTCCTTTTATCCATACGAAGGACTAACATCATCACTCCAACCCCCCTAATTGCCAATTTTAATTTATGAAGAGGTTAAAGTTAAATCTACTTACCCTCATTGAGGGACGAGGTGGGGTGCCTAACACCTTCCCCACCCGTATACAGACCCCGAACCTAGAATCTCTGTTTTCGAAGTGGTTTCTTTTTAATTTACCTTTACAAATGGTTTTCTTTAATTTTCCTCAAAATTAAAGTGGTGACTCCTCACTTTACTCACTTCGGTGAGAGTTCGTCCAGGTGACTGCAAAAACTCTTGCGATAGCTTGGCTACTCCACTGGGGACTTTATTTTTAACCCTGATTTAGAGGTTGAAAAACAGATTTAATTTTATGCTCATATAAATTAAAACTGTAATTAGGGGGTTTAACTTACAAAATTTGAAAGTCTTGATATATTAATTATTATTATTCTTTCTAACCATTTTGCTTACTTTGGTTGTCTTATTTCCCACAGTAATTTCCATCTAAAACTCCCCCCGTACAGCGAAGAGGTAAATATGTCCCTTCACACACTGATCACTTACACAACATCCTCACTGTCACACCCTACTCCCCTGTAAGATGTAACATGATCCCGTAGTGCACCTAATGAATTACCGTACTTCGCCTACCGATAACCCATTAGATATACTACAAGGGATTTTAAAACAATTTTCATGAAATTTAAATCATTGATTAAAATCTACTGTGTTTTGAGAAAATAGTTCTTCAAACCTGAAAAGGAAAACACTCCCAATATGTTTTCTCAAATACAACTCTAATAACTTCATTTCAACTCACAATTCAAATCTCAATAATCAAATCAATTCATTTTCAAACCAACCCCATCATAAAGAACTTTTCATTGATTACAAGACTCAACATTTATATCACAATAATTTACATTTAATTACATACCAAAATATTTTACAAGAGTTTTTATACAACTGCTCAAATAATTTACATACATATTATCACATACATACATCAAAACCTATGTATATGGGCATACCTATGATATACCTGGAGCTAATATGAATGTGTCTTCAAAGAAGCTTACTCAATTGCTCTATGCTCTTTTCACCTGCGACAGCATACAAAACTATCGCTGAGTGGTGAACTCAGTGGTGCACAACTATAATTTAAAACATAGCACAATATACCTTAACAAAAATTATAGCAAATAATTTGAAAATCTGGATACTCATCAAATTCCAAAACTCAAAATATTCATTGCCAATAATATAAATCATTTGTATAAAATGACTTTGATCACGAAATTCAATTTATCAAATCATAACTAACCATTTAAGGTAATTCCAACAATTTATTGGAAATAAGATTAATTCCAACAAAATCAATTATACATAAATCATAATTGAAATCACAATTCTTTACTATTCAAAAACCATTCTTTATCTCAAAAACCATTCTTTATCTCAAAAGCCATTCTTTATCTCAAAAACCATTCTTTATCTCAAAAACCATTCTTTATCTCACTAACTATGCAAGACTAATCTGAAAGGGCCATCTTCGGGGTGATTCTAACTCCCTATGGTCAGAGAGGTCGAATCGGATTCTAACTCCCTATGGTCGGGGAGGTCGAATCATCGTGCACAGTACACATCACAATAATGAAACTTCCGAAAGGACCATAACATAAAAACTTAAATCTAACCTCTAATAAGAGGAGAATCTAAGCCTGTGCATGTACCATGGTAATCAAAACACAACTAACTCCATTGTCTTCTCAACAAATGAGAGAGACGGGTAATAACCTATTCAAGCATCTATAGTGAGATATAAAACAATATCACAATCCTTTTAGTGAGCATAAATCACAATACAATTCGATTCAAAGTCAATTCCAATATTCAATAATTTTTATGCTCATCACAATTCAAATCATAAATTTGCATTTTTCCATGCAAATTGTCCATCACAATTCAAAACATGTTCTATCACAATTTTCCAAAACATAATTTATTCA
This sequence comes from Hevea brasiliensis, assembly GCF_030052815.1. NCBI lineage: Eukaryota > Viridiplantae > Streptophyta > Magnoliopsida > Malpighiales > Euphorbiaceae > Hevea > Hevea brasiliensis. The sequence goes on along the minus strand of NC_079495.1, from coordinate 49,427,203 downwards.
ATCCACAACAATGCTTAATACTTGTGGAAATACCATTTCACAAAGCTAAATTCATACATACTATAACAATTTCAATAATCATTGAAGTAAATCCAATGCTTGTTAAACATAATACATAAGAAAATTATGTCATTTAATCATATGAAATATTCAGAACAAAATCAGTTAAAAACTAGTTATGCACAAACCTGATTTGAGTCGCCCCTAGGCCTTGACTCAATGTTCCTTATGCTTCCCAATATCCTTTTCAACTGAAACACACAATTTAAAGTGTTTCAGTACTCAGTTAAATTGTTTCTAACATTAAAATCCAATATCTAAATTTTCTTGATATTATTCCCTTCAATTCATTTCATTAGTCAACCTATAATGTTGACCTTTAATGCACTCTAGGTGAATTAATTTTAATGTTCCCAATTTGTCACATGTTAGAGCCCTTTAGTATTGTTATATATTATGAATTTCATTTTCAAGTGTATTGCATTTTATTGCAATTTACCGGATTTCGGTATACTATTTTGACCTAGCCGGACGACCTAGTTCCCTCAGTTTTCGGGTTTTGGTCCAAACTACAAACTTATAGGTCTATGTATTATTGCACGCAGGGCAAAATTTTAGGTCATTCTGAGTTGTGTAGACCAAGATATGGTTAATTTACCAATGCTGCACAGAATGCACTAAAATGGTAGGCTTAGGTGATTTTTAAGTCACTTTTGGTTCGGCCAGTTTTGGTACCTGAACTTATGCAAGCTATTTGGCTTGGTTCTGGCCATTTACGGGCTTTGGTGTCTTCATAAGAATTGTAGATCTATGTCTAAAATATTTATGGTAAAAATTTTAGGTCAATTGGACCTGTTTTGAGTGAGTTATGGCCAAAACACTAACTACTGCACAAATGGTCAATTTTCAGGCTTTCAAGTCACTAATCCGGATTTGGTCATTTTTCAAGTCACCTTCTAGGAAGAATTTAGGTAAGCTTCCTTCATGAAAGTTGACACTTTTTGTGCCTAGTTTCACCTCCAATTGGTCTCATACCAATTGGAGTCACACACTTAAGGTTCTAAGCTAAAATGTACACTACCCTATTACACATTGTTCATCACTTACCAATTACACATTCTATACTTACCAAGTTAACCTTTCATGCCAATTCTGATTTGTACCATACCATTAACACACATTACATCACATTTTGGTCATTTTGGGCAGCTTGTAACCATTCTCAATATACACATTATAACTCAGAATTTTGAAAGTCCAATTACAACAATTTAACCACATGAACATACCTCATTTACATGTCTAAATCCAAACAATTATACACATACACATGCTGCTACCATAAGCACCATAATTCAACAAACCATTCCATGAAACTATCCATTTCTAACCACACTTTAAAGTTGCCGAATTACCCCATTGAACATATGTAACATCCTCACTTTAGCTAGTCCGTACAGTCTACTGTTCCGGTGACCAATGTCGGTCCGGGTAGCTAGAATATTTGAAATTTTAAATAGACTAGAGTGAGGAGTTATAAAGAAATTAAATAAAGCTCATAACAATCAAGGAAAAATTTTTAGAAACGAAATACACTAAGGTTAAACGAGCCGAAACCCCAGAGATGAGTAACCTGAAGGGGAAGTAACGGTGAAGGCCGTTAGCAACCCTAGACCCGGGGGAAAAATTATAAAATAATTTTTGGAACTCCAAAGAAGGGTCATTGAGGTTCTTATGGCATTAGAATGCCAAGAAAATACATAGAAAAATTTTTCAATCGGTACAGACAATTTTGGCTCGTTAAGCCAAACGGAGGGCATTTTGGTCATTTCATCTTCAGAGATAATTTTTGGCCAACTTGTCCAGTTAAATAAATAATTTATATAACATAAAATATGAATAAATATTGTTAAAAATTTAATTGAAATTAAATAGACAAAAAAAGGAGAGAAAATGAAAGAAAATAGAATTATGACATCATGATGATGTCAATAAAATTCTCCTAACCAATCCAATGTTGACACATGGCATAAGTTTACTTAAAAGAGACAAAATGGGCTGAAAAATGAAAAAAAATCAGAACTCTCTTCTCCATTCTTCTTCTTGCCGTCACCCCTCCTTCCATAACCACCATTACCAAGCTTTTGAAAGCTTGATTTCCCTAGCTATTACCCAACTAAACCCTATATTCCCAACACAAAAAAGTGTTCTTACATCTTGGCAAGTCTTTTGGGAGCAAAAAGAAAAGGAAAACAATAACTCTAGCAAGTGGGAAATCTCACTCCATTAGAGGTTAGTGACCTAACCTTGGTTTTCACTTTAAATTCATGTTTAAGGACTATGAATGAGTATAAATTACAAAGAAATTTATGAAATACCATTTGTATGCCATCCCTAAATTTCGGCAGCCTTAGTTAGGGTATGAATGTGATGATTTTTATGGAGCTAATATGCTAGTATGGCTGCCCTCAATATGTATCTCTTGAGTGAAGTGATGAAATGCAAATGATAATGCATGGTTGATAATGTTTGAGTTAGGGTTTGGGGTGAAAAATGAGACTTTGATCATGTGATGATGAAAGTAGATTTTAATGGTCAATTAGTGACCATTTGGTTCTATTTGAATAAAAAATGAAGTGGATTGTGTAGTGGGATTTGAGTTTGGTGTGGCTGCCCTTGGTGACCTGTAGGATTGGGTATGAGTCCAGCAGGTTTGGGCAGCAATAACTTGAATTGTAGAGGTTCAATTGGTGTAAGGCCAATTGTACATGAAACTAGACACATAATGGCACAACTTTGGTGAAGAAACCATGCCCATAAAACCAAACCAAGTTGACCAAAAGATTGCCCTAATCCGGGTGACCTGCATTCTGCCTAGGCAAAATGACCAAATGAACAGTGTTTAGTCATTTGGCCATAACTCAGTGTAGAAAGATCCAATTGACCTGAAATTTTACCAGAAATAAGTTGAGATATAGACCTACAACTTTCATGAAGAAACATAATCCAAATTATGACCACAACATATTCAAAAAGTGAGTTGCAATCACTACTCCTAACACTGTTGATTTGGTTAGTCCAGAAATTCTAGAAAAATTTCAATCCTGTCAGTTGTGGTTTTTGGGCTATAACTTGAGCTACAAAACTCCAAATGGAGTGATTTAAAAAAAGAAATGCAACTAGACAAAATAAGGAACAACTTTCATGTTGATCATTTTGCCAAATTCCCACTGCAAAAATGACTAATGAAATAGTAAACACAAAGCTTGAAAACTGAAAATTCTGTACAATTAACATTAAGCTTAGCAATGGTATTGGCAACCAATACCAACAATTTTAGAATGCAAAATGTGGTATGTTGGGAGTATTAGAACCAATGTACCTATTGTCTATGCAAAAGTCAAGATTTTAGTTGACTAATGAAATGAATAGAAATACCAAAACTTGAATTTCAAAAATTGTGAAACTTAAAAGTGTAAAATGCCCTAGTATACTTAGCAAGATTGGTTTGGATAGGTTGGCATGCCAATAGGGCTCTGTTAGCAGTACTGCATATGGTTTCACGCCATTCTGTGTTTCATGGCTTCCCATGCCATTCTATGACATAATAGCCTCTAGCTATGTTATTTGAGTTGTTACACTCGGGTTTTATCCCTGATGATTATTAAAGCTTATTAGTTGTTCTGTTGCACACTGGGAGACACAATGTGGCCGATGGTGTGATGCTCCGAGGTACTTAGTACCCAGTGCCAGTTTACCCATTTATCCAATCCAGTCAACTAATATGGGTTACTCGGGCAATGATAATAAATTTTATCAAATTTTAATCGAATAATACTGCAATAATATCAGAAATTAAGTCTACCTAAAAATGTAATCATACATTCAGCATACTTATTTTATTTTATATTGTCACCACTAGACAGAATTGCTTAGCGAGTCGCTTTTGCCATGCATAGGTACTGGAGACCGAGCTGGGGAGCCCAGTAGACATCAAACCGGGTGAACTTTCAAACCTGCATCCGGAGTCCAGAGTCACCTCACATCTGCAGTGCACTTGATAGAACATTAGGACTTTGGGTAGCATTTTGTATTTTGCATTTTGTATTAGTTTTGGATTGTAACTATAAACTTTTGAAATTATTTGATAATGTAAATATGTGAAATTTCATGTTATTGAAATTTTCTGTATATTATATTGAAAAATGAAATGTTGAGAAATATTTATGAATATGCTTCCAGTGATGATGTGAACAGAAAAGAAAAATTTCTGAAAATAGTATTGAGATTTTGAGATTGAGTTGAGATATCTGTGTATAATGGAGTCTGGATTTGGAAATTATATTGGAAGTGTTTTTTTAATAGGTTTAGAAGAACTGTTTTTCCAATTTACAGCCGGCACTCTGCCGAATTTTCTATAAAAATTTCGAAAAAATTCAGATTTATCAAAAATTATAAATAAATGAATTAAAAAGGGATAAATTGTAATTAAAATATGAATTGGTGCTCTGGCACACTGAGTGGCATAACTTGCTCGGCTACACTGTAGACGGGTAAGGGGTGTCACATTTAGTGGTATCAGAGCCTGGTTTAGGCATTTCTGGGCCTAGATAGAGTGTATACCATTGCATTGCATTTGTAAGTATTGAGGTGACACTGATGCAGATCTGTTCATTTTCTTATTTTGAATAGGATATGGATCCTGCTTCTCAAAGAGCAGTTGATGAAGAGTTGGAGAGTCGTGCTCCACCAAGGGCTGAATCTGGGGGCAGGGGAGAATCTGCTCCACCAGCAGCTGAAGCACCTGCCCAACCTCAGTTTGCGCTATTTCAGCAAATGATTGAATTCTACCGGCAAATGATGGGGGCAATTCCACCACCATAACCACAGCCACAACCTCCACCAGCACCACAAAAGTTTCATTTGGAGAAACTGCAAAAACATGGGGCTGTGGATTTCTTTGGAAAGAGGGAGGATGATCCCATGACCGCAGAAAACTGGTTGGATAGAACCATCAGAGTGCTGAAATAGCTTAATTGCACCCCCGAGTAGAACCAGGAGGGTTTGGATTTGGAAATTATATTTGAAGTGTTTTTTAACAGTTCGTAAGAACTGCTTTTTCCACTTACAATGCAAGATCACGGATTTTCTTTAAAAATTTCGAAAAAATTCAGATTTATCAAAAATTGTAAATAAATGAATTAAAAAGGGATAAATTGTAATTAAAATATGAATTGGTGCTCTGGCACACTGAGTGGCATAACTTGCTTGGCTACACTGTAGACGGGTAAGGGGTGTCACAACGTATCTCCTTCAAATTGTTTCAAACCATAATTTAAATTTCTCAATTTCAATCAATTCAATTCCTATCACTTCCCATACATATATCCATATCAAACATCATTTTTAAACTCATCTACATCATTTAAACAAATTAAAATCCCATGAATTTCTTGGCTGCCGAAATGAAGGGCTCACCAAATATATATTAATTTATTCAATTTCTTCACAAATCAACTCACCCAAAGCTTAAAATAAGATCTAATGAAAGAAAATGGGGAGATTAAGCACTAACCTTAATTCAAGAACTTCCCAAGCTTGTGAAACTTCAAAAGTTTCCTTTCTTTTTGCTGCCCATAGCTTTCCCATAATGTGAGGACCAATTTTAATGAAGGGAGTCTTGAGTTTTAAATTGAAAATGATAAGTTTGGTGAGCTTGCATGGAACTCATCCATAGAGGAAAGGAAGAGCTCCATTTCGGCCATTTGAGAGAATTGGAGAAGATGAAGTGAGTTAGTGGATTGTTCCTTGTCATCTTATGTGTCTTATATGCCCACTAACTTAGGTTTATTATTATTATAATTCAAAGTTTCAATATTTGCAAATTAATCCCCCACTTTTCCTTTAATTGCATTTCATATTTAATTTCATTTTTCATAGGATTTTCAAAATTTAATACTACTTTTTTTTAATGGACATTTAGGTCAAAAGTCCACTCTAGGTGTCAAATGACCAAAATACCCTTCTTCGGGTTAAATTCAGACTTTTTCAGTGCTACCGATTTGCTCCTTATACCGCCGATCCCTTAAATTTTCATTTTTGTTTATATTGACTTACTAAATTTTCTTTGACATTTCCAATGTCAATTACACCTCAGTAGACCTTTAATTATGTCTCGAAAATATTTTCCTAGGTTCCCCGCAGTCCAGGGCTAGTCAACGGTCCTTACCGTAACTTCCCAGTGCGGTTACCCATCACTACGGGTTTGGCTCATTTAACTTAGTCACATTTTATCTCTTTTATTTTTTTAAAATTTTTCTCATTACATATTTCATTATTTTATGCTTCCTCACTGTCAATTAAGTGTAGTTCCAGACATTCCAACTTTTCGGGGTAGGCATTAGCCATCGAAACAGTAAGACTTACTACCGAACATAGGGGTGTTACACTCACACACTTCAGCCCTATACCCGGGCTTTCTTACCCTTTTAAGAAGTAGGAGGGAGTTATGTAGCAGTACCCATGGGTTTTACCCGGTTAGTATCCGTGAAGGCTTCTGCTCAGATTGGAACTTGTTCCATCTACTGTGATACCCGTGGAATTTTCCCATTAGTATCGTGGTGGTGGAATGGGGCTCGACTATTTACAGTAGGGACAATTTGGGAACTTGTGGCTTTTAGAAAATTAAACCTTGAGCTAAACTATCATAGTAGCTAGAAGCCGTAGCGAACTACCTTGTAAGATAGAACTATTCAATTACCCGGTACTAGGGCTCTCCCTATTTTAGGACAAAAGGGACATACTTGCTTTTACCTTACTCTATTTGTATTTTTAATTTTTTTTTAGAAAGGGTAATTTTCAATCATACTATTAGAATGATCTAAACACCTTGCTACTTTGACAGGTGTATGGATGTTACCACACTACCAGTATAATTCAAAATTACCTGAATTTATTCTGCTAACAAATTTTCTCCACTGAAGTTGTGAATTGGAATCTGCAAAGGGTAAAACAGAAACTTTAATATGACATCCTTGATTCAGTCAACAGAAGGAGTTCCAAGGTAGGAACAGAATGCTAGACAATGGTCCAAATAGCTTCATAGTTCAGAATCCCCACAGATTGATGACATAGGGCAGACATCGCCCCATTACCTCCATTCGATCCAAGCAAGTTTGAGGTTAGAACGACCGATCTTGAGGATCTATCCAGTAGTTGGAAATCACTTCCCGATCATGTCAAGGCAAAGTTTGAGGAAAAGTATGGAAGGATTACAACTTTGATACAGGTTAGAATACAAGTTCTGGCGTTAAAAGCCATGCTATCAACTTGGAATCCCAAGTATGGGGTGTTCTCCTTCAACGACATAGATACAACTCCCACTATAGAAGAATATCAGGCGCTACTGGAAATCCCTTATGTGGCATAGAATCAGATCTACCTACACCTCGAGCATAGACAAACTTGGAAACAGTTTGCGCATATGCTTGGAATTCCTACAGAGGAAGCAAAAGTGAAAGAAACCGTCAAGGGAAGCACACATAGGTGGTATTGGACTTACATCAAGAAATATTTGGATCTGTACATTCAAAATAGGCAATGGGAACAGGTTTCGTTGACACTAGCTTTGGGGATTTATGGCCTGATCTTATTTCCCAGACCTTTGGGAGTCATAACTCACAGCGTCACAAAGATGTTTTGGGCAGTATAGAAGCAAAATGTCAACCCAATACCTATAATCCTTGCAGAGACCCTTTTGACCCTAACCTATTGCCGACAATAAGGTAAGGGAACCATCAAGCGCTGTTTCCAATTGCTACATCTTTGGATCCTCAGCCACATCTGTCCTTTGGAAACTAAGGGATTAACTTGGTATCCTAACCAGCCGCTCATTGAAAAAATGGCTAGATTGACAGTAAGTCCAAAGAATGAACTGCAATGGTAAGAGCAGATTCTAAGCTTCAACAGTCACAAGTACTGCTGGAGGAAGTTATGGTCTGTGGGTCAGCCTATTTTGTCCAGTACAAGGGACAATCATTTAGTACCTTTGATTGGATTGATCGGATATACAAGTTACATCCCAGCTTTGGTAATGAGGCAATTTGGTTCAACCCAGCTTGTGCCCAATGTTGAAGTGCTTCATCAAGCTCATTTTTATCATGAACTCGGCAAAGAGGAAGAACTGAAATTATTTCGCAAGTCCTGAGAAAAGGTCACCATGATTGAACGGTCACCTAAAGGGCCAAGTACCACAGAAGATTACCTCAGATGGAGGGCAAGTAGAGATCAGGGATACCCAATTTCCAAATCAGCTAAACCAAAGTGCAACATGCCCCGTTGGGAAGTGCTTTCAAAAGAAGTTAATGTCGAATTGGTCAGCTCTCTACAGAGTTCGAATGCAGAGAACTAGCAACTACAAGAACGGATAAGGCAGTTGGAAGACCTACAGCAAATCCTGAAAAAGGAGGTGAAAAGGCTCAGGGAAGAAGTGACTACAGAAAAAGCGGAATTTGGGGAACAAGAAACACGGTGGGAAAAAGAAAAGATCTCCCTCCAAGGTGTAATAAGAGATGCAGGAGTCCAGAATGGCAAGTTGCAGGAGTATAAACAAGAAAGCAAAAAAGAAGAGACTTGAACTAAAGGAGCAGGCACAGCTTATCAATGATATTTTGATAGAGTGTGCTAAAAAAAGAAAAGAAAAAGAAAGGCAAGTAACCCTTCATCAAGAGCTGAGAGAAAATGTTGACCAGCTAGAAAGAATAATAGTATAAGGGAAACAAGAGCTCCTACCCGAATCTGAATATGCCTTGAGGACATTCAACCCCGTCAGACAAGAAGAAAGACTTTATGAGTACCTCAAAAAATGTCATTGTATTTTAAAGAGTCTCCCTGAGCCTAGGCAATTTTAAAAGAATGCTATGTATGAACTGTCTGATTAATGAATCACTTTGGACCATTGTTTAGCAAAATATGAATGAATAGTATAACTCTCGTAGGAACTATCCTCACTAAGGTTGTACAAAAAGACGAATGCGTCACATGGACAAGTATCATGGACACATATACGATCCCGTCATTCATTGTTGGACTATCGAGTGATGCCATGATAAAGTTAACACAATTCGCCTTTTGCAGACTCCATTTTGGTAGTTATTCGCCCCTGTGTCCTTTGTCCAGTTAGGACCTTTAATGCTAACAGAATTTAAAACTGATTTAAAATTCTTCCCACAAGAAATCAACATTGCTCAAAGCAAAGCAAGCCTGACCAAAAAAGCAGTTCAACCAAGACGAGTGTACTTAACAAGGTCTCGAACAAATAAGATAATGGAAGACCAAGAACAAGTCCAGAACCTACAGAGACAAGTTTCCAAATTGAGGGACCAAGTCTCAGAGCTCATGAAATTGATGAAAGAGATATCCCAAAATAGACCGGCATCAGAACCAAATTTACCACTACCTCCCCCACTCCCTATAACGGTTGATTCCCATTAAGCTTCAACCTCTTTCACTTCTCAACCTCCTATCCCCGATCCTATGATCACTGTCAAGCCGACCCTCACAAATAATGACTTACCTTTCCCTTATCATCCGGCTGTCTCAAATGCCGAGTTACACCCTTCCATACTAATCCCTCCTGTTCACCCTACAATTTATTTCCTAACTGGGGGAACGGCTCATATAGTAGGAGAAAGTAGAGCAAAAGAAAATGAGAAGTTTGCTACTCTAGAAGAAAGATTAAGGGTAATAGAGGGTTTGAACATGTACGGTTCAGTAGATTTGTCGTCACTGAGATTAGTACCAGATGTGGTGGTATCACCCAAATTCAAAGTTCCAAACTTTGACAAATACACCGAGAATTTAGACCCCCGTATTCACTTGGCCACTTACAACGCCAAGATGTCAGCCCTTACGGAAGATGATAGACTACTAGTCCACTTCTTCCATGAGAGTCTCTCTGGGGTAGCCCTGCGATGGTGCATTCAACTAGATAGGAGCAAACTGCGCTCCTAGAAAGATTTGGTCGATGCTTTCCTGAAACAGTAGAAGTTCAACTGTCACATCGTCCCCACAAGGAAAGACCTCCAAAATCTGGTGCAAAGAGAAAGGGAAAGCTTTAAGGAGTATACCCAGAGATGGAGAGAGAAAGCAGCGGAGGTATATCCTCCAGTTACTGACAATGAACTCTACTCTCTATTCATTGAGACATTGAAAGCTCTGCATTTCAATCTGATGATTGGAAACACCTCTAACAGCTTTTCAGATATCATCCAAGCTGGCAAAAGAATTGAAGCTCACCTAAGGTTAGGACGGTTGCAGGAGTTGACTGAGAATTCTGCAAAGAAAAATCCCAATTTTGGAAAGAAGAAGGAAGGTGATGTACACTCCATCACCCGGCAAGCCCAACCTCAAAATAACTTTCGGTCGTATCCTCCTACTCAAGGCCCAACAATAGCAAACATTCTACCCCTTTTCCCAAATTATCCTCACCCTCGCCCACAATATCCATCGTAAGCATCTTACCACCCCAGACCGCCTGCTCAACCTGTTCAACCAAGACCATCTCCTCCCCAAAACAATCCGAGACCACAGAGAAACCCTAATCCACCTCTCCCCTTTCCACTCAGTGAAATATACCTGTACTTACTAGGTATAAATCAGATAGGGCCTATCACCCTGGACCCGGTTCAGCCACCATATCCTAGGTGGTATGACGCTAATGCCCGATGTGAATATCATGGCGGGGCGCTCGGGCACTCAACTGACAACTGTGGAGCTCTCAGGGGAAGAGTACAGGCCCTCATCAGAAACGGGTGGCTAAAGATTGAAGGAAATGGCTCTCTTCCTAATGTCACTTCAAACCCATTGCCCAATCATAGTACAGGCAATAGTGTAAATATGATAGAGCCTTCGGACGAAAGGTCAATTATGGAGGTAGATCAGCTAATTCCTCATTTCGAGATGATTTTTGAAATGGCAGTAAGAGAGGGTTACCTCTGTCCTCAGACATCGGGGTCAAAAAGTGATATGGGATGCCCCTATAATGGAAGAGCAGCTGATCATGAGCTGCGCAACTGTGAGAGATTTCGGCAAGAAGTTCAGAGTATGCTATCCCTCAAAGTTTTGAGATGTCAACGAAGGTCGAAGATGGAGGGCAAAGTAAATACAGCCAGGTTCGGCCGAGATGTCTCCACCCCTAATCCAAGATTAATATTCTCTGCTCCTAACACACCAACACCACCAATAATAGTCATCCGAGCCGCTCCTTAACTCCGAGTCACAAACACCCATGCAGTGCCTTGGAACTACAATCTCCAAGTCTTTACTCAGGAGGCATCCAGCAGCACTTCAACTCCTAGCCTCAACCACACCCACACTCAACCCATCACTCCTCCCAAACCATGCTTTGCTCCTCACGAGCATTTTAAAATGAGCTACACTGGACCCTCCAACGATACTTCTCCCCAACCAAACCTAACCAGTAACTCCTCTCCACCAGATCATGAAGTAGAATTTATAACCAGAAGTGGGAGATGTTACGAGAATAATGAGGCTGAAAAGAAAAAAGGGAAAGTAAAAATGGGAGAGCCACAAGAAAGTACAGAGGAGAAGGCTATGAGGGTTGAGAAAGAGGAGCCTGCTAAACAAAAATAAGAGGAAGAATTGCTGCTACAAATAATGAAGCAGAGTGAGTATGACATCATTGAGAAACTGAGAAAGACGCTTGCTCAGATTTCATTACTGTCACTAATCCTGAGCTCAGAAGTGCATCGCTAAGCCTTGCAAAAGATTCTGGACCAGGCCTTTGTAAATCCCGATATCACACTGGGGTAATTTGAGAAAATAGTTGGGCAAATTCAGGCGTCCAGTTTTGTTACTTTCTCAAAAGACGAAATAGATCCGACTGGCTTGAAGCACACTAAAGCCCTACATGTGACAGTTAAATGCAAAGGATGCATAGTTGCCAAGGTTTTGATTGACAACGGATCTACTCTCAATGTCTTGCCTAATGTCACCTTGGCAAGACTACCCGTTGACCCATCAGCCATCTGCCAAAGTGCCATGGTGGTAAGAGCCTTTGATAGTACCAAGAGAGAGGTGCTTGGGGACATTGATTTGCCACTGTAGATCAGGGCATGCACCTTCAACGTCACTTTCCAAGTGATGGATATCGAGCCTGCATACACCATGCTATTGGGGAGACCTTGGATCCACTCGGCAAACGCGGTGCCTTCAACTTTGCACCAAAGGGTTAAGTACATTATGGGCGGAAAAATTATCACGGTAAAAGGGGAAGAAGCCATGCTAGTCACCAAGCCTCAATCGGTTCCCTATGTGGAAACAACCAAAAGGCCCTTGGAAAGCTCTTTCCAAGCACTAGAATTACAAGGAACTCCCCCAAAGGATGATGGAGCTGCAGCTATGGTTGCGAAGGTGATGTTTAAAAGCGTCTATGAGAAGGGTAAGGGATTGGGCGTCGCGTTACAAGGAATTGTTGAACCCGTACCGGCTATTCAGAAGATCAGCCGCTTCGGACTGGGATACGAGGAAGATGCTCTCATGGATGGGAGATTCTGGATGAGGAACATCCTTCGGGATCAATAGTTTGACCGAAAGGCTGGAAAAATGAAAGTTTTCTCAAAAATCACGGATGTCTTCACCAAACCGGTCATCGAGAATCCAGAAGAAAGTGAAGAATCTGTTGAAGAACCCTCCATTGATGTCATACAACTGGACTCCCTGTCTGAGGCACTGATCTCACCAATTACTGAGGGCCAAGAATTGGATAATTGGGAAGCAGAAGGCATTTTGTTATCAACACTTGATAACAATGTCCATGGTGACAAGTGTAATGCTGTAAATGGACCCTTTTTCTATGATAAATGAATTAATGAATTAATAGCGCGTTTCGCATCCAATTCTCTTTTCCTTTAAAATCCATTCTTTTAATATACTCCACTTTCATTTCTTCAGGACCATTGATCAATTCACGCCTAATAATTCAATTAACTTAGAAGTTTCTTATGTTAATTTTGAAACTCCCATAACTGCCATTACTTCAAGTGATTCTAAAGAAGAACTTGTAGGAGAAAGGGGTGAAAAAGATGAGCCTTCCCTAGTGCCTTGCGGGGATGAAACGCACACCATAAATCTAGGCATTGAAGAAATGAAGAGGGAACTTAAGGTTGTGAAAAATGGAGAGTTAGAGAGTATGGTCAGCTTGCTCAAGGAATTCCTGGATATATTCTCATGGAGCTATGATGATATGCCTAGATTGGATCCTCAAATAGTAACTCACAAGATCCCTCTGATTCCTGGGACAACTCCAGTGAAGCAAAAGTTGAGAAGAATGAATCCCGACACACTACTCAAACTTAGGAATGAGGTCAAAAAGTAGTATGATGCTGGATTCCTGGAAGTGGTTAAATACCCTCAGTGGATAGCTAACGTTGTCCCAGTAATGAAGAAGGATGGAAGAGTCAGGGTGTGTGTTGATTATAAGGATCTCAACAAGGTGAGCTTGAAGGATGATTTCCCTCTCCCTCACATAGATGTGCTGGTAGACAACGCTGCAGGATTGGGTAGATGTTCATGCATTGATGGGGCATCCAGGTATAACCAAATCCCCATGGATGAAGAAGACAAAGATAAGACTGCTTTTATTGTAACACCCCTATTTGTATAGCCTGGTATATTTCACTGTTCCGGCGACCGGAGTCGGTCCGGACAATTAAGGGGATTACAACCGTACTTAGGACAACTAGATAAACCATAAACACAAATAATTAGTATTGTTCAATTAGTTAAGTATAAATAAGAAAAACAGAACATAAGAGGTTAAACGAGCCGAGAGTCACAGCGATGGGTGACCTTCTCGGGAAGGACTGCGAAGTCGTTTTAAACTCAAATTTCGAACCGTAAAATGTGACGCTGCGGTCCTTAAGACCATTATTAACACAGTGGAAAAAAGAAAGTCACGAAAAAGAACTATTAAGTCAGTCAAATAATTAGGTCAGGGAGCCGGAAGAAATATTGAATTATTTGCAAACCGGGATGAACCGGCGAGGGGCAATTTGGTCAATTGACCCCAAGAGCTGACTCCTGACCTAACTGTCAAATAAAATCGGAGAAAAAAAAATTTCGGAATCAAGAATTAAATTAAAGAACTAATAGAAAAATAAAAAGAAAAAAAAAAGAGAAAAAGAAAAAGTGTAGGGAGATGACATCATGCATGACATCATGCATGACGCCATAAAAATAATAATTAATAAATTAAATTAAATGGGATTTTGGGGTCTTCCATAAGACAAAATAGATAAAGAAATAAAAAGAAAAAAAAAATCATTTAGTCATCTTCCTTATCCCATTGCCGCCCCATCTCTCTCACCATTTCTTCACCATATTCCACCATTGTTAAGGGAAAGAAAGCTTAAATTTCCCTACTCTATCTCATAAATTCACAAAGTCTCAACACAAAAAATTCTCCTTACATGTTGAGGAAACATTAGAGAGTAAAAAGAAGAAGAAAGAATTGAAGAAAGGAAAGCCTAGAAACCCTCCAAGCAAAGGTTAGTTTTCTAACTATCAATTATTTAATCAAATGCATATTTAGTTGTTGAAATGAGCTTAGAAACTAATGAAATGAAATAAAAATATGTGGGGAGGACCAAACTGAAATTTCAGCCAGCTTGAAGGGGAGTATGATTTGCATGGTTTGATGGATTTAAATGAGTTTATGGACCTCCATTAGTTGAATGATTATGGTTGAGAACTTTGAAATTAGCTAATTGCAATTAATTAGAGTGATTAGGGTTTGAGACCTAGGGTTTTGAGGCAAAAATTTGGAGAAATGAGTAAATGATGTCTTTGACCTATTGTGAAGTGAAAAAATGGTCATTTGTGACCAAATGAGTTGTGTTGGAATGGTTGGAATTGAAGCTAAATTCGGAGGGAGTGTGGTCATGCTGCTGGCAGCATGATCAAGTCAACTTTGAAAGAGCAAAAATGAAATTTTAAAAGTCCAATGGATATGGGAGCAATTGGAGATGAAAATAGACATAAAATGACACAATTTTCATTTAGGAACCATGCCCAAAAAGTGACCAAAACCTAGCAAACAAATTGACTAAAGTTGGATAAGTGCAGGCTGCCCCGTACAAACTGACCAAATGAACAGTGTTTATTCATTTGGTCATAACTTGAGCTAGGCAAGTCCAAATGACCTGAAATTTTACCAGTGGTTAGATGAGATATAGACCTAAAACTTTTATTGAGAACACAAACCCAAATTCTGCCAGCAACCAAGTCATTTGGCCTTCCCAATTTGGTGACCCAAAACTGCCAGCACCAAAATTGCCCAGAAAATCTGGGTTGTGTCCAATTCGGCAGCCATGGTTCAAATGGCCATAACTTGAGCCACAAAACTCCAATTTGGGTGATCCAAAAATGAGAATAAACTTAAGACAATAAGGAACATTTTCTGTGAAGAAAGTTTTGCCAAATTTCAACAGTAGAATGACCAATGGAACAGTGCAACTAGGGACATCAAAACTGAAAATTTGACAATTTTGCCTAAAGGACTTAAGCTTTGAGAAAATGACCAAAACCAACAAATTTAATGACCAAAATGTGGTATGTGGGTGAAGTTGGAGTTCCCATACCTATTAAGCCTTAAAAAGTCAACAATTTGACTTGAATAGTATAGTGAATAGTAACCCAAAACACAAAAACTTCGAGAACGTCGAATTTAGCACATTAAAGCTAGGTAAAAGTGAAGTTAAATTTATTTTTGGATTTATGCTAAGTTATGGTACTGAAACACTATGAAACTGTGTGTTTCAGCTGAAAAAGACTTGGAAGCTCGGAGAGACTGAGTGAAGGCCTAGAGGCGACTCACGTCAGGTCTGTGCACAGTAATTTTTGTTTAAATATATGATTCTTGAAAATTTGATTTTTTTGAGTTAATTATGAATTGTGTTGCCATTTATGATTGTGAATATGACTTTGAAAATTTACTAGATTTTCAATAAATTATTTGAATAAATTGTTTTAAATTGATTTGGTATTCACACTTAGCCTGGCAGTATCACATTATTCCTCCTCCATTTATGGGGTTGAGATCATTTATTTTCCTCCCTCTCTGGCTTGCCAGTTGAGGTTGAGATCGGATGAGTACTCATTAGCTAGCTAGCCACCTCCCTCATTGATTTCGATTAATGGGGTTGTAGATTGCTTTGTTGTGGTGTACAACACGGCATTGATCGAAAATTTTGTGTCATGGCTTAAGTTGTGTATGATTTTGGCAACACTGTGTTTATGAAATTATTTGACTAAATTGTGTTATTATGAGCGTTGATAATTTGAGAAATATTTAAATTGTGTTTCATCAATGAATGATTTATGTATTGCATTTCAAATTTTTATTGTGCACCATTGAGTATTTTTATACTCAGCGATAGCTTATTTTGCTGTCGCAGATAAGAGCAAGGAGAAAGCAGCAGAGTGAGCTGCTATTGAATTGTGGACCACACTGATCATTTTGTACGGGTATTATTTTATACCCTTATAGTTAATTTTGATGTAAATATAGTAATGTTGTATGTATCAATGTAAAGTTGAGCAGTTGTAAATAAATTGTAATAATATTATTTTTGGATTTTCTTTTGTAAATTAATATTTATACTTGTGAATTTCATACTTTGTGCCTTATGAATGAAATTATTAAATATTTTGTGATGATAAATTTTGATTGGATTGTGGAATTATTTTGAAGTGAATTGAATTGAGTTGATTTGAGGTTTATTGGAGGTTGGGAGTTGTGAAAAATTTTTGGAAGTGTTTTTTTTTTAGGTATTTGAAGAACTGTTTTCTCCAAATACAAACGGAACTCTGTCAAAATTTTTATAAAATTTGCGGCAAAATTAAATTGGACAAAAATTTTTACTCGTATTTAAACTTTGAATAAATGGTTTTTAATTCCTACCAAAATGCTCACCACTTCCAAAATGTAAGAAAATTGTTTTAAAATCCCTTATAGGGTACTTAATGAGTTATCGGTAGGTAAAGTTCGGTAGTTCATTAAGTATTCTACGGGATCATGTTATGCCTTACAGAGGGGTAAGGTGTGACATGTTTTAGTGGTATCAGAGCATGGTTTTTCAATAAATTTTGACTATGTGTATGAATATTTATTGATAAGTACAACTGCTCAAGTATCTTTAATTGATACATATGACGTATTTACATCATGAATATGCACTAACGGAGGTCAACCTCCTTGTGTTTGATCTCAGGAAGTAGAAAATTTGGGAAAAAGGAATGAAAGGAGGAGATCATTCTGAAGAACAATCTGTTGAGGCTGAGGTTCAAGGGGAAGCCCCAACATTCCAAAACGTGAGTGGGTCAGCCACTCCAGCTCCTACTCCAGCGCCGCAGTTCCCTACTCAGTTTGTACAGTAGATGGCTACGTTTTTCTAGCAAATGGCGGGTAATGTGCCACCCCAAGCTCAAGTGCAAGCACCTGTAGCACAACCACAGCCCTCAGCTCGGTAATATGAAAAATTGATGAAATTTGGGGCCACAGTGGTTGGAAAGAATGGAACGGGTTTTTAGAAAGCTGCAGTGTACTGAAGAATTAAAATTTGAGTATTCAGTATCTCTTCTCCAAGGGAATGCATATGAATGGTGGAAAACCATCCCCCACAGCCTGGTTGAGCTACCAGTGCTGACATGGTCAGACTTTTTGAGGGAGTTTCGACAGAAGTGGGTCTTCGATGCATATGTGGATATGAAGTTACAAGAATTCTTGAGTTTGAAACAAGGGGATAGAACCATAGCAGAGTATGAGAGAGACTTTTCAAGGCTAAGCCACTATGCTGGAAGCTTAATCTCCACCCCCAGAGACAGATGTAAGAGGTTTGAGTCCGGATTAAGGCCGAATTTGAGGATGCAAGTTGTGGGATTCCGACATCAAAATTTCGCTGAGTTGATCTCACAGGCCCTGGAACTGGAAAGGATAGAATCAAAAGGGGCAGTGAAGAAGGGTACACAAGAGAAAGAAATGGCTGAAAAGACTACGGGACAAGCAACTGAGAGTGGTTCTGGAAAGAGGAAACAGTTTGGGGGATCCAACTCCCGTAGATCTGGTAGAGGCAGATTTTCTGGCCAAAGACCACCCCGGTCTGGTCAGCAGACCCAGCAAGCACCCTGAGGAGCTCTATCAGTACGACAGTGTGAAACTTGTGGGAGAACTCATGGTGGGGTTTGTTTCAAGGCCACGGGTGCATGTTTTAACTGTGGAGGGAGCGGACATTTCGCTAAGGATTGCACTAGTCCGCGCCAGTGTAACACCCTCCCGGTAGCAACTCCGTATATTCTACTGTTCCGGTGACCGGTGTCGGTCCGGACAGCTAGAACGTCCGGAAAAATATTTAAACTAAAGTGAGGAACCATAAATAACTCAAATATTAATAAGAAAAATTTAGTAAAAATTTTAGAAATAAAATACAACCAAGTTAAACGAGCCGGTGCCCTAGCGATGGGTAACCAGAGTGAAGTTGCGGTTCTCGCAACGAGGAGCCCTAGACCAGGGGAAAAATTCATAAAATAATTATTGGGACTCCAGAGAAGGGTCATTGAGGTTCCTATGGCATTAGAATGCCAAGCAAATATTTAGAAAATTTTTTCAATCGGTACAGACAATTTTGACCCGTTAAGCCAAACCGAGGGCATTTTGGTCATTTCGCCTTCAGAGGTGATTTTTGGCCGACTTGTTCAGTTGAGTAAATAATTATTATGACATAAAATATGAATTAATATTGATGAAAAATTAATTTGAAGCTAGTAGAAAAGAAAAGAAAAGAAAAATACAAGAAAATGTCCATTTATGACATATGATGATGTCATTTACTTTCTCTCAACCAATCACCATTCAACAAGCTTTCTTAAATCACTTAAAAGAGACAAATGGACCTAAAAATTTTGCTCTTCTTCTTCTTCTTCTTCCTTCAATACGTGACCTCTCTTCCATAGCTAAGTATATTCAAGCTTTTCAAAGCTTGATTCACCCATTTCTACCCAACAAAATCATAACCTAGCTTCACAAAAAATTAACCTAGCAACTTGAGCAACCTCTAGGCAGCCAAAAGAAGAAGAAAGAAGGAGTTTGGGTAGCTTGAAAAATCTGCCACCTAAAGGTTAGTGCACCTATTTACTTAAAACTCTTATATTCCATGATAGTGACTTGAATTGAGTGAAGATTTGTAACTTAAATGAACAAAAATTATGTGTATACATACCATGGATTTCGGCAGCCCTATTGAAGGAACAATAATGGAGTGTTTTGATGGACTTAAAGTGGATTAGAGATTATGTTTAAACCATGTATGCATGTGGATAGTGAATGAGATAGTTAATTAAAGCATGTTGTGAAAACTCACATGGAAATTAGGGTTTTGAGAAGTGAAAATTTGACTTGGCTTAGGAAATTGTTAGAGAACATTTTAATGGTCAATTAGTGACCATTTTAGGTAAGTTGACCACAATTTGGACTGAAATATAGCATGGCAAAGTGAATGTGTAGGCTGCTTAGGGACAGCAGCAGAGTGGCTGAGATTCCAGCCCACTTGGACAGCCATAACTTTGGCTGTGTAGGTCCAATTGGTTTTTGGCCAATTGGACATGAAACTAGGCTTATAATGGCACATTTTTGCTGAAGAAACCATGCCCAAAAGACCAAAGCAAGAGGACCAAAAGTTGGTCCCAATCCGGATACCCTGCAACAGCACCTGCAGAAATGACCAAATGAACAGTAAATGTTCATTTGGCCATAACTCACTGTAGATATGGTCAATTGATCTGAAATTTTTACAGCAACAAGTTAATACATAGAAAAACAACTTTCATGAAGAAACCTATCCTAAATTATGGCCAGAACCTAACCCAAATGGCAGTCACAGTCACTGTTCATGTTACTATAGATATGTTAAATTCTGCAGTTTGGTAATCCGGCCAGTTGTGGGTTTTGGACTATATCTGGAGCTACAAAACTCCAAATTGAGTGATTCAAAAAAAGAAATTCAACTAGACAAAATAAGGAACAACTTTCATGTTTACCATTTCCTCAAATTCCCACTGCAATAGTGCTTAATGAAACAGTAAAATTAGGCTTCAAAAATTGAAAATTCTGCCCTCTTGGTTTTAAGTTTAGAAATGGTATGGGTGCTCAATTCCAACAAATTTTAAATGTAAAATGTGGTACATGGGGAGTGTTAAAACCAATGTACTTATTTTCTATCCAAAAGTCAACATTTTTGTTGACCAATGAGGTAAATAGTGACACCAAAACTTGAAATTCAAAATTTGAAATTAGAAATGCATCTAGGGGACTTTAAATTGCAATTGGCAATTAATACTAGCAAATGTAAGACTCAAAATGTGGGATCTTGGTGTAATTATAATTAATATATCCATTAAATATAAAAAAGTTAACATTTTGGTTGACTAGTAAGGTGAATAGTAATCAAAATGATTAGCAAACTAAGATAAAGACCTAGAACCAATTCTAAGCTTAAATGCTTAGAATTGTATGATAAATGTGGACTATGTATCTTAGTCAAAATTGTTAAAAGGAAATTAAGACCATGAATTTAAATCCATAAAATGTTCATGGATTACTTGAAACATGAAAAATAAGTTACCTAATTGATGTAAATAGATAGTTAGGGCTTATATGCCCATTACGAATGGAATTCATAAAATATTAGTAACTCAACTTGAAATATAAAATTTGTAATTACATAAGTAGATTCTTGAATGTATAAATGAGAAAGGAAAAATGTTTGAATACAAGGGTACATGTGAACCATTGTTTAGAATTGTCATCAATATAAATAACATAATGAATGAATACATGAACCATATTAATGTATGAATGAGACATTAGTTCTCATTATTGTAGAGAGGAGAAGTATTTTGAGTACAATGGTATAAAAGGATAATTGATGTGAATTGTGATCATATAAATGATCAAATGAATGTATGAATTATAATTGAAATTTATCATGAAATAATAAACTCATAAAACACAATATATTAATATTTAATGATATTATGTGCCCTTGTATTGCCTAGACACGTGTGTCAGATTAGATAGATTGGCATGCCAATAGGGTATTGTTTTAGCAGTACTGCGAAAGGAAAGGCTTTGTGCCTGTATTCATGGCTTTATGCCCGTATCCATGGCTTTTATGCCCGTATTCATGGCTTTTTATGCTCGATTATGTGATATCATAGCTTTTAGCTATATTGACTGCATACGTGGTTGACGTTCTGCGTCCCATGGTATGACGGCCCGAGGCACCGCGGTGCCCAGTGCCAACGACCCGTTATCCAGTCCAGTCATCCAGTATAGGTTACTTGGGCAACCAAATGAATGGAAAAGTATAACTATAATTGAGCTGATTATTAAAGAAAATATGAAAATTAAATATCAGGAATGATTACAATAAAATACAAAGAAGCTCAAGATCATGAAGGAAATAATTAATAAAATGCATGAAGAAGTTAATATCATAAAACGTAATTAGCCTTCGACTAAACAATAAGTTAGTAATTATTCATTTCTTATGAACACAATAGCTAGGAAATTATTAATTTTACTTGCATATTATATTTTCTTGTATTATTGGCACCACTAAGCTTTATGCTTAGCGTGTCGCTTTTGCAACGCGTAGGTACTGGAGATTTGGACAGAGGGCCCAGTAGACCACAGATTGGGTAAGGCCGTTCACAGTTCTGCATAGTGTCCGTGTCACCTCACCATCCACAGTGCATTGGTAGGATACTAGGTTTCATTTTGTCATTTTGTAACTAAATTTTTATCTTCTCATATGTATTTGGATCTATGTAAAGTATTTTGATGTTCATGTAAATAATGAAAGTTATGGTTATGAATGCAAAAAAACTGAGCATTTATTTACTGTTTGTATATGAGTATTATGAGAAATGGATGATTGAGAACTGAAATTGAGAAATGTTGTTGAGATTTTGATATTGGAGTTTGAGATGATGAGACATGAATATTGGAAGTGTTTTTCACAGGTTCCGAAGAACTGTTTTCTCCATTTTTAGCCGGTACTCTGCCGGATTTTCTTTAAAAAATTTCGGAACCTCAAATAAATTACAATTTCAATAAATGAATTATATTTCACAAGTTATATTCAAAACCACGATAAAAATGAATTAAGATAAAATAGAGTGCTCCGGCACACTGAGTGGCATAACTTGCTCGGCTACACTGTAGTCGGGTAAGGGGTGTCACATTTAGTAGTATCAGAGCACGGTTTAGGCGTTTCTGGACCTAGATTGACTGCATATCATGCATGGCATTCATAAGAGTCGAGGTGACACTATTGCAGATCTGTATTTCCTGTTTATTTTAGGTTAAGGTATGGAATAAGAGAGTGAAGAGACAATGAGATAGCAAATGGAGATGAGAAGGAGACTGTATTTAAGATGAAAAAGGATGAGTACATAACTGTTTTAGGATAGGATTGAGACTAAGGAGAAAGTGAAGTAGGATAACACGGAAAGGTGAAGAAATAAAGAGGTAGTAGCTCCTCAACTATTTACACTGGGTAAATTTCGAGGACGAAATTTAAATTAGAGGGGAAGAGTTGTAACACCCTCCCGGTAGCAACTCTGTATATTCTACTGTTCCGGTGACCGGTGTCGGTCCGGACAGCTAGAACGTCCGGAAAAATATTTAAACTAAAGTGAGGAACCATAAATAACTCAAATATTAATAAGAAAAATTTAGTAAAAATTTTAAAAATAAAATACAACCAAGTTAAACGAGCCGGTGCCCTAGCGATGGGTAACCAGAGTGAAGTTGCGGTTCTCGCAACGAGGAGCCCTAGACCAGGGGAAAAATTCATAAAATAATTATTGGGACTCCAGAGAAGGGTCATCGAGGTTCCTATGGCATTAGAATGCCAAGAAAATATTTAGAAAATTTTTTCAATCGGTATAGACAATTTTGACCCGTTAAGCCAAATGGAGGGCATTTTGGTCATTTCGCCTTCAGAGGTGATTTTTGGCCGACTTGTCCAGTTGAGTAAATAATTATTATGACATAAAATATGAATTAATATTGATGAAAAATTAATTTGAAGCTAGTAGAAAAGAAAAGAAAAGAAAAATACAAGAAAATGCCCATTTATGACATATGATGATGTCATTTACTTTCTCCCAACCAATCACCATTCAACAAAAGGTAGTAAATTTGCCAAATCTGAGGCAGTGGGACCATTACAGAGGCCTGCATCTGAGCCAGCAGAGAGGCCTCAGAGCAGACCACCTGCAAAAGCTTATGCCATTAGAGCTCAGGAGGAGCAAGATGCCCCGGACGTCATCAGGGGTACGTTCTCCCTCTACACTACATCTGTGCATGCATTGGTAGATCCAGGATCCACTCATTCATACATTTGCATCAACCTACCCATAGAAAGGGGGATACTAGTAGGGGAGAGTGACCAAGACATTCTGGTCACTAATCCATTGGGCCACAGTGTAGTAGTGAACAAAGTGTACAAGGGTTGCCCGTTAAGGATTCAGGGGTATGAATTCTTGGCAGACTTGATTGAGTTGCCTTTCCATGAGTTTGACGTGATTTTGGGAATGGACTGGTTGTCACGTCATCAGGCAATGGTTGATTGTAAACTGAAGAGGATTTCTTTGAAAACTCCTGGGGGTAATGAGATCACAGTTGTGGGGGAAAGGACAGATTTCTTGTCCAATGTCATCTCACCACGATTGCAAGAAGAATGATGAGAAAAGGTCGTGAAGCCTACCTAGCACATGTAGTGGATACTAGGCGTGCTAAGCCAAACCCGAGTGATATACCCACGAATGCACTTCCTGCAGGTATTTCTGAAGAGTTGCTGGTTTGCCACCGTAAAGGGAAGTTGAATTCGCTATTGAGACACCGCTGGTACAAAGACCCATTTCCATTGCTCCTTATAGGATGGCACCCACTGAATTGAGGGAGTTGAAAACTCAGTTGCAAGAGTTGCTTGATAAGGGGTTCATACGCCCCAGTGTGTCACCATGGGGAGCTCCAGTGCTGTTTATGACAAAGAAGGATGGGACTTTGAGGTTACGCATCGATTACCGGCAGTTGAATAAAGTGACTGTGAAGAATAAATATCCGTTGCCTAAAATTGATGATCTGTTTGATCAGTTGAAGGGAGCAGGAGTATTTTCTAAAATTGATCTCAGATCAGGGTACCATCAGTTGAGGGTGAGGGATGTAGATGTGCCAAAGACTGCATTCAGGACCCGGTATGGGCATTATGAGTTCCTAGTGATGCCCTTTGGCCTAACAAATGCACCAACAGCATTCATGGACCTTATGAACCGTATCTTCCATCCATACTTAGATCGGTTCGTAGTGGTCTTTATTGATGATATTTTGGTGTATTCCAAGACCAGGGAAGAACATGATGAACATTTGAGGATTGTTCTGCAAACCCTGAGAGAAAAGAAGCTGTATGCTAAGTTGTCCAAGTGTGACTTTTGGTTGAATGAGATTGCATTCCTTGGACACATAGTGTCAGCTGATGGGATTAAAGTGGATCCCAAGAAAATAGAAGCAGTGATGGAATGGAAGCCTCCCAGAAATACAACTGAGGTCAGAAGCTTCTTGGGGCTAGCTGGGTATTACAGGAGATTTGTGAAGGGATTTTCCTTAATAGCTACTCCAATGACCAAGTTATTACACGAGAACGTCAGATTTGACTGGAATGACAAGTGTCAGACCAGTTTTGAGAAGTTGAAGGCTATGTTGACAGAGGCACCAGTGTTAACACAGCCAGTGTCAGGAAAGGACTTTGTGGTCTACAGTGATGCCTCTCATAATGGGTTAGGGTGTGTATTGATGCAAGAGGGGAAGGTGATCGCTTATGCTTCTAGGCAGCTAAGGCCACATGAACAGAATTACCCTACCCATGATCTAGAGCTTGCAGCAATTATCTTCGCACTGAAGATATGGAGGCATTACTTATATGGTGAAAAGTGCTACATTTACACGGACCACAAAAGTCTAAAATATTTGCCAATTCAGAAGGAGCTCAACCTTAGACAGAGGCCATGGATTGAGTTCCTGAAGGACTATGATTGTGTAATTGATTACCATCTTGGGAAAGCAAATGTAGTTGCTGATGCTTTGAGCAGAAAATCCATCACAGCTTTGAGATCATTGAATGCCCGTCTAACTTTGATTCGAGATGGAGCTATTTTGGCTGAGTTGCAAGTGAGGCCGAACCTGCTACAGCAGATTTTAGATGGGCAAAAGGCAGATGAAAAGTTAATGGCTATTATGAGTAAAATCTCAGAGGGAAAAGCAACTGACTATGAGATGAAAGCAGATGGGTGTCTCTACTACAAAGAGTAAGTGTACCAGATGATGGGGAATTGAAAGCCAGTATTTTGAAAGAGGCACATACCAGTGTTTATGCTATGCACCCAGGAAGTACAAAAATGTATCATGATCTGAAGCTTCAGTATTGGTGGCCTAGTATGAAGAAGGACATAGCTGACTATGTGACTAAATGCTTGACATGTCAGCAAGTCAAGGCAAAACATCAAGTTCCATCAGTTTGCTACACATACGCATACCGAATGGAAATGGGATCGAGTCACCATGGATTTTGTAATTGGTCTACCTCTCACCCGTAAGAAACATGATGCAAGATGGGTGATAGTAGATAGATTGACGAGTCAAGACACTTTCTCGCGCTTAGGATTGACTACTCACCGAGAAGTTAGCGTAATTGTATATCAGTGAGATAGTTAGACTGCATGGAATTCCACTTTCCATCATATCTGATCGAGACCCAAGGTTTACATCGAGATTTTGGAAGAAGTTGCATGAGTCCTTGGGTACACAACTCCACTTCAGCACAGCTTTCCATCCTCAGACGGATGGGCAATCAGAAAGAGTAATCCAGGTAAACAATTGAAACCAATTAAACTAATACACATATTGAACTGAAATAGTAATAATAATGTGAAATATATGTCAGGTCCTTGAGGATATGCTGAGGGGTTGTGTCATTGAGTTTGAGGGAAGTTGGTATAGATACCTCCCACTGGCAGAATTTGGATACAACAATAGCTACCAAGCTAGCATCCAAATGGCCCCGTATGAAGCACTGTATGGGAGAAAATGTAGAACTCCAGTGTACTGGACTGAATTGGGCGAAGACAAACTGGTAGCGCCTGACATGGTGAAACAGACTGAGGAGAAATTAAAACTAATCAAAGCCAATCTGAAGGTTGCCTCAGACAGACAGAAATCCTATGCCGACTTGAAGAGAAAAGAAATAGAATATGCAGTTGGCGATAAAGTGTTCCTCAAGGTGTCACCATGGAAGAAGGTACTAAGGTTTGAAAGAAAAGGTAAGTTAAGCCCTAGGTTCATTGGCCCATATGAAATCATTGAACGTGTGGGTCCAGTGACCTATAGGCTAGCTTTACCACCAGAGCTGGACAAGATCCACAATGTGTTCCATGTATCTATGCTAAGAAGATATCGCTCAGATCCTTCACATGTCATCTTCATGGAAGAAATTGAAGTACAACCGGATTTGACATGTGAAGAAGAACCCATACGGATCCTGGCTCGGGAAGTGAAAGAGTTTAAGAATAAGCAGATTCTACTGGTGAAAGTACTTTGGAGGCACCACAACACCGAAGAGGCAACTTGGGAAAGTGAAGAGACAATGAGGCAACAGTTCCCTCAACTGTTTGCATCAGGTAAATTTCGAGGACGAAATTTAAATTAGAGGGGAAGAGTTGTAACACCCTCCCGGTAGCAACTCCGTACATTCTACTGTTCCGGTGACCAGTGTTGGTCCGGAGAGCTAGAACGTCCGGAAAAATATTTAAACTAAAGAGAGGAACCATAATTAACTCAAATATTAATAAGAAAAATTTAGGAAAAATTTTAGAAATAAGATACAACCAAGTTAAACGAGCCGGTGCCCTAACGATGGGTAACCTAGTGAAAAGTTGCGGTTCTCGCAACTAGGAGCCCTAGACCCGAGAGAAAATTCATAAAATAATTTTTGGGACTCCAGAGAAGGGTTATTGAGGTTCCTATGGCATTAGAGTTCCAAGAAAATATTTAGAAAAATTTTTCAATCGGTACAGACAATTTTGACCCATTAAGCCAAACGGAGGGCATTTTGGTCATTTCGCCTTCAGAGGCGATTTTTGGCCGACTTGTCCAGTTAAGTAAATAATTATTATGATCTAAAATATGAATAAATATTGCTAAAAATTGAATTGAAAATGAGTAGAAAAGAAAAGAAAAGAAAAATGAAAGAAATTGAGAATAATGACATCACATGATGTCATTGCAATGCCCTCCACCAATCAAATTTCAACAAGCACTTTAAAAGGAGATAATTGAGACAAAAATTGAAAACAAATCTGCATCTTCTCTCCTAAACCAGCCGGCAGCCACCTCTCCCATTTCCACCATTGTTATCCTTCATTACACCTTGCTAACTTTGAATTTTTCACCATAAAATCCCTACCTTCCTTCATAAAAATTTAATATTACATCTTGAGCAAGTGTTTGGCTGCCAAGAAAAGCCAAGAAAGTGAAGGAAAAATTGAAGTTAGCTAAGGAAAAATTCTGCTCAAAGAGGTTAGTGCCCAATTTATTCTCTCTCACTCAATTCATGTTTAAGAACATGATTTAAGTTAAAATTGTAAGTTTAATGTATAAATTGAACTTTGAGAACTTGGAGACTTGAACAAAAATTAGGGTTTGATCATGAAATGGTATATGAACATTCTAATGGTCAATTAGTGACCATTTGAGGTAATTTGATCATAACTTGGAGTGAATTGTAGCATTAGAAAACTGATTTGGTATGCTGCCTAGTGAGACCAGCAGGGTGGCTGTGAGTCCAACCTGTTTGGACAGCCATAACTTGGGCTGTGTAGGTTCAATTGGTGTTTGGCCAATTGGACATAAAACTAGACACATAATGGCACAATTTTGGTGAAGAAACGATGCCCAAAAGACTAAAGCAAGTGGACCAAAAACTTGCCCCAATCCGGATGTCCTGCCACCAGATTCTGCAGAATGACCAAATGAACAGTGATTGTTCATTTGGCCATAACTCATTGTACAATGGCCAATTGACCTGAAATTTTTACAGCAACAAGTTAAGATATAGACCAACAACTTTCATGAAGAAACCTACCCCAAAGTATGACCAGAACCTATCCAACAAGGCAGTTGCAGTCACTATTTACTGCACTGTAGATATGGTCAGTTTTGAAATTTTTCAATCCGGCCAGTTGTGGTTTTTGGACCATAACTTGAGCTACAAAACTCCAAATGGAGTGATTCAAAAAAAGAAATTCAACTGGACAAAATAAGAAACAACTTTCATGTTTATCATTTTCTCAAATTCCCACTGCAACAGTAACTAATGGAATAGTAAAGTTAGGGTATAAAAACTGAAAATTCTGCTCTATTAGTTTTAAGCTTAGAAATGGTATTGGTGATTAATGCCAACAAGTTTTGAATGCACAATGTGGTATGTTGGGAGTGTTAAAACCAATGTACCTATTTTCTATGCAAAAGTCAACATTTTTGTTGACTAATGAAGTGAATAGTAACACCAAAGCTTGAAATTCAAAAATTACAAAATTCAAAAGTATCAAATGCCCTAGCATACCTAACAAGATTGGTTTGGATAGTTTGGCATGCCAATAGGGTTCAGTTAGCAGTACTGCACATGGCATTATGCCATTCTGTGATTTCATGGCTTTTAGCCATTCTGACATTGTGTTGAGACTTGGCCTTGTGCCTAATGTTATTTACAGCTTATTAGCTGTTCTGTTGCACACCGGGAGATACATATGTGACCGATGGTGTGACGGCCCGAGGTATTTGATACCCAGTGCTAGTTTACCCGTTTATCCAGTCCAGTCGTTCAGTATAGGTTACTTGGGCAACCAAACATAAAAGTGGACAAATTTAATGAAATAATGAATATGACAAGTACAAAATAAGTAAGACTACAAATACTCATCGAAAATTTATTTGCAATAATAAACCAATATATTCACTGCATATTTATTTTATGTTATTTCTTTTTATTTTATTACTGGCACCACTAAGCATTATTGCTTAGCGCGTTTCTTTTGCCATGCGTAGGTTCTGGAGATCCTGACCGAGAGCCCGGTAGACCGCAGACTGGGTGAGACCTCCTGCAGCTCTGCATAGTATCCGTGTCACCTCACCGTCATCAGTGCATTGGTAGGACACTAGGTTTCATTTTGGTATTTTGTAATTAACGTTTATTTTCTTATATGTAATTGAAACTTATGTAATGTATTTGATGTTCATGTAAATAATGAAAATTGTGGTTGTGAATAAAAAAAAATTGAGTATTTATTTATTGCTTATATATGAGTACCATAAGAAATGAATGATTGAGAAATGGAAATGTTGTTAAAAAACATATTGAGATTTTGATATTGGAGTTTGAGAATGATTGGATATGATTATTGTAAGTGTTTTTCACAGGTTCCGAAGAACTGTTTTCTCCATTTTTAGCAGGTACTCTGCCGGATTTTCTATAAAATTTTCGGAACCTCAAATAAATTATAATTTCAATAAATGACTTAAATGAATTATATTTCATAAATTATATTCAAAACTATGATAAAAATAAATTAAGGAAGAATAAAAATGATTGAGATAAAGTAGAGTGTTCCGGTACACCGTGTGACATATCTTACTCGGATATACTGTAGACGGGTAAAGGGTGTCACAGATATACTACAAGGGATTTTAAAAATAATTTTTGTGAAATTTAAATCATCGATTAAAATCTGGTGTTATAAAATTTTTTCAAAATTTCGACAAAGTGCCGGCTGTATTTTGAGAAAACAGTTCTTCAATCCTGCAAAAGAAAATGCTCCCAATATGTTTTCTCAAATACAACTTCAATAACTTCATTTGCACTCATAATTCAAATCTCAATAATCAAATCAATCTCCTCATAAAAGAAACATTTCATTGATTACAAGACTCAAAATTAATATTACAAAACTATGCAGATAAATGAAATCCCAAACTTACATTTACAATAATTTACATTTAATTACATACCAAAATATTTTACAAGAGTTTTTATACAACTGCTCAAATAATTTACATACATATTATTACATGCATACATCAAAACCTATGTACATGGGTATACCTATAATATACCTGGAGCTGATCCGAAAGTGTCTTCAAAGAAACTTACTCACTGCTCTATGCTCTTCTTACCTGCGACAGCATACAAAGCCATCGCTGAGTGGTGCACTCAGTGGTGCACAACTATAATTTAAAACATAGTACAATATACATTGACAAAATTTACAGTAAATAATTTGGAAATCTGAATACTCATCAAATTCCAAAACTCAAAATATTCATTGCCAATAATGTGAATCATTTGTATAAAATGACTTCGATCATGAAATTCAATTTATCAAATCATAACTAACCATTTAGGTAATTCCAACAAAATCAATTATACATAAATCATAATTGAAATCACAATTCTTTACCATTCAAAAGCCATTCTGTATCTCAAAAACCATGCTGTATCTCAAAAATCATTCTTTATTTCACTAACTATGCAAGACTAATCCGAAAGGGCCATATTCAATGTGATTCTAACTCTCTATGGTCGGGGAGGTTGAATCATCGTGCACAGTACCATCACAATAATGAATCTTCAGCAAGGGCCATAACGATAAAATAAACTTAGATCTAACCTCAAATCAGAGGAAAATCTAAGCCTGTGCACGTACCATGGTAATCAAAATATAACTAACTCCATTGTCTTCTCAACAAATGAGAGAGACGGGTAATAACCTAGTCAAGCATCTATAGTGAGATATAAAACAATATCACAATCCTTTTAGTGAGCATAAATCACAATATAATTCAATTCAAATTCAATTCCAATATCCAATAATTTTTATGCTCATCATAATTCAAATCATAAATTTGCATTTTTCCATGAAAATTACCATCACAATTCAAAACATGTTCTATCACAATTTTCAAAAACATAATTTATTCAATCCATAACAATGTTTAATACTTGTGGAAATACCATTTCACAAAGCTAAATTCATACATACTATAACAATTTCAATAATCATTGAATTAAATCCAATGCTTGCTGAACATAATACATAAGAAAAATATGTCATTTAATCATATGAAATATTCAAAACAAAATCAGTTAAAAACAAGTCGTGCACAAACCTCTGATAACTGTCTCTTGGCTCTGTCTCAGTGTTTGCTTCCCCTTCCCTGAGTCTTTGCTAACTAAGAAACACAATTTGAAGTGTTTCAGTACTCATTTAAACTGTCTCTAAGAATAAGGTTCAATAATTAATTTATCGAATTCTATTATTTTCTTAGTCAACCTAATATGTCGACCCTCGATGCATTCTAGGTAAATTCGGTTTTAATGTTACTAATATGTCACATTCAATAGTCTTTTAGGGTTGGTACATGTTACCAAATTCATTTCCATGAATCTTGTATTTTCTTGCAATTTGCTGGATTTCGGGATACTATTTTGACCTAGCCGGACGACCTAGTTCCCTCAGTTTTCGGGTTTCGGTCAAAACTACAAACTTGTAGATCTATGTCTTCTGGAACGCAGGGCAAAATTTCAGGTTATTCTGAGTTATGTAGACCAAGTTATGGTCATTTTACTATTGCTGGTCAAATTGCACTAAAATTGGTCATTTTAGGTCATTTTAGGTCAATTTTGGTTCGGCCAGTTTTTGGACCCGAACTTGTGCAAGCTGTTTGACTTGCTTATGGTCATTTTTGGGCTTTGGTGTCTTCATAAGACTTGTAGATATGGGTCTTAGATATTCATGGTCAAAATTTCAGGTCAATTGGACCTGTTTTGAGTGAGTTATGGCCTAAATACTAACTGCTGCCCAAATAGTCAATTTTCAGGCCTTATTTGCACTTAATCCGGATTTGGTCATTTTTCAAGCTACCTTGCAAGCAGAATTTTGGTATGCTTCCTTCATGAAAGTTGGCACATTTTGTGTCTAGTCTCACCTCCAATTGGTCTCATACCAATTGGAGCCACACACTTAAAGTTCTAGGCTCAAAACTCAAACTACCTTATTGCATTTCTTTCATACACATCAAGGATCACTCTTAACACTTACCAAACTCAACATTCAAGCCAATTCTGGTTGTACCATAACCTAAACATAATTCACAACATATTATAGGTCATTTTGGCATCTTACAATTACATTCAATGTGCACCATTTAGTACAGAATTTTTCAAACCAAATTTACAACAATTCAATCACCTAACCATAACACTTTTACATGTCCAACTTCACACCATCACACACATACCCAAACTGCCATAATAACCAACACAATTTAACATTAATATTCCATAAACCAAACATGAAATAACATCTTTATGGTGCACCAAACCAAGCTGCTGATTCATACATTACAGTCCATTAATTTCCAAGCTTCCAAATTCAACTACACATTCACATATATTAAGTATACATCACCCAAATTAATTCCTACACACATAAACATTTAATCAACCCTTTAATCTACCATTTAGAAGCAAGAATAAACTGTCCTCAAGGAGTTTCCATGGCTGCCAAAAATACAGCTCTCCCTTTAAACATCAAACCTCAAAATTCTTTCCACAATTCAAGTACCCATAACATTCCCACTAACTTCAATGAAGCAATAACCCAAAAATACAAACTTACCACTTTGGAAATTCTTCAAAACCTCTCCAAAATTTGGTCTTCTTGCTGCCTATCTACTGCCCAATGTATGGTGATCACTTTTAATGAAGAAACCATAACCATTAGAAGCTTGGATCATGGATACATGAAGGACTTCAAGGTGTGGCCATGGAGTCCCATGGAAGATAAATTCGGCTGGTTTGAGAGGAGGTTGAAGATGAACTCATTTCTGCCCATTTTAGCTCTTAAGTGTCCCACAATTCTAAGTTAGTGGAGCACTAACCATTATTTAATATTAGTTTAACCTTAACTTTCCTTATTCCCACAATTAACTCCCCATTTTTGCTATTTACATTATGTACCACTAATTTAATTTTTCTTTATATTTTCCAAGTGTAATATCATGTATTTTTAATGGACATTTAGGTCAAAAGACAACTCGGGATGTCAAATGACCACAATGCCCCTGTTCGGGTTACATTCCCGATTTTTCGGTAACACCGGGTTTTGTCCGTTTTTTGATTTCTCACTTTTCTTTGTACTAATTAATTAATTTTTCTTTGATATTTCTAATGGCATTTATACTTCAATTGATGTCTCTTTAAGTCCTAAAAATATTTTCCAGGGTTCCCCACGGTCCAGGGCTAGTCAACGGTCC
Organism: Hevea brasiliensis; assembly: GCF_030052815.1. Lineage (NCBI taxonomy): Eukaryota > Viridiplantae > Streptophyta > Magnoliopsida > Malpighiales > Euphorbiaceae > Hevea > Hevea brasiliensis. The sequence goes on along the minus strand of NC_079495.1, from coordinate 49,393,698 downwards.
ACGCTGTGACTTCCCGGTGCGGTCACCCATCGCTAGGGTTCTCGGCTCGCTTAACTTGATTGCATTTCTTTACTATTATTTTTCCTTTGTTTTTCTTGTATTTTCTTTTCTTGTATTTTATTATTTTATGTCTCCTCACTCATATTGAAGTGCAGTTCTAGGCATCCTAGCTGTCCGGACAACACTGGTCACTGGAACAGTAGAATGCACTATCGAACATAGGGGTGTTACAATTCTCCTCCCCATAAAATAAATTTCGTCTCGAAATTTTACCTGGCATTTATCTCTGAACAGCTGTGGGTGTTGTCTCCTCATATCCTCTTCACGTTCCCAAGTAGCTTCCTGGCCTGAATGATGGTTCCACAGCACTTTAACCAGGTGTATCTGTTTGTTCCTCAGCTGCTTCACCTCATAAGCCAAAATTTCTATGGGTTCTTCCTCATATGAGAGGTCTGGATTTACCTCAATCTGTTCAACTGATAGTACATGAGATGGGTCTGATCTGTACCTCCTTAACATGGACACATGGAAGACACTGTGTATCCTTACTAACTCCGGAGGTAATGCCAACCGATATGCCAAAGGACCCACTCTTTGCAGAACCTCATATGGTCCAATGAAACGAGGACTCAGTTTCCTCTTTCTGCCAAATCTCATAATCCTCTTCCAAGGAGAAACTTTGAGGAATACCTTATCACCTACTGCATTGTCACACCCTACTCCCCTAAAAGATGTAACATGATCCCGTAGTATACCTAATGAATTACCGTAATTCTCCTACCGATAATCCATTAAATATACTACAAGGGATTTTAAAACAATTTTCGGGAAATTTAAGTCATAGATTAAAATCTGGTGTTATAAAATTTTTTTCAAAATTTCGGCAAAGTGCCGGCTGTATTTTGAGAAAACAGTTCTTCAATCCTGCAAAAGAAAATGCTCCCAATATGTTTTCTCAAATACAACTCCAATAAACTTTATTTCAATTCACAATTCAATTCCCAATAAACAATCAATTCAATTTCAAACTAATCTCATCATGAAGAAATATTTCATTGATTGTAAGACTCAAAATTTATATTACAAAACTATTCAAGTAAATAAAATCTCAAATTTACATTTACAATAATTTACATTTAATTACATACGAAAATATTTTACAAGAGTTTTTATATAACTACTCAAATAATTTACATACATATTATTACATGCATACGTCAAAACCTATGTACATGGGTATACCTATAATATACCTGGAGCTGATCTGAAAGTGTCTTCAAAGAAACTTACTCACTGCTCTATGCTCTTCTTACCTGCGACAGTATACAAAGCTATCGCTGAGTGGTGAATTCAGTGGTGCACAACTATAATTTAAAACATAGTACAATATACATTGACGAAATTTACAGTAAATAATTTGGAAATCTGAATGCTCATCAAATTCTAAAACTCAAAATATTCATTGCTAATAATGTGAATCATTTGTATAAAATGAATTTGATCACGAAATTCAATTTATCAAATCAGAACTAACCATTTAGGTAATTCCAACAAAATCAATTATACATAAATCATAATTGAAATCACAATTTTTTTACCATTCAAAAACATTCTGTGTCTCAAAAATCATGCTGTATCTCAAAAACCATGCTGTATCTCAAAAATCATTCTTTGTCTCACTAACTATGCAAGACTAATCCGAAAGGGCCATATTCGATGTGATTCTAACTCCCTATGGTCGGGGAGGTCGAATCAGATTCTAACTCCCTATGGTCGAGGAGGTCGAATCATCGTGCATGCATCCATCACAATAATGAATCTTCCACAAGGGCCATAACGATAAAATAAACTTAGATCTAACCTCAAATCAGAGGAAAATCTAAGCCTGTGCACGTACCATGGTAATCAAAACACAACTAACTCCATTGTCTTCTCAACAAATGAGAGAGACGGGTAATAACCTAGTCAAGCATCTATAGTGAGATATAAAACAATATCACAATCCTTTTAGTGAGCATAAATCACAATATAATTCGATTCAAATTCAATTCCAATATCCAATAATTTTTATGCTCATCATAATTCAAATCATAAATTTGCATTTTTCCATGAAAATTACCATCACAATTCAAAACATGTTCTATCACAATTTTCCAAAACATAATTTATTCAATCCATAACAATGCTTAATACTTGTGGAAATACCATTTCACAAAGCTAAATTCATACATACTATAACAATTTTCAATAATAATTGAATTAAATTCAATGCTTGTTAAATATAAGACATAAGAAAAATATGTCATTTAATCATATGAAATATTCAGAACAAAATCAGTTAAAAACTAGTTGTGCACAAACCTCTGATAACTGTCTCTTGGCTTTGACTCAGTGTTTCTTTCCCCTTCCCTGAGTCTTTGCTAACTGAGAAACACAATTTAAAGTGTTTCAGTACTCATTTAAACTGTCTCTAAGAATAAGGTTCAATAATTAATTTATCGAATTCTATTATTTCCTTAGTCAACCTAATATGTCGACCCTCGATGCATTCTAGGTAAATTAGGTTTCAATGTTACTAATATGTCACATTCAATAGTCTTTTAGGGTTGGTACATGTTACCAAATTCATTTCCATGTATCTTGCATTTTCTTGCAATTTGCTGGATTCCGAGATACTAGTTTGACCTAGCCGGAAGACCTAGTTCTCTCGGTTTTTGGGTTTTGGTCAAAACTACAAACTTGTAGATCTATGTCTTGTTGCACGCGGGGCAAAATTTCAGGTCATTCTGAGTTATTTTGACCAAGTTATGGTCATTCTACTATTGCTGGTCAAATTGCACCAAAATTGGTCATTTTAGGTCATTTTAGGTTCGGCCAGTTTTTGGACCCGAACTTGTGCAAGCTGTTTGACTTACTTATGGTCATTTCTGGGTTTTTGTGTCTTCATAAGACTTGTAGATATGGGTCTTACTATTCATTTTTAAAATTTCAGGTCAATTGGACCTGTTTTGAGTGAGTTATGGCCTAAAAACTAACTGCTGCCCAAATGGTCAATTTTCAGGCCTTATTTGCACTTAATCCGGATTTGGTCATTTTTCAAGCTACCTTGCAAGCAGAATTTTGGTATGCTTCCTTCATGAAAGTTGGCACATTTTGTGCCTAGTTTCACCTCCAATTGGTTTCATACCAATTGGAGCCACAAACTTAAGGTTCTAAGCTCAAAATGCAAATTGCCTTATTACATTTCCTTCATACACATCAAAGACCACTTTTAACACTTACCAAACTCAACATTCAAGCCAATTTTGGTTTGTACCATAACCTAAACATAGTTCACAACATATTATAGGTCATTTTGGCAGCTTACAATTACATTCAACATACACCATTAAGTGCAGAATTTGTCAAACTCATTTACAACAATTCAATCACCTAACCATAACACTTTTACATGTCCAACTTCACACCATTACACACATACCCAAACTGCCATAACAACCAACACAATTCAACATTAATATTCCATAATCCAAACATGAAATAACATCCTTATGGTTCACCAAACCAGGCTACCATTTCATGCATTACATTCCCATAATTTCCAAGCATTCAAATTTCAATACACATTCACATATACTAAGTATACATCACCCAAATGATTTCCTACACACATAAACATTTAATCAATGCTTTAATCCACCATTTACAAGCAAAAATAAACTGTCCTCAAGGAGTTTCCATGGCTGCCAAAAATACAGCTCTCCTTTTAAACATCAAACCTCAAAATTCTTTCCACAATTCAAGTACCCATAATCTCCTCACAAACTTTAATGAAGTAATAACCAAAAACACAAACTTACCACTTTGGAAACTCTCCAAAACTAGGTCTTCTTGCTGCCTATCTACTGCCCATGGTGTGCTGGTTACTTTTAGTGAAGAAACCCTAACCACTTGAAGCTTGGATCATGGATGCATGAAGCTCACAAATGGGACAACAATGGTGGTTTGGGAGAAAAGTTGGATTCGGCAACTTTGAAGAATTTATGGAAGAAGAAGATAAAATGGTTAGTGGTCCACTAATCTGTTCCTTAATAATTTTTTAAGGTGTCCATAGTGCTCCACTAATCTTTTTTTAACCTTATTATAGTTTAAAATTTACATAATTGCACTTAATCCCCACATTTCCCTAAATTTCATTACCCATTTAATTTCCTTTTTCATGGGATCCCCAAATTTAAATACTATTTATTTTTAATGGATATTTAGGTCAAAAGGCAACTCGGGGTGTCAAATGATCACAATGCCCCTGTTCGGGTTGCATTCCCGATTTTTCGATAACACCGAGTTTTGTCCGTTTTTCGATTTCTCACTTTTCTTTGTACTAATTAGTTAATTTTTCTTTGATATTTCTAATGGTATTTATACTTCAATAGGTGTCTATTTAAGTCCTAAAAATATTTTCTAGGGTTCCCCACAGTCCAAGGCTAGTCAATGGTCCACGCCGTGACTTCCCGGTGCGGTCACCCATTGCTAGGGTTCTTGGCTCCCTTAACTTGGTTACATTTCTTTGCTATTATTTTTCCTTTATTTTTCTTGTATTTTCTTTTCTTGTATTTCATTATTTAATGTCTCCTCACTCATATCGAAGTGTAGTTCTAGGCATTCTAGCTGTCCGGACAACACTGGTCACTGGAACAGTGGAACGCACTACCGAACATAGGGGGTGTTATATGCATATTCAATATCTCTTTTCTTCAGATCAACATAGGACTTCTGACAGTCTGACGCAGCCTTGAGTCTATCTCTGATCAATTTGATCTTTTCCTATGTCTGCTGAATAATTTCTGGCCCAATCATCTTTCTTTCACCAACTTCATCCCAACATAGAGGAGTTCTGCACTTTCTGCCATACAAAGCTTCATATGGAGGCATCCCAATGCTTGATTGGTAGCTGTTGTTATAGGCAAACTCAATCAAAGGCAAGTGTGTATCCCAACTACCTTCAAACTCAATCACACAAGCCCGTAACATATCCTCCAATATCTGAATAACTCTTTCAGGTTGGCCATCTGTCTGTGGGTGGAATGCTGTGCTGAAGTTCAATCTAGTTCCTAGGGCTCTCTGAAGACTACCCCAGAATCTAGAAGTGAACCTAGGATCTCTGTCAGATACAATCGATACTGGCACTCCATGTAATTTTACAATTTCATATATGTACAATCTGGCCAATCTTTCCAGGCTATAGTCCATCCGGACTGGCAAAAAGTGAGCAGACTTGGTTAGTCAATCAACTATGACCTATACTGCATCTTAACTATTCTGTGTCCTCGGAAGTTTCATCACAAAATCTAGAGTTATCCGTTCTCTTACTATGTTTCATAGGGTGCCACTTGTATGCTAGCTTGACACTTATTAATGTATACAAATTCTGTTAGTGGGATGTATCTGTCCCATCTCCCTTGGATTCAAGGACAGAAGTTCTCAGTATATTCTCGAGGGTTCATTACATTTTATAGGTTATTATTATTATCATTTCATTTCATTATTTATAGAAACTCAACGAGTTTCAAAATTTACCTGAATCACTTGTTTCGACTGTCCATCCGTCTGAGGATGATAAGTCGTACTGATATCTCCAAGCTTATAGCAATTACTGTGGTACAGGTAATTCACATTAATGTAACCGAGTCACTGACTCTAGCTACCTTACAAGTGTAGTCGTTTGATAGGCTAGTTCTAAACTTTTAAATTTCTTACTAGAATTTTTTCACATTTATTTTCCTTAATAGTACTCTATTCGGGCGCAACTGTATCAATTTATAAATTACTTACAAATATTCTTAATTTATTGTACCACGAGGAAGCACGTAGCTCTACACAATAATCCCATGTCGGTACTGTAATCTGCAGCTTATAATACAAACATCGAGAACATTATATAGTCACCACGTTATAACCTCATGGGCTAGGTTTTCTAACATCTTATCTTTCTCGAATCCACTAATATCCCAAACCGATTCTGATTACAATATCCATTAATAATTACTAACAGTGACATCTTTGGCCACATCTAGTGCAATTCTATTACTGTAACTTACTTTTAGGTCCTCTTGCCTTACATTAAGTAGGCTCGCCAATTAGCTTTATAATTTATGGTATGTTAGAAAATACTTTTAGCTAACAATTCTTCCAAAATTAATGTCAATCATACTTGTTATTGTAGTTTTGATCCTAAAAGACTAGTCACTAACGCATTAAAATTTATTCCCCTGTAAAGGAATAGAAACAAAACATAGAATTCTAACACTAACATATAAATAAGTAGTGCTGGGATCAAATAATAACTCATTGTTTCTTTCAAAAATTAAGAACTTACCAGCAGCTACATCCGAAGTTTCTGCTCTTTCCCCTTGGCGCATAGTGGATGCTCTGACTGGTGCGCCACTATATTCGGGTTGATTCACTGTGTTATAGTGGTGAGGAGTACCAACTCTATTTCTATCTCGAATCTGACTGACGGTCTGTGGACTCCGGAGAGCAGATCAAGGTGCTCTAGTACAATCTTTAGCAAAGTGTCCAAGTTTTCCATAATTGTAGCAAGCTCCATAGGCCTTATGACAAATACCTCCATGTAGCTTACCACAAACATGGAAGAAACGGGCAGAATAGGAACTTCCGGTTGTTCAACGACTAGATCTTGATGTTCTCTGCCCTAATGATCCGCCTCTGTCATATCTCTGAGCTCGGGGTTCCTCAAATTCTTTTCTCTTCCCCAAATTACTGCTCGAGTTCTGACCCGTAGATTTCCCCTCTTCTCTATTTCACACTGCCCTTGTGGGGGTTGGGTCTGTACTTGGGCTTGGGCTGACAAATTATCAGCCATTTGTTGGAAGAAAGTGGCCATTTGCTTGGCCATTTGTGCAGTAATTTGTACTGGTAAAACTGGTACAGTCGGGCCTTTGACACTTTATGGAGCCGGGCCCTCAACTTGTACTTCTACCATCACGGACTGTTCTATTGTCTCATTTTTCTCTTCCATATCTTATCACAAGATTTTCTATTCCTGTATAACCAACATAAGAAGATTCCTCTCCATTAGTTTATATTTATGATTTAAATGTACTATATGTATCAAACATTTGAGCAGTTGTAGTTACCGACAAAAAGATTTCAAATTCACAGTTCAAAATTTACTTTAAAACCATTGCTCTGATACCACAAAACATGTCACACCCTACTCCCACGCAAGATGTAACATGATCCCGTAGTACACCTAATGAATTACCGTACTTCGCCTACCGATAACCCATTAGATATACTACAAGGGATTTTAAAAACAATTTTTGTGAAATTTAAATCATCGATTAAAATCTGGTGTTATAAAATTTTTTCAAAATTTTGGCAAAGTGTCGGCTGTATTTTGATAAAACAGTTCTTCAATCCTGCAAAAGAAAATGCTCCCAATATGTTTTCTCAAATACAACTTCAATAACTTCGTTTCCACTCATAATTCAAATCTCAATAATCAAATCAATCTCCTCATAAAAGAAACATTTCATTGATTACAAGGCTCAAAATTAATATTACAAAACTATTCAGATAAATGAAATCCCAAACTTACATTTACAATAATTTACATTTAATTACATACCAAAATATTTTACAAGAGTTTTTATACAACTGCTCAAATAATTTACATACATATTATTACATGCATACATCAAAACCTATGTACATGGGTATATCTATAATATACCTGGAGCTGATCTGAAAGTGTCTTCAAAGAAACTTACTCATTGCTCTATGCTCTTCTTACCTGTGACAGCATACAAAGCTATCGCTGAGTGGTGAACTCAGTGGTGCACAACTATAATTTAAAACATAGTACAATATACATTAACAAAATTTCCAGTAAATAATTTGGAAATCTGAATACTCATCAAATTCCAAAACTCAAAATATTCATTGCCAATAATGTGAATCATTTGTATAAAATGACTTCGATCATGAAATTCAATTTATCAAATCATAACTAACCATTTAGGTAATTCCAACAAAATCAATTATACATAAATCATAATTGAAATCACAATTCTTTATCATTCAAAAGCCATTCTGTATCTCAAAAATCATGTTGTATCTCAAAAATCATTATTTATCTCGCTAACTAAGCAAGACTAATCCAAAAGGGCCATATTCGATGTGATTCTAACTCCCTATGGTCGGGGAGGTTGAATCATCGTGCACAGTACCATCACAATAATATTTCTTCCGCAAGGGCCATAACGATAAAATAAACTTAGATCTAACCTCAAATCAGAGGAAATCTAAGCCTGTACAGGTACCATGGTAATCAAAATACAACTAACTCCATTGTCTTCTCAACAAATGAGAGAGACGGGTAATAACCTAGTCAAGCATCTATAGTGAGATATAAAACAATATCACAATCCTTTTAGTGAGCATAAATGACAATATAATTCGATTCAAATTCAATTCCAATATCCAATAATTTTTATGCTCATCATAATTCAAATCATAAATTTGCATTTTTCCATGAAAATTGCCATCACAATTCAAAACATGTTCTATCACAATTTTTCAAAACATAATTTATTCAATCCATAACAATGTTTAATACTTGTGGAAATACCATTTCACAAAGCTAAATTCATACATACTATAACAATTTCAATAATCATTGAATTAAATCCAATGCTTGCTGAACATAATACATAAGAAAAATTTGTCATTTAATCATATGAAATATTCAAAACAAAATCAGTTAAAAACTAGTTGTGCACAAACCTTTGATAACTGTCTCTTGGCTCTGACTCAGTGTTTCCTTTCCCTTCCCTGAGTCTTTGCTAACTGAGAAACACAATTTGAAGTGTTTCAGTACTCATTTAAACTGTCTCTAAGAATAAGGTTCAATAATTAATTTATCAAATTCTATTATTTCCTTAGTTAACCTAATATGTCGACCCTCGATGCATTCTAGGTAAATTCGGTTTTAATATTACTAATGTGTCACATTCAATAGTTTTTTAGGGTTAGTACATGTTACCAAATTCATTTCCATGTATCTTGCATTTTCTTGCAATTTGCTGGATTTCGGGATACTAGTTTGACCTAGCCGGACGACCTAGTTTCCTCGGTTTTCGGGTTTCAGTCAAAACTACAAACTTGTAGATCTATGTCTTATGGAACACGGGGCAAAATTTCAGGTCATTCTGAGTTATGTAGACCAAGTTATGGTCATTTTACTATTGCTGGTCAAATTGCACTAAAATTGGTCATTTTAGGTCATTTTAGGTCAATTTTGGTTCGGCCAGTTTTTGGACCCGACATTGTGCAAGCTGTTTGACTTTCTTATGGTCATTTATGGGCTTTGGTGTCTTCATAGGACTTGTAGATATGGGTCTTAAATTTTCATGGTCAAAAGTTCAGGTCAATTGGACCTGTTTTGAGTGAGTTATGGCCTAAACACTAACTGCTGCCCAAATGGTCAATTTTCAGGCCTTATTTGCACTTAATCCGGATTTGGTCATTTTTCAAGCTACCTTGAAAGCAGAATTTTGGTATGCTTCCTTCATGAAAGTTGGCACATTTTGTGTCTAGTCTCACCTCCAATTGGTCTCATACCAATTGGAGCCACACACTTAAAGTTCTAGGCTCAAAACTCAAACTGCCTTATTGCATTTCTTTTATACACATCAAGGATCACTCTTAACACTTACCAAACTCAACATTCAAGCCAATTCTGGTTGTACCATAACCTAAACATAATTCACAATATATTATAGGTCATTTTGGCAACTTACAATTACATTCAATGTGCACCATTTAGTACAGAATTTTTCAAACCAAATTTACAACAATTCAATCACCTAACCATAACACTTTTACATGTCCAACTTCACACCATCACACACATACCCAAACTGCCATAATAACCCACACAATTTAATATTAATATTCCATAAACCAAACATGAAATAACATCTTTATGGTGCACCAAACCAAGCTGCTGATTCATACATTACAGTCCATTAATTTCCAAGCTTCCAAATTCAAGTACACATTCACATATACTAAGTATACATCACCCAAATTAATTCCTACACACATAAACATTTAATCAACCCTTTAATCTACCATTTACAAGCAAGAATAAATTGTTCTCAAGGAGTTTCCATGGCTGCCAAAAATATAGCTCTCCCTTTAAACATCAAACCTCAAAATTCTTTCCACAATTCAAGTACCCATAACATTCTCACTAACTTTAATGAAGCAATAACCCAAAAATACAAACTTACCACTTTGGAAATTCTTCAAAACCTCTCCAAAACTTGGTCTTCTTGCTGCCTATCTACTGCCCAATGTATGGTGATCACTTTTAATGAAGAAACCATAACCATTAGAAGCTTGGATCATGGATGCATGGAGGACTTCAAGGTGTGGCCATGGAGTCCCATGGAGGATAAATTCGGCTGGTTTGAGAGGAGGTTGAAGCTGATCTCATTTCTGCCCATTTTAGCTCTTAAGTGTCCCATAATTCTAAGTCAGTGGAGCACTAACCATTATTTAATATTAGTTTAACCTTAACTTTCCTTATTCCCACAATTAACTCCCCATTTTTGCTATTTACATTTTGTACCAATAATTTAATTTTTCATTATATTTTCCAAGTGTAATATCATGTATTTTAAATGGACATTTAGGTCAAAAGACAACTCAGGATGTCAAATGACCACAATGCCCCTGTTCGGGTTGCATTCTCGATTTTTCTGTAACACCGGATTTTGTCTGTTTTTCGATTTCTCACTTTTCTTTGTACTAATTAATTAATTTTTCTTTGATATTTCTAATGGCATTTATACTTCAATTGATGTCTCTTTAAGTCCTAAAAATATTTTCCAGGGTTCCCCGTGGTCCAGGGCTAGTCAACGGTCCACGCCGTGACTTCCCGGTGCGGTCACCCATCGCTAGGGTTCTCGGCTCGCTTAACTTGATTGCATTTCTTTACTATTATTTTTCCTTTGTTTTTCTTGTATTTTCTTTTCTTGTATTTTATTATTTTATGTCTCCTCACTCATATTGAAGTGTAGTTCTAGGCATCCTAGCTGTCCGGACATCACTGGTCACTGGAACAGTAGAACGCACTACCGAACGTAGGGGTGTTACATAGCAGCAGAGTGAGCTGCTACAGTCAGAGAGGAGCACAGTTGAAGAATTTTTATACGGGTATTTGTTAATACCTTTGTAATTATTTTGATGTAAATGGTTTAGTGTCATATGTATTAAGGTAGATTGAGCAGTTGTACCGTCAATGTATAACAATATTATTTTTGAGATTTTTTGTCTGTAAATTAACTTATGAATATAAATTAAATATTTAAAATACAAGGTGCATGAGATTATGAAATGCTATTGAGTTGAAGTTTGGTGGTTGCAAATGGGGTTAAAATTAATTATTTGGAAGTGTTTTTCATAGGTTTTAAAGAACTGTTTTTCCCAAATATAGACGGCACTCTACCGAAATTTTCATAAAATTTGCGGAAAAATAAAATGGGACAAAAATCTTAACTAGTTTTCAAACTTCAATTAAATATTTTTAATTCCTACCAAAATGCTAACCACTTTCAAAATATAAGAAAATGGTTTTAAAATCCCTTATAGTATATTTAACGGGTTACCGATATGCGAAGTATGGTAATTCATTAGATCTACTACAGGATCATGTTACATCTTACGGCAAGGTAGGGTGTGACAAAAACTTTCCTGGTATCGATCGGTCCACTGAAATTTCACATCCTTTCTAAGTAGCTTAGTCAGTGGAGATGCTAGCATGGAGAATCCCTTCACAAACCTTCGGTAATACCCGGCTAAACCAAGGAAACTCAGAACTTTCATGACATTTATGGGTGGCTTCCTAGTAAGAATGACTTTTACTTTACTAGAATCCACTTGGATACCCTCTGAAGATACAATATGCCCCAAGAAAGTAATCTCCTTTAGCCAAAATTTACATTTTGACAGTTTGGCATACAACTAGTTCTCCCTCAAAGTCTGCAATATTATCCTCAAGTGCTTGTCATGTTCCTCTGCATTCTTTGAGTACACCAAAATATCATCAATGAACACCACTACAAACTAATCCAAATATGGCCTGAAGATAGTGTTCATCAGGCCCATAAAAGCAGCTGGAGCATTAGTCAACCCGAATGGCATCACCAAGAATTCATAGTGGCCATACCGAGTCCCAAAGGTAGTTTTAGTTATACTCTACTCCTGCACCCTCAACTGATAATAGCTCGATCTCAAGTCAATTTTGGAGAATACAGTTATATCCTTCAGCTGATCAAATAGATCATCAATCCATGGCAGAGGATATCTATTCTTTATGGTCACCTTATTCAACTGTCTGTAGTCTATGCATAGACGGAGAGTACCATCCTTCTTCTTCACAAACAATACTAGTGCTCCCCAAGGTGACACGCTAGGACAGATGAAACCCTTATCTAGCAATTCCTGCAATTGCACTTTCAACTCTTTCAACTCAGCAGGTGCCATCCTATAAGGAGTTATGGAGATTGGCTCCACACTAGGCATAGTCTCAATTTCAAACTGCACCTCTCTTTCTAGAGGCAATCCCGGCAACCCTTCCGGAAAGACATCCAAAAAATCCCATACTATAGGAATATCCTTAAGATCTGGACTCCCACCTGGGTGTCTATCACATGAGCTAGATAAGCTTTACATCCTTTTCTAATCATCTTCCTAGCAAGTGCAGCTGAAATGATGTTGGATGGCAATAACTACCTCTCCTCATGTATCACTACGTCTGAATACTCAGGAAGACCAAAAGTGACCGTCTTTAGTCTACAGTCGATCATAGCATGGTGCCTGGCTAACCAATCCATGCCCAAGATGATATCATAATCTCAGAAGGGCATTTCAATTAAGTCTGATAGGAATGTATGTCCTTGGATCACCAAAGGACAATCTTTATACAATTTATTCACCCTAACCTTTTGTTCTAAAGGACTAGTCACTAGCACATTATAATCCAATTTCACATAAGGAATAGCAACAGAACATGCAATACTAGCACTAGCATAAGAATGTGTAGAATTAGGGTCAAACAGCACATATACATCTCTACCAAAGATGGAGAAAATACTAGCCACAACATCTAATGTCTCAGCTTCATCCCTCTGGTGCATGGTGTACACCTTGGCTGGTGCACCATTCTGCTCTTGTTGGCTCACTGTGCACTGGCTGCCAGAAGTGTTACCTCTACCCCTGCCTCGGCCTCTACTAACTGTCTGTTGTCCTCTAAAAGCAGAACCTTAAACAGATCCCTCAGTGGTGGTAGGTAGCCCAGATCTATGGGCACTAGCGCAATCTCTAGCAAAATGCCCACTTCCACCACAATTGTAATAGGCTCCTATGACCTTATAACATACTCCTCCATGAGTCCTGCCACAGGTTTCATAGGTACAGATAGGAAAGGAACCCTTAGATGTTTGCTGATCGGATCTAGGTGGCCTCTGCCCTGAGAATCTTCCCCTATCAAATCCTCTATTACTCGATCCCCTAAAGCTCTTCCTCTTACCCGGATTGCTACTTGAACTCTGACCTGTAAGCTTACTACTCTTCTCTTTTTCAGTGGTTACCTTCTCATATGCCCCTTCTAGTTCTATCCTTTCCAACTCAAGGGCCTGAGATATCAACTCTGAGAAGTTCCCATGTCTAAAACCAACCACCTGTAGTCGTATGCTAGGCCTCAACCTGACTTCAAACCATTTGCATCTGTCCCTACTGGTTGTGAGTAGGCTTTCAGCATAGTGGCTGAGGCGAGAAAAGTCCCTCTCATACTTGGCCACTGTCTTATTACCCTGTTTCAGGCTCAGAAACTCCTGTAGCTTCATATCCACATAGGTATCAGGAACATACTTCTGTCTAAACTCCCTTAGAAAGTAATCCCATGTTAACAATGGGGGCTCAGCCAAACTGTGGGGAATTGTAACACCCTCACTGTAGCCATTTCGTACATTCTACTGTTCCGATAATTGATGTTGGTCTGGATAGCTAGAACATCTGCAAAAATATTTTGACTAGAGTGAGGAGTCATAAATAACTCAAATATTAATAATAAAAATTTAGGAAAAATTTTAGAAATAAAATACATCCAAGTTAAATGAGCCGGTGCCCTAGCAATGGGTAACCTTGTGGAAAGTTGCGGTCCTCGCAGCTAGGAGCCCTAAACCCAGGAGAAAATTCATGAAATAATTTTTGGGACTCCAGATATGAGTCATTGAGGTTTCTATGGCATTAGAATGCTAAGAAAAGGCTTAGAAAAATTTTTCGATCGGTACAGATGATTTTGGCTAAATAAGCCAAACGGAGGGCATTTTGGTTATTTCGTCTTCAAAGATGATTTTTGGCCGACTTTTCCAGTTAAGTAAATAATTATTATGATCTAAAATATGAATAAATATTACTAAAAATTTAATTGAAAATGAGTAGAAAAGAAAAGAAAAGAAAAGAAAAATAAAAGAAATTGGGAATTATGACATCACATTATGTCATTAAAGCACTCCCACCCAATCACATTGTGACGTATGTCCATAAACCACTTAAAAAGCATAAAATGGGTAGAAATTAAAGAGAAAAAAAATCAGTTTCATCTTCTTTCTTCAAAGTGCCGAAACCCATTTCTCGTTCCACCTCTATGGATGCTCATCCTTCTCACTAGATTTCCTTGTAAATACACCATAAAATCCCTACCTTCCTTCATAAAACTTGATATTACATCTCGAGCAAGTGTTTGGCTGCCAAGAAAAGCCAAGGAAGTGAAGGAAAAATTGAAGTTAGTTAAGGGAAAATTCTGCACACAAAAGTTAGTACACTAAACCTTCTTCCTTTCTTTCTTAACTAGTTGAAGCATGCTAAATTAAGTATAAATTTTATGAAATTAAAAGAAAATTTGGAGTATGTGGGGACTAAAATTTTCAGTAGCCTTGGTGACCATAAGGTCTTGATTATTTTGATTGACTTTACTTTGTTTAGTGATGATGATTAAGGATACTAAGTGTATTAGAAGTTGAATGAAGTGTGTTGCATAATTGAAATCGTTGGAGTTAGGGTTTGGGCACCAAAATTTGGATTTTTGTTTATGTATTGATGAAAAGAGGTTGTAATGGTCAATTAGTGACCATTTGATGAAGTTTGACTCTAAATTGGAAGTAATTGTGGCCTTGAAATTGAAAGTGGCATGCTACCCCCATTGTGCCAGAATACTGGACTTGAGTCCAGTGTATTCCTAGGGTTATAACTTGAGCTATGTTACTCCAATTGGTTCAAGGAAAAATGGAAATGAAACTAGACATAAAATGGCATAACTTTGATGAAGAAACCTGGCCCAGAAAACCAACCTAAGTTGCCCTAAAAATTGACCTAATCCGGGTGACCAATATGCAGTCCCTGGAAAATGACTAGATGAACAGTATTTATTCATTTGATCATAACTTAGTGTAGAAAGGTCTAATTGACCTGAATTTTTACTAGTAGAAAGCTGAGACATAGCCCTACAACTTTCATGAAGAAAACAAACCCAAATTTTGGTCATAACATATCCAAAAACTGACCTACAATCAGTGTATAAAAACTGCAGAATTGATTCTGCCCATAAATTCTGGAAAAATTGCAATCCGGCCAGTTATGGTGTTTAGGCCATAACTTGAGCTACAAAACTCCAAATGGAGTGATTCAAAAAACAAAATGTAACTAGACACAATAAGAAACAACTTTAATGAAGAACATTTGGCCAAATTCTCACTGTAGAATGGCCTAATGAAACAGTGAACTCTAGCACCCAAAACTGAAATTTCTGATTTATTTTCCATTGGTTAGAAGTATGGATTGGCAACTAATGCCAACACTTTTGGGAAGCAAAATGTGGTAAATCTATGTGATTAAAACTCATGTAACTATTATATATGAAAAAGTCAATATTTTGACTTAAATGACCAAATGAATAGTAACCTTACATGTTAAGTACAAATATTCAAGAAATAACTTTGTAATATGCCCTAGTAGGCCTAATGTGATTGGTTTGGATAGGTTGGCATGCCAATAGGGTTCTGATAGCAGTATTATGTATGATGTATGGCTCCATGCCATTCTGTGATATGATAGCCTATGGCTATATTGATTATGATGTTATACTTGGCTTTATGCCTTATTGCTTTTATGGCTTATTAGCCATTCTATTTGCACACCAGGAGACACATTGTGACCAATGGTGTGACGGCCCAAGGTACCTAGTACCCAATGCTAGTTTACCCGTTTATCCAGTCCGGTCAATTTGTATAGGTTACTTGGGCATGGAAAAATATAAATGTAATTGAATTGATTATTAAAGGAAGTAAGGAGATTAAATATCAAGATAAAGAATAAGAATGATTATAACAGTAAAAAGAAGCTGAAAATCATCAAGAAAACGATTAATAAAATGTTAGAAAGAGTTAATATCATAAAACGTAATAAGCCTTCGACTAAACAGTAAGTTAGTAATTATTTATTTCTTATAGGCACAATAAATAGGAAATTTTTACTTTTATTTGTATATTATATTTTCTTTTATTATTGGCACCACTAAGCTTTATGCATAGCGTATCGCTTTTGCAACGCGTAGGTACTGAAGATTTGGCCAGAGAGCTCTGCAGACCACAAACTGGTGAGCCTTGTACACAATTCTGCATAGTGTTCATGTCACCTCACCAACTACAGTGCATTAGTAGGACACTAGATCCCATTTTCGTATTTTGGTACTGTTTGTATTTTGTAATTAAACTTTTATTTCTCATGTATAAATTGAAACTCATGTAATATATTTTAGTATTAATGCAAATATTTATAATTTGTGTTATAAATGAAATTTTAGTATTTATTGATGATTTGAACATGATTATCATGTGAAATGAATGAATGTTAAATAGAAGAAGTTGTGAGAATATTTAGATTATGTTTATACAAATGGAGTTTGAGAATGATTGGAAATGTATTGGAAGTGTTTTTCACAGGTTCCGAAGAACTGTTTTATCCATTTTTAGCCGGTACTTTGTCGAATTTTCTATAAAATTTTCAGAACCTCAAATGAATTTATAATTTCAATAAATGACTTAAATGAGTTAAATTTCACAAATTGCACTTCATATCCATGAAGAAATAAATTAAGGATAAAAATGATTAAGATAAAATATGGTGTTCCGGTACACTGTGTGGCATATCTTGCTCAGTTACACTGTAGACGGGTAAGGGGTGTCACATTTAATGTCTTCCACCATTCATATGCATCTCCATTCAGTAGGGAAACTGAATATTTGAACTTCAAATCATCAGTGCAGTGCAATTTCTTGATTACCCTCTCCATCCGTTCTAACCATTGCTCGGCTTCCAATGGGTCTATTGTACCCTTAAACTCTGTTGCCCCATACTTCATCAGCTTGTCATACTATCTGGCCAAGGGTGGTGGTTGCACTAGAGGTACTTGTACTGGAGCTTGGACTGGTACTTTGCCAGCCATTTGTTGAAATATGGCAGCCATCTGCTGAGCAAGCTGAGCAAGAAACTGCATGGGCAGGACGGGTGCAGCTGATCCATTGGCATTCTGAGGAGCTGGGGCCTCCCCCTATACCTCAGCTACAACTGATTGCTCTACAGTGTGATCCCCCTCTTCCATACTGAATCACAAAGAATTCTACTCCCTGAACAACCAACACAAGGAGATTTTCCTCCATTAGTCCATATTTATGATGTAATACACTATATGTATCAATTAATGACAATTGAGCAGTTGTACCTATCAAAAATTTTCAAATATGCAATTTCAAAACTTATATGAAAACCAAAGCTCTGATACCACTAAAACATGTCACACCTATTCCCTTGTAAGGTATGACATGTTCCCGTAGCATACCTAATGAATTACCGAACTACATGTACCGATAACCCATTAATTATGCTATAAGGAATTTTAAACAAATCATAACTTTTTATCTTATCAATTCTTTTGCAGAAAACTGCATGAGAATAGTTAAAATTCAATGTAAACATTTATTGAAAATAATGATAGACTAAATATTACAAAAGTTACATTTCTATAAGTCTCAAAATAAAATACAAATAGTTACAAACTCAAAATGTGATAGCAATGTAATGCTTTTAAATACAAACTGTTCAATGTCCATACATCCATACATATAGGTAAAAAATACATCAAAAGGAAATTACAGGAGTATACCTACGATATACACCTACAATCAAAACCAAAATACTACTTCCAAGTCTCTCACTTGGCAGCCTTCTCCTTTCCCTTACCTGCGATAGCATAAATAAGCTATCGCTGAGTATATCACTCAGTGGTGCACAACTAATAACTTTAAAACTTAAGGTAAAACACAACTTGTCCAAATACAAGAAATCATATATTTGCATAATCATGATAGCATCACAAAACTTTTTGAGTCCATAAGAATCATTTATTGAAATCACATTTCGGATGAGAAATCATACTTTACAAATCACCATTCACAAAGCATAAGTGTTGCCAACATCAACACACAGTTTAGACCATGACACAAAATTTCACGATCAATGCCGTATTGTACACCACGACAAAGCAATCTCAACCTCACTAACTGTTATTAATGAGGAAAGGGCTTGCTAGCTAATGAGTACTCATATAATCTCACCCCATTAACCATTATTAATGGGGGACATGATCATAATCAATATCAAACCCCAAGTAGCCGTTACTTCTGAGGAGTTTCAAAAGACACTGTCTATAATGCCCCTCACCCATCTACAGTGTAGCCGGGCAAGGAATGCCGCATTCGGTGTCGGAGCACCCTTTCTTATACTGTCCTGTTCATTGTTAATTTTAAACTTTATAGAAAACATGTAGTAAATTTTTTTTAATATATATACACTTGTTTTAAAATCACAATTTATTTTTGTGAAAACCCGGGCAGAGCCTCCTCTATTTTATTAGCATCTGACGAGTTTCACTAGTTACTTGTTAAAAACAATTTCATATCTATTCATCTGATCATATAACATATAATTCATTTCCCATATGATAAGTCATTCATAAGAATTTCATATACAGAAATTCACATCTTTATTTACAATCCAAAATATATAATTACAATTTTTATTTACGTCACAAACTAGTAATTACATCATGTTTATACACAATGAACCAAAATACTAGTCTATGCATGGGCCCTACCAAAATACAAAAGACTGATGAGGTGAACTCTGAACTGTATGCAGATTTGGTCAACTACGGTCAGAACACTACTGTGGCAGCTGCTGATCTCCAGTACCTATGCGATAGAAAAACCAACACGCTAAGCAAATTGCTTGGTGGTGCATAGTTTTGAGGAATAATAACCAAATAATTAAAAGTAATAGCTCTATGTATAATTTTGCACTTTTAGGTCAATTGTATATTTTATTGTACTTTGAGAATAATTTACTTATCAGGATCTTATCTGTGCATATATTTTATTTTCAGTCTCCTTAAACTCATATTAGTGAAATTGTCATCAATTCTAAGACATTTATAAATTTTCTACACTTTGGGAAAGTTAGATTTAACAGTATCTTTTCTATTCATTTCTTATATAGTCAAAGTCATTTATAATTTTTCTATACTTTGGAACTAAATTAATTATTAGTATCTTATCCATTCATTGGTTTCATTCTCAGTCTTTTAAAATTATATCAATGCCCAAGTAATCCTATAACAGACTATAATTGTAACACCCCTATTTGCATAGCCTGGTATATTTTACTATTCCGGCGACCGGTGTTGGTCTGGACAATTAAGGGGATTAGAACCACATCTAAGACAACTAGATAAGCCCTAAACATAAATAATTAGTAATTGTCAATTAGTTAAGTATAAATAAGAAAAACAGAACACAAGATGTTAAATGAGCCAAGAGTCACAACGATGGGTGACCTTCTCGGGAAGGACTGCGAGGTCGATTTAAACTCAAATTTTGAATCATAAAATGTGATGCCGCGGTCCTTAGGACTATTGCGAACTCAGTGGAAAAGAGAAAATCATGAAAAAGAATTGTTAAGTCGGTCAAATAATTAGGTCAGGGATTCGAAAGAAATATTGAATTATTTGCAAACCGGGTCGAATCGGCGAGGGGCAATTTGGTCGATTGACCTCTAGAGCTGACTCCTGACCTAACTATTAAATAAAATCAGAGAAAAGAAAATTTCAGAATCGAGAATTAAATTAAAGAAGTATGGGAAAAATAAAAGAATAAGAAAAGAAAAGGAAATTAGATTAATGACATCACATAGATGACATCATGCATGACTTCATAATTCATTTTAATTTAATTACTTAAATTGACTAAGTCAAATTATGGATAAATATACATAAATGAAAAAAAAAAAAAAGAGAAACTCATTTTAGTCTTCTTCCTCATCATGCCGCCCCACTTCTCTCTCCCAAAGCTCTCTCTCTAAACCTCCATGAAAGCTCATTTTTGAGCTTGAAGAAACCAAAATTTAGCCATAGAAAAGGAAAATTCCTTAGTTAAACCTTGTTTGGGCAACTAGAAAAGAAGATTGGTCAAGAAATTTTGAAAGAAAAGTGAAGGATTTGGGTGGTTGAATTTCAAAGAGAAAGGTTAGTAAGCTAAACTTTGTATTTCTAGTTTAATTATTGTGTTTATAGTTGAATAAACTTAGAAATTATGAAAAATGGAAAAGAAAACAATTGTTGGAGGACTATATGTGAATTTCGGCCAGCCTATGTAGGGGAATGATTTGCATGAGTTTGATTGAATTAAACATGTTAGAAAGCTTGAATGAGTTGAGAAAGTATGTTTATATGTTTTGATTTAGTAAAATGTAACAATTTATGGAAGTTAGGGTTTTGGACCTAGGATTTTGGGAGACAAAATTTTGAGAATTGGTCAAATGGTGTGTTTGACCTTGTTTGAGCTGAAAAATGGTCATGTATGACCAATTGTGGTGTTGGAAGTGTTGGAATCAAATGGAAATTCGGATTGGTTATGGACATTCTACAGGCAGCAAGACGAAGGTCCCTTTCAGGGACCAAAACTAAAAATTTACCAACCCAATTGGTGTGAGGCCAATTGAGAATGAAACTAGACACAAAATGACACATTTTTCATTTAGGAATCATGCCCAAAAAGTGACCATAGCATAGTGAACACATTGGCCAAATCTGGAATTGAGTGTTCTACCCTGTACAAAAATGACTAAATAAATAATATTTGTTCATTTGGCCATAACTTGGGCTAGGCATGTCCAAATGACTTGAAATTTTACCAGTAGAAAGCTGAGATATAGACCTATAACTTTCATAGAGAACACAAAACCAAATTATGCCCTTAACCAAGTCATTTAGCCACCCAAATTTAGTGACCTAAAACTGCCAGAACCAGGTTTGGTGCCCAGAAAATCTAGGTTAGACCAATCTGGCCAGCCATGTTCAAATGGCTATAACTTGAGCTAAAAAACTCTAAATGGAGTGATTCAAAAAGGGAAATAAAGTTAAGACAATAAGGAACAATTTCTATGGAGAAAACTTGGCCAAATTCTAACAGCAATATGACCAATGGAACAATGCAAAATAGGTCACCAAAACTGAAAATTTGAAAGTTTGCTTAAAAGACTTAAGTTTTGAGAAAATGACCAAAACCAATAAGTTTGTTAACCAAAATGTGGTATGTGAGTATAGTTGGATTTCCCATACCTATTAAGCATAAGAAAGTCAATATTTTGACTTGAATAGTACCATGAATAGTAACCTCAACATGAAAATTTTCAAGAATGTAAGTTTAAGCATATTGGGGCTAGAATTGAACATATATGAATTAATTATTAGAATTATTATGAGACAAAGATACTGAGAAACTATAAATTTTATGTTTCAGCTGAAAAAGACCCGGAAGGTTTAAGAGACTGAGTCAAGGCCTAGAGGCGACTCACGTCAGGTTTGTGCACAATAAGTCTTATTTTTTAATCATTTTCTTATTTTCGATTTGATTGGTATGAATTATGAAAATTTGGTGTTACTCATGAATTGTGTTGCCACTTTGTGAATGAAACTATGACTTTGGAAATTTATCGGATTTCTCATGAATTATTTGAATAAAATGTTTGAAATTGATTTTTGATTCACACTTAGCATGACAGTACCATATTATTCCTCCTCCTTTTATGGGGTTGAGATCGATTATTTTCTTCCCTCTCTAGTTTACCAGTTGAGGTTGTAGATCGGATGAGTACTCATTAGCTAGCTAGCCACCTCCCTCATTGATTTCGATTAGTGGGGTTGTAGATTGCTTTGTCGTGGTGTACAATGTGGCATTGATCGGAAATTTTGTGTCATGGCTTAAGTTGTGTATGAATTGGCAACACTATGTTTATTAAATTGTTTGACCAAAATTGTGCTATAATGAGTTTTGATATTTTGTGAAATGTGATTGTGAAATATTTAAATTATTATTTATGAACGAATGTTATTTGTACTACATTTCAAAATTTTATTGTGCACCACTGAGTACTTTTATACTGAGCGATAGCTTATTTCGCTGTCGCAGATAAGGGCAAGGAGAAAGCAGCAGGGTGCGCTGCTGAATTGACAAGGACTTCATGGACCTTTTTGTATGGGTATTTGTTTATACCCTTGTAGTTATTTGATGTAAATATTGTAATGTCATATGTATTAATGTAAAGTTGAGCAGTTGTATAGTAAATTGTAATATTATTATTTTGGACTTTCTTTTTGTAAATTAAGATCTGTATTTGTAAATTAAGTATTATATGCAATGTGAATGAATTTATGAAGTATTTTGAGATGACAACTTTGGTTGAATTGTGGACTTAAATTGAATTGTGTTGACTTGAGTTCTTTTAGTGGTTGGGAGTTGTGGAAACAATTATTGGAAGTGTTTTTACAGGTTTTTGAAGAACTGTTTTCTCAAAATACAGACGGCACTCTGCCAAAATTTTTCTAAAATTTGCAGACAAATAAAAATGGACAAAAAATTTTATTAGTTTTGAAACTTCAATTAAATGTTTTTAATTTCTACTAAAATGCTCACCACTTCCAAAAAGTAAGAAAATGGTTTTAAAATCCCTTGTAGGGTACTTAATGAATTATCGGTAGGTGAAGTTCGGTAGTTCATTAGGTATTCTATGGGATCATGTTATGCCTTACAGAGGGTAAAGTGTGACATATTTTAGTGTTATTAGAGCATGGTTTTGCAATGAATTTTGACTATGTATGTGAATATTTCTTTGATAAGTACAACTGCTCAAGTGTCTTTAATTGATACTGTCACACCCTACGCCTCCGTAAGATGTAACATGATCCCGTAGTATACCTAATGAATTACCAAACTTCATCTACTGATAACCCATTAAATATACTACAAGGGATTTTAAACCTTTTCTTGTTTCTTTTTACAATGGTGAGCACTTTTGACATGTGTGAAAAAAAATTTTATCGAAGTTAAATCACATATTAGGTCTGAAATAGCCACAAATTTTATAAAAATTTCGGCAGAGCGCCGTCTGTATTTGGAGCAAAATAGTTCTTCAAAAATCTGTAGAAAACACTTCCAATATATTTGTTTCAGTCCCAAACTCCAATATGGCTCAACATAAATCAATTTTCTCAAACATAAGTCAAACTCAATTCAACATCACTTTCAGTAGTTTCAAAAATAGAATGCAAAATGACTAAGTATTTCAAAGCTGAGATAAGAAAATTATAGTACAACATTTTTACAGGCCAAAATAATTTATAACTTTGATTTATAACTACTCAAGACCAAGTACAATATATACATACAGTGCACAAACATTACAATAATAATTACAAGGAAATGGTATACTCAATATACCCAGCAAAATCCCAAAAGCATAGCACAAGCAGCCTACTCTGCTGCTTTATCTGTCTGTCTACCTATGACAGCAATGAGAAAGCTATCGCTGAGTAGAATTTACTCAGTGGTGCACAATAACAATTTAAAATGCGGTATATAAAACATTTATTGACAATTTACAATACAAATAATTCACAATTTTCAAAGCTCATATAACACAAATTTGATCAAACAATTAAATAGCACAATGTTGCCAATCAATAACACAACTTAGGTCATGACACAAACTTTTCTGAACATGCCGTGTTGTACACCACGACAAGGCATGCTCACCCACTAATCGAGATCAATGAGGGAGATGGCTAGCTAGCTAATGAACATCCATACTCACCTCATGACACAAACTCTTCATAAGAGTTGTATCTCTATGTCTAATCTATTCATGGTAAAAATTTCAGGTCATTTGGACCTGTTTTCAGTGAGTTATGGCCAAAATACTAACTGCTGCCCAAATGGTAAATTTTCAAGCTTTCAAGTCACTAATTCGAATTTGGTCATTTTTAAGGTTAGTTTCTAGGAAGAATTTTGGCAACATTTTTACATGAAAGTTGGCCTATTTGGTGTCTAGTTTCACCACCCATTGGCCTCATACCAATTGGTTCACAATTTTGCACTTATAACCTAATTTAGGTACTGTCAACAACACACAACCTGCACAAGATAATTACACTTCCAATTTGACATTCCTTCTCCTCCTCATAACTTCATTATTCATTCATAGTACTTCTACAAATACTAAACACAATTCTAGCAAACATATTGGGTAGAACACTCAAGTGCTCAATGCACACAATTCACCATTAAAGTCCAACATTCACATCCACCCAAATTCCATGTACATCAACACTTATTTTACACATACACTTCCATGGAAATTATACAAACTGCCCATAATTCAACACCATCATATTTCATTAATAAACTTCATATTCACACACACAAATTCATGATATTATAGGCTACCAAACATGGCAATTTGCCAAAGCATCAAGGTCCCATTTCAAACCCTTAATTCAAGCACTAAAATGCACATACTTGGACATTAACCTACTACAACTTTTATTTGAGTTAATCAACCTTAATTCCCATCCATTAAATATAAGAGTAAGTCACTAACCATGCATTTTCATGGCTGCCAAAACTAAGGTTCACCAATACTCAATCATTTCCTCAATTTTTCTTAGCAATTCAACTTACCCAAAGCTCAACACAAGGATTAGTGAAGGAAAATGGGATGATTAAGCACTAACTTTTTTTGAGCTTCACCAAAACTTCATCAAATCCTCTTCTTTTTGCTTCCAACATGCTGCCCAAGGTGTGTGTGGAAGCTTTAATGAAGAAACCAAGTGGAAAGGAGGCTTGAATCATGAGTGCATGGTGGTGGAGTGAGGTTTGGCCATGGAGGATTTCCATGGTGTTTCTCTCAGCTGGTTTGTTTCCATGGTTGAAGATAAACATTTATGTCCCAAATTGGCTTATACTTGTGTCCCAAAATCTGAGTTAGTGGAGCACTAACCATAAATTAATGATTTAATTACTTAAAGTTCCATAATTTGTACATTTGCCTCATTTCTTCCACTATTTATATAATGTACCTCATTTTTATTTTTTATGACATTTTCAAATTGTAATATCATTTATTTTTAATGGACATTGAGGTCAAAAGGCAACTCTAGGTGTCAAATGACCAAAATGCCCCTCTTCGGGTTGTATTCCCGATTTTTCGGTAACACTGATTTTTTTCTGTTTCTCGATTTTTCGTTTTTCTTTGTACTAATTTATTAATTTTTCTTTGATATTTCTAGTGTCAATTATGTTTCAATAAACCTTTACTTATGTCCTGAAATTTAATTCCGAGGGTTTCCTGTGATCCTGGCTATTGCACTGTAGTAACTTCCGTCACGGTCACCCATCGCTGCGGTGCTGGCTCGTTTAACTTAGTTTCATTTCCTTGCTATTATTTTTCCTTTGTTTTTCATGTATTTTCCTTTTTTGTATTTCATTATTTTATGTCTCCTCACTAATATTTAAATTTAGTTCTAGGCATCCTAGCTGTCCAGACAGACACTGGTCACCGGAACAGTAGAACACACTACTGAACATAGGGGTGTTATAATTCTTCCCCTCTAAAAAGGAATTTCATCCTCGAAATTCATCGGATTCAAACAACTGAGCTTATCGTTATCTCATAATTTTTATTCACTTTCCCATCATTGTTTTTCTCTGCCTTTAGTATTCCTACTCATGAACTTTTATTATTCATTAGTTTCTTGATCTCCCATACTAGGATTCTTTAATAGTCCTTTAGTTTCTTTTACCAATTCCAATTCTATTAAATTACCCTTTGTCTCATACAAAGCTTATATCTTGCTATCATCATACTTATTTAATAACTATCACTACACATGAACTCCATCAAAGAAAGGCATCTATTCTTGCTTCTTGAGGGAATAACACTACAACTTCTAAATATATTTTCAAATACCTAAATCATTCTTTTCTGACAAAAATATCAAAATAATTATAAGACTCTACATCAATGTCTAGATATCTTTTCACAACTCAGTTCAACGTACTAGTGTTCTGCACTTTTTCCCTTACAGTGCTTCATAGAGTGCCATTCGTATGCTAGCTTGACACTTATTATTGTTGTCACACCCTACTCCCCCGTAAGATGTAACATGATCCCGTAGTACACCTAATGAATTACCGTACTTCACCTACCGATAACCCATTAGATATACTACAAGGGATTTTAAAATAATTTTCATAAAATTTAAATCATCAATTAAAATCTGGTGTTATAAATTTTTTTTCAAAATTTTGGCAAAGTGCTGGCTGTGTTTTGAGAAAATAGTTCTTCAAACCTAAAAAGGAAAAACACTCCAAATATGTTTTCTCAAATGCAACTCCAAGAAACTTCATTTCATCTCACAATTCAATCTCAACAATCAATCATTTCATTTTCAAACCAACCTCATCATAAAAGAAACATTTCATTGATTACAAGACTCAAAAATTAATATTATAAAACTATACAGGTAAATGAAATCTCAAATTTACATTACAATAATTTACATTTAATTACATACTAAAATATTTTACAAGAGTTTTTATACAACTGCTAAAATAATTTACATACATATTATTACATACATACATCAAAACCTGTGTACATGGGTCTACCTGGAGCTGATCTGAATGTCTCTTCAAAGAAGCTTACTCAATTGCTCTATGCTCTTTTCACCTACGACAGCATACCTATCGCTGAGTGGTGAACTCAGTGGTGCACAACTATAATTTAAAACATAGTATAATATACATTAACAAAATTTACAGCAAATAATTTGGAAATCTGAATACTCATCAAATTCCAAAACTCAAAATATTCATTACCAATAATATAAATCATTTTTATAAAATGACTTTGATCACGAAATTCAATTTATCAAATCATAACATTTAAGGTAATTACAACAATTTATTGGAAATAAAGATTAATTCCAACAAAATTAATTATACATAAATCATAATTGAAATCACAATTCTTTACTATTTAAAAATCATTCTTTATCTCAAAAACCATTCTTTATCTCACTAACTATGCAAGACTAATCCGACAGGGCCATCTTCGGGGTGATTCTAACTCCCTATGGTCGAGGAGGTCGAATCGGATTCTAACTCCCTATGGTCGGGGAGGTCGAATCATCGTGCACAGTACACATCACAATAATGAATCTTCCAAAAGGGCCATAACATAAAAAAAAAAAACTTAGATCTAACCTCTAATAAGAGGAGAATCTAAGCCTGTGCACGTACCATGGTAATCAAAACACAACTAACTCCATTGTCTTCTCAACAAATGAGAGAGACGGGTAATAACCTAGTCAAGCATCTATAGTGAGATATAAAACAATATCACAATACAATTCGATTCAAAGTCAATTCCAATATCCAATAATTTTTATGCTCATCACAATTCAAATCATAAATTTGCATTTTTCTATGCAAATTGCCCATCACAATTCAAAACATATTCTATCACAATTTTTCAAAACATAATTTATTGAATCCACAATAATGCTTAATACTTGTGGAAATACCATTTCACAAAGCTAAATTTATACATACTATAACAATTTCAATAATCATTGAATTAAATGCAATGTTTGTTAAATATAATACATAAGAAAAATATGTCATTTAATCATATGAAATATTCAGAACAAAATCAGTTAAAAACTAGTTGTGCACAAACCTTTGATAAATGCCTCTTGGCTCTGACTCAGTGTTTCCTTCCCCTTCCCTGAGTCTTTGCTAATTGAAACACACAATTTGAAGTGTTTCAGTACTCATTTAAACTGTCTCTAAGAATAAGTCTTAATAATTAATTTATTGAATTCTATTATTTTCCTTAGTCAACCTAAAATGTTGACCCTCGATGCACTCTAGATGAATTAGGTTTAATGTGTAACACCCCGTTTGCATAGCCTGGTAGATTTCACTGTTCCGGTGACCGGTGTTGGTACGGATAATTAAGGGGATTAGAACCATACTTAAGACAACTAGAGAAGCCATAAACACAAATAATTAGTAATGTCTAATTAGTTAAGTATAAATAAGAAAAACAGAACATAAGAAGTTAAACGAGCCGAGAGTCACAGCGATGGGTGACCTCCACGGGAACGACTGCGAAGTCGTTTTAAACTCAAATTTCTAGCCGTAAAAAGTGACGCTGTGGTCCTTAGGACCCTTATAAACATAGTGGAAAAAAGAAAATCATGAAAAAAAACTGTTAAGTCAGTCAAATAATTAGGTCAGGGAGCCGGAAGAAATATGGAATTATTTGCAAACCGGGATGAACCGGCGAGGGGCAATTTGGTCAATTGACCCCGAGAGCTGACTCCTGACCTAACTGTCAAATAAAATTGGAGAAAAGGGAATTTCAGAATCGAGAATTAAATTAAAGAACTAATAGAAAAAAAAAAGAGAGGAAAATGAAAAAGTCAAAAGTGATGACATCATGCATGATCTCATGCATGATGCCAAAAATAAATTAATTAGTTGAATTATTTAATTAGAATTTTTGTGGTCTTCCATAAGCCTAAATAAATAAAGAAAAGAAAAGAAAAAAAAATCAAAAATCTTTTCTTCTTCCACCTCTCTTTGCCGACCCACTCCTCCCAAAATTCTCCATGGAAGTTTCTTCATTAAGCTTACACTTAAGCTTAATTTTCTCCACTTAACCTTTATAACTTCCCTAAAAACTTCACTAAAGCTTGTTATTACAACTTGAGAAGAAGAATTACAAGAAGAAAGAAGAGTTAAAGATAGGGTTTGAAGAATTTAAGAAAGGTTAGTGTGCTAACTTACCATTTTACTTCTTTAAATGCATAATTAGTTGTGAAAGAGAGCTTAGAACTTGATTAATGAAACAAATATGGGGGAAGGACCATTGCTGAAATTTTGGTCTGGTTGAAGGGAGTATGAATTGCATGAATTTAATGAGTTTGAATGAGTTTATGGATCTCCATTAGTTGAATGATTAGCACTAAAACCATTAAATGTAGTTAAATGCATGAGATGAATAAGTTAGGGTTTGAATGTTAGGGTTTGTGAAACAAATTTTCGAGAAATGTATAAATGATATCTTTGACCAATTGTGGACTGAAAAATGGTCAATAATGACCAAAGGAAATGTGTGGGAATTGTTAGAATGGAAGTCAAATTCGTAGGTCAAATGGTCATGCTGCTGGCAGCATGACCAAACCAACTTTGAAGGACCAAAACGGAAATTTTACAAGTCCAATTGATATGCCACCAATTGGGGATGAAAATAGACATAAAAGGGCACAATTTTCATTAAGGAACCATGCCCAAAAACTGACCAAAACCTAGTGAACCAATTGACCAAAGTGAAATGAGAGCAGGCTGCCACTGCACAAACTGACCAAATGAACAGTAATTGTTCATTTGGTCATAACTCGAGCTAGGAAGGTCAAAAGGACCTGAGATTTTACCAGTAATTAGATAAGACATAGATATAAAACTTTCATGAAGAACACCACCCCAAATTATGCCATTAACCTAGTCAAATTATTGAGCAAAGTTGAGTTATTAAACCTGCAACTCTGCAGAATTGCCATTGAGCAGTAAAGTTCCAATGGCTATAACTCTCTCTAGAAAACTCCGATTTAGGTGAATCTTGAATCGATGGAAACCTAAGACATAGTAGAACATTTCGTATGAAGGAAATTAGACCAAATTATGGACTTAAATTGATCAAATTATTGAATGAAGTTGGACCAAAAATCTGCCAGAACCAAAATTGCAGCATGAATAGTGCACGTGAACAGTAATTATATTTTGACTATAACTTGAGCTACAAAACTCCGATTGGGGTGATCCAAAAATGAGAATACACTTAAGACAATAAGGAACATTTTCTATGAAGGAAGTTTTGCCAAATTCCAACAGTAGATGGACCAATGAAACAATGCAATTTAGAACTCCAAAACCGAAAATTGACAATTTTGCCTAAAAGACCTAAGCTTTGAGAAAATGGCCAAAACCAACAAGTTTAGTGACCAAAATGTGGTATGTGGGTGAAGTTGGAATTCCCATACCTATTAAGCCTTAGAAAGTCAACTATTTGACTTGAATAGTGTAGTGAATAGTAACCCAAAACACAAAATTTAAAGAACATCGAATTTAGCATGTTAGAGCTAGGTAATTGTGAAGCTAAATTTATTTTGGATTTATGTAAAGTTCTAGTACTGAAACATTGTAAAATTGTGTGTTTCAGTTGAAAAGAATATCGGGAAGGAACCCGAGGAACCGAGTCGAGGCTAAAGGACGACTCGCTTGAGGTTTGTGCACAATAAACCCTATTTAAGCATTTTATCCTTGAAAAATTGATTTAGTACGCATTATGAATTTATGAACTTTTGTGTTGCTACCTTGTGACCAAATTGTAACTTTGGAAATTGATTTGATTTTTGTATGCAATATTTGAATGAAACGTTTGAAATGGATTTTTGATTCACACTTAGCATGACAGTTGCTTATTATTCCTCCTCCATTTATGGGGTTGAGATCGTTTATTTTCCTCCCTCTCTGGCTTGCCAGTTGAGGTTGTAGATCGAATGAGTACTCATTAGCTAGCTAGCCACCTCCCTCATTGGTTTCGATTAATGGGGTTGAGATTGCTTTGTCGTGGTGTACAACGCGGCATTGATCGAAAATTTTGTGTCATTGCTTAAGTTGAGTATAACTTTGGCAACACTATGTTTATGAAATTGTTTGACTAAACTGTGTTTAATAGATTATTTGACAAAATGATGTTATTATGAACTTTAATATTTGTGAAATGTAATTGAGAAACATTTAAATTGTGTTTGGCAATGAATGATTTATTTATTGCATTTTAAATTTTTATTGTGCACCACTGAGTATTTTTATACTCAGCGATAGCTTATTTTGCTGTCGCAGATAAGAGCAAAGAGAAAGCAGCAGAGTGAGCTGCTGTTAAATCGAGGACTACTCTGATCATTTTGTACGGGTATTATTTTATACCCTTGTAGATAATCTTGATGTAAATATAGAAATGTTATTTGTATCAATGTAAGTTGAGCAGTTGTAAATAAATTGTAATAATATTATTTTGGACTTTCTTCTGTAAATTTAATATTTGTACATATGAAATTCCTACTTTATGCTTTGTGAATGGAATTATTAACTATTCTGAGTTAATAAATTTGATTTGGATTGTGGAACTGTTTTGAAATGAATTGATTGGAGTTGAATTGTGATTTATTGGGGGTTGGAAATTGTGAAACATTTTTTGGAGTGTTTTTCTCAGGTATTTGAAGAACGGTTTTCTCCAAAAACAAACGGAACTCTGTCAAAATTTTTATAAAAATTGCGGCAAAAGTAAAATGGACAAAAATTTTTACTAGTATTTAAACTTGAATAAATGGTTTTTAATTCTCACTAAAATGCTCACCACTTCCAAAATGTAAGAAAATCATTTTAAAATCTCTTGTAGGGTACTTAATGAGTTATCGGTAGGGGAAGTTCGGTAGTTCATTAAGTATTCTACGGGATCATGTTATGCCTTACGGAGGGGTAAGGTGTGACATGTTTTAGTGGTATCAGAGCATCGGTTTTTCAATAAATTTTGACTATGTTTATGAACATTTTATTGACAAGTTCCAGGTCCAAACTGGACCAGGGCTAGGCCTACATGACAGCATGCAAATTAAATTCCATGTCTGCATATGTTACTCCAATATAATTATGACCAATTTTAAATTGATAAAACTAAAATAATGAAATGCAATGAAAAAAAATGTTGCAAAGTTTAGGATATAGGATCTGTATCTGTTTCTTGTAACTTTGATATGATAATTATTTATTTAGGATAATCTTCTTCACATGTTGTAGTTCTTATTGTGGTACCAATGCCTAGATTGTTGAATGAGTAACAATAGAATTAAGCCCCCTGAAAATTGTAAAATTTACACATGAATAATTTTTTTCTCAAAATAAATTAAAGTCCTTGACCAAGATGTGTATGTGTTATTTGATCTTGGCTCCACACATTCATATGTTAGTGCTAGTGTGATGTGCTCTACTGCTATTCAGTGTGTACCAATGGACTATGATGTGCTAGTAACTAGTCCATTAGGCCAGGAGGTCAGGGTAAATAGGCTATTTAGGGACTGTCCTTTGGTGATCCAAGGACATACTTTTCTATCTGATTTAATTGAAATGTCCTTCAGAGATTATGACATTATCTTGGGCATGGATTGGTTAGCCAGGCATCATGCTATGATTGATCAGTAGATCAAGATGTCACTTTTGGTCTCCCTCAGTATAGTGATGTAGTAATACATGGGGAGAGGCAGTTATTACCTTCAAACATCATTTCAGCTGCACTGGCCAGAAAAATGATTAGAAAAGGGTGCGAGGCGTACTTGGCTCATGTGATAGACACCCAAGTGGGGAGTCCAAAGATCGAGGACATTCCTACTGTATGTGACTTTCCGGATGTGTTTCCTGATGAATTGCCAGGATTACCTCCAGAAAGAGAGGTGCAGTTTGAAATTGATGTTATGCCTGGTGTGGACCCAATCTCCATAACACCATACAGAATGGCACCTGCAGAATTGAAGGAGTTAAAAGTGCAATTGCAAGAATTGCTTGATAAGGGCTTTATCCGCCCTAGTGTGTCACCTTGGGGAGCGCCAGTATTGTTTGTTAAGAAGAAGGATGGCACTCTCCGGTTATGCATTGACTATCGGCAGTTGAATAAGGTGACAATAAAGAACAGATATCCATTACCCCGTATTGATGATTTGTTTGATCAGTTGAGGGGTGCAGCTGTATTCTCAAAATTGACCTGAGATCAGGTTATTATCAGCTGAAAGTTCAAGAGCAGAGTATTTCCAAAATTGCCTTCAGAACCCACTATGGTCATTATGAGTTCTTGGTCATGCCATTCGGGTTAACTAATGCTCCGGCTGCTTTCATGGATCCGATGAACACTATCTTCGGACCATACCTCGACCAGTTTGTTGTGGTATTTATTGATGATATATTGGTCTATTCGAGGAATGCTGAAGAGCATGATAGACATCTGCGGATTGTACTGCAGACTTTGAGAGAGAAACAACTATATGCCAAACTGTCGAAATGTGAATTTTGGCTGAAGGAGATATCCTTTTTGGGGCACATAGTATCAGCAGAGGGTATTAAGGTAGATCCTAGCAAGATTGAAGCTGTCCTTAATTGGAAGCCACCCAGAAATGTCACAGAGATTCACAGTTTTCTGGGTTTAGCCGGATACTACCGTCGATTTGTGAAGGGATTCTCCATGTTGGCATCTCCATTGACCAAGTTGCTTAGAAAGGATGTGAAATTTCAGTGGACGGACAAATGCCAGCAAAGTTTTGATGAATTAAAAAGATGTTTGACAGAGGCTCCAGTCCTGACTTTACCTACACCGGGTAAAGAATATACAGTTTACAGCGATGCTTCTCACAATGGGTTAGGTTGTGTGTTGATGCAAGATCGATATGTTATTACCTATGCATCACGCCAGCTGAAACCGCATGAGAGGAATTATCCAACACATGATTTGGAGCTTTCAGCTATTGTGTTTGCTCTTAAGATCTGGAGACATTATTTGTATGGGGAGAAGTGCTACATCTACACAGATCATAAGAGCTTGAAGTATTTGGGCACCCAGAAAGAGTTGAATTTGAGACAGAGGAGGTGGTTAGAGTTGATAAAAGACTACGATTGCCTGATAGATTATTAGCCAGGGAAAGCTAATGTTGTGGCTGACGCCTTAAGTCGTAAGACTATGGCAAGTCTACAGGTTACTCCCTTGTCTTTGATACATGAGTTGAGATCATTACATGCCAGTTTAGAGATTAATGATGAGGGGCAGACAGCAGTTGCATGGCATGTACAGCCAGTGTTAATTGATCAGATCAGAATGGCTGCTCAGAATGATGAAAAGTATCAGAAGCTGTTGGAAGAAGTTAGACAGGTCAAGAAACCAGAGTTCTCAATCAGAGATGATGGTTTACTGCTACACCAAGGCAGAATGTGTGTTCCTAATGATGTTGATTTGAGGCAGATCATTTTGAAGGAAGCACATGAGTCTCCTTTTACTATGCACCCTGGTGGTACAAAAATGTATAGAGGGCTAAAGGAGCATTACTGGTGGATGGGTATGAAGAGAGATGTGGCAGAGTTTGTATCCAAATGCCTAACTTGTCAGCAAGTAAAGACAGAGCATCAAGTGCCAACTGGGTTATTACATCCACTGTCAGTGCTAGAATGGAAATGGGAAAGAATAACAATGGATTTTATAATGGGACTTCCGAGGACACAGAAGAGTCACGATGCAGTGTGGGTCATTATTGATAGACTGACTAAGTCTGCTCATTTTCTGCCAGTTCGAATGGACTACAGTTTGGACAGATTGGCCAGCTTGTACATTGACGAGATTGTGAGACTGCATGGAGTGCCAGTATCCATTGTATCAGACAGAGATCCTAGGTTCACTTCTAGATTCTGGGGTAGTCTTCAGAGAGCCCTAGGAACTAGATTGAACTTCAGTATGGCATTCCACCCACAGACAGATGGCCAGTCTGAGAGGGTAATTCAGATCTTGGAGGACATGCTACGGGCTTGTGTGATTGAGTTTGAGGGTAGTTGGGATACACACTTGCCTTTGATTGAGTTTGCTTACAACAACAGCTACCAATCAAGCATTGGGATGCCTCCATATGAAGCTTTGTATGGCAGGAAATGTAGAACCCCGTTGTGTTGGGATGACGTGGGTGAAAGAAAAATGATTGGACCCGAAATTGTTCAACAGACTGAAGAGAAAATCAGGGTCATCAAAGGTCGACTTAAAGCTGCATCAGACCGTCAGAAGTCCTATATTGATTTGAAAAGAAGAGATATTGAGTATGCAGTGGGTGAAAAATTTTTCCTCAAAGTTTCTCCTTGGAAGAGAATTATGAGATTCGGCAGAAAGGGGAAACTAAGTCCTCGTTTTATTGGGCCATATGAGGTTCTGGAAAGAGTGGGTCCTTTGGCATATCGGTTGGCACTACCTCCAAAGTTGGAAAAGATACATAATGTCTTCCATGTGTCTATGTTGAGGAGGTATCGATCAGACCCATCTCATGTACTACCAGTAGAAGAAATTGAAGTGAATCCAGACCTCACATATGAAGAAGAACCCATAAAGATTCTGGCTTATGAGGTGAAGCAGCTACGGAACAAGCAGATACCATTGGTGAAAGTGCTGTGGAACCATCATTCGGGCCAGGAGGCTACTTGGGAACGAGAGGAGGACATGAGGAGACAGCACCCACAACTGTTCAGAGATTGATACCAAGTAAAATTTCGAGACGAAATTTATTTTAAGGGGGGGAGAATTGTAACACCCCGTTTGCATAGCCTTGTAGATTTCACTGTTCCGGTGACCGGTGTCGGTCCAGATAATTAAGGGGATTAAAACCATACTTAAGACAACTAGAGAAGCCATAAACACAAATAATTAGTAATGTCCAATTAGTTAAGTATAAATAAGAAAAACAGAACATAAGAAGTTAAACGAGCCGAGAGTCACAGCGATGGGTGACCTCCTCGGGAACGACTGCGAAGTCATTTTAAACTCAAATTTCGAACCGTAAAAAGTGACGCTGCGGTCCTTAGGACCCTTATAAACATAGTGGAGAAATGAAAATCACGAAAAAGAACTGTTAAGTTAGTCAAATAATTAGGTCAGGGAGCCGGAAGAAATATGGAATTATTTGCAAACCGGGATGAACCGGCGAGAGGCAATTTGGTCAATTGACCCCGAGAGCTGACTCCTGACCTAACTGTCAAATAAAATTGGAGAAAAGGGAATTTCGGAATCGAGAATTAAATTAAAGAACTAATAGAAAAAAAAAGAGAGGAAAATGAAAAAGTCAAAAGTGATGACATCATGCATGATCTCATGCATGATGCCAAAAATAAATTAATTAGTTGAATTATTTAATTGGACTTTTTGTGGTCTTCCATAAGCCTAAATAAATAAAGAAAAGAAAATAAAAAAAAAAACAAAAATCCTTTCTTCTTCCACCTCTCTTTGCCGCCCCACTCCTCCCAAAATTCTCCATGGAAGTTTCTTCATTAAGCTTACACTTAAGCTTAATTTTCTCCACTTAACCTTTATAACTTCCCTAAAAACTTCACTAAAGCTTGTTATTACAACTTGAGAAGAAGAATTACAAGAAGAAAGAAGAGTTAAAGATAGGGTTTGAAGAATTTAAGAAAGGTTAGTGTGCTAACTTACCATTTTACTTCTTTAAATGCATAATTAGTTGTGAAAGAGAGCTTAGAAGTTGATTAAATGAAACAAATATGGGGGAAGGACCATTGCTGAAATTTTGGTCTGGTTGAAGGGAGTATGAATTGCATGAATTTAATGAGTT
The DNA here is from genome assembly GCF_030052815.1 of Hevea brasiliensis. Lineage (NCBI taxonomy): Eukaryota > Viridiplantae > Streptophyta > Magnoliopsida > Malpighiales > Euphorbiaceae > Hevea > Hevea brasiliensis. The sequence goes on along the minus strand of NC_079495.1, from coordinate 49,356,668 downwards.
TGAATGAGTTTATGGATCTCCATTAGTTGAATGATTAGCACTAAAACAATTAAATGTAGTTAAATGCATGAGATGAATAAGTTAGGGTTTGAATGTTAGGGTTTGTGAACCAAATTTTCGAGAAATGTATAAATGATATCTTTGACCAATTGTGGACTGAAAAATGGTCAATAATGACCAAAGGAAATGTGTGGTAATTGTTAGAATAGAAGTCAAATTCGTAGGTCAAATGGTCATGCTGCTGGCAGCATGACCAAACCAACTTTGAAGGACCAAAACGGAAATTTTACAAGTCCAATTGATATGCCACCAATTGGGGATGAAAATAGACATAAAAGGGCACAATTTTCATTAAGGAACCATGCCCAAAAACTGACCAAAACCTAGTGAACCAATTGACCAAAGTGAAATGAGAGCAGGCTGCCACTGCACAAACTGACCAAATGAACAGTAATTATTCATTTGGTCATAACTGGAGCTAGGAAGGTCAAAAGGACCTGATATTTTACCAGTAATTAGATAATACATATATCTAAAACTTTCATGAAGAACACCACCCCAAATTATGCCATTAACCTAGTCAAATTATTGAGCAAAGTTGAGTTATTAAACCTGCAACTCTGCAGAATTGCCATTGAGCAGTAAAGTTCCAATGGCTATAACTCTCTCTGGAAAACTCCGATTTAGGTGAATCTTGAATCGATGGAAACCTAAGACATAGGAGAACATTTTGTATGAAGGAAATTAGACCAAATTATGGACTTAAATTGATCAAATTATTGAATGAAGTTGGACCAAAAATCTGCCAGAACCAAAATTGCAGCATGAACAGTGCACGTGAACAGTAATTATATTTGGCTATAACTTGAGCTACAAAACTCCGATTGGGGTGATCCAAAAATGAGAATACATTTAAGACAATAAGGAACATTTTCTATGAAGGAAGTTTTGCCAAATTCCAACAGTAGATGGACCAATGAAACAGTGCAATTTAGAACTCCAAAACCGAAAATTGGCAATTTTGCCTAAAAGACCTAAGCTTTGAGAAAATGGCCAAAACCAACAAGTTTAGTGACCAAAATGTGGTATGTGGGTGAAGTTGGAATTCCCATACCTATTAAGCCTTAGAAAGTCAACTATTTGACTTGAATAGTGTAGTGAATAGTAACCCGAAACACAAAACTTAAAGAACGTCGAATTTAGCACGTTAGAGCTAGGTAATTGTGAAGCTAAATTTATTTTGGATTTATGTTAAGTTCTAGTACTGAAACATTGTAAAATTATGTGTTTCAATTGAAAAGAATATCGGGAAGGAACCCAAGGAACCGAGTCGAGGCTAAAGGACGACTCGCTTGAGGTTTGTGCACAATAAACCCTATTTAAGCATTTTATCCTTGAAAAATTGATTTAGTACGCATTATGAATTTATGAACTTTTGTGTTGCCACCTTGTGACCAAATTGTAACTTTGGAAATTGATTTGATTTTTGTATGCAATATTTGAATGAAATGTTTGAAATGGATTTTTGATTCACACTTAGCATGACAGTTACTTATTATTCCTCCTCCATTTATGGGGTTGAGATCGTTTATTTTCCTCCCTCTCTGGCTTGCCAGTTGAGGTTGTAGATCGAATGAGTACTCATTAGCTAGCTAGCCACCTCTCTCATTGGTTTCGATTAATGGGGTTGAGATTGCTTTGTCGTGGTGTACAACGCGGCATTGATCGGAAATTTTGTGTCATTGCTTAAGTTGTGTATAACTTTGGCAACACTGTGTTTATGAAATTGTTTGACTAAACTGTGTTTAATAGATTATTTGACAAAATGATGTTATTATGAACTTTAATATTTGTGAAATGTAATTGAGAAACATTTAAATTGTGTTTGGCAATGAATGATTTATTTATTGCATTTTAAATTTTTATTGTGCACCACTGAGTATTTTTATACTCAGCGATAGCTTATTTTGCTGTCGCAGATAAGAGCAAAGAGAAAGCAGCAGAGTGAGCTGCTGTTAAATCGAGGACTACTCTGATCATTTTGTACGGGTATTATTTTATACCCTTGTAGATAATCTTGATGTAAATATAGAAATGTTATTTGTATCAATGTAAGTTGAGCAGTTGTAAATAAATTGTAATGATATTATTTTGGACTTTCTTCTGTAAATTTAATATTTGTACATATGAAATTCCTACTATATGCTTTGTGAATGGAATTATTAACTATTCTGAGTTAATAAATTTGATTTGGATTGTGGAACTGTTTTGAAATGAATTGATTGGAGTTGAATTGTGATTTATTGGGGGTTGGAAATTGTAAAACATTTTTGGGAGTGTTTTTCTCAGGTATTTGAAGAACGGTTTTCTCCAAAAACAAACGGAACTCTGTCAAAATTTTTATAAAAATTGCGGCAAAAGTAAAATGGACAAAAATTTTTACTAGTATTTAAACTTGAATAAATGGTTTTTAATTCTCACTAAAATGCTCACCACTTCCAAAATGTAAGAAAATCGTTTTAAAATCTCTTGTAGGATACTTAATGAGTTATCGGTAGGGGAAGTTCGGTAGTTCATTAAGTATTCTACGGGTAAGGTGTGACATAATGTTACAAATATGTCAAATTTTATAGCCTTTTATTGTTGGTACATGTTACCAAATTCACTTTCAAGTATATTGCATTTTATTGCAATTTGCCGGATTTTGGTGTACTATTTTGACCTAGCCAGATGACCTAGTTCCCTTGATTTTCGAGTTTCGGTCCAAACTACAAACTTTTAGGTCTATGTCTTATTGCATGCGGTGCAAAATTTCAGGTCATTCTGAGTTGTGTAGACCAAGTTATGGTCAATTTACCAATGCTGGACAGAATGCACTAAAATGGTAACTTTAGGTCATTTTTAGGTCACTTTTGGTTCGGCCAGTTTTGGTACTTGAATTTGTGCAAGCTATTTGGCTTGGTTCTGGCCATTTCTGGGCTTTGGTGTCTTCATAAGAATTGTAGATATATGTCTAAACTATTCATGGTAAAAATTTCAGGTCAACTGGACTGTTTTGAGTGAGTTATCGCAAAATACTAACTACTGCCCAAATGGTCAATTTTCAGGCTTTCAAAGCACTAATCCGGATTTGGTCATTTTTCAAGTTACCTTCTAGGCAGAATTTTGGTAAGCTTCCTGCATGAAAGTTGGCACATTTTGTGCCTATTTTCACCTCCAATTGGTCTCATACCAATTGGGGTCACACACTTAAGGTTCTAAGCCAAAACATACACTGCCCTATTGCACATTGTTCATCCTTTACTAATTACCCATTCAACACTTACCAAGTTAACTCTTCTATGACAATTCTGGTTGTACCATACCATTAACACATTTTACTTCACATTTTTGGTCATTTTGGCAGCTTGTAACTACTCTCAACATACACACTATAATACAGAATTTTCCAAAGTCCCATTTACAACAATTAAAGTCCCATTTACAATAATTCAACCACATGAACATACCTCATTTCCATGTCCAAATTCAAACAATTATTTATATACACATGCTGCCATCAATGACAACATAATTCAACAATATTTCATGAACTCAAACACTTCAATCTTCTTCATGAGGCTGCCACAAATTTACACATACCCATCAATTTCCATTTTCACTTTTCAAGCTTCCAAATCAAACCTTACACATGGAATTCAACTACAATACAATCAAACATTTAAATCATCATTCAAACCACTATTTACATGCAAGAATAAGCTGTTCATATTGAAGTTCCATGGCTGCCAAAATGTACATCTCCATTAATTCATCAAACTTCAAAAATTCTTCCATAAATCAATTACCCATAACCTTGGTTACACTTTTAATGAAACAAGAATTGAAAACACTCACTTACTGTAACATTCTCACTTTAGCTAGTCCGTACAGTCTACTGTTCCGGTGATCAGTGTCGGTCCGGACAGCTAAAACATCCGAAAAAATATTTAAACTAAAGTGAGGAACCATAATTAACTCAAATATTAATAAGAAAAATTTAGGAAAAAATTTAGAAATAAAATACAACCAAGTTAAATAAGTCGGTGCCCTAGCGATGGGTAACCTAGTGAGAAGTTGCGGTTCTCGCAACTAGGAGCCCTAGTCCCTGGGGGAAAAATTATAAAATAATTGTTGGGACTCCAGAGAAGGGTCATTGAGGTTCTTATGGCATTAGAATACCAAGAAAATGCTTAGAAAAATTTTTCAATCGGTACAGACAATTTTAGTCTATTGAGCAAAACGGAGGGCATTTTGGTCATTTCACCTTCAGAGGTGATTTTTGACTGACTTGTCCAGTTAAGTAAATAATTATTATGATCTAAAATGTGAATAAATATTGCTAAAAATTAAATTGAAAATGAGTAGAAAAGAAAAGAAAAAAAAATGAAGGAAATTTGGAATTATGACCTCATGCTTATGTCATTACAATGCCTCCACCAATCACCATTCACTAAATACACTTAAAAGAGACAAAATGGGCTGGAAATGAGCAAAAAATCAGATCTCTCTCTTTTCTTCTTCTTCTTGCCATGACCCTCCTCCATAACCACTATTTTCAAGCTTTTTCAAGCTTGATTTTCACTAGCTTCTACCCCACTAAACCCTATACTCCCAACACAAAAAAGTGTTCCTACATTTTGGTGATTCTTTTGGGAGCAAAAAGAAAAGGAAAACAAGAACCCTAGCAAGTCGGGAAACTTCACTCCATGGAGGTTAGTGACCTAACCTTGAATTTCACTTTAAATTCATGTTTAAGAACTATAAATGAGTGCCAATCACAAAGAAATTTATTGAATATCATTTGTATGCCAACCCATAAATTTCAGCAGCCTTGATTGGGGTATGATTGTAATGAGTTTTATAGAGCTAACATGCTAGTATGGATGCCCTTAAATTGTATCACTCAAGTGGAGTGTTGAAATGCAATGATAATGCATGATTTGTAATGTTTGAGTTAGGGTTTGGGATGGAAATTGAGACTTTGATCATGTGATGATGAAATTAGGTTTTAATGGTCAATTATTTACCATTTGGTTCTGTTTAAATCAAAAATGAAGTGAATTTTGTAGTGGGATTTAAGTGTGGTGTGGCTGCCCTTGGTGACCTGCAGGACTGGGCATGAGTCCAGCAGATTTGGGCAGCAATAACTTGAATTGTAGAGGTTCAATTGGTGCAAGGACAATTGGAAATGAAACTAGACACATAATGGCACAACTTTGGTGAAGAAACCATGCCCAGAAAACCAAATTTAGTGGACCAAAAGATTGCCCTAATCCGGGTGACCTGCATTCTGCCTGGGCAAAATGACCAAATGAACAGTGTTTGGTCATTTGGCCATAACTCAGTGTAGAAAGGTCCAATTGACCTGAAATTTTACCAGCAATAAGCTGAGATACAGATCTACAACTTTCATGAAGAAACCTAACCCAAATTATGAACAGAACATATTCAAAGAGTGAGTTGCAGTCACTGTTCCTAACACTATAGATTTGGTCAGTCCAGAGATTCTAGAGAAATTTCAATCTGGCCAGTTGTGGTTTTTGAGCCATAACTTGAGCTACAAAACTCCAAATGGAGTGATTCAAAAAAGGACATATAACTAGACAAAATAAGGAACAACTTTCATGTTGAACATTTTACCAAATTCCCACTGAAAAAATGACTAATGGAATAGTAAAACAAAGCATAAAAACTGAAAATTCTGTCCAATTACCATTAAGGTTAGAAATGGTATTGGCAACCAATACCAACAATTTTTGAATGCAAAATGTGGTATGTTGGGAGTATTAAAACCAATGTACCTATTGTCCATGTAAAAGTCAACCTTTTGGTTGACTAATGAATTGAATAGTAACACCAAAACTTGAATTTCAAGAATTGTGAAATTTAAAAGTGTAATATGCCCTAGTATACCTAACAAGATTGGTTTGGATAGCTTGGCATGCCAATAGGGTTCTGTTAGCAGTACTGCATATGGCTTCATACCATTCTGTGTTTCATGGCTTCCCATGCCATTCTGTGACATATTAGCCTTTGGCTATGTTATTTGAGTTGTTACACTTGGGTTTTATCCCTGATAATTATTACAACTTATTAGCTGTTCTGTTGCACACCGAGAGACACAATGTGACCAATGGTGTGATGGTCCGAGGTACTTAGTACCCAGTGCCAGTTTACCCGTTTATCCAGTCCAATCGACTAGTATGGGTTACTTGGGCAATGATAATAAATCTTACCAAACTTTAATCGAATAATACTGCAATAAACATCAGAAATTAAGTCTACCCAAAAATGTAAACATACATTCTGCATACTTATTTTTATTTTATTTTATTTTATATTATCACCACTAAGCAGAATTGCTTAGCGCATCGCTTTTGCCACGCACAGGTACTGGAGACCTAGCTGGGGAACCCAGCCGACATCAGACCAGGTGAGCCTTCAAATCTGCATCCGGAGTCCAAAGTCACCTCTCATCTGCAGTGCACATGGTAGGACATTAGGATTTCGGGGAAGCACTTTGTATTTTGCATTTTGTATTAATTTTGGTTTGTAACTATAAACTCTTGAAATTATGTAACAATGTAAATATATGAAATTTCATGTTATTGAAATTTTCTGTATAATGTATGTTGATAAATGAAATGTTGAGAAATATAAATGTGCTTTCAGTGATGATGTGAACAGAAAAGAAAAGTTTCTGAAAATAGTATTGAGATTTTGAGATTGAGTTGAGAAATGTGTATATAATGGAGTTTGGATTTGGAAATTATATTGGAAGTGTTTTTAAACAGGTTCAGAAGAACTGTTTTTCCAATTTATAGCCGGCACTCTACCGGATTTTCTATAAAAATTTCAGAAAAATTCATATTTATCAAAAATTATAAACAAATGAATTAAAAGGGATAAATTGTAATAGAAATATGAATTGGTGCTCTGGCACACTGAGTGGCATATCTTGCTCGGCTACACAGTAGTCGGGTAAGGGGTGTCACACTTACCACTTTTGAAGCTTGACTAAAACCTCACCAAACCTCCTTAAAATTACTACCAATATGTTGTCCAAGGTGTGTAGGCAAGGATTAATGAAGAAATTTGGGTGGAAATTGGCTTTATAATGATTGAATGAAGCTTCCTTCCATGGCCTGCTATGGAGTTTTCATGGAGAAGAAAAAATGAATTCGGCAAAGTGAAATTAAAGAGATGAAGATGATGAAATATGGCTATCCACTTTGTCTCATATGCTTATATATGTCCCACTAAGGTCCACTAATTTTAAAATAATAATAATTTAATTAAACTTTTAATTATCCCAAACTTTATCCCTTTAATTTCCCTTAATTACATTTCATTCCAATTTCATTTTTCATGAAATTTTCAAAATTTAATACCACTTTATTTTCATGGACATTTAGGTCAAAAGTCAACTCGGGGTGTCAAATGGCCACAATGCCCCTGTTCGGGTTGTATTCCAGATTTTTCGATAACACCGAGTTTTGTCGTTTTCTCGATTTCTCGTTTTTCTTTGTACTAATTAATTAATTTTTCTTTGATATTTCTAATGATATTTATATTTCAATAAGTCTTTAATTATGTCTTAAAAATATTTTCTAGGGTTCCCCGCGGTCCAGGGCTAGTCAACGGTCCACGCCGCAACTTCCCGGTGCGGTCACCCATCGCTATGGTTCTCGACTCGTTTAACTTGGTTACATTTCATTGCTATTATTTTTCCTTTATTTTTCTTGTATTTTCTTTTCTTGTATTTCATTATTTTATGTCTCCTCACCCATATCTAAGTGTAGTTCTAGGCATCCTAGCTGTCCGGACCGACACTGGTCACCGGAACAGTAGAACGCATTGCCGAACATAGGGGTGTTACAATTGTATACAAATCTATTAGTGGGAGGTATCTGTCCCATCTCCCCTCGGATTCAATGACACAAGTTCTCAGTATATTCTCGAGGGCTTATCACATATTACAGGTTATTATTATCATTTCATTTCATTATTTACAGGAACTCAATGAGTTTCAGAATTTGCCTGAATTACTCATTTCGACTGTCCATCCATCTGAGGATGATAAGTCGTAGTGATATCTCTAAGCTTATAGCAATTACTGTGGTACAGGTAGTTCACATTAATGTAACCGAGTCACTGACTCTAGCTACCTTACAAGTGTAGTCATTCGATAGACTAGTTCTGAAGTTTTAAATTTCTGACTAGTATTTTCACATTTATTTCCCGTAATAGTACTCTATTCGAGCGTAATTGTATCAAATCAAAGACTACTTACAAACATCCTTATCTTGGTGTACCACGAGGAAGCATGTAGCTCTACACAGTAATCCCATGTCGGTACTGTAATCTGCAGCTTACAACACAAACATCGAGAACATTACATAGCCACTACGTTATATCCTCATGGACTAGGTTTTCTAACATCTTTTCTGTACACTTATTTCCTTCTCTGTCTTTTAAAGTCATATCAGTGGTCTCTTTATGTAATTATTTAAATTTAAAACTCATTACTTATATTTATGCCCAAGTAGCCTATCAAAACACTTACAGGCATTACATATCGCCGTCCCTGCAAGCCCCTTCTCTGTCTTTGGTGGCAATTAAGGGTACCTATCAAAGCACCTGCAGGCATTACGTATCACCATCCCTACAAGCCCTTGGGTGGTACCTATCAGAGCACTTTACAGGCATTACGTATCGCCATCCTTGCAAGCCCCCTGATACCGATATTCATTGTCTTTTAAAATCATATCAATCATATATTGTCAATTCATGACTTTCCATGTAGGCAGTACTGCTATCTGTAATCCCTAATTAGTATACCAATCGATCCATACAATATACATAAGCCTAGGTTTACTTTGAGGAATTAAGCATTATCAATTGTCTAACAAAATCTTCATGTTCATGTATTGTGGAAAAGGTGGGTCCCACATCACTATTTCATGTGATTTAGCATGTTGTGATAACGAAATCTCCATGTCAATGTACAGTGGAAAAGTGGGTCCCACATACCTATTTCAAGTAATTTAGTATATAGTGACTTAGTAGGGATAAGCCAATAATGTTTTTAAAGAACCTTTCTTTAGGTTCAATTTCGAGATTTTAACTTTGCATATCACTTTGGACAATTTGTAGCCACTGTTTGGCCCCATTTCCTAAAAGGAAATTGTTCTTTTATGTCTTGCTTTTATTTTCCAGATGACTATTCGAGCTCTGACTCATAGGTTTCTCCCTTTTCTCTATTTCACATTGCCTTTGTGGGGTTGGGTTTGTACTTGGGCTTAGGCTGACAGATTATTAGCCATTTGTTGAAAGAAAGTGGCCATTTGCTGGGCCATTTGTACAGTAATTTGTACTGGTGGGGCTAATAAAGTCGGACTTCCGACTCTCTGAGGGGCTGGAGCCTCACCTTGTACTTTCGCCGTCACAGACTATTCTATTGTCTTATTCTTCTCTTCTATACCTTTTCACAGGATTTTCTATTTCTTATACAACCAACACAAGGAGATTTCTCTCCATTAGATCATATTTATGATGTAATGTACTGTATGTATCAAACATTTGAGCAGTTGTGTGATACCCCTTACCCGTCTATAGTGTAGCGGAGCAAGTTATGCCACTCAGTGTGCCGGAGCACCAATTTATGTTTCTATTGCAATTTATCCCTTTATAATTCATTTATTTTCAATTTTGATAAATCTGAATTTATTCGCAAATTTTATAGAAAATCCGGCAGAGTGCCAGCTGTAAATTGGAAAAATAGTTCTTTTGAACCTGTTTAAAAACACTTCCAAAATAATTTCCAAATCCAAACTCCATTATACACATTCAAGACAATCTCAAAATCTCAATCTCAAATCACAATACTATTTTCAAAACCTTTCTGTTCACTTCATCACTTGAAGCATATTCACAAATAATTCTCAACATTTCATTTATCAACATACATAATGCAGAAAATCTCAATAATATGAAATTTCATATGTTTACATTAATACATAATTACAGGAGTTTATAGTTACAATCCAAACTAATACAAAATGCAAAAATACAAAAGGGCCACCTATAGTCCTAATGTCCTACCATATGCAGTGCAGATGTGAGGTAACTCTGGACCCCGGATGCAGCTCTGAAGACTCGCCCCGTCTGATGTCTGCTGGGCTCCCCAGCTAGGTCTCTAGTACCTGCACGTGGCAAAAGCAACGCGCTAAGCAATTTTGCTTAGTGGTGACAATATAAAATAAAATAGAATAAAATAATTATGCAGAGTGTATGATTTTTTATTTTTGGGTATACTTAATTTCTGGTATTGTTTGTAGTATTATTCACTTAAAATTTGATACGGTTTATTATCATTGCCCGAGTAACCCATACTAGTTGACTGGACTGGATAAATGGGTAAACCGGCACTGGGTACTAAGTACCTCGGACCATCACACCATCGGTCACATTGTATCTCGGCAGTAAATGTAACGCCTAGTAAGCTGTAATAATTATCAGGGTCAAAACCCAAGCATATCAACTCAAATAACATAGCCAAAGGCTATTATTTCACAGAATGACATGGAAAAGCCATGAAACACAGAATGGCATGAAGCCATATGCAGCACTACTAAGAGAACCCTATTGGCATGCCAAGCTATCCAAACCAATCTTGCTAGGTATACTAGGGCATATTACATTTTTAAGTTTTACAATTTTTGAATTTCAAGTTTTGGTGTTACTATTCACTTCATTAGTCGACCAAAATGTTGACTTTTGCATAGACAATAGGTACATTAGTTTTAATACTCCCAACATTCCACATTTTGCATTCAAAATTTGTTGGTATTGGTTGCCAATACCATTTCTAAGTTTAAAGTTAATTGAGCAGAATTTTTAGTTTTTATACCTTATATTTTCTATTCCATTAGTTATTTTTGCAGTGGGAATTTGGCAAAATGATCAACATGAAAGTTGTTCCTTATTTTGTCTAGTTAAATTTCCTTTTTTGAATCACTCCATTTAGAGTTTTGTAGCTCAAGTTATGGTCCAAAAACCACAACTGGCCGGATTGAAATTTTTCTGGGCTGACCATATCTACAGTGTAGTGAATAGTGATTACAACTCACTTGTTGGATAGGTTCTGGTCATAATTTGGGGTAGGTTTCTTCATGAAAGTTGTTGGTCTATATCTTAGCTTGTTGCTGGTAAAATTTCAGGTCAATTGGACCTTTCTACATTGAGTTATGGGGCTAGAAGCAGTGATGGAATGGAAGCCTCCCAGAAATACAACTGAGGTCAGAAGCTTCTTGGGGCTAGCTGGGTAATACAGAAGATTTGTAAAGGGATTTTCCTTAATAGCTGCTCCAATGACCAAGTTGTTACACAAGAATGTCATATTTGACTGGAATGACAAGTGTCAGACCAGTTTTGAAAAGTTGAAGGCTATGTTGACAGAGGCACCAGTGTTAACACAGCCAGTGTCAGGAAAGGACTTTGTGGTCTACAGTGATGCCTCTCATAATGGGTTAGGGTGTGTATTGATGCAAGAGGGAAAGGTGGTCGCTTATGCTTCCGCATGCCTAAGGCCACATGACAGAATTACACTACCCATGATCTAGAGATTGCAGCAATTATCTTCGTGATCAAGATATGGAGGCATTACTTATATGGTGAAAAGTGCTACATTTACACGGACCACAAAAGCCTGAAATACTTGCCAACCCAGAAGGAGCTCAACCTTAGACAGAGACGATGGATTGAGTTCCTGAAGGACTATGATTGTGTAATTGACTACCATCCTAGGAAGGCAAATGTAGTTGCTGATGCTTTGAGCAGAAAGTCCATCATAGCTTTGAGATCATTGAATGCCCGTCTATCTTTGGTTCGAGATGGAGCTATTTTGGCTGAGTTGCAAGTGAGGCCAAACATGCTACAGCAGATTTTAGATGGGAAAAAGGCAGATGAAAAATTAATGGCTATTATGAGCAAAATCTCAGAGGGAAAAGCAACTGACTATGAGGTGAAAGCAAATGGGTGTCTCTACTACAAAGGAAGAGTATGTGTACCAGATAATGGGGAATTGAAAGCCAATATTCTGAAAGCGGCACATGCCATTGTTTATGCTATGCACCCAGGAAGTACAAAGATGTATCATGATCTGAAGCTTCAGTATTGGTGGCCTAGTATAAAGAAGGACATAGCTGACTATGTGATTAAATGCTTGACATGTCAGCAAGTTAAGGCAGAACATCAAGTTCCATCAGGTTTGCTATAGCCTATACGCATACCTGAATGGAAATGGGATCAGGTCACTATGGATTTTGTAAGTGGTCTACCTCTCACCCAGAAGAAACATGATGCAGTATGGGTGATAGTAGATAGATTGACGGTCAAGACACTTTCTCGCCGATTAGACCGACTACTCACTGGAGAAGTTAGCAGAATTGTATATCAGTGAGATAGTTAGACTGCATGGAATTCCACTTTCTATCATATCTGATCGAGACCCAAGGTTTACATCAAGATTTTGGAAGAAGTTGCATGAGTCCTTGGGTACACAACTCCACTTCAGCACAGTTTTCCATCCTCAGACGGATGGGCAATCAGAAAGAGTAATCCATGTAAACAATTAAACCAATTGAATTAATACAAATATTGAACTAAAAGGATAATAATAACATGAAATATATGTCAAGTCCTTGAGGATATGCTGAGGAGTTGTGTCATTGAGTTTGAGGGAAGTTGGGATAGATACCTCCCGCTGGCAGAATTTGCATACAACAATAGCTACCAAGCTAGTATCCAAATGGCCCTGTATGAAGCACTGTATGGGAGGAAATGTAGAACTCCAGTGTGCTGGACTGAATTGGGCGAAGATAAACTGGTAGGGCCAGACCTGGTGAAACAGACTGAGGAGAAGGTAAAACTAATCAAAGCCAATCTGAAGGTTGCCTCAGATAGACAGAAATCTTATGCCGACCTGAAGAGAAAAGAAATAGAATATGCGGTTGGCGACAAAGTGTTCCTCAAGGTGTCACCGTGGAAGAAAGTACTGAGGTTTGAAAGAAAAGGTAAGTTAAGCCCTAGGTTCATTGGCCCATATGAAATCATTGAACGTGTGGGTCCAGTGGCCTATAGGCTAGCTTTACCACCAGAGCTGGACAAGATCCACAATGTGTTCCATGTGTCTATGCTAAGAAGATACCACTCAGATCCTTCACATGTCATCTCCATGAAAGAAATTGAAGTACAACCGGATTTGACATATGAAGAGGAACCCATACGAATTCTGGCTCGGGAAGTGAAAGAGTTGAGAAATAAGCAGATTCCATTGGTGAAAGTGCTTTGGAGGCACCACAACACCGAGGAGGCAACTTGGGAAAGTGAAGAGACGATGAGGCAATAGTTCCCTCAACTGTTTGCATCAGGTAAATTTCGAGGACGAAATTTAAATTAGAGGGGAAGAGTTGTAACACCCTCCTCAGAGCAACCTCAGTACATTCTCTGCTCCAGGTGACTGTGTCATCGGACAGCTAGAACATTCGGAAAAATATTTAAACTAAAGTGAGGAACCATAATTAACTCAAATATTAATAAGAAAAATTTAGAAAAAATTTTAGAAATAAAATACAACCAAGTTAAATGAGCCGGTGCCCTAGCGATGGGTAACCTAGTGGGAAGTTGCGGTTCTCGCAACTAGGAGTCCTAGACCCAGGGAAAAATTCATAAAATAATTTTTGGGACTCCAGAGAAGGGTCATTGAGGTTCCTATAGCATTAGAATGCCAAGAAAATATTTAGAAAAATTTTTCAATCGGTACAGACAATTTTGACCCGTTAAGCCAAACAGAGGGCATTTTGGTCATTTCGCCTTCAGAGGCGATTTTTGGCCGACTTGTCCAGTTAAGTAAATAATTATTATGATCTAAAATATGAATAAATATTGCTAAAAATTGAATTGAAAATAAGTAGAAAAGAAAAGAATAGAAAAATGAAAGAAATTGAGAATAATGACATCACATGATGTCATTGCAATGCCCTCCACCAATCAAATTTCAACAAGCACTTTAAAAGGAAATAATTGAGACAAAAGTTGAAAACAAATCTGCATCTTCCTCTCCTAAACCAGCCGGCAGCCACCTCTCCCATTTCCACCATTGTTATCTTTCATTACACCTTGCTAACTTTGAATTTTTCACCATAAAATCCCTACCTTCCTTCATAAAAATTTAATATTACATCTTGAGCAAGTGTTTGGCTGCCAAGAAAAGCCAAGAAAGTGAAGGAAAAATTGAAGTTAGCTAAGGAAAAATTCTGCTCAAAGAGGTTAGTGCCATCTTTCTCCTTCTTCCTTTGGATATTCATGTTAAAACATTAATTTAGGCTAGGAAATTGTGGAATTGAAGAAAATTAAACATGCTAGGGTAAATGGCGAATTTCGGCAGCTTATTAGGGGTGATGATTTTGATTGTTTTGATGGGCTTAGAGTGGACTAGAGATGGTGTTTAAAGTGTATGTATATATATATATATATATATATATATATATATATATATATATATAATGAATTAGTGTGTTTAACTAAGGTGTGTGGTGTGAATTGATATGGGGAATTAGGGTTTTGGAGAGAAACTTGGACTTTGCTTATGTAATGGTGAATGAACATTTTAAATGGTCAATTAGTGACCATTTGAGGTAAGTTGACTATAACTTAGAGTGAATTATAGCATTATAAACTGATTTGGTATGCTGCCTAGAGAAACTAGCAGGGTAGCTATGAGTCCAGCCTGTTTGGACAGCCATAACTTAGGCTGTGTAGGTTCAATTGGTGTTTGGCCAATTGGACATGAAACTAGACACATAATGGCACAATTTTGGTGAAGAAACCATGCCCAAAAGACCAAAGAAAGTGGACCAAAAACTTTCCCCAATCCGGATGTCCTGCCACCAGATTCTGCAGAATGACCAAATGAACAGTGATTGTTCATTTAGCCATAACTCATTGTAGAATGGCCCAATTGACCTGAAATTTTTACATAAATAAGTTAAGATATATACCAACAACTTTCATGAAGAAACCTACCCCAAATTATGACCATAACCTATCCAACAAGGCAGTTGCAGTCACTGTTCACTGCACTGTAGATATGGTCAGTTCTGAAATTTTTCAATCTGGCCAGTTGTGGTTTTTAGACCATAACTTGAGCTACAAAACTCCAAATGGAGTGATTCAAAAAACGAAATTCAACTAGACAAAATAAGGAACAACTTTCATGTTTATCATTTTCTCAAATTCCCACTGCAACAGTAACTAATGGAACAGTAAAGTTAGGGTATAAAAACTGAAAATTCTGCTCCATTAGTTTTAAGCTTAGAAATGGTATTGGTGATTAATGCCAACAAGTTTTGAATGCACAATGTGGTATGTTGGGAGTGTTAAAACCAATATACCTATTTTCTATGCAAAAGTCAACATTTTTGTTGACTAATGAAGTGAATAGTAACACCAAATCTTGAAATTCAAAAATTACAAAATTCAAAAGTATCAAATGCCCTAGTATACCTAACAAGATTGGTTTGGATAGTTTGGCATGCCAATAGGGTTCAGTTAGCAGTACTGCACATGGCATTATGCCATTCTATGATTTCATGGCTTTTAGTCATTCTGACATTGTGTTGAGACTTGGCCTTGTGCCTAATGTTATTTACAGCTTATTAGCTATTCTGTTACACACCGGGAGATACATATGTGACCGATGGTGTGACAGCCCGAGGTACTTGATACCCAGTGCCAGTTTACCCGTTTATCCAGTCCAGTCGTCCAGTATAGGTTACTTGGGCAACCAAACATAAAAGTGGACAAATTTAATGAAATAATGAATATAACAAGTACAAAATAAATAAGACTACAAATACTCATTGAAAATTTATTTGCAATAAGACATCGATACATTCACTGCATATTTATTTTTTTGTTATTTCTTTGTATTTTATTATTGACACCACTAAGCATTATTGCTTAGCGCGTTGCTTTTTCCACGCGTAGGTTCTGGAGATACTGACCGAGAGCCCAGTAGACCACAGACTGGGTGAGACCTCCTGCAGCTCTGCATAGTGTCTGTGTCACCTCACCGTCATCAGTGCATTGGTAGGACACTAGGTTTTATTTGGATATTTTGTAATAACTTTTATTTTCTCATATGTAATTGAAACTTATGTAATGTATTTTGGTATTAATGTAAATAGTAGATATTGTGTTTGTGAATGAAAAAGTGAATATTTATTTATGACTTTTACATGATTATCATATGAGATGAATGATTGAGAAATGGAAATGTTGTTGAAAAACATATTGAGATTTTGTTGATGAAATGAAGTTGGGATTGTTGGAAATGATTATTGGAAGTGTTTTTAACAGGTTCTGAAGAACTGTTTTCTCCATTTTTAGCCGGTACTACTAGGATTTTCTATAAAATTTTCGGAACCTCAAATAAATTATAATTTCAATAAATGGCTTAAATGAATTATATTTCACAAGTTATATTCAAAACTATGATAAAAATTAATTAAGGAAGAATAAAAATGATTAAGATAAAATAGAGGGTTCTGGAACACCGTGTGACATATCTTACTCGGATATACTGTAGATGGGTAAGGGGTGTCACAGTTTCCATCTAAATGGCATTCAACAATTTTTTTTCTTTGCAATTTACACATATTCAAAATTCTTAACATGAATTTAAAGAAAATTTCATGGTTAGGTCACTAACCTTAAAGGAGTGAGCTTTCCAATTTGCTAAAGTTCTTCCTTTCCTTTTCTTTTTTCTCCCAAAAGGATCACCAAGATGATAGAACAATTTTTTTGTGTTGGGAAATTTAGATTTTAATGGATGAAAACCCAAGAAATCAAGCTTGGGTAAAGCTTGGCTATGGAGGGCTATGATGGGAGAGGTTTTTACGTTAAGGAGAAGAAGAGAGAGGAGGTCTGATTTTTCTTCTTCATTTTCTGCCCATTTAGTCTCTTTTATATACCTTGGTGACATGTGTCAACACTTGATTGGGTTGGAGACTTTTAATGACATCCTTATGATGTCACAATTTCAATTTCTTTCATTTTTCCATCCTTTTCTTGTCCAATTAATTTCAATTAAATTTTTAACAACATTTAATCATTTTTTTATGTTATATAAATTATTTATTTAACTGGACAAGTTGGCCCAAAAATCATCTCTGAAGACGAAATGACCAAAATACCCTCCGTTTGGCTTAACGAGCCAAAATTGTCTTTACCGATTGAAAAATTTTTCTAAGTATTTTCTTGGCATTCTAATGCCATAAGAACCTCAATGACCCTTCTCTGGGGTCCCAAGAATTATTTTATAATTTTTCCTAAATTTTTTTTTAATTAATTTTTTTATTAATTATTTGAGTTAATTTTTGGTTCCTCACTTTAGTTTAAATATTTTTCCGAACGTTCTAGCTGTCCGGACCAACACTGGTCACCGGAACAGTAGATTGTACGGACTAGCTAAAATGAGGATGTTACAAGTTGTATTTACCGACAAAAAGATTTTAAATTCGCAGTTCAAAATTTACTTTAAAACATTTGCTCTGATACCAATAAACATGTCACACCCTACGCCTCCGTAAGATGTAACATGATCCCGTAGTATACCTAATGAATTACCAAACTTCGTCTACTGATAACCCATTAAATACACTACAAGGGATTTTAAACCTTTTCTTATTTCTTTTTACAGTGGTGAGCACTTTTGACATGTGTTAAAAAAAATTTTATCGAAGTTAAATCACATATTAGGTCTGAAATAGCCACAAATTTTATAAGAATTTCAGCAGAGTGCCGTCTGTATTTAGAGCAAAATAGTTCTTCAAAAACCTGTAGAAAACACTTCCAATATATTTGTTTCAGTCTCAAACTCCAATATGGCTCAACACAAATCAATTTTCTCAAACATAAGTCAAACTCAATTCAACATCACTTTCAGTAGTTTCAAAAATAGAATGCAAAACGACTAAGTATTTCAAAGCTGAGATAAGAAAATTATAGTACAACATTTTTACAGGCCAAAATAATTTATAACTTTAGTTTACAACTGCTTAAGACCAAGTACAATATATACATACAGTGCACATACATTACAATAATAATTACAAGGAAGTAGTATACTCAATATACCCAGTAAAATCCCAAAAGCATAGCACAAGCAGCCTACTCTGCTGCTTTATCTGTCTGTCTACCTACGATAGCAATGAAAAAGCTATCGCTGAGTAAAATTTACTCAGTGGTGCACAATAACAATTTAAAATGCAATATATAAAACATTTATTGACAATTTACAATACAAATACTTCACAATTTTCAAAGCTTAAATAACACAAATTTGATCAAATAATTGAATAACACAATGTTGCTAATCAATAACACAACCTAGGTCAGACACAAACTTTTTTGAACATGCCGTGTTGTACACCATGACAAGGCATACTCACCCACTAATCGAAATCGATGAGGGAGGTGGCTAGCTAGCTAATGAACATTCATACTCACCTCAGACTGACAAGTCAAAGAGGGAGGAATATAGTGTACCTATCAGAGCACTTGCAGGCGTTACGTATCGCCATCCCTGCAAGCTCTTGGGTTCACGCGTGAGAGTTCCTAGAAATCGTAGGCTTTACGTATCACCGTCCCTACTTTGCTCCGATACCACTAAACATAATTTATCTAAAAATTTATATTTGCAAAATAGGCAACACAATAATTTCCAAATAAAATTCCCAAAGCCAAAACAATCAAATATTATTCATAACTCATTTTTCCAAATAATGTTTCTAGTAAAAGCAGTGAATATAAAAAGTATTGTGCACAGACCTGGTTTGAGTCGCCTCTAGGCCTTGACTCAATGTTCTTTATGCTTTTCAATATCCTTTTGAACTGAAACACACAATTTAAAGTGTTTCAGTACTCAGTTAAATTGTTTCTAACAATAAAATCCAATATCTAAATTTTCTTAGTACTATTCCCTTCAATTCATTTCATTAGTCAACCTATAATGTTGACCTTTGATGCACTCTAAGTGAATAAATTTTAATGTTACTAATATGTCTCATTTTTCATTTCAATATGCTACCAATATAGTACAATTTACCATTTTTACAAGTTGGCATTCATTGCCAAATTATTTCAAGCCTCATTGTATGTAAATGTCAAGTTCTCA
Organism: Hevea brasiliensis; assembly: GCF_030052815.1. Taxonomy (NCBI): domain Eukaryota; kingdom Viridiplantae; phylum Streptophyta; class Magnoliopsida; order Malpighiales; family Euphorbiaceae; genus Hevea; species Hevea brasiliensis. The sequence continues at coordinate 49,337,386 of NC_079495.1, read as the reverse complement.
ATTTTTGTGTGCTAGATTGATCTAGCTTAAAGTCCTATTTCTCTTGGTTTCTAGCTTCTGGTCAAAGAAGAAAAATTGTAGCTCTATGTCTTATTGCACTTGGGGCAAAATTTCAGGTCATTCTGAGTTGTATAGACCAAGATATGGTCAATTTACTAAAGCTGGACAGATTGCACCTTTAGTGCAAAAATTTAGTCAATTTTAGGTCACTTTTAGTTCTGACAGTTTTGGTACCCAAACTTGTGCAAGCCTTTTGACTTACTTATGGTCATTTCTGGGTTTTGGTGTTTTCATAAGAGTTGTATCTCTATGTCTAATCTATTCATGGTAGGCCCTCCACCAATTGTAACACCCTCACTGTAGCAATTCTGTACATTCTACTGTTTCGGTGACCGGTGTCGATCTGGACAGCTAGAACGTCTGGAAAAATAATTAGACTAGAGTGAGGAATCATAAATAACTCAAATATTAATAAGAAAAATTTAAGAAAAAATTTAGAAATAAAATACAACCAACTTAAATGAGCCGGTGCCCTAGCGATAGGTAACCAAATTGGAAGTTGCGGTCTTCGCAACTAGGAGCCCTAGACCCGAGAAAAAATTCATAAAATAATTTTTTTGACTCCAGATAAGAGTCATTGAGGTTTCTATGGCATTAGAATGCCAAGAAAAGGCTTAGAAAAATTTTTCAATTGGTATAGACAATTTTAGTCTGTTAAGCCAAACAGAGGGCATTTTGGTCATTTCGTCTTTAGAGATGATTTTTGACCGATTTTTCCAGTTAAGTAAATAATTATTATGATCTAAAATATGAATAAATATTGCTAAAACTTGAATTGAAAATGAGCAGAAAAGAAAAGAAAAGAAAAATGAAAAAAATTAGAATTTTGACATCACATGATGTCATTAAGAAGGCCTCCACCCAATCACCATTTGACAAACTAATAAAAAGGGATAAAAATGAACTTAAAATGGGAAAAAGCCATCTTCTTCTCCAGCAAAAAAATTCTGCCGTCCCAATACTTCCTTTCCATTTTCTTTATTTTTCCTTCTTTCCACCATTAAAGCACCATCACCAAGCTTCCAAACACCTACCTTCCTTCACCAGAATTGTTGGCAGCCTTGATAAACCTCCATAGACAGCCCTTAAACCCAAGGAAAGTGGGAAGAAAGTGAAGGAAATTTGAGGATTAACCAAGAGAAAATTCTGCTCACACAAGGTTAGTGCTATAATCATCCTACTTCTTTCCTTTAAGTGTTATAAGCATGCTAAATCAAGTTAGTATGACATGAAATTGAAGAAAATATCAAGTATATGGGAACTTAAATTTTTGGCAGCTTTGATGTATGAGGGTATGATGAGTTTAATTGATATTAAACTTTCCTAGAAATGGTTTGAGATATGTATATATGTGATGGATAGGTTGATGGAGTATGGGTTGAATGGAAGTTGAGTATGGAAGTTAGGGTTTAAAGAAACTTAGGGTTTTGTTCATGTGTTGATGAGTGGAAGTCCTAATGGTCAATTAGTGGCCATTTGGCTATGTTTGATGAGGAATTGAAGTGAATTGTGGCTTTGGATTTGAGGTTAGGCATGCTGCCCAATGTACCCTGCAGGTCTGGATGTGAGTCTAGCATGTTTGGGCAGCTATAACATGGGTTGTGTAGGTTTAATTGGTGCAAGGTCAATTTGACATGAAATTAGACACATAATGGCATAACATTGATGAGGGAACCCTATCCAGAAACCAAACTTAGGATGCCCTAAAAATTGACTAAATCTGGGTGACTAATATGCTGTCCCTGGAAAATGACTAAATGAATAGTGTTTGTTCAAATAGTCATAACTCAGTGTAGAAAAGTACAATTGATCTAAACTTTTACCATCAGAAAGGTGAGACATAGCCCTACAACTTTCATGAAGAATACAAATCCAAATTCTGACCATAACCTAGTCAAATTGCCAACCAAACGTAGGTCACCAAATCTGGCAGAACCAAATTGCCCAGAAATTCTGGGTACAGGTCACTTCGGCCAGTTATGGTAAAATGACCATAACTTGAGCTACAAAACTCCAAATGGAGTGATTCAAAAAGGAAATTAAAGAAGACACAATAAGGAACAACTTTGATGGAGAAAAGTTAGCCCAGTTTCCACTGTAAAATTGTCCAATGGAACAGTAAACTGAGGTAATCAAAACTGAAAATTTAGAAATGCATCTAGGGGACTTTAAATTGCAGTTGGCATTTAATACTAGCAAATGTAAAACTCAAAATGTGGGATCTTGGTGTAATTAGAATTAACATATCCATTAAGTATAAAAAAGTCAATATTTTGGTTGACTAGTAAGGTGAATAGTAATGTGAATAGTAATACAAAGACACAAAGTGTAAGAACTAAATTGGTAGAGGAAATTAAGGCATGAAATTTGAAATCCATGAAATGTTCATGTATTACTTGGAATAGGTAATTAAGATTTATACTCCCACACCAATGGAGTTTATAATATATTAGCAATACAACTTGAAGTATGAAATGTATTTGACATGAATAAATTGTTGAATGTATAAATGAGTTAAAAGTGTCGTTTGCGATTTAGGTTCCCATCAAGAGAGAAAGGAAAGATGATGAATGTAAATGGTACGTGAAACCAAATGAATGTGAATTGAAATTAGTATGAATATTATGATGAATGTATAAATTATGGAATTTGTCATAAAATAATGAAATCATAAAACACAATGTATTAATATTTAATGATATTATGTGCTCTTGTATTGCCTAGACACGTGTGCCAGATTGGATAGATTGGCATGCCAATAGGGTATTGTTTTAGCAGTACTGTGAAAGGCTTTATGCCTATATTCATGGCTTTATGCCCGTACTCATGGCTTTATGCCCGTATTCATGGCTTTTATGCCCGCACTCATGGCTTAATGTCCGATTATGTGTTATCATGGCTTTTTAGCCATACTGACTGCATACGTGGTTGACGTTCTACGTCCCATGGTATGATGGCCCGAGGCACCGCGGTGTCAAGTGCTAATGACCCGTTATCCAGTTTAGTCAGCTTGTCATAGGTTACCTGGGCAATGTAAATTGCTAAAATTATTTAAGAACATTAGTAATTAAAAATTTTAGAAAGTATTGAATGAAATGAGAAAAAAAAAAAAAAGATTAGTAATGAAAACATAACTGTATCAAGTAGTACAAATGAAATTTTTAGAATTGTAGGAACCGAAAATACAATACTCCTAGAATTAATCTGTATATCGAATATTATTACTGTATAAACTCAGTACTTTCAAAGAGGAACAAATTAGCATATAAGATAGATAATACTAGAAACATCATAGTAAATCAAATTGATTCCTGAATACTTAAATTATGCCCTATTTTTTTCTTTATTTATATATATTATTTTCTTATTATATTATTGCACCACTAAGCAGCAATGCTTAGAGCGATGGATTTGTTTCCTCGCGCAGGTACTTTGATTGAGATTTTTGGAGTCCAGATCTGCAGAAGTGTCAGAAGTGTTCAAGTTGTCACCTCCTCAGCAATGCATGTAGATAGGGCTCACAAAAGTTATTTTATGTATTTATAATTAGTTATCATGTTGACATATAAATTATGAAATTGTAATTAATTTGTGTATTATGTAAATTGTAAATTATGTAATTAATGGAAATTTGAAATTTTTGATATATGAAATGAGCATGAATGAATATCCATGATAATGAATAAGAATTGAAATGCATGGACACTATCAGAAATGATGATGCATGAAATGATGAGATGATTATGAGAATTATTGATGAGATTTTTATTATAAAATATTATTGAAATTTTCAAGCAGGTAAATAGTAAAACACGTCAAACAATAATAAAATAGGCGAAACTCCGTTAGTTTCTCCGTCGAAAAATAATTGATATTAAAAGATAATAACTTAAAAATAATTAAAGGAATAAAGTAAGATAAGATAGGGCGCTCCGATGCCGAATGTAACACACTTTGCTTGGCTACACTGTAGTCGGGTGAGGGGTGTCACATTTATTGGTATCAGAGCTCGGTTTAGGTGTTTCTGGACCTAGATAGACTGCATATCATGCATTGCATTCATAAGAGTCGAGGTGACACTATTGCATATCTGTATTTTCCGTTTATTTTAGGTTAAGGTATGGAATAAGAGAGTGAAGAGGCAATGAGATAGCGAATGGAGATGAGAAGGAGACTGTATTTAAGATGAAAAAGGATGAGTACAGAACTGCTTGAGGATAGGATTGAGACTAAGGAGAAAGTGAAGTAGGATGACACGGAAAGGTGAAGAAATAAGGAAGTTGTAGCTCCTCGACTATTTACACAAGGAAAATTTCGAGGACGAAATTTTTGTTAGAGGGGAAGAATTGTAACACCCTCACTATAGCAATTCCGTACATTCTACTGTTCCGGTGACCGATGTTGGTCTGGACAGCTAGAATGTTTGGAAAAAATAATTAGACTAGAGTGAGGAATCATAAATAACTCAAATATTAATAAAAAAAATTTAGGAAAAATTTTAGAAATAAAATATAATCAAGTTAAATGAGCTAGTGCCCTAGCGATGGGTAACCTAGTGGGAAGTTGCGATCTTCGCAACTAGGAGCCCTAGACCCGAGAGAAAATTCATAAAATAATTTTTGTGACTCCAGAGAAGAGTCATTGAGGTTTCTATGGCATTAGAATGCCAAGAAAAGGCTTGAAAAAATTTTTCAATCGGTACAGACAATTTTAGTCTGTTAAGCCAAACGGAGGGCATTTTGGTCATTTCATCTTTAGAGATGATTTTTGACCGACTTGTCCAGTTAAGTAAATAATTATTATGATCTAAAATATGAATAAATATTGCTAAAATTTGAATTGAAAATGAGTAGAAAAGAAAAGAAAATAAAAATGAGAAAAATTGGAATTTTGACATCACATGATGTCATTAAGAAGGCCTCCACCTAATCACCATTTGACAAACTAATAAAAAGGGGACAAAAATGAACTTAAAATGGGAAAAAGACATCTTCTTCTCCAGCAAAAAATGTAACACCCCAAAGTTCGGTAGTGCGTTCTGCTGCTCCGGTGACTAGTGTTGTCCGGACAGCTAGGATGCCTAGAATCGTACTTCGATATGAGTGAGGAGACATAAAATAATGAAATACAAGAAAAGAAAGTACAAGAAAAACAAAGGAAAAATGATAGCAAAGAAATGTGACCAAGTTAAACGAGCCGGGAAACCTAACGATGGGTGACCGCACCGGGAAGTCACGGCGTGGACCGTTGACTAGCCCTGGACTGCGGGGAACCCTGGAAAATATTTTTAGGACTTAAATAGACCCTTGTTGAAGAATAAATATCATTAGAAAGATCAAAGAAAAATTAAATAATTAGTACAAAGAAAAGTGAGAAATCGAAAAAGCATAAAACCCAGAATAACGAAAAATCGAACGAATCGAACAGGGGCATTATGGTCATTTGACATCCCGAAGTGTCTTTTGACCTAAATGTCCATTAAAAATAAATAATATTACACTTAGAAAATGAAATGAAAAATTAATTTGGTGGTACCTAAAGTAAATAGCTAAAATCATGGGTTAAATGTGGAATAAGTGGGAAGTTAGCTTAAAATATGATTTAATTTTGCTAGTGGACCACTAAGAACATTAAAATGATTAATTATACTTGTAAGTGGGCAGATTATTCCCACTCAAAGTTCATCTTCCTCACTTAGCTCATCCATGCCGAATTGAAGAGAAACAAACCCTCCATTGCCGTTTGGTTTTGAGCTTGATTTCCTCTCTCCATTTCAACTCCAATCCCTTAAGTAGCTTTATGAAAAATGGTCTACACATCACAAGGAAGATATTGATACCAATTTTGAGAAGTTTGGTGAAGGTTTAGCAAGTTACAATTAAAGGTAAGTTTACATTTTTTGAGAATTCCTTTGTTAAGTTTTGTGTGCATGTTATGGGTGTTGGTTTGGTGAAGGAAAATTTTGAGTTTGAAGAGTTATTATTGTTTTCATTATGAACAGCCATGAGTCACATTTTTGATGAGATAATTGTGCATATAATTGATGAGAAATAATGTTGATCATGGTGATTTAGTAACCTAGTGAATTATTTCATGTTTATATGGTGATTTATGCACTTGGATGGGAATTGGTAAGTTGGACGGCACTTTGATGTTGAAGAAGGGTTGCGGCAGCTTGGGAACACTTGAGTAATTGTATGTATTGAAGGAAGTGTGGGCAGAATATTGACCTAGAAGGATTCATGATATGTATGTAGATTGGTATTGAAAAGTGTATGTAAGATTTGTAATGGTTATGTGTGTATGTAATGGTACTTAGAAATTGTAAATGTGAATTATACTTGGTGTGTTGAGGGTAATGGTAATCTGCCCAAAGTAATGTTGATGTAATGTAGAAAATGCTTTTGGTAATGTACCAAAACAGATTGGTAGGTAAGTAAACAATTGCAAAGGTAAATGTGTGTTTGAAGTGGGGTGTGAAAGGCATATTGAGGGCAGTGTACATTTTAGCCTATAACCTTAAATGTGTAACCTCAATTGGTATGAGACCAATTTGAGGTGAAACTAGGCACAAAATGTGCCAACTTTCATTGAGAAACCATACCAAAATTCTGCTTGCAAGGTGACCTAAGAAAATGACCAATTCGGATTAGGTGCAATTAGGACCTGAAAAATGACCAATTGGGCAGCAGTGAGTGTTTAGGCCATAACTCACTCAAACCAGGTCCAATTGACCTGAAATTTTAACCAAGAATAGTTAAGACCCATACCTACAAGTCTTATGAAGACACCAAAGCCCAGAAATGACCATAAGCAAGTCAAAAAGCTTGCACAAGTTCGGGTCCAAAAACTGGCCGAACCAAAGTTGACCAAATTGACCAAAAAAATGACCTAATTGATGCCATTTGACCAGCAATAGTGTAATGACCATAACTTGGTCTACTTAACTCGGATTGACCTAAAATTTTGCACCGCGGTCCATAAGACATAGATCTACAAGTTTGTAGTTTCGACCGAGACCCGAAAACAGAGGGAACTAGACCGTCCGGCTAGGTCAAACCAGTGTCCCGGAATCCAGCAATTTGCATTAAATGGCACTAAACAAGGAAATGACTTTGGTAAAACATACCAAACCTAAAACCCTATCGAATATGACATATTAATGACACTAAGACCTAAATTACCTAGAACACGTCGAGGGTCGGTATATTAGGTGACTTAGCAAATAAAGGTATTCAGTGAATTGTTTATCGAACATTATCGTTAGAGGTAAATTAATTTAGCACTGAAACACTTCAAATTGTGTTTCTCAGTTAACAAGGACTCAACAAAAGGGAAAGAAACACTGAGTCCAGACCAGGGAGACAGTCATCAGAGGTTTGTGCACAACAACTGTTTCTTTTGAATTATTTTCAATGGAAATAAATATTGACTATTTGTATATCATTGTTTTAAATTGTGGAAATGTGTTTGATGGACACTTATTGATTGAAAAATATTGTGAATGGTTTGAAACTGTGAAAAATTATTTGAATGACATTGATGGATACTTATTGATTGAAAAGCATTGGAAATGATTTGAAACCACAGCTATCATGTATATTGATTGTATTCCTCATTAGCTTGTCTAGTGGGACGAATTGAATTCCTTCTCTGGCTGAAGTGTTGAGGTGTGTGCCTGTTGAGGACGAATTGGATGAGTACTCATATTTTTGCTAGCTAGCCATGTTATTCCTCATTAGTCATCGACTTTTGGGACGAATTGAATACCTCATTAGCCATTGGCTTTTGGGACGAATTGAACTATGGATCATGATTAAGCTGTGTGTGTGATTTATTAATATGTATTGTGAGATTGTGAAATGGATTTAAACTCTCATTGACATATACTGTCTTTTGAATTCAAACCTGATCTGACTTATGGAAAATTATTGTGATATTGAGAAATGGAATTTAAATTCTTATTGACCTTTATTGTCTTAAATTTGACTATGGTTTTAAGTATCCACTATTTACATGATTTATGAATTGTGATTTAAATTGTATTTGGTTAATGTTGTGCACCACTGAGACATTGTCTCAGCGATAGCTTTTTATTGTCGCAGTAGAGAGAGCAGAGTGGCAGACTAGGCCGCATATACATCCAAATGAGGGATTACCTGGTATTATGAGTATACCAAAGATTTTGTATTTTGTATCAGAATGTATGACCTTTGTATGTACATTTTGTTTTTGGTTTTGAGCAGTTGTAAATTCAAATTGTACCTTGAAGTTGTAAATTAATTATGAGTTATTTGACTTGTGAAAATTGTATTATATTTCCTTATCTCAGACTTTGAAAAAATTTCTATGGAATTGAGTTGATAAATTGTTGTGTTGAGAAATGTATTGGGGTTGAGATTTGGAAAATTATTGAAGTGCTTTTTACAGGTTTTCTGAAGAACTGTTTTGTCCAAAATACAGATGGCACTCTGCCAAAATTTTTACAGAAATTCCAGATAAATCAAATGAGTTAGTTGTTTCACTTCAGTTCACCAAAGTTTTTAACACCTGTAAATAGTGCTCACCACGGTAAAAGAAGTAAGAAAAGTTTTTAAAATCCCTTGTAGTATATTTAATGGGTTATCAGTAGACGGAGTTGGTAATTCATTAGGTATACTACGGGATCATGTTATGCCTTACAGAGGGGTAGGGTGTGACAAAAAAATTCTGCCGTCCCAACACTTCCTCTCCATTTTCTTTATTTTTCCTTCTTTCCACCATTAAAGCACCATCACCAAGCTTCCAAACACCTACCTTCCTTCACCAAAATTGTTGGCAACCTTGATAAACCTCCATAGCAAGCCCTTAAACCCAAGGAAAGTGGGAAGAAAGTGAAGGAAAATTGAGGATTAACCAAGAGAAAATTCTGCTCACACAAGGTTAGTGCTATAATCATCCTACTTCTTTCCTTTAAGTGTTATAAGCATGCTAAATCAAGTTAGTATGACAAGAAATTGAAGAAAATATCAAGTATATGGGAACTTAAATTTTTGGCAGCTTTGATGTATGAGGGTATGATGAGTTTAATTGATATTAAACTTGCCTAGAAATGGTTTGAGATATGTATATGTGTGATGGATAGGTTGATGGAGTATAGGTTGAATGGAAGTTGAGTATGGAAGTTAGGGTTTGGAGCAAACTTAGGGTTTTGTTTATGTGTTGATGAGTGGAAGTCCTAATGATCAATTAGTGACCATTTGGCTGTGTTTGATAAGGAATTGAAGTGAATTGTGGCTTTAAATTTGAGGTTAGGTATGCTGTCCAATGTACCCTGCAGGTCTAGATGTGAGTCTAGCATGTTTGGGCAGCTATAACATGGGTTGTGTAGGTTCAATTGGTGCAAGGCCAATTGGACATAAAATTAGACACATAATGGCATAACTTTGATGAAGGAACCCTGTCCAGAAACCAAACTTAGGATGCCCTAAAAATTGACCAAATTCGGGTGACCAACATGCTATCCCTGGAAAATGACCAAATGAACAGTGCTTGTTCAAATGGTCATAACTCAGTGTAGAAAAGTAAAATTTATCTGAAATTTTACCATCAGAAAGTTGATACATAGCCCTACAACTTTCATGAAGAACAAAAATCCAAATTCTGACCATAACCTAGTCAAATTGCCAACCAAATGTAGGTCACCAAATCTGGCAGAACCAAATTGCCCAGAAATTTTGGGTACAGGTCACTCCAACCAGTTATGGTAAAATGACCATAACTTGAGCTACAAAACTCCAAATGGAGTGATTCAAAAAGGGAATTAAAGAAGACACAATAAGGAACAACTTTGATGAAGAAAAGTTAGCCCATTTTCCACTGTAAAATTGTCCAATGGAATAGTAAACTTAGGTAATCACAACTGAAAATTTGAAAATGCATCTAGGGGACTTTAAATTGCAATTGGCAATTAATACTAGCAAATGTAAAACTCAAAATGTGGGATCTTGGTGTAATTAGAATTAACATATCCATTAAGTATGAAAAAGTCAACATTTTGGTTGACTAGTAAGGTGAACAGTAATGTGAATAGTAATACAAAGACACAAAGTGTAACAACTAAATTGGTAAAGGAAATTAAGGCATGAAATTTGAAATCCATGAAATGTTCATGGATTACTTGGAATAGGTAATTGAGATTTATACTCCCACACCAATGGAGTTTATAATATATTAGCAATACAACTTGAAGTATGAAATATATTTGACATGAATAAATTGTTGAATGTATAAATGAGATAAAAGTGTCATTTGGGATTTAGGTTTCCATCAAGAGAGAAAGGAAAGATGATGAATGTAAATGGTACGTGAAACCAAATGAATGTGAATTGAAATTAGTATAAATATTATGATGAATGTATAAATTATGGAATTTGTCATAAAATAATGAAATCATAAAATACAATGTATTAATATTTAATGATATTATGTGCCCTTGTATTGCCTAGGCACGTGTATCAGATTGAATAGATTGGCATGCCAATAGGGTATTGTTTTAGCAGTACTGCGAAAGGCTTTATGCCTATATTCATGGCTTTATGCCCATACTCATGGCTTTATGGCCGTATTCATGGCTTTTATGCCCGCACTCATGGCTTAATGCCCGATTATGTGTTATCATGGCTTTTTAGCCATACTGACTGCATACGTGGTTGACGTTCTGTGTCCCATGGTATGACGGCCCGAGGCACTGTGGTGTCCAGTGCCAACAACCCGTTATCCAGTTTAGTCAGCCTGTCATAGGTTACCTGGGTAATGTAAATTATTAAATTATTTAAGAACTTTAGTAATTAAAAATATTAGAAAGTATTGAATGAAATGAGAAAAAAAAAAAAAAAAAGATTAGCAATGGAAACATAATTGAATCAAGTAGTACAAATGAAATTTTCAGAATTGTAGGAACTGAAAATACAATACTCCTAGAATTAATCTGTATATCGAATATTATTACTGTATAAACTCAGTACTTCCAAAGAGGAACAAATTAGCATATAAGATAGATAATACTAGAAACATCATAGTAAATCAAATTGATTCCTGAATACTTAAATTATGCTCTATTTTTTTCTTTATTTGTATATATTATTTTCTTGTTATATTATTGCACTACTAAGCAGCAATGCTTAGTGCGATGGATTTGTTTCCTCGCACAGGTACTTTGATTGAGATTTTTGGAGTCCAGATCTGCAGAAGTGTCAGAAGTGTTCAAGTTGTCACCTCCTCAGCAATGCATGTAGATAGGGCTCACAAAAGTTATTTTATGTATTTATAATTAGTTATCATGTTGAAATATAAATTATAAAATTGTAATTAATTTGTGTATTATGTAAATTGTAAATTATGTAATTAATGGAAATTTGAAATTTTTGATATATAAAATGAGCATGAATGAATATCCATGGTCATGAATCAGAATCGAAATGTATGGACACTATCAGAAATGATGATGCATGAAATGATGAGATGATTATAAGAATTATTGATGAGATTTTTATTGTAAAATATTATTGAAATTTTCAAGCAGGTGAATAGTAAAACACGTCAAACGATAATAAAATAGGGGAAACTCTGTTAGTTTCTCCGTCGAAAAAAAATTGATATTAAAAGATAATAACTTAAAAATGATTAAAGGAATAAAGTAAGATAAGATAAGGTGCTCCGACATCGAATGTAGCACACTTTGCTCGGCTACACTATAGTCGGATGAGGGGTGTCACACCAATCACCATTAGACAACTACTTAATAAACTAATAAAAAGGAGATAAATGAGACAAATTGACAAACAAATCTGCATCTTCACCATGGACAGCAAAATCGGGAAAGAGGAGAGGAAGAAAAAGAAAGGAAAAGAAAGAAAGAAAGGAAGAAGGAGAAGAAGAGAAGGGAAGAGGGAGTTAGTGCTAATTTTTTTTTCTGAGTTTCTCTAGTAAGAAAGAACACTAACAAGGGGAAAAGAAGGGTTTTGGTCTAAGATACAAGAATTAAAAAGAGAGGAATGGAAAAGGAGGTGAACAGTAGCAGAAACAGGGGTTCAGCAGAGCAGCATGTTTCTCTTCCGTCCAGGTGAGTTTGGCTTAACTTGTACTGTAGATTTTTGGATATGTTTGAGGTATGTATGTGTAGAAGTTATGGTTAAAATTTGGTGATTGTTCAACGGTTGGATTTGGAGAAATATATTGTTGAACACAGGCTGTCTGCAAGTTGAATTCTAAATTTTAGCTACTGAAATTTGAGAAAAATAAATAGTTAGGATGCTTATAAAATTATGAGATTTAGTACAAATGATATTTGGAATGTTGAGGCTGTTGTGTTAAAATTTGGTGAATTTTAGACTTGTGGTTTATGATATATAAATTGTCTTGCATGAGTTGTCTGAGTAAGATTGATTTCTGCAAAAATTCAGATTTTGAAGGGTTGAATGAATATTTTGATATCTCATGATATAGAGATAATTTTATGCTAAAAGTTTTCTACTATTGTATAGGGATGTCTTGAATATATGGTTAAAATTTGGGATTTATCTGACGATTAGATCATTATATATAAATTTGAATGCACAAGCTGCCAGATTAGGTATTAATGGTTTGTGGATTTGAGATTTATGATAGGAGTTTAGTCCAAGTTTAGGGGAAATGCTGTTGAATTTTTATTGGATATTTAATTTGGAAAAGTGAAGTTATAATTGATTTATGATTATTATGATTCTAGGAGAAATCTTGAAGAATAACAAGCTCAAGTTTGGTTTCAAAAAGATTAGTGCTAATTCATCCTTAAAACTTTGTATATATATCATGTGGAGTATGAAATGAGGGTGAAATTAAGAGAATTGAAACAAGTTTTGCATGAATAAATTCCACCAATTTCAGCAGCCGTAGGATACATTAGGGTTTCATTGATTAGATTGAGTTATAGTTGTACATGGCTTCCATTGAACATAAATTTGATGCTTTGATTCATTGATTGCATGTATATGAAGAATTGAAGTTGTTGGAGTTAGGGTTTAGGCAACAAATTTATGATTTTACTCATGTATTGGTGAAAGGAAATTCTAATGGTCAATTAGTTACCATTTGATTGTGTTTGAGTAGGAATTGAAGTGAAATGTGCCATGGGAATTAAGGTTAGAGGTACTGCCTTGAGTGCCCTGCAAGTCTGGATGTGAGTCTAGCATGTTTGGGTAGCTATAACTTGGGTTGTGTAGGTTCAATTGGTGCAAGGCCAATTAGACATGAAATTAGACACATAATGGCACAACTTTGATGAAGGAAACCTATCCAGAAAACAAACTTAGGATGCCCTAAAAATTGACCAAATTCGGGTAACACACATTCTGTCTGGGCAAAATGACCAAATGAACAGTGTTCATTCATTTGGTTATAACTTGGTGTAGAAAGGTCCAATTGACCTGAAATTTATATCAATGGAAAGCTGAGGCAATTTAGAATAACTTTCATGTAGAAAACAAACTCAAATTCTGGACTTAACTAAATGAAATTGCTAGCCAAATTTGGACTACCAAATCTGGCAGAACCAAAAATTGCCCAGAAATTCTGGGTAAAGGAAATCTGACCAGTTATGGTGCAATAGCCATAACTTGAGCTAGAAAACTCCAAATGTGGTGATTAAAAAAATGAAATATAACTAGACACAATAAAGAACAACTTTGATTAAAAAGACTTGGCCAAATTCTCACTGTAGAATGGCCTAATGAAACAGTGAACTCTAGCACCCAAAACTGAAATTTTTTATTTATTTTCCATTGGTTAGAAGTATGGATTGGCAACTAATGCCAACACTTTTGGAAACCAAAATGTGGTAAATCTATGTGATTGAAACTCATGTAACTATTATATATGAGAAAGTCAATATTTTGACTTAAATGACTAAATGAATAGTAACCTTATATGTTAAGTTTAAATATTCAAGAAATAAGCTTTGAAATGGTATTGGAAATCAATGCCAACAAAAATAAAATATAAAATGTGGTATATTGGAAAACTTAGGCTTAACAAATCTATTATGAATCAAAAAGTCAACCTTTGAATAGAAATGATCAAGTGAATAGTAACCTTAATAATATTAATGCAAAGGACCAAAAAGGGGTATTGTGATGCATAATGACTATTTCCTAAACACCTAAAGCACTTGATGTCTCTAATTCTCCCACTAGAAATGCTAGGCCCTTTACCCTTGTCAAAAACTTGTGGCTTCTCACTCACTTTAGTCTCTACTTTCTTTTCCTTAGAAACCACCTTCTCATCCTTGGTAACTCTCCTACTCCAATTCGACTTCCATGGAGAAGTGGCTGCCACATTCATCCCCACTCCAAACTTCATTGCTTTCTTCTTCTTCAATTGTTTCTCAATCTTTATAGCCATGTTTAGCATGTTATCCAACTCAACATAATGTTGTAACTCCACTATATTAGCAATATCCACATTCAATCCCTTCAAGAATTGATCCATAGTGGTTTCCCTATCCTCCTCAACATTGGCTTTTAACATAGCCATTTTCATCTCTTTAAAGTACTCTTCCACACTCCTATTTCCTTGCACTAACCCTTGCAATCTTTAATGCAATTCCCTATAATAGTGCTAAGGTACAAATCTATCCCTCATCACTTGTTTCATTTCCTCCCAATTTTCTACTCCCATCATGCCATTTCTTCTCCTCTTGGCTATTAGTTGATCCCACCAAGTAATGGCATAATCTGTGAATTCGACAATAGCTAACTTCACTTTCTTCTCCTTACTATAATTATGGTAATCAAATACCAGCTCTACTCATCTCTCCCACTCTAAGTAAGCATCCAGATCCACCTTCCTTTGAAATGGAGGGATTTTCATTTTGATGCCACCAATATTATTATCTATCCTAGCTCTCCCTCTTGCATCCTCCATCATATTTCTCCTAACTCCTCTACCTCCTCTACCTCTCATACCCCTCGGCCTATATGTATCATCATAGGCATAAGATTGCTGCTCATCATCAAGCTTTTGGTCTTCCTCATAGTCATCATCCCAATCATCCATAGAGGGTGTAGGTGCCGCCCTAGGACCCTTACTCGATTCAGCCACATTCGGCCTATGACTTCCATTCCCATTCACTATTCCTACTATTTTGCTCAAGCATCTCAATTCTATTCACCAATGAGGCTAAGGTCATTGAAACCCTTTCCAAATGTTGACCCAATGCTTGTTAGTAGAAAGGATTCTCAACCCCTCTTTCACTCTTTTCACCTTCTACTTCTTGAGACATATTTAATACCTGCACAAAAGGTTAGTATAAAACAAAAGTTTCCTCACCAATTTTCTCACTTGACACTCAATTTTAAGACCACTCAAAGTGTTTCACTCAATGAATGGCTTTTGCCCTCTTAATGTGCTCACCACTCTAGCCTTTTTCCACTTAATTATTGTCCTCAAAGTTCTTGTTAGAATTATGTTAATTCTTCACAAAAGCAGCAAGCTTAACCAAGTTTTAGCACATGATCAAGCACAAAATAGAAGCAAAACAAGTATTAATAAAGTGTATGAGACTCTAGAGGCTAAAAAATTGAAAGACACCAAATAAGAGGCAAGTATATGAAAATGAAAGAAATCTATAAAACTATGTTACAAGCAACCAAATGACACTATTTTAATAGGGAAAACTGTGTCTAGAAGTTCCAAAAATCGGTTTGGAGTTTTGGACTCCAAATTAGCCTAATAGATGCAAAGCCGGGTTCACCAAGCAAACAGTGGAATTTGGGCATCAAATTTAATATCCAAGCCTAATTTGGTACGCAAAACATCCCTCTAAAATTTGAGAATTTTCTGGGCAGATTTGGTACCAAGTGTTTTAGTACAACCCCTAAAATAACAGGTTTCAACTCAACAATATTCAAACAATTTCCTTTACTTCTTGTCTTTCTTTTTCTTTCCTTTTTAATTCTTTTCCTTTTTTATCTCAACATCAAACATAGACTTCTTTCACAAGAACAACAAATTGTGCCAAAATAAAATTTTTTAACTTGTAACAAAAAAGATGTAGAAGAATGAACCACACAACAGCCACAACACTTCACAATATAAGGTTTTCTAGAGGCAAAGACACATATTTGAAAGAAGGAAAGAAAGATGGAAGCGCAAAAGCAGTACAAAACATATTCAACAACAACACAATGAGAAACACAAAGCTTCGAAGAAGGATCTTCAAGCTGAAAGAAGAAGCAAGTAGAATAGAAATTTTAACACGAGAAACACACTAAAAGAGACACAATAGACCTATTTTGGAGAGCACTAAAGCTCTGATACTAGATGTTGTGATTCCTCTAGGATAGACCAAGATACATCAAGAGGACGTTTGTCCCAACCATCTCCAAAACAAGAAACAAAACCCAAGCAGCTTCAACCGTTCAATGGAGGCCAAGAAGAACCAAAAGCAAGCAAGGGGAATAGCCAAGAACAAGACTGAAATTCCAAAATGGAAGAATAACCTTGAACATACAATAAAACTTAACAAACTAGGCTGAATTTGCTAAGAGTTGAATTAAGTTCTAAGAAGAACTAAGATTGCAAGAATATTTGCAAAGCTCTCCAATGAGAGAAAATTGTACTATGAACTTCCAAAATCTATTCAAAATGAAGGAGAAATCTTCTTTTAAAGAGATAGTCCAGTAAGCATGGTAATGACCAATGTATTTTCCCATGCTTAGATATTACACTTTTTTCAAGCAAAAAATGGAAAATAAGTTCAAACATAAATAGTATGGATACAATCAGATTAAAAGGCCTTGTTTACAAAAAAAGGTGTTAGGTTTGGGTTGCTGGTGTGTCTCAAAAATGGAGTTATTGCTTTTTCCTTATTTGGCATGTAGATGGACAAACACTTTTTCAGCAATTGGGTAGTAATGAGACAGGTTTGGGGCAGAAATAAGACACACATTTGGAGCATATGGAGTGTAGGAATGGGCAGCCTACACCTTGGTGTAGAAAGCTTTATCCATATTGAAAACTTTATCCATAATATGTATTAATATGCTAAAAGAGTACTAAACACATAACATTTTCTGAGTTGTAGAAAGCTCAGTAGCCGAACTCACATTCGGCTGTTCCCATACACTGTATATATTATCGTCATGCAGACTTCCACTGCCGAACTACACTTTGGCCTCGAAGCTCGATTTCACGGCCTGAATTCTTAACCTAGAATTTGATTGCTTTGTCCTTTGTTAATTTAAGCTGCACCAACTCTGCATATTCTTTTTCTTTTTTCAAAATTTATTAATTAAGTTGAGATTTTTAGTCATTTGGCTCTACATGGGTTTTGGTTGATCGTCGATATCTCCTAATTGTGTTAATTGTCACCTTGAATTTCATGAAAGTAGCTAATGCTGGAATCTTCCCCTAATTATATGAGGGTCCAATATGAAATATATAATAACAAAAGATTAATATTTGATTTCTTAACTGTTATTTTTGTGGGTTAATGAATTCCAATAGAAATTAAAACCCTTTTTCTTGGATTCATTTACCTTAACTTGTGCTGAAGATTAATAGTTTATTGTCGGCTGTTGCAGTACTTTATTGATTGTACTGTTTACTATAGTTTAATACAAGCTAAATTTTACTATATTTGTTTGGATTGAAAACACTTTTTATAGTGTTATACTAATATTTGTCTAACATACATCGTGCTATATTTTTTAGTTATGTCAATCTAACAATTTGAGAGATTGTTAGCAGTTTGCAGAATTTAGAAGTGTTGAGTGAGTTAATAAAATTAATATATTTTAATTGTGCTTCTATTATTTGGACAAAACAAGGCTCATTTAAGGGATACATATGGAGAATTAGTTTTTACTGTTATTTTGTTATATATTAACATTTAAATTCCATAACAAACATCAAACGATATTAAAAAAAGTAACAGCTAAGTATTTCAATTCCCATTAGCAAGTACGCCCATAGTTAACGCTTTTAATGTCCGCACCGCTTGAATATATTCGAAACTCCTTTAACCTGCACTAACAACAGGTTTTCAAATTGTATAACACCTATAAATGCAATTTCAACGCTTTCTAACCTTTTTTAGTGTGCGAAGAAAGGAAACGAAAAAATATTATCATTGCTTTTTTAACCTTGAGACTATAACAAAGTTAGAAAAATTTTTGTAAAATAAAATAAAAGTTGAAAGATTTTTTTAATAACAAATAAAACACAACAAAATTTGGAAACGAACAATAAAACTTACAAGGAACTTCTTTGTTGAGTTGAGTCAGCTTATACTATAAGATTACAATAATTTACATAGGCTTGGATTGAAGGTAACAAAGTTAGAAAAATTTTTGTAAAATAAAAAAAAAAAGTTGAAAGATTTTTTTAATAACAAATAAAACACAACAAAATTTAGAAACGAACAATAAAAATTACAAGGAATTTCTTTGTCGGGTTGAGTCAGCTTATATTATAAGATTACAATAATTTACATAGGCTTGGATTGAAGGCATCATTAATTCAAACCCGACCTATAAACATTCCGACATGCCAGCAACCAAATCAAGTAGAAATATGTCCTGCATGAAGTACTCTTAAAATAAAAAAATAAAATAAAATAAAAAAGAAGAAGAAGATATTATTCATAACAGAGCAAGTGTTCAATAAAGCACATTAAGGTAGAAATACACATTTACCAACCATTCCAACTTCCCCAAAGATGTTGCTTCCTCTTTTTTAACTTAGTCAAGTATTACCAAAACTAATACATGTCAAATGCATTTCTTCACATGTCAAATTAGCACCTGAATTAATCATCAATTCAACCACTACTGTTTCATTGATAAGGGAAACAGGTAAGTCAAATTGGGTAAACCAATTACACTACACACCTCTTTCCTCTTTCAAGTGATGAGCCCTATAACCCCAAGGAAGAAATCTACAGAGATATATTATATTGTATTGTATCTACCACTGTCAAGAGCAGAAACATACAAATGGCAAATGAATTTTGTGAGGACAAGGAGAGAACAAGTTAAATATCAACTGCTCAGTGGTATAAGGATGAAGACACCCAAGGAAGAGCCAAAGAGGGCTAAAGAGCCTTCTAGGAACTCCAGAAGGAACTTTGCACGGTATGCTAAATGAAAGTGCTGTCCATACCGCAACAAGGAATGCCATAGTCTGCAATGAAACTTCTGAACCACCCTGTAGAAAATGGAGCAAAATTTTTCAGATCCCATAAGTAAAGCTATTAATTTCAAATCACAAAAATGAAGCACAACGTAGCTTGACATACTATCATGATCTTGCCTTCTGCTCTTCAAGGCAGTGTAAAGGCCAAAGGTGAATATTATACCCAACAATCCATTTGTTTAAAGCCACTGAAATTAATACATCTCTACCTTTGGATCTTCAGCTTTGGGAATTTTGAACAAACTCACCATTCCCTGTGATCCAAACATCGTTGGGCATCCCACTAATCAAGTAGCTAAACTTGATAAGCTAAAATTCATTTGTTGTTTTATTGGTTTGACTTACTTTAACAGCCTCTTGAATGAATTAAACAGCAATCAACATGCCAAAAATTTCGTCTGCAATCCTAGTAAATCTATTGATAATAGTGCAAGCATTGAATGTTGCAAGGAGCAGTCAAAGGGCTGTCCAGAGGTTCATTGTACTGAGCAGCAACACAAAACATTGCATCCAAGTAATTTTTGAGTTGCATCCAAGTAATTTTTGGGCTCAATAGAATCCTTCCAGGGACTACAAGGAAAGAAAATTCACATAAAGATGACAAATTATTGTAATAATGATCCATAAAAGCATGTGAAAAAGTAATGTTATTACTTGCAATTCATGAATTTCTTGCTGAGGATTGAAGGGTCATTTGATTTAGAAGCAATTTCATCGATTTCCATCCATGACTTTTGTATTGTCTCATAGCAAATCTCACTAGCTTCCTGCGAAAGGAATTCATAATTAATCAACCTTTTTTTCACATCAACATTTACACCCTTGCAAAAGCTTAATTAAGGAAAAAAATGATATATTTACTCTAAAATCCTTGGTGACAATAGAATAGTAACCCTACATGGTGATATCATCAAAGTATAGAACGGATACCGATGAGGCCAAAGCTCCAAGGGCTACGTGAGGGCAAAGTCAAACCATAAAGCCAGCACTAGGAACACCAGTGAAAAAAAAAATTAAATAAGATAAAAACCATATATCTATATGTAATGGTTGTGAACAACAAATATGCAGAGTAGTGTCCTACTTCCACCATATGATCCTCCAATGACTATAACTGGAGAATTTTCAGCATGCAAAATTTTTCTTCACATGAATGCTAATTTCTCCTTAGTCTGCAATAGCTTGTGCAGATTTGAAATACCCACAAATGCTTTCATTTTCAAGGCTTCTTCCTTTGATTAAAATGGGATTGATTTCCCATAAATCAATTCTTTTTAATAAATCAGATAACTTCGTTAATAATAACTCAGCATGGAATTGCTAACTAACCTGAGGTCAATAGACATTTCCAGATCTGAAACTAAACATATCAATGGATTAAAGCTGACACCTAAAGCAAGTTTTTATAGATTGGCCACAAGGGATGTATATACTCTATCATCAGGGGTAAGGCCTGCTTCCTTCATCTCATCATACAATCTAAAAGCTTCTTCTAATCTTCCCTCCTTGGACAAGCCAGATATTATTACTGTGTAAGCGACCACATTGATAACTAAACCCTTTTGACGCATTTCATTAAACAAATTCAGGGCCTTTTCTATCTTCCCAAAAATGCACTCCCCGTGTATAAGTGATGTGTATGTATAGATGTCAGCAGTCATTCCCCTAGTTTCCATTTCATCTTTTAGCCTATAGGCCTCCTTCAACTTCCCTTTCTTGCCGTAACCATCCATTAGAGTATTATATGAAACAATATTAGGCGTCTCACCCTTTTTTTCCATCTCCTGAAAAAGCCTTTCTGCTTCCACGAAGTTCCCTTCCTTGCAATATATGTCAATCAAAGTCGTAAAACTCACAGCATTAGGATTCACACCCTTCTCTACCATTGTAAATAGACACCTCTTTGCTTCCTCAAGCCTACCCAATTTACAAAACCCACTGGCAATGGTGTTATAAGTGTAGATATCATTCTCAAATCCTTTCATCTCCATTACATCCTGAACCCGTAAAGCCTCATCAATCATTCCCTTTTTGCTATAACCATTTATAAGTGTGTTAAATATCACCTGATTCACATCAAGCCCTTGACATTGCATTTCATTCACCAACATCTCAGCTGCATCCATTTTCCCAGACTTGCAAACTCCATCAATCAAAGCACCGAAAGTGTGAACATTTGCAAGAAGGCCTCTCTCAGTCAACTCATCAAACAACACAAATGCCCTTTTCATATTCCCGAGTTTACATTGCCAACTAATCATCGTGGTATACACATGAATATCAACTCCTACACCTCTCTCATGCATCTCTTCAAACATTTTCTCAGCCTCATCAATCTGGCCAGAACTGC
This sequence comes from Hevea brasiliensis, assembly GCF_030052815.1. Classification (NCBI taxonomy): domain Eukaryota; kingdom Viridiplantae; phylum Streptophyta; class Magnoliopsida; order Malpighiales; family Euphorbiaceae; genus Hevea; species Hevea brasiliensis. The sequence continues at coordinate 49,315,764 of NC_079495.1, read as the reverse complement.
CATACCAATCAATCAAAAGTGTATATGTAGCAGCATTATACACAATTTTATCCATCTCCATTAACCTCAACATCTCATCAACTTGTTCAACATTCATTCTTTTAATGTAGGAGTTTAGAAGTGTATTATATGTGACAACATTTGGTTTAATCCCTTTACCAGACATTTCAATCATCAAATCCTCAGCCGTCTTAACCATGCCTTTCTTACACAACCCATTAACCACAATTGTCAAAGAATAAACAGTAATATCTACCTTATACTTGACCATTTTTTTAAAGAAACCCAAACACATCAACATTTTATCACATCTCTGCAACGCAAGCATATACACTATACATGATCTAATATCAATCTTTAATTCATTATTCACCATATAATCAAAGACCCGTAAACCCTCTTCAAACATGTTATTATCTGCATAAACTCTAAACAACATATCACACATAATTTCAACAAATTCTGGCTCATGAAATCCATTATCAATCAAATAAAACAAGTCTAAGACTGAGCATAGAAGATTCTTATCCATAAGAATCCAAGTCAAAACATTCTTCATTTCTGCAAATTTTCTAGCCTGAAATAATCTGGCAATGAGGATTATATGTGCTCGAAGATCAGGTTTATGACAAAAGAGGAACTGATGTCTTCTAAGGAAGTTAAAGAAAGTCAAGCAACGATTAGGTGGGAGACTTGGGTTCAAGAGAATAAGGTTGGTTACATGAGAATCAAGATTTGACAGCAGAGATGGTGTGGTTTCAAGTGCTTTTGGGCCTGCTTTAATTAAGATTTTAGCAATCTTTTCTGCAATTTCTTGGCTTGATATTGAAGTGAGAATTGTGGGATTGGATATCTTGAATGCTTGCAAAAGTTTCTGATTTGCCATTTGAGGTACAAAGAAGTTCACTATTGTCACCCTTGAGAAAGAAAAGTCAAGGTAATTATATAGTTTTTGAAGACAGGACTGGTTTCCTCTCTAAAACAATCTAACTCTCTAGTAAGTTAATTTTAGAATTTAATCACAGACGCACAGTCCAGTGGCCACCGTCATTTATAGGTGTATTCCCCTTTCTCATTTCCCTGTCAAACAAAGTACATAGTAGGTCACTCATTTACAAGTATACATAACTGAAATCATGAACTTGACATATATATAAATATATAAATATAAAATGATATAAAAGTAACAAGACCTTACCTCCACTAGCCACCATGTTAGAAAAATCAGCTGGAGCCACAATTGAGAACAACAGAAATTGATAATGCAAATTGTAGTACCTGCATAAAAGTGATTGTTTTAGCATCATTAAGAAAACAAATAGCATTAATAAATGCCCAAATTTATAATAATTCCAGCAACCTCCATTCTATATTTATTCTATAATATAATGCTAGAATTTGTTTTCAGTGTTCACCTAATAGTATCACTGTTAGGTCTGCACCTAGGGATGTCAAACCGGTACGGTAACCACGAATTTTAAGGTATCCAATCCGATTACTAATACCCACACACTAACCGAACCTGCTATTTTTTATGCATTTTTGCTGAAAAAATGGAAAAGAATAAGTTACCCGAACCCGAACATCGCAAATTCAGTCAATAAACAACCTAATACTAAATATTAACCAAAGTTTTCGTAATTCAAACAAACGTAATACATAAAACATAAAACATGACAAAAATATCATCACAGTACATGCTAAATTATAAAAAATCAAATAAAAAATTATAAAAACAAGAAGTTCATAAATACAATACTTCTAAAACAACTCATACAACTCATAGAAACACAATCTTGGAAGTCCAAAATCTCAAGGCATGACGAAAATTCCTTATATACCTTCAAAGATAAATTATAAAAAAAAAAAAAAGATTTAGAGTATTACACTTTATAAAACAATATATATTATAATATTAACAATAATGCACAAATACCCTAAACACAAATAATAAAAGCAAAATCACAATGTTAATAAATCATAATTATAAGATTGAACATCTATCGCTCACTGTAGCCATGAAAATTATCAAATCTAATAACTTTAGATGCAATAAGAATCTGAGAACCCATACACAAAAATGCATGCACTAACTAAATTACTATAAGTTAAGAATATCAAATCCAATCAACTCAGTGTAAAATGCATCTGAGAACTCAGACATGACACGGAAAACACTGCAGATGCAATATTTACCAGGGAATCTATGCACTAAAATGAATCTATGCACATGCAGATGCTTGAACCAATTGCTACTATATTTTAGATATGCTATTTAAAAGAATTTACAGTAAAAGTCTCCAAATAACAATATCATAGAGTAATTGGATTTCATAGTCTTACTTAAAATTTACAGTAAAAGCAGCAAACACCCTAATCTCAGATTTCCAAATAATAAAAACAACAAACACTTTAATCTCAGAATTCCAAATAATAAAAGCACCAAGGTAACTAACCAAGAGCGGCGAGCTTGAGGTTGAAGGTCGTTTGTGTAGAAGCGAGAGCCGAGACTGAGATGAGAGAGAGGTTGAAGGAGATACTAAAAAACTGAGATGAGATTGAGACGAGGCTGGCGATGGCAGAAGTAGAGGGCTTGTGGGTTGGGCGGCGGCGTAAGATGAGACTTGAGAGGTTGCTGGTTCAGAGAAATCGAGAGCGACGGCTCCGCTGATGGAAAAGAACAGAGTAGATAAAAAATGGGTAAGGTGTATTGGTGATTAGCTTCTCAAAACGACGTAGTTTAAGGAAAAAGAGATTCTAAAAGCTATTTTTATAATAAAAAACTTTCTAAATTACAATATTAAAACTTAGTAAAGATAATCATAATAAATTTAGTTAAAAAAACTTTTTAAATCATAATATTAAAACTTATAAAACTCAGGTTTATATTAAAAGTTTCTAAATTATTTTTTAGATTAATATGGTTTAATTTATTTTAATTATTTCAAAAATTAAAATTTAAATTATTTTTAATTAAATAAAAATTATTAGCAAAGATTATATTATAATTAAACATATCATTCATCTATTATAGTTTAACATATCATTGAAAAAGGTTTAGATAATTATGAGAGAGTTTTAAATGTAGCATATGGAGAGAATAATAATACATAAAATGAAATCGATATATAATAATAGGTGGGATAGATACATATAGAAAGCAATTATACATTTTGAGAGAGAGAGAGTTTCAAAGGGTTTTCGATAGTTATGAGAGGGTTTTAAATATAGCATATAAAGAGAATAATAATATATAGAATGAAATAGATATATAATGATAGGAGGGGTAGATAAATATATTAAGTAATGATACATTGAGAGAGAGAGAGAGAGATGATTACATAGGGAGAGAGTAATAATATATGTAATGAAATAGATGTGCAAGGATAGTAGGGAAGAGAGAGAATGCATTTAGAAATTAATTATATATTAAGATTAAGATAAAGAGATTGATGGTATAAGTAATATAGGAGAGAGGAAGAGAGGCAGAGAGAGGGGATATATGGAGAGAGTAACAATAAAATTTTATTCACTTACTTTAATTTATCAATGCTCAATTATATTAAAAAAATATATTAATATATAAAAATATATAATTTTTTTATTAACACTGAAAATATAAAATTTGCAAAAGTTAAAAAATATATATACAATATAAGTTTTGTATAAAAAATATATAGGTTATAACTCTATATATATATATATATATATATATATATACACAAATAACAAATGTGAGATGTAGCCTAGTGGTACACAATGTTCCTTACACTTTTAGAGGTCTAAGGTTAAAGTCCCACTAAAGCATTGTGGGTACCCTAAACCCGCATAGCTAAATGGGTTTGGTATACAGGTACCCGCGGATACCCTAAACCCATTAATTAAATAGCTAAGCAGATACGTAGGGTGTAGAATTTAAATTTGTCCCATTAGGGTTCTAGCGGGTCGGGTACCTGTGAAAACCTGCTTACCTACCATCTCTATTTGCACCTTGTCAAATCAAAAAAATTAAAGCCTCTTAATGAACTATAATGAAACATCTATATTAGACAGGAATTTTCATTTATAGGATTCAATTTTATAAGATGCACACACACAGAGACTATTATGTCTAGGAGAAGGAGGTTTGAGCATAAAGATGCCTGATGGAGTTAAATGAAGGGAAGTCTGTTAGTTGGTCATTAGATGGTTGAGAAGCTGTTAGTTTGTTATTAGCTAATTGGATGAGTTGTGAAGGGTGGTTGTATTTTTTGAGTTGGTTAGAATCAGTTAGAGTAAGTTGTATAAAGATGGATAGTTGAGCTAATTGTAATTCACTTTGGATTTCTAATCAATAATACATTCTTTCTTCTCTCCTTACTCTCTATTCTCTATTTCCTATCTCTATTTCTATAACATCCTCACTGTAGGCAATTCTGTACGTCTTACTATTGTTATGTTGATTTTACAACCACCGCAAGTGCACGGATCGCTAACAAGTAATAAAGTGATGAGTAAAGAATCATTCCCACGAGGAATTTGATTAGTAAGTACCAATTTACACAGTAATTTTGACTGTTTAGGCTATCGAACAATGAGGGAATGAAAGTTGTCTATTTTAAACACTAAAATGATAAACTTAAAATGAAGTAATCTATTTTGGAACAATTCCAGAATTAAGATTTCACACTTGAATCTTACTATGGATGTTATCTTGTTTATTTACTAGATTGAGAATTGTTTGCCTTGATGGAAATCAGTTCTAAGGTATCCTTAGTCCTCTCTCAAGGAACATAAAGTGTATTCTAATTAACTTAAACCCAACTTTCATGGCGATCAAATTAATTAAAATCCTTTAAGGTCTTTGATCAATTTTGAAATTCCACAAAGGTATCAGCCTATGTCTAGGTCAGAATTCCTAGGTTCAAGATCTTGATTTTCTAATATTAATCTTCACCTTTCAGTCCTTCAATTAATATCTACAATCAATACTAAGTGGGTACCGGCACATAGCATGCATTAAGATCACAAGAAATTAAATCAAAGAACAAATCTCAAATCCAATAAATAAAACTTAATGTTTATCCATAACAATGATTACAAGCATTACTCTCCCAATTTCAGAATATAAAACTACTCACTCATGAGTTCAACAAACATCATGATAAAAAGGTAGAGACAGTAAAAAGAAATCATATAGAAGAAATAAAACAATAAAATTTCGTTTAAGGAGATGGAATGAAGGAACCGAAGAGAGTTTGCAGCTTTGATCTTATGGAACTTCAGTTGGAAAACTCCTCTTAATACTGATATTCTTCTCCTCAAGATGGCTGGAGAGAGTGCAGAATGCGAGTTTCTTTAAAACTCTTAAAAAGTGCTGTTAAAGGATCCCCCTTTTTTCGATTTGATGTTTTTGCTTCTATTTATAATAGCTGTTCTAGGGTTAGGTCATTTTGAGTTCAAAAAGCCTTAGGAGTCTGATTTGAATGTGTAAATAAGAGCGGGAACTCGGGTTTAAAAGCTGACTGCCGCATGGTACACGGCCTGTGTGTCACTACATGGCCCCGGGCCGTGTAACTTACTAGAGTGGAATTGCGGAGTCTTACATTGGCACAGAGACTTACACGGGTCTGCACTGGCTACACGGGCTGTATACTTTTGTTCTCAGAAAGTTCTTCAAACTTTTGCTTGGCAGAGACTTACACGGGTCCCTGCAGATTACACAGGTCCAATTACATGACCCGTGTACTTGTGTTTCTCCATTGATTCTCTTGGCTTTCTTCTGGTAGAAAGTTACACGGGTCTGTGGCTTTGCTTACACGACCCGTGTACTTTGTATTAGCAGCAATTCTCAGTCTCTTGACCTCTCTAAGCTTTCCTTTGCACTCTTATACTCTGGGGCTTCACCCAAACACCTGAAATGATGCAGAAAACATGGAATTAAGGGTTTGACAATAGAAATTATAAAAACTAATGAAATCAACTACTATGCATGAGATTACTTACCTAAATGCTATGAGATAGTATACAATTGTGCTTAAAAATATCTATACAATTCAAGTGTATCAAATACTCCCAAACTCAAACTTTTGCTTGTCCTTAAGCAAAACAAAACTCTGTTTTAAAACACATTTCAGGGGATAACTTAGGAATATAACCAACAATTTAATAAGCACAAAATTGAACTCCTCCAACCTTCATACCAATTACTCTCTTTCAAGGCATAAGGGTTCTAATAGCTACCTATTTGGAACTTCACCTCCTTTCACGGTGTTTCAACTAATTATTCCTCTATACAATGCCATTAATAAGTCACAAATAACATGTTTTATTCTGATAGACTTGAGAAACACTTACTCCCCCAACTTTGCCTCTATTGTGGATAATTATGATGAAGTGACTCTGTGACACCCCTTACCTGTTTACAGTATAGCCGAGTAAGATATGCCACACAATGTACCGGAACACCCTATTTTATCTCAATTATTTTTATCCTTTTTTAATTTATTTCTTTATAGTTATGAAATGCAATTTGTGAAATTTGACTCATTTAAGTCATTTATTGAAATTATAAATTCATTTGAGGTTTCAAAAATTTTATAGAAAATCCAGCAGAGTACCGGCTAAAAATGAATAAAACAGTTCTTCGGAACCTGTGAAAAACACTTCCAATACATCTCAATCATTCTCAAACTCCATTATATCAACATAATCTCAATATTCCTCAACCATTTCTAAAAATTTCTTCTATTTATCATTCATTCATTTCACATGATAATCATGTACAAATCATAAATAAATACTCAATTTTCATTTATAAACACAAAATACAAATATTTGCATTAATCCCAAAATATATTACATGAGTTTCAACTATATATGAGAAAATAAAAGTTTAATTACAAAATACAAACAGTACAAAATACCAAAATGGGACCTAGTGTCCTACCAATGAACTGAAGTCTGTGAGGTGACATGGATATTATGCAGAACTGTGAACGGCCTCACCCAGTCTATGGTCTACTGGGCTCTCTGTCAGTCTCTCCAGAACCTACGCGTGGCAAAAAGTAACATGCTAAGCAATAATGCCTAGTGGTGCCAATAATAAAATAAAATAAAAAACTAAAAAGAAATAAACATGTAGTGTATATATTGATGTCTCATGTAGACAAATTTTTGATAATTATTTGTAGTCTATTTATTTGGTACTTGTTACATCAATCATTTCATTAAATTTATTAACTTCCATTTTCATTTGCCCAAATAACCTATACTAGATGACTGGATTGGATAAATGGGTAAACTAGCATTGGGTACCAAGTACCTCGAGCCATCACACCATCGATCACAATGTGTCTCCTAGTGTACAACAGAACAGCTAATAAGCTGTAATAAACATTAGGCACAAAACCAAGTATCTGTAACACCCCTATGTTCGGTAGTGCGTTTTACTGTTCCGGTGACCAGTGTCTGTCCGGACAGCTAGGATGCCTAAAACTAAATTTAAGTGTTAGTGAGAAGACATAAAATAATGAAATACAAGAAAGGAAAACACAAGAAAAACAAAGAAAAAATAATAGCAAGGAAATGTAACCAAGTTAAATGAGCCAAAAACCGTAGTGATGGGTGACCGCACCGGAAAGTTGCGCGCGTGGACCATTGACTTGCCCTGGACTACGGAAAACCCCAAAAAATATTTTTAAGACTTAAATAAACATCTATTGAAGTATAAATGACATTAGAAATGTTAAAGAAAAATTAAGTAATTAGTACAAAGAAAAACGAGAAATTAAGAAACTCACAAAAATAGGTATTACCAAAAAATCGGGAATACATCCCAAATAGGGGCATTGTGGTCATTTGACACTTAGAGTTGACTTTTGACCTCAATGTCTATTAAAAATAAGTGGTATTGTACTTTGAAAATGTCAAAAAAAAAAAAAAGAAATGAGTACATAATATAAATAGTGGAAGAATTGTGGCCTAAGTGCAAATTAGAAACTTTAATTAATTAATTCATTAAACTATCTTAGTGCTCCACTAACTAAGTATTAAGGGACCTATATAAAGCCATTAGGATAGAAAATAAACTCATCTCCAACCTCCTCTCAAACCAGCCGTACCACTCCACCATTGAAACTCCATAGCCAAAGCTTGAACAAACCTCCATGCAACTTAGTTCAAGCCATGTTTCTTCAAACTCTCTTTGCTAAAGCTGGTCTACACACCATGGGCAACATATAGACAGCAAAAAAGAGAGGGAATTCCATGGATTTGTGAAGCTCAAGTTGAGGTTAGTGCTTAATCTTTTCAATTTCCTTCACTAATCCTTGTGTTGAGCTTTGGATAAGTTGAATTGCTAAGAAAAATTGAGGAAATGATTGAGTATTGGTGAACCTTAGTTTTGGCAGCCATGAAAATGCATGGTTAGTGACTTATTCTATATTTAATGGATGGGAATTAAGGTTGATTAACTCAAATAGAAGTTATAGTAGGTTAATGTTCAAGTATGTGCATGTTAGTGCTTGAATTAAGGGTTTGAAATGGGACCTTGATGCTTTGGCAAACTGCCATATTTGGCAGCCCATAATATCATAAATTTGTGTGTGTGAATATGAAGTTTATTAATGAAATATGATAGTGTTAAATTGTGGGCAGCATGTGTAATTGATATTGAGGTATGAGTATATGAAAGTGTATGTGTAATATTGATATTGAGATATGTTGAATTTTGGTGGAAGTGAATGTTGAACTGGAATGGTGTATTGTGTACATTGAGCACTTGAGTGTTTTGCCCAAAATGTTTGCTGGAATTGTGTACAATATATATAGAAGTGCCATTGATTGAATATTGAAGTATTGGAAGGAGAAGGATTGTTAAAATTGGAAGTGTGATGTTCAAATGCAGGTTGTGTATGTTGGCAGCACCTAAATTTGGTCATAAGTGCAAAACTATGAATCTAATTGGTATGAGGCCAATGGGAGGTGAAACTAGACACCAAATAGGCCAACTTTCATGTAGAAATGTTGCCAAAATTCTACCTAGAAACTGACCTTAAAAATGACCAAATCCAGAATGACAACCTTGCAAACTCAGATTTTTGACCATATAAAAGTAGTCATTAGGATGACCATAACTCACACAAAACAGGTCCAATTGACCTGAAATTTTTACCATGGATAGCTTAGATATAGAGCTACAATTCTTATGAGGACACCAAAGCCCAAAAATGGCCAGAACCAAGTTAAATAGCTTGCAAAAGTTTGGGTATCAAAACTGCCAGAACTAAATGTGACCTAAAATTGACCAAATTTTGTACTAAAGATGTAATCTGTCTAGCTTTAGTAAATTGACCATATCTTGGTCTATACAACTCAGAATGACCTGAAATTTTGCCCCAAGTGCAATAAGACATAGAGCTACAATTTTGCTTCTTTGACCAGAAGCTAAAAATCAAGAAAAATAGGACTTTAAACTAGACCAATTTAGCAAACAAAAATTGAGAACTTGATATTTACTTACAATGATGCTTGAAATAATTTGGCAATGAATGCCAATTTGTAAAAATGGTAAATTGCACTATATTGGTAGCATATTGAAATGCAAAATGTGACATATTGGTAGTATTAAAATTTATTCACCTAGTGTGTATTAATGGTCAACATTATAGGTTGACTAATGAAATGAATTGAAGGGATACTACCAAGAAAAATTTAGATATTGGATTTTATTGTTAGAAACAATTTAACTGAGTACTGAAACACTTTAAATTGTGTGTTTCGGTTGAAAAGGATATTGAAAAGCATAAGGAACATTGAGTCAAGGCCTAGGGCGACTCAAATCAGGTCTGTGCACAATACTTTTTATATTCACTGCTTTTACCAAAAAATTTATTTGGAGAAATGAGTTATGAATAATTTTTTATTGTTTTGGCTTTGAGAATATTATTTGGAAATTATTGTGTTGCCTACTTTGTAAAAGGAAATTTTAAGATAAAATGTGATTTGTGATTTGTATGAAATATTGTGATTTGGAATTGTTTTGATTCACACTTGGTATGAAAATATTACTATGTTCCTCCTCCATTTATTGGGTGAGTATGACTGTATTCCTCCCTCTTTGACTTGTCAGTCTGAGGTGAGTATAGATGAGTTCTCATTAGCTAGCTAGCCACCTCCCTCATTGATTTCGATTAGTGGGGTGAGTATGCCTTGCCGTGGTGTACAACATGGCATGTTCAGAAAATTTGTGTCATGACCTAAGTTATGTTATTGGTTGGCAACACTGTGTTATTCAATTGTTTGATCAAATTTATGTTATGTGAGCTTTGAAAAATTGTGAATTGTTTGAATTGTAAATTGTCAATAAAAGTTTTATATACCACATTTTAAATTGTTATTGTGCACCATTGAGTAAATTTTACTCAGCGATAGCTTTTTCATTCTTTATCAGTAGTGACAGATGAGACAGAGTAGGCTGCTTGTGCTACATTTTGGGATTTTGCTGGGTATATTGAGTATACCATATTTTTGAAATTTTGTTGTAATGTATGTGCACTGTATGTACATATTGTACTTTGGTCTTGAGCAGTTGTAAAATAAAGTTGTAAATTATTTTGGCCTATTAAAATATTGTATTACAATTCTATTATTTCAGCTTTTGAAATACTCATTTATTTTGCCCTTTATCTTTGAAATTGCTAAAAATGATATTGAACTGAGTTTGAATTGTGTTGAGGACATTGAATTGTGTTGAGCCATATTGGAGTTTGGAATTGAACAAATATATTGGAAGTGCTTTTTACAGGTTTTTGAAGAACTGTTTTATTCAAAATACAGGTGGCACTCTACCAAAATTTTTATAGAAATTATTGCTACTTCAGATTTGTTAATTGGTTCAATTTAGATAAAAAAAATTTTTTATGTCACACCTTACCCCTCTGTAAGGCATAACATGATCCCGTAGAATACCTAATGAACTACCGCACTTCACCTACCAATAACTCATTAAGTACCCTACAAGGGATTTGAAAGTAATTTTCTTACTTTTTATAAGTGGTGAGCATTTTCTAATAGGTATTAAAATATTTAATTAAAGTTGAAAAACTAGTTAAAATTTTTGGCCCATTTTATTTTTCTGCAAATTTTATACAAATTTCGGCAGAGTGCCGTCTATATTTTGAGAAAACAGTTTTTCAAATACCTGTAAAAAGCACTTCCAATAATTTATTTCGAATGGCATGATATAATTGTGGATTTTATGAAATGTGTTTTGATACTTCGAAATGAACTTGTTTGGATTAAAATTTCATAATTCATGTTTTGTATTTAATTCTCATGTTCAGTCCAATTTTTGAATAAATGTGATTTAAATTCTGCATAAAGATTATTTTAGTATGTTGTGCACCACTGAGTCCTAGTACTCAGCGATAGCTGTTATTGCTGTCGCAGATTTAGAGACTAGAGGAGCAGCAGAGTGAGCTGCTGAGGATTGTGGAGCGACTTACCTTGAAGTTATATTGGGTATACGTTATACCCTGACTGTAAATATTTATTTTGATGTATGTAATGTACGTAATTGTATGGACATGTAAAACTGGTCTTGAGCAGCTTGTACAAAGTTTGTATAAAATTTCTAATAAATTTTAGTTTGGATTTTCTTTATGTAAATTTTAGTATGATGTATATATAAATTGTTTATCTTTAATGAAATATGAATGTATGAAATTGATTGATAGTATCTTGAGGATTGTTGAATTTTGAAACTTGAGAAATTGGTTGAGATTGATTGTGGATTTGAAAAAGTGGTTGAAATAAATTATTAGAAGTGCTTTTTACAGGAATTTGAAGAACTGTTTTCTCAAAATACAGATGGCACTCTGCCGAAATTTTTATAAAATTTGCAAAAAAATAAAATGGGCCAAAAATTTTAACTTGTTTCCAACTTTTATTAAATGTTTTAATACCTATTAGAAAATGCTCACCACTTATCAAAAGTAAGAAAATTGTTTTAAAATCCCTTGTAGGGTACTTAATGAGTTATCGGTAGGTAAAGTTCGATAGTTCATTAGGTATTCTATGAGATCATGTTATGCCTTACAGAGGGGTAAGGTATGACATGTTTTAGTGGTATCAGAGAAAAATTTTTGAAGTATGTTTTAACTTGAGAATTTGTATCTTTCCTTGTTAAGTACAACTACTCAATGTCCATATTTGTTACATACAGTGCATTACATCATAAATATGAACTAACGGAGGGAAATCTCCATGTGTTATTTGTTCAGGAGATACCCTAACTTCAGACTGAAATGGAAAAAGGGGATCGCTCAGTAGAGCAATCTGTTGAAGCTGAGGCACAAGGGGAAGCCCGACTTTCTGAATGTTAGTGGATCAAGAGCACCACCCACAAATGTCGCAGATTTCTGCACCTGATATAAGATATGGCTGCAATGTTTCAACAAATGGCTGGGGGTATGCCTGCTCAAGCTCCACCCTGCACACTGGCACAACCACCGCTCCAATGCAGTATGATAAGTTATTGAAGTATGGGGCTACAGAATTTAAGGGCACAGTAGACCCGCTTGAGGCAGAGCAATGGCTTGAAAGAATGGACAGAGTGTTCAAGAAGCTGCACTGCCAAGATGAATTGAAGGTTGAATACTCTGTGTCTCTACTGCAAGGGGATGCGTATGATTGGTGGAAGACCATCCCCACGGCCTTAATTTGAACCACGATGCCACGAGATGACTTCATCAGAGAATTCAGACAGAAATACATCCCAGATGCATATGTGGATCAAAAGTTGCAAGAATTTCTGAGTCTGAAGCAAGGGAGTAAATCAGTGGCAGAATATGAGAGGGAGTTCTCCCGCTTAAGTCACTATGCTGGGAGCCTCCTTTCTACCAGCAAGGAACGATGCAAGAGATTTGATACTGGTTTGAAGCCCAGTTTGAAAATGCAAGTAGTGGGATTCAGACACAACAATTTTTCAGAACTCATGTCTCAAGCACTTGAGTTAGAAAGGATTGAATTAGAAGCGACTCCAACAAAAGAAAAATCAGAAAAAGTTGAAAAATCAGAGAAAGATAAGGGGGAAAAATCAGTTGAACAAAGTTCTGGTGGTACTTCTGGGAAAAAGAAGAAATTTAGTGGACCCAACAGGGGTCGAGGTGGAAGATTTGGAAGGGGCCGATTCTCTGGACAGAGACCCCCTAGGTGCAGTCGACAATCGGCGAGGGTTCATATCTGCCGCCTGTGAGACTTATGGCAAGATTCATGGGGGAGAATGCTATTGGGCCACTGGAGCCTGTTTTAACTGTGGAGGCAAGGGCCATCTTGCTAAAGACTGCACTAGTGCTCCTAGATACGGTCTAGCTCCTACGACTGCAGAAGGATCTATTCAGAGTCCTGCTCCCAGAGGTTCACAATCAGTTGGCAGAGGAAGAGCCAGAGGTAGAGGCACTGCTTCTGGCAGTCAGGGCACTGTTGTTCAGTCAGCACAAGTAAGTGCTTCAGCCAGAGTCTACACAATGAGACAACGAGAAGAGGCTGAGACTTCCGTTGTGGTAGCTGGTACATTCTATATCTCTGATCAAGAAGTATTTGTGTTGTTTGATTCGGGTTCAACCCACTCATATGTTAGTGCTAGCATAGTCAGTTCACTTGTTGTTTCATGTGTCCAAATGGATTTCGAAGTGCTAATAACTAGTCCGTTAGGACAAAAGGTTCGGGTCAACAAAATTTATAGAGACTGCCCTTTGGTGATCCAAGGACATGTTTTTCTATCAGATTTGATTGAAATGCCCTTCAGAGATTATGATATTATCTTGGGCATGGATTGGTTAGCCAGGCATCATGCCATGATTGACTGTAGACTAAAGACAGTCACTTTTGGTCTCCCTCTGTACGGTGATGTGGTAATACATGGGGAGAGGCATTTATTGCTATCAAACATCATTTCAGCTGCACTAGCCAGAAAAATGATCAGAAAGGGGTGTGAAGCATACTTGGCACATGTGATAGACACCCAAGTGGGGAGTCCAGCATTGAGGGACATCCTTATAGTATGTGACTTTTCGGATGTATTTCCTGATGAATTGCCAGGATTACCTCCAGAAAGAGAGGTGCAGTTTGAGATTGATGTTATGCCTGGTGTGGACCCAATCTCCATAACGCCATATAGAATGGCACCTGCAGAATTGAAAGAGTTGAAAGTGCAGTTGCAAGAATTGCTTGATAAGGGCTTTATCCGCCCTAGTGTGTCACCTTGGAGAGCTCCAGTGTTGTTTGTAAAGAAGAAGGATGGCACTCTCCGCTTGTGTATTGATTATCGGCAGTTGAATAAGGTGACAATAAAGAATAGATATCCATTGCCCCACATTGATGACTTGTTTGATCAGTTAAGGGGTGCAGCTGTGTTCTCCAAAATTGACCTAAGATCAGGTTATTATCAGCTGAAAGTACAAGAAGAGTATTCCTAAAACTGCCTTCAAAATCCGCTATGGCCATTATGAGTTGTTGGTCATGCCATTCGGGTTAACTAATGCTCCGGTTGCTTTTATGGATCTGATGAACACTATCTTCATACCATACCTCGACCAGTTTGTTGTGGTATTCATAGATGATATATTGGTCTAGTCAAGGAGTGTAGAAAGAGCATGATAAGCATCTGCGGATTGTACTGCAAACTTTGAGGGAGAAACAGCTATACGCCAAATTGTCGAAGTGTAAATTTTGGCTGAAGAAAATATCTTTCTTGGGGCATGTAGTATCAGTAGAGGGTATCAAGGTAGATCCAAGTAAGATTGAAGCTGTACTTAATTGGAGGCCACCAAGAAATATCACAGAGATTCGTAGTTTTCTGGGTTTAGCTGGATACTACTGTCGATTTGTGAAGGGATTCTCCCTGTTGGCATCTCCATTGACCAAGCTGCTTAGAAAATATGTGAAATTTCAGTGGACAGATAAATGCCAATTGAGTTTTGATGAATTGAAGAAATGTTTGACTGAAGCTCCAGTCCTTACTTTACCTACTCCGGGTAAAGAATACACAGTTTATAGTGATGCTTCTCACAATGGGTTAGGCTGTGTATTGATGCAAGATCGAAATGTCATTACCTATGCATCACGCCAGCTAAAACCGAGTGAGAGGAATTATCCGACACATGATTTAGAGCTTACAGTTATCGTGTTTGCTCTTAAGATCTGGAGACACTATTTGTATGGGGAAAAGTATTACATCTACACAGATCATAAGAGTTTGAAGTATTTGGGCACCCAGAAAGAGTTGAATTTGAGACAGAGGAGATGTTAGAGTTGATAAAAGACTATTATTGTCTGATAGACTATCAGCCAGGGAAAGCTAATGTTGTGGCTGATGCCTTAAGTCACAAGACTATGGCAAGTCTACGGGTTACTCCTTTGTCTTTGGTACGTGAGTTAAGATCATTGCATGCTAGCTTAGAGATTAATGATGAGGGGTAGACAGCAGTTGCATGGCATGTACAGCCAGTGTTGATTGATCAGATTAGAATGGCTGCTCAAAACGACCAAAAGTATCAGAAATTATTAGAAGAAGTCCGGCAGGGCAAGAAACTAGAATTCTCAATAAGAGATGATGGTCTACTGCTACACCAGGGCAGAATGTGTGTTCCTAATGATGTTGATTTGAGGCAGATCATTTTGAAAGAAGCACATGAGTCTCCTTTTGCCATGCACCCTGGTGGCACAAAAATGTATAGGGGGCTAAAGGAGCATTACTGGTGGATGGGTATGAAAAGAGATGTGGCAGAGTTTGTTTCCAAATGCCTAACTTGTCAGCAAGTGAAGGCAGAGCATCAAGTACCAGCTGGGTTGTTACATCCACTACCAGTACCAGAATGGAAATGGGAGAGAATAACGATGGATTTTGTGATGGGACTTCCGAGGACACAGAAGAGTCATGATGCAGTATGGGTCATTGTTGACAGACTGACCAAGTCTGCTCATTTTCTGCCAGTTCGGATGGACTACAGTTTAGAAAGATTGGCCAAGTTGTATATAGATAAGATTGTGAGACTGCATGGAGTGCCAGTATCCATCGTATCAGATAGAGATCTTAGGTTCACTTCTAGATTCTGGGGTAGTCTTCAGAAAGCCCTAGGAACTAGATTGAACTTCAGTACTGCATTCCACACATAGACCGATGGCCAGTCTGAGAGAGTAATTCAGATCTTGGAGGACATGCTACGGGCTTGTGTGATTGAATTTGAGGGCAGTTGGGACATACACTTGCCTTTGATTGAGTTTGCTTACAACAATAGCTACCAATCAAGCATTGGGATGCCTCCATATGAAGCTTTGTATGGCAGAAAATGTAGAACCCCGTTGTGTTGGGATGACGTGGGTGAAAGAAAGATGATTGGACCCGAAATTGTTCTGCAAACTAAGGAAAAGATTAAGGTGATCAGAGATCGACTTAAGACTGCATCAGACCGTCAGAAGTCCTACATTGATCTGAAGAGAAGGGATATTGAGTATGCAGTGGGTGAGAAAGTATTCCTCAAGGTTTCTCCTTGGAAGAGAATTATGAGATTCGGCAAAAAGGGGAAACTGAGTCCTCATTTTATTAGGCCATATGAGGTTCTGAAAAGAGTGGTTCATTTGGCATATCGTTTAGCACTACCTCTAGAATTGGAGAAGATACATAATGTCTTCCATGTGTCAATGTTGAGGAGGTATCGATCAGACCCATCTCATGTACTACTAGTAGAAGAAATTGAAGTGAATCCAGACCTCACATATGAGGAAGAACCCATAGAGATTCTGGCTTATGAGGTAAAACAGCTACGGAACAAGCAGATACCATTAGTAAAAGTGCTGTGGAACCATCATTCGGGCCAAGAAGCTACTTGAGAATGAGAGGAGGATATGAGGAGACAGCACCCACGGCTGTTCAGAGATTGATACCAGGTAAAATTTTGAGACGAAATTTATTTTAAGGGGGGGAGAATTGTAACACCCCTATTGTATAGCCTGGTATATTTCACTATTCCGATGACTGGAGTCGGTCCGGACAATTAAGAGGATTAGAACCACACTTAATATAACTAGAGAAGCCATAAATACAAATAATTAGTAATTGCCAATTAGTTAAGTATAAATAAGAAAAACAGAACATAAGAAGTTAAACGAGCCGAGAGTCACAGCGATGGGTGACTTTCTCGGGAAGGACTACGAAGTCGATTTAAACTCAAATTTCGAACCGTAAAATGTGACGCTGCGGTCCTTAAGACTATTACAAACACATTGGAAAAGAGAAAATCACGAAAAAGAATTGTTAAGTCAGTCAAATAATTAGGTCAGAGAGTCGGAAGAAATATTGAATTATTTGTAAACCGGGTTGAACCGGCGAGGGGCAATTTGGTCAATTGACCCCGAGAGCTGACTCCTAACCTAACTGTCAAATAAAATCGCAGAAAAGAAAATTTTGAGATCAAAAATTAAATTAAAGAACTAATGAAAAAATAAATAGAAAAAAAAAGAAAATGAAAAAGGTGAAAAGAGATGACATCATGCATGATGCCATAAATATTATAATTAATAAATTTAATTAATTTGATTTTTTGGTCTTCCATAAGACAAAAGACATAAAGAAAAGAAAAAAAAAAGAAAAAAGTTATCTTCCTCATATCCTTGCCGCCCCATCTCTCTCTTCCTTCTCACTCACCTTGTTCCACCATTTTTAAGAATTAGAAAGCTTGAATTTCCCTACTTTCTTCAATAAATTCACAAAGTCCCAATATTAAAAATTCTCCTTACATGTTGAGGAAGCATTAGAGAGTAAAAAGGAGAAGAAAAACTTGAAGAAAAGAAGAAGAAAATTGAAGAATTAGCATTCAAGTGAGGTAAGCAATCTAAATTGACAATTTTAGTTTATTGGTTATGTTTGTGATTTGAGTAACCTAGAAATTTATTTACAATCAAAAGAAAACATTTGTGGAGGACCAAAGGGAATTTCAGCCAGCCTATGAAGGGGGATGAATTGCATGAGTTGATTGCATTAAACTTTTTTAGAATGCTTGAATGAGATGTAAGAGTATGTTAAGATGTGTTGAATCAATCAAATATAACAATTAGTGTGAATTAGGGTTTTGCACTAAGGGTTTAGGAGACAAAATTTGGAGAAATGATGAAATGATGTGTTTGACCTAGTTTGAAGTGAGAAATGGTCATTTGTGACTAAATAAAGTGTGTTGGAAGTGTTTGAATTGAGGTTAAATTCAGATTCAATGTGGTCATGCTATAGGCAGCAGGACCAAGGTCCCTTTGAGGGACCAAAACTGAAAATTTACAAGTCCAATTGGTATGAGACCAATTGGGAATGAAAATAGACATAAAATGACACAATTTTCATTTAGGAATTATGCCCAAAGAGTGATCAAAACCTAGTGAACAAATTGACCAAATCCGGAAATTCTCAGTTTGACCTGTACAAACTGACCAAATGAACAATATTTGTTCATTTGGCCATAAATTGAGCGAGGCAGGTCTAAATGACCTAAAATTTTACCAGTAGACATATGAGATATAGACCTAAAACTTTCATTAAGAACACAAACCCAAATTATGTCATTAACCAAGTCATTTGGCCACCCAAATTTGGTGACCTAAAACTGCCAGAACCAAAATTTGCCTAGAAATCTGGGTTAAGTCTAATCCGGCAGTCATGATTCAAATGGCTATAACTTGAGTTACAAAACTCCAATTAGAGTGATTCAAAAAGGAGAATAAAGTTAAGACAATAGGGAACATTTTCTATGAAGGAAGTTTAGCCAAATTCTAACAGAAAAATAACCAATGGAATAGTGCAACTTAAGACACCAAAACTGAAAATTTGCAAATTTGCCTAAAAGACTTAGAATTTGAGTAAACAACCAAAACCAACAAATTTAGTGACCAAAATGTGGTATATGGGTGAAGTTAGAATTTCCATACCTATTAAGTCTTAGAAAGTCAACAAATTGACTTGAATAGTGTAGTGAATAGTAACCCCGAAACACAAAATTTAAAGAACGTCGAGTTTAGCACATTAGAGCTAGGTAAAAGTGAAGCTAAATTTATTTTTGGATTTATGTTAAGTTATGATACTGAAACACTGTAAAATTGTGTGTTTCAGTTGAAAAGAACACCGGGAAGGAACCCGAGGAATCGAGTCAAGGCCATGAGGCGACTAGCTTAAGGTTTGTGCATAACGTATAATTTTTGTAAATTATCTTCTGCATATTGTTTTGAATAATGTGAAATATTGAATTGTGACATTAGTAAATTGTTGAAAGTTATTTGCGTATATTTGAAATGGCAATGTTTAGTAAATTGTTAAGATAAGTTTTAAAACTACAGTGTCATGATCATATATTTGAACACCTCACTAGCATGACTAGTGGGGGTAATCAGTTTCGAATTTTGATTCCTTCTTTGGCTGAAGTGTTAAAGTGTGTGCCAGTAGAAAAAGAAATTGAATGGATATCTATATATTTGAGCTAGCTAGCCTTGTGATGTGATTTCTCCTTAGCCTCTGGCTATTAAGATTATATTTGTTTCGAATGGCATGATATAACTGTAGGTTTTATGAAATGTGTTTTGATACTTTGAAATGAACTTGTTTGGATTAAAATCCCATAATTCATGTTTTGTATTTAATTCTCATGTTCAGTCCAATTATTGAATAAATGTGATTTAAATTCTACATAAAGATTATTTTAGTATGTTGTACACCACTGAGTCCTAGTACTCAGCGATAGCTGTTATTGCTGTCGCAGATTTAGAGACTAAAGGAGCAGCAGAGTGAGCTGCTGAGGATTATGGAAGTTATATCGGGTATATGTTATACCCTGACTGTAAATATTTATTTTGATGTATGTTGCCACACCCTACTCCTTGTAAGATGTAACATGCTCCCGTATTACACCTAATGAATTACAGTACTTCGCCTACCAGTAACCCATTAAATATAATACAAGAGATTTTAAAACAATTTTCGTTCATTTTTAAATTGGTGGGTAAATTTTTTTTTTCAGATATTAAAAACCTTTATTTAAAGTCCAAACATAAATCAAATTTTTAGATATTTAAAATCTCCGTAATTTTTACAAAAATTTCAGTAGAGTGCCGTCTGTATTTTGAGAAAACAGTTCTTCAAAACCTGAAAATAAAGATACTCCCAATATTTTTCTCAATCACAACTCCATTATTCAATCTCATTTCACAAATCAACACAAGCAACTCAATACATAGTTTAAATTAAATCAAATATTGAAACCTCTCATTAAGGTAACAAAATTAATATTTACATTCATGGGATCATTAAAAATTTAGTAGTGCAAAACTTTATAAATACATAGAATCTCAAGATAACCTTATAATAATTTGTATTTCATTACAATCCAAAAATATATTACAAAAGAGTTGGTACAACTGCTCAAAGTAAATTTCATACATATAATTACAGAATTACATCAAAATCTAAGGTACAAGGTTATACCTATGATATACTCGAAGATAGTCTCACTATGCCTTTCAGTAATCTTGTTCAGATGCTTTATATTTTCTTTCACCTGCGACAGCATACAAAGCTATCGCTGAGTGGAGAACTCAGTGATGCACAAACTAATAATTTAAAACTTAATACAAGTTATGCTTGATAATTCATAAAAAATAAAAATTTAAAATTTCTAAATTCTTCAAAATTCATAATATTCAGAAATCAATATTTTCATTCATGCAAATTATTCATTTGAATAACATTTTGATCAAATAGTAACTATTTATCTACATTTCTTTTAAATCCCGAAACAATACAAAAATATTTTGAATCACTGACAAATTATTTATTTCAACCACAATTTATCAAACTATGCATAATTTAAAGGTCGTTGTCAACAATTCACACAGTTGAACCCATGACCCAAAATTCAAATAGATGCCGTGTTGTACACCACGACATTTCACACTCTCCCAATAACCGAGGCTAAAAGGGAGGAACAAAGACTAGCTAGTATATATGAGCACTCATTCAAACTCTTCCCCAACTGGCAAGCCAGAGAGGAAGGAACTCGCCCCATTTAGTGGAGGAGATATCTCATTAGACAAGTTAATGAGAATTCACAACATATTTTGCCATGTTAACTGTGGTTTCAAATCATATTCAAAATCATTTCTATTTACAAAGTGTTTACAAATCATCAACAAATTTAATCATCATAAATTCATGCTCAAGTTTGGCAACACATCAAACTTAAAATTTACGATTCTCAAAACCATGCAATAAATCCTTAAATGCATAAGAAAATTTACATTTAATTTATACAATTTCATTCAAAAAATTAAAATCCTCAACACAACAAAATTATAAATCATAAAATAACTTGTTCAAATCAATTTAGAAGTAAAAAGTAATAGAATAGTTAGTTGTGCATAAACCTTATACGAGTCGCCTCTCGGCCTTGACTCGATGTCTTGGGTTCTTTCCCGGTATTCTTTTTCACTGAAACACACAGTTTCAAAGTGTTTCAGTACCATAACTTAGCATATTTCCAAAAATAAATTTAAATTCACTTTTACCTAACTCTAATGTGCTAAACTTGACGTTCTTTAAAATTTGTGTTTTGGGTTACTATTCACAATACTATTCAAGTCAATTTGTTGACTTTCTAAGGCTTAATAGGTATGGGAATTCCAACTTTACCCACATACCACATTTTGGTTACTAAATTTATTGGTTTTGGTTGTTTACTCAAATTCTAAGTCTTTTAGGCAAATATACAAATTTTCAGTTTTTGTGTCTTAAGTTGCACTGTTCCATTAGTCATTTTTCTGTTATAATTTGGCAAAACTTTCTTCATAGAAATGTTCCCTATTGTCTTAACTTTATTCTCCTTTTTGAATCACTCCAATTGGAGTTTTGTAGCTCAAGTTATAGCCATTTGAATCATGGCTGCCAGATTGGACTTAACCCAGATTTCTGGGCACCAAACTGGTTCTAGCAGTTTTAGGTCACCAAATTTGGGTGGCTAAATGACTTGGTTAATGACATAATTAGGATTTGTGCTCCTCATGAAAGTTTTAGGTCTATATCTCAGCTATCTACTGGTAAAATTTCAGGTCATTTAGACCTACCTAGCCCAAGTTATGGCCAAATGAACAAACACTGTTCATTTGGTCATTTTTATACAGGTCAAACTGTAAAAATATGGATTTGGTCATTTTGTTCACTAGGTTTTAGTCACTTTTTGGGCATGATACCTAAATGAAAAATGTTCCATTTTGTGTCTATTTTCATTCTCAATTAGTCTCATACTAATTGGACTTGTAAATTTTCAGTTTTGGTCCCTGAAAAGGACCTTGGTCCTGTTGCCTGCAGCATGACCCTAAGCAATCCGAATTTGCATTTGGTTCCAAAACTTCTAACATACTCCAATTGGTCTCAAATGACCATTTCTCACCTCAAACTAGGTCAAAAACATCATTTAACAATTTCTCACATTTTTGTCTTCCTAACTCTAGGTGCCAAAACCCTAATTTTCATGCAATTCAAATCTAATGCATTCCAATCACTAATCCATAGTTTACATACATAATTCAACTTAAACACTCATTCAAATGCATCAAATTCACCCATTTCAAACCCTAACTAAGGCTAGATGAATTTTATGTTTGGTCCTCCAACAAATATTTTCTTTTGATTTTAAGTTAAACTCTATACAATTCCTACTTATTCAAGTTCATTCCTATGCAATTTATTCAAAGTAATTTAGAAAGAAGCACTTACTTGTTGAACAGAATTTTATCTTCAATTTCTCTCAATTTTCTTCAATTCTTCTCCTTCTAATCTTCCTCTTGAGGTTTAATTTGAGGTTTTTACTATTTTTCACAAATGATTTATAGTGTAATTTGGGGTTTAAAAAGCTTGATAATAAGCTTTAATGGAGGAAATTGGAAGAGAGGGTGAGGAGGAAGAGAAGTCACGGCAAGGAAGAAGAGAAAAATAAAAATTTCCTTTTTTACTTTGTCTTTTTATTAGTGTAATTATCCTCAAAATAATTAAATTAGAAATTAAATTAACTTTGGTGTCATGCATACATCACTTAAGTGATGTCATAATTCCTTTACTTTTTGAATTTTTCATTTTCTTTTTCATTTATTTTTCCATTAGTTCTTTAATTTAATTCTCGATTCCAAAATTTTCTTTTCTCCGATTTTATTTGACAGTTAGGTCAGCAGTCAGTTCTCGAGGTCAATTAACCAAATTGCCCCTCGCCGGTTCAACCCTGTTTGTAAATAATTCAATATTTCTTCTGGCTCCCTGACTTAATTATTTGACTAGCTTAACAATTCTTTTTCATGATTTTCTCTTTTCCACTATGTTTGCAATAGTCCTAAGGACCGCGGCGTCACATTTTACGGTTTGAAATTTGAGTTTAAATTGACTTCGCAATCCTTCCTGAGAAGGTCACCCATCGCTGTGACTCTCGACTCATTTAACCTTTTATGTTCTGTTTTTTTTTTTATTTTTACTTTTCTATCTGGTAATCACTATTTATTTTCAATCAGGGCTTTTCTAGGTGTCTTAAACACAGTTCTAATCCTCTTAATTGTCCGGACCGATACCGGTCATCGGAACAGTAACATATACCAGGCTATGCAAATAGGGGTGTTACAATTCTCTCCCCCTTAAAATAATTTCGTCCTCAAAATTTTACTTGGTATCAGTCTCTGAACTGCTGTAGGTGCTGTCTCCTCATGTCCTATTCACGCTCCCAAGTAGCTTCCTGGCCTAAATGATGGTTCCTTAGCACTTTAACCAATACTATTTACCCATCGATTGCTCACCTCGAGTGCCAAGTTTCTTATGAGCTTCTGTCATAAGTTAGATTCAAATTCATTTCAATTTTAGAGGTAAGCAAATCTGTGTGCTAGTGGATCCACTCTTTCTATGACCTCGTATGATCATATGGGTGAGAACTTAGTTTTACTCTTTTCTTATCAAATCTCTTGATCATTTGATGCAACCTTCAGTTTAGTTTAGAATATTTTAGTCTTTTCTTGCTATTATTTTAGCAATTATTTTCCTTTGTAGTCTTCTTTTTTTTTTTTTAAATGACCTTGTTGGTCATATATGAACTATTTATCTCTTTCTTGGCCATAGGTCCATAACCATTATCTTACCATCTCCATTTATAACCAAGGCCTATGTGCCATTTTGCACTATCTTGTTTGCTTTTGTTTAACTTATTTCCTTCTTGATAAAATAGTTCGAGATATCGTTACGCGTCTTGTAACACCCTCTCTGCAGCAATTCCGTATATTCTACTGTTCCGATAATCGGTGTCGGTCCGGACAGTTAGAACATCCGGAAAAATATTTAAACTAAAGTGAGGAACCATAATTAACTCAAATATTAATAAGAAAAATTTAGAAAAAATTTTAGAAATAAAATACAATCAAGTTAAATGAGCTATGTTCTAGCGATGGGTAACCTAGTGGGAAGTTACGGTTCTCGCAACTAGGAGCCCTAGACCTGGGGAAAAATTCATAAAATAATTTTTGAGACTCCAGAGAAGGGTCATTGAGGTTTCTATGGCATTAGAATGCCAAGGAAATGCTTAGAAAAATTTTTCAATCGGTATAGACAATTTTGGCTCAATAAGCCAAACGGAGGGCATTTTGGTCATTTCGTCTTCAGATATGATTTTTGGCCGACTTGTCCAGTTAAGTAAATAATTATTATGACATAAAATATGAATAAATATTGCTAAAAATTAAATTGAAAATGAGTAGAGAAGAAAGGAAAAGAAAATGAAAGAATATGCCAATTTTGACATCATATGATGTCATTAAACCCTTCTCCACCAATCACATTTAACCAAGCCACTTAAAACAAATAAAAAGAGGTAAAAGAAGGTAAAAAATACACAAAAGCCATCTGCTTTCTTCCAGAAGAAAAACCAGGCGTCACCCTTCCCACCCCAACCACCATGAAAGCTTAAGGTGAGTTTGAAATCACCCTCCAAACCACCTCAAAACCCTAGTCTCCCTTCACAAAAACTCATCCTTACACCTAAAGCAAGCTTTGGACAGCAAAAAGAAAGGAAGAAAGTGAAGTTGTGAAGCTTTAGAAACCACCTAAGTCAAGGTTAGTGTCAAATTCTTCTAAAAATTTTGTGTATGGCTGCCATTGAACATGATTTTGGTGTTGTAAACCATAGATTATATGTGTATGAAAATTTTAGTTGTTGGAGTTAGGGTTTGAGTATGAAATTGAGACTTTGATTATATAATGATGAAAGTGAGTTTTAATGGTCAATTAGTGACCATTTGGTTATTGGTAAACAAGAAATGAAGTGTGTTTAGTGATGGGATTTAGGCTTAGTGTGGCTGCCCTAGGTGACCTGCAGAATTGGACATGAGTCTAGCAGGTTTGGGCAGCCATAACTTGAATTGTAGAGGTTCAATTGGTGTTTGGCCAATTGGACATGAAACTAGACACAAAATGGCACAACTTTGGTGAAGAAACCATGCCCATAAGACCAAACTAAGTGGACCAAAAGCTTGCTCCAATCTGGGTGACCTGCAGTCTATTTCCGCAGAATGACCAATTGAACAGTATTTGGTCATTTACCCATAACTCAGTGTAGAATGGTCCAATTGACCTGAAATTTTACCCACAACAAGCTGAGATATAGGCCAACAACTTTCATGAAGAAACCTAACCCAAATTATGACCAGAACCTATCCAACAAGTGAGTTGAAGTCAATGTTCACTGCACTATAGATATGGTCAGTCCAGAAAAATTTCAATCCGGCCAGTTGTGGTTTTTGGACCACAACTTGAGCTAAAAAACTCCAAATAGAGTGATTCAAAAAAGGAAATTCAACTAGACAAAATAAGGAACAACTTTCATGTTGATCATTTTGCCAAATTCTCACTGCAAAATTGACCAATGGAACAGTAAAAACAAGGCATAAAAACTGAAAATTCTTCCCAACTAACATTAAGCTTAGAAATGGTATTGACAACCAATACCAACAAATTTTGAATACAAAATGTGGTATGTTGATGAGATTAAAACTAATGTACCTATTGCCTATGCAAAAGTCAACATTTTTGTCGACCAATGAATGGAATAGTAACACTAAAACTTAAATTCCAAAAATTGTAAAACTTAAAAGTGTGAAATGCCCTAGTATACCTAAGAAGATTGGTTTGGATAGCTTGGCATGCCAATAGGATTCAGTTAGCAGTACTCCACATGGCATTATGCCATTCTGTGATTTTATGGCTTTTAGCCATTTTGACGTTGTGTTGAGACTTGGCCTTGTGCCTAATGTTATTACAGCTTATTAGTTGTTCTGTTGCACACCGGGAGATACATATGTGACCGATGGTGTGATGGCCCGAGGTACTTGATACCCAGTGCCAGTTTACCCATTTATCCAGTCCAGTCGTCCAGTATAGGTTACTTGGGCAACCAAAAATGAAAGTGGATAAATTTAATGAATAGTGAATATAACAAGTAAAAAATAAGTAAGACTACAAATACTCATCGAAAATTTATTTGCAATGAGACATCAATACATTCACTGCATATTTATTTTCTTTTATTTCTTTTTATTTTATTATTGGCACCACTAAGCATTATTGCTTAGCGCGTTACTTTTACCACGCGTAGGTTCTGGAGATACTGACCGAGAGCCCAGTAGACCACAGACTGGGTGAGACCTTCTGCAGGTCTACATAGTGTCCATGTCACGTCACCATCTTCAATTCATTGGTAGGACACTAGGTTTCATTTTGGTATTTTATAACTAACTTTTATTTTCTCATGTGTAATTGAGATTTATGGCATGTATTTTGATGTTAATGTAAATAGTGAAAATTGTATTTATGAATGGAAAATTGAGTATTTATTTATTACTTATATATGAATACCATGAGAAATGAATGATTGAGAAATGGAAATGTTGTTGAAAAATATTGAGATTTTGATGATTATTGGACTTTGAGAATGATTGGAAATGATTATTGGAAGTGTTTGTCACAGGTTCTGAAGAACTGTTTTCTCTATTTTTAGCTGGTACTTTGCTGAATTTTCTATAAAATTTTTGGAACCTCAAATAAATTATAATTTCAATAAATGACTTAAATGAATTATATTTCACAAATTATATTCAAAACTATGATAAAAATAAATTAAGGAAGAATAAAAATGATTGAGATAAAATAGAGTGTTTCGGTACACTGTGTGACATAACTTACTCGGATATACTGTAGACGGGTAAGGGGTGTCACATTTAGTGGTATCAGAGCACAGTTTAGGCGTTTCTGGGCCTAGATTGAGTCCATACCATGCATTGCATTTGTAAGAGTCGAGGTGACACTAATGCAGATCTGTTTATCTTTGTTATTTTAAATAGGATATGGACCCTACATCACAGAGAGCAGTTGAGGAGAAAGTGGAGAGTCATGCTCCACCTGCACCAGCTGAGACTAGGGGTAGGGGCGAACCTGCTCCACCAGCTCCATCAGAGCCTGCTCAACCTCCACAGGCCGTGTTCCAGCAAATGGTCGAATTCTTCAAATAAATGGCTGGGGTAATGCCACCACTACCACCACCTCCACAACCGAAATCACACTTGGAAAGATTGAGAAAATTTGGAGCAATGGACTTCTTTGGCAAGAGAGAAGATGATTCTGTTGCAGCCGAAAATTGGTTGAACAGAACAGGCAGAGTTTTAAAACAACTCCACTGCACTCCTCAATAAAATCTAGAAGCTGCTGTATCTCTGTTGCAAGATGATGCATATGAATGGTGGGATAAGGTGTCCAGTGAAGTACAGCCAGAAGTAATAACTTGGGACTTCTTCCTCTCCGAATTTAAGAAGAAATATGTGGGTAGTGTATACCTAGAAGAGAGAAGAAGGGAATTCATTAACCTAAGGCAGAGACAGTTGACAGTGGCCGAGTATGAAAGGGAATTTGTCAGACTGAGCCGCTACGGAAGGGAGATAGTCCCTAATGAAGCTGGAAGGAGTAAGAGATTTGAAGAAGGATTAAATGACAATATAAAGATCATGATCACTGCCTTGGGAATCATAGACTTCACCAAGTTAGTGGAAGCTGCAATAAAAGTTGAAAGAGTAAGAACAAGTGAGCAGACTAGAAGAGAGAGACAATAGAAGAGGGGCTCGGGTCAGTCTAGTTCATCTCCTATACCTGGGAAGAAGTTCAAAGGTCCACCTACACAGAGTTCAGGTCAACCACAAGGTCAGGGTCACCTCAGGCCTGTGCCACAGTTTACCCCTAGGAGAGGTCAGTCCACACCATCAATGGGTAGCTCTCCAGGGATGGGGTTCAGGGGACCAGCCCCAGCATCTTCTGCATGTCCACATTGCCTGAAGTGGCATAAGGGGGAGTGTTGGAGAGTGACTGGTGCTTGCTTAAGGTGTGGGTCAACAGAGCATCAGTTGAGGAACTGTTCACGCAGAACTACTACAGCTACTCCAACACAAGCAGACAGACCTGCTCCTGCACCATAAAGAGGTAGGAAATCTGGCAAATCTGAGGCAGTGGGACCATCACAGAGGCCTGCATCTGAGCCAGCAGAGAGGCCTGAGGGTAGACCACCTGCCAGAGCCTATGCCATGAAAGCTCAGGAGGAGCAAGATGCCCCAGACGTCATCAGGGGTACGTTCTCCCTTTACAATACATCTGTGCATGCATTGGTGGATCCAGGATCCACTCATTCATACATCTGCATCAACTTACCTATAGAAAGGGGGATATTAGTAGGGGAGAGTGACCAAGACATTCTGGTCACTAATCCATTGGGCCACAGTGTAGTGGTGAACAAAGTATACAAGGGTTGCCCGTTAAGGATTCAGGGGTATGAATTCTTGGCAGACCTGATTGAGTTGCCTTTCCATGAGTTTGACGTGATTTTGGGAATGGACTGGTTGTCATGTCATCAGGTAATGGTTGATTGTAAATTGAAGAGAATTTCTTTGAAAACTCCTGAGGGTAATGAGATTACAGTTGTGGGGGAAAGGACAGATTTCTTGTCCAATGTTATCTTAGCCACAGTTGTAAGAAAACTGATGAGAAAATGCTGTGAAGCCTACCTAGCACATGTGGTGGATACTAGGCAGGCTAAGCCAGATCTGTGTGACATACCTACAGTAAAAGACTTCCTAGATGTGTTCCCTGAAGAATTGCCTGGTTTGCCACCAGAAAGGGAAGTTGAATTTGCTATTGAGACATCACTGGTACAAAGACCAATCTCTATTGCTCCTTATAGGATGGTGCCCACAGAATTGAAGGAACTGAAAATCCAGTTACAGGAGTTACTGGATAAGGGGTTTATACACCCCAGTGTGTCACCATGGGGAGCTCCAGTGCTATTTGTAAAGAAGAAAGATGGGACTTTGAGGTTATGATTGATTACCGGCAGTTGAATAAAGTGACAGTGAAGAATAAGTATATGTTGCCTAGAATTGATGATCTGTTTGATCAGTTGAAGAGAGCAGGAGTATTTTCTAAAAATTGATCTTAGATCAGGGTATCATCAGTTGAGGGTGAAGGATGCAGATGTGCCAAAGACTGCATTCAGGACCCGGTATGGGCATTATGAGTTTCTAGTGATGCCCTTTGGCCTAACAAATGCACCAGCGGCATTCATGGACCTTATGAACCGTATCTTCCATCCATACCTAGATCGGTTCGTAGTGGTATTTATTGATGATATTTTGGTGTATTCCAAGACCAGGGAAGAACATGATGAGCATTTGAGGATTGTTCTGCAAACCCTGAGAGAAAAGAAGCTGTATGCTAAGTTGTCCAAGTGTGACTTCTGGTTGAATGAGATTGCATTCCTTGGACACATAGTGTCAGCTGATGGGATTAGGGTGGATCCCAAGAAAATAGAAGCAGTGATGGAATGGAAGCCTCCCAGAAATACAACTGAGGTCAGAAGCTTCTTGGGGTTAACTGGGTATTACAGGAGATTTGTGAAGGGATTTTCCTTAATAGCTGCTCCAATGACCAAGTTGTTATATAAGAATGTCAGATTTGACAGGAATGGCAAGTGTTAGACTAGTTTTGAGAAGTTAAAGGCTATGTTGACCGAGGCACCAGTGCTAACACAGCCAGTGTTGGGAAAGGACTTTGTGGTCTACAGTGATGCCTCTCATAATGGGTTAGGGTGTGTATTGATGCAAGAGGGGAAGGTGGTCGCTTATGCTTCCAGGCAGCTAAGGCCACATGAACAGAATTACCCTACCCATGATTTAGAACTTGCAGCAATTATCTTCGCACTGAAGATATGGAGGCACTACTTATATGGTGAAAAGTGCTACATTTACACAGACCACAAAAGTCTAAAATATTTGCCAACTCAGAAGGAGCTCAACCTTAGACAGAGGCAATGGATTGAGTTCCTGAAGGACTATGATTGTGTAATTGACTACCATCCTGGGAAGGCAAATGTAGTTGCTGATGCTTTGAGCAAAAAATCCATCACAGCTTTGAGATCATTGAATGCCCGTCTATCTTTGGTTCGAGATGGAGCTATTTTGGCTGAGTTGCAAGTGAGGCCAAACCTGCTACAACAGATTTTAGATGGGCAAAAGGCAGATGAAAAGTTAATGGCTATTATGAGCAAAATCTCAGAGGAAAAAGCAACTGACTATGAGGTGAAAGCAGATGGGTGTCTGTACTACAAAGGAAGACTGTGTGTACCAGATGATGGGGAATTGAAGGCCAGTATTCTAAAAGAGGCACACACCAGTGTATATGCTATGCACCTAGGAAGTACAAAAATGTATCATGATCTGAAGCTTCAGTATTGGTGGCCTGGTATGAAGAAGGATATAGCTAACTATGTGACTAAATGCTTGACATGTCAGCAAGTTAAGGCAGAACATCAAGTTCCATCGGGTTTGCTACAGCCTATATGCATACCTGAATGGAAATGGGATCGGGTCACCATGGAATTTGTAAGTGGTCTACCTCTCACCCAGAAGAAACATGATGCAGTATGGGTGATAGTAGATAGATTGACAAAGTCAGCACACTTTCTGCCAGTTAGGACTGACTACTCACTGGAGAAGTTAGCAGAATTGTATATCAGTGAGATAGTTAGACTGCATGGAATTCCACTTTTCATCATATCTGATCGAGACCCAAGATTTACATCGAGATTTTGGAAGAAGTTGAATGAATCCTTGGGTACACAACTCCACTTTAGCATAGCTTTCCATCCTCAAACGGATGGGCAATCAGAAAGAGTAATCTAGGTAAACAATTGAAACCAATGGAATTAATACAAATATTGAACTAAAATGATAATAATAACATGAAATATAAGTCAGGTCCTTGAGGATAAGCTGAGGAGTTGTGTCATTGAGTTGGAAGGAAGTTGGGATAGATACCTCCCACAGGCAGAATTTGCATATAACAATAGCTACCAAGCTAGCATCCAAATGGCCCCTTATGAAGCACTATATGGGAGGAAATGTAGAACTCCAGTGTGCTGGACTGAATTGGGCGAAGACAAACTAGTAGGGCCAGACCTGGTGAAACAGATTGAGGAGAAAGTAAAACTAATCAAAGCCAATCTGAAGGTTGCCTCAGATAGACAGAAATCTTATGCCGACCTGAAGAGAAAAGAAATAGAATATGCGGTTGGCGACAAAGTGTTCCTCAAGGTGTCACCGTGGAAGAAGGTACTGAGGTTTGGAAGAAAAGGTAAGTTGAGCCCTAGGTTCATTGGCCCATATGAAGTCATTAAACGTGTGGGACCAGTAGCTTATAGGCTAGCTTTACCACCAGAGCTGGACAAGATCCACAATGTGTTCCACGTGTCTATGCTAAGAAGATACCGCTCAGATCCTTCACATGTCATCTCCATGGAAGAAATTGAAGTACAACCGGATTTGACATATGAAGAAGAACCCATACGGATCCTAGCTCGGGAAGTGAAAGAGTTGAGAAATAAGCAGATTCCATTGGTGAAAGTGCTTTGGAGGCACCACAACACCGAGGAGGCAACTTGGGAAAGTGAAGAGACGATGAGGCAATAGTTCCCTCAACTGTTTGTATCAGGCAAATTTTGAGGACAAAATTTAAATTAGAGGGGAAGAGTTATAACACCCTCCCTGTAGTAATTCCGTATATTCTACTGTTCTGGTGATCGGTGTCGGTCCGGACAGTTAGAACATCCGGAAAAATATTTAAACTAAAGTGAGGAACCATAATTAACTCAAATATTAATAAGAAAAATTTAGAAAAAATTTTAGAAATAAAACACAATCAAGTTAAATGAGCCGGTGCCCTAGCGATGGGTAACCTAGTGGGAAGTTGCGGTTCTCGTAACTAGGAGCCCTAGACCAGGGGAAAAATTTATAAAATAATTTTTGAGACTCCAGAGAAGGGTCATTGAGGTTTCTATGGCATTAGAATGCCAAGGAAATGCTTAGAAAAATTTTTCAATCGGTACAGACAATTTTGGCTCAATAAGCCAAATGGAGGGCATTTTGGTCATTTGTCTTCAGAGATGATTTTTGGCCGACTTGTCCAGTTAAGTAAATAATTATTATGACATAAAATATGAATAAATATTTCTAAAAATTAAATTGAAAATGAGTAAAGAAGAAAGGAAAAGAAAATGAAAGAATATGCCAATTTTGACATCATATGATGTCATTAAACCCTTCTCCACCAATCACATTTAACCAAGCCACTTAAAACAAATAAAAAGAGGTAAAAGAAGGTAAAAAATAAACAAAAGCCATCTGCTTTCTTCCTCAAGAAAAACCAGGCGTCACCCTTCCCACCCCAACCACCATGAAAGCTTAAGGTGAGCTTGAAATCACCCTCTAAACCACCTCAAAACCCTAGTCTCCCTTCACAAAAACTCATCCTTACACCTAGAGCAAGCTTTGGACAGCAAAAAGAAAGGAAGAAAGTGAAGTTGTGAAGCTTTGGAAACTGCCTAAGTCAAGGTTAGTGTCAAATTCTTCTAAAAATTTTGTGTATGGCTGCCATTGAACATGATTTTGGTGTTTTAAACCATGGATTGTATGTGTATGAAAATTTTAGTCGTTGGAGTTAGGGTTTGAGCATGAAATTGAGACTTTGATCATATAATGATGAAAGTGAGTTTTAATGTTCAATTAGTGACCATTTGGTTATTGGTAAACAAGAAATGAAGTGTGTTTAGTGATGGGATTTAGGTTTAGTGTGACTGCCCTAGGTGACCTGCAGAATTGGACATGAGTCCAGCAGGTTTGGGCAGCCATAACTTGAATTGTAGAGGTTCAATTGGTGTTTGGCCAATTGGACATGAAACTAGACACAAAATGGCACAACTTTGGTGAAGAAACCATGCCCATAAGACTAAACCAAGTGGACCAAAAGCTTGCTCCAATCCGGGTGACCTGCAGTCTGTTTCTGCAGAATGACCAAATGAATAGTATTTGGTCATTTGGCCATAACTCAGTGTAGAATTGTCCAATTGACCTGAAATTTCACCCACAACAAGCTAAGATATAGACCAACAACTTTCATGAAGAAACCTGACCCAAATTATGACCAGAACCTATCCAACAAGTGAGTTGAAGTCACTGTTCACTGCACTGTAGATATGGTCAGTCCAGAAAAATTTCAATCCGGCCAGTTGTGGTTTTTGGAGCATAACTTGAGCTAAAAGACTCCAAATGGAGTGATTCAAAAAAGGAAATTCAACTAGACAAAATAAGAAACAACTTTCATGTTGATCATTTTGTCAAATTCCCACTGCAAAATCGACCAATGGAACAGTAAATACAAGACATAAAAACTGAAAATTCTGCCCAACTAACATTAAGCTTAGAAATGGTATTGGCAACCAATACCAACAAATTTTGAATGCAAAATGTGGTATGTTGATGAGATTAAAACCAATGTACCTATTGCCTATGCAAAAGTCAACATTTTTGTTGACCAATGAATGGAATAGTAACACTAAAACTTAAATTCCAAAAATTGTGAAACTTAAAAGTGTGAAATGCCCTAGTATACCTAACAAGATTGGTTTGGATAGCTTGGCATGCCAATAGGGTTCAGTTAGCAGTACTGCACATGACATTATGCCATTCTGTGATTTCATGGCTTTTAGCCATTCTGACATTGTGTTGAGACTTGGCCTTGTGCCTAATGTTATTATAGCTTATTGGCTGTTTTGTTGCACACCGGGAGATACATATGTGACCGATGGTGTGACGGTACGAGTACTTGATACCAGTGCGGTTACCGTTTATCCATCGATCGTCCAGTATAGGTTACTTGGGCAACCAAAAATGAAAGTGGATAAATTTAATGAATAATGAATATAACAAGTACAAAATAAGTAAGACTACAAATACTCATCGAAAATTTATTTGCAATGAGACATCAATACATTCACTGCATATTTATTTTCTGTTATTTCTTTTTATTTTATTATTGGCACCACTAAGCATTATTGCTTAGCGCGTTGCTTTTGCCACACGTAGGTTCTGGAGATACTGACCGAGAGCCCAATAGACCACAGACTGGGTGAGACCTTCTGCAGCTCTGCATAGTGTCCGTGTCACCTCACCATCTTCAGTGCATTGGTAGGACACTAGGTTTCATTTTGGTATTTTGTAACTAACTTTTATTTTCTCATGTGTAATTGAGATTTATGGCATGTATTTTGATGTTAATGTAAATAGTGAAAATTGTATTATGAATGGAAAATTGAGTATTTATTTATTGCTTATATATGAATACCATGAGAAATGAATGATTGAGAAATGGAAATGTTGTTGAAAAATATTGAGATTTTGATGATTATTGGAGTTTGAAATGATTGGAAATGATTATTGGAAATGTTTTTCACAGGTTCCGAAGAATTGTTTTCTCCATTTTTAGCTGGTACTCTGCCAAATTTTCTATAAAATTTTCGAAACCTCAAATAAATTATAATTTCAATAAATGACTTAAATGAATTATATTTCACAAATTATATTCAAACTATGATAAAAATAAATTAAGGAAGAATAAAAATGATTGAGATAAAATAGAGTGTTCCGGTACACTATGTGACATATCTTACTCGGATATACTGTAGACGGGTAAGGGGTGTCACACGTCTTAGGTAAGTTGTTTGCCTTGGTGGCAATTCCTCATCTAGTGTTTTTCTCATTTCTTACTATTCTATTTGTTTTTTTTTTCACAGCTTAACTTTAATTATTTTATTCCTCAATCTTATCTTCTTCCTTAACTTGACTGTCGAGTCATGATTTAGCACCTCTTATCATCCCTAATAAATCCACTATAGTTCAATATTACTTTGATTTGGTCCTCTAACCATTCTATTCAACACTTTAACTAATATTCATAACGTTTCTTTATTACATTCGCACCAACTATTCTAATTTTTACTTCCACAACTCTTTTGTCTATCAATATTCTATAGCTTATTTTCCACTGGTTTACGATCATTACCCCATTTTTTTTCAACCATAAACAATTCTTTAATCTTAAGAAGGGAGTCTATCGGACTCTCCTATTTTCCATGCTATTCAAAAGTTTCACTTGAATTCTAATCTAATCCTTATGATCCGCACAATAAAATTGTGCTCTTTCTAAAGAATACTTGGCCAACTAGTTCCTATCGAATTATTGTTATCAGTAGAATATCATTTCTTAACTGTTTTATAAGTTATAATTGTCATCCATAGCATCCTGTCTCTTCTAGGGGAACAAAATTATATTTTATGTCTTACTACTACACAAATAGAATACTGTTCCTTACTAAACTTTGAGCAAAAGATCCATTACAATATCAAAACAACTATAAACCCCATATCGGAGACTGGATGACTTAGCCCTATAGGTGTTATTTTTAAATTTTTACCATGCTAAAATCTCTAGTCCCATAATAATTCTTGATGTACTGTAATTCATGCTAGGGTAACGGAGTCTTTAACTCTCACTACCTTGCAACCATGATCTTTTGATATTCTAATTATAGAGTTTTAAATCCCGAATTAGGATTTTCAAACTCAGTTCTAGTAATAAAACTCTATTCTGGTATATTTGTACCAGAGCGAAAGTCATTTATAATTATTCTTATCCTTATGTACTATTGGGTAGTACGTAGCTCTACACAATAAATCTCAAGTCAGTACTGTAATCTGCAGCTTACAGCATAAACATCAAGAATATTGCATAGTTACTACGATGCATCCTAATAGATCAAACTTCCCTATGTCTTATTTCTTTCAAATCCACTAATATCTTAAACTTATTTTGATTATAGTACTTACTGAAATCTATCAACAGTAGTACCTTTACTTCCATCTAGGGTAGATATATTGCTATAACTTACTTTTTGGTCCTCTTGCCTTACCTAATTAGACTTACTAATTAACTTTATGATTTATCGTAGTCTAGGAGATGTCTCTCATTAGAAACTTTTCCAAAATTAATTTCAATCACGCTTATTATCGCAATTCTTATCCTAAAAGACCAATTACTAACACATTAAAAATTATCTCCATGCAAGGGAATAGCAGTAAAACATATAATTTCACATTAGCATATAAATAAGTAGAGCCGGAATCAAATAGTACATAATTACTCCTTTCACAAGTTAAGAACATACCAGCAACTACATTTGAAGTCTCTACTTCTTCCCCTCGATGTATGACGTTCCCTCTGCTCGGGTTGGTCCATTGTGTGAGGATTACCCGAAGTGTTGTCTCTACTTCTGCCTCTGCCCCTACTGACTATTAATGAGCCTCTAAAATTAGAACCTTGGACTGATTCCTTTGGTGTAGTATGTGGCATAAATCGATGTGCACTAGTACAATCTCGGGCGAAATGTCCAATTTTACCACAATTGAAGCAGGCTCCAGTGACCCTATGGCAAATACCCCCATGAAATTTTCTACAAACGTCACAGATACGGATAGGGTAGGAACTTCTAGTTCTTTGACGAATGGTTCTTGATTGCTTCCACCCTGAAGATCTGCCTCTATCATACTTAGGAGTTCGGGGTCCCTCAAAATCTTTTCTGTTTCCCAAATTACTACTCGAACTTTGACCGATGGGTTTCCCACTTTTCTCTTTTTTATGCTACTCTTAAGGGGGTTGGGTTTTTACTTTGGCTTGGGCTGACAGATTATCAGCCATTTGCTGAAAGAACATGGCCACCTGCTGGGCCATTTGTGCAGTAATTTGTATAGGAGGGACTAGTGCAGTTGGACCTCCAACGCTCTGCGAAATTGGGGCCTCTCCTTGTACGTTAACTATATCAGACTGCTCTACCATTTTATCCACCTTGTCCATATCTATTCACAAGATTTTTTTTTCTATTTCCTGTACAACCAACACAAGAAGATTTCTCCCCGTTAGTTCATATTTATGATGTAAATGTACTATATGTATCAAACATTCAAGCAGTTGTACTTATCGAAAAATATTTCAAATTCACAGTTCAAAATTTACTTTAAAAACTAGCTCTGATACCACTAAAACATGTCACACCCTACTCCTTGTAAGATGTAACATACTCCTGTAGTACAACTAATGAATTATCGTACTTTGCCTACCGGTAACCCATTAAATATACTACAAGGGATTTTAAAACAATTTTCGTTCATTTTTAAATTGGTGGGTAAAATTTTTTTTTTTTAGATATTAAAAACCTTTATTTAAAGTCCAAACATAAATCAAATTTTTAGATATTTAAAATCTCCGTAATTTTATAAAAATTTCGGCAGAGTACCGTCTGTATTTTGAGAAAACAGTTCTTCAAAACCTGAAAATAAAGATACTCCCAATATTTTTCTCAATCACAACTCCATTATTCAATCTCATTTCACAAATCAACACAAGTAACTCAATACATAGTTTAAATTATATTAACATTGAAACCTCTCATTAAGGTAACAAAATTAATATTTACATTCATGGGATCATTAAAAATTTAGTAGTGCAAAACTTTATAAATACATAGAATCTCAAGATAACCTTATAATAATTTGTATTTCATTACAATCCAAAAATATATTACAAAAGAGTTGGTATAACTGCTCAAAGTAAATTTCATACATATAATTACAGAATTACATCAAAATCCAAGGTACAAGAGTATACCTATGATATACTCGAAGATAGTCACACTATGCCTTTCAGTAATCTTGTTCAGATGCTTTATATTTTCTTTCACCTGCGACAGCATACAAAGCTATCGCTGAGTGGTGAACTTAGTAATGCACAAACTAATAATTTAAAACTTAATACAAGTTATGCTTGATAATTCATAACAAATAAAAATTTAAAATTTCTAAATTCTTCAAAATTCATAAAATTCAGAAATCAATATTTTCATTCATGTAAATTATTCATTTGAATAACATTTTGATCAAATAGTAACTATTTATCTACATTTCTTTTAAATCTCGAAACAATACAAAAATATTTTGAATCATTGACAAATTATTTATTTCAACCACAATTTATCAAACTATGCATAATTTAAAGGGCGTTGCTAACAATTCACACAGTTGAACCCATGACCCAAAATTCAAATAGATGCCGTGTTGTACACCACGACATTTCACACTCTCCCAATAACCGAGACTAAAAGGGAGGAACAAAGACTAGCTAGTATATATGAGTACTCATTCAAACTCTTCCCCAACTGGCAAGCCAGAGAGGAAGAAACTCGCCCCATTTAGTGGAGGAGATATCTCACTAGACAAGCTAATGAGAATTCACAACATATTTTGCCATGTTAACTGTGGTTTCAAATCATATTCAAAACAATTTCTATTTACAAAGTGTTTACAAATCATCAACAAATTTAATAATCATAAATTCATGCTCAAGGTTGGCAACACATCAAACTTAAAATTTACGATTCTCAAAACCATGCAATAAATCCTTAAATGCATAAGAA
This sequence comes from Hevea brasiliensis, assembly GCF_030052815.1. NCBI lineage: Eukaryota > Viridiplantae > Streptophyta > Magnoliopsida > Malpighiales > Euphorbiaceae > Hevea > Hevea brasiliensis. Next base: position 49,276,780 of record NC_079495.1, on the reverse strand, counting down.
AATTTACATTTAATTTATACAATTTCATTCAACAAATTAAAATCCTCAACACTACAAAATTATAAATCATAAAATAACTTGTTCAAATCAATTTAGAAGTGAAAAGTAACAGAATAGTTAGTTGTGCATAAACCTTATACGAGTCGCCTCTCGGCCTTGACTCGATGTCTTGGGTTCTTTCCTGGTATTCTTTTCCACTGAAACACACAGTTTCATAGTGTTTCAGTACCATAACTTAGCATATTTCCAAAAATAAATTTAAATTCACTTTTACCTAACTCTAATGTGCTAAACTTGACGTTATTTAAAATTTGTGTTTTGGGTTACTATTTACGACACTATTCAAGTCAATTTGTTGACTTTCTAAGGCTTAATAGGTATGGGAATTCCAACTTCACCCACATACCACATTTTGGTTACTAAATTTGTTGGTTTTAGTTGTTTACTCAAATTCTAAGTCTTTTAGGCAAATTTGCAAATTTTCAGTTTTGGTGTCTTAAGTTGCACTATTCCATTAGTCATTTTTCTGTTAGAATTTGGCAAAACTTTCTTCATAGAAAATGTTCCCTATTGTCTTAAATTTATTCTCCTTTTTGAATCACTCCAATTGGAGTTTTGTCGCTCAAGTTATAGCCATTTGAATCATGGCTGCCGGATTGGACTTAACCCAGATTTCTGGGCACCAAATTGGTTCTGGCAGTTTTAGGTCACCAAATTTGGGTGGCCAAATGACTTAGTTAATGGCATAATTTGGGTTTATGCTCTTCATGAAAGTTTTAGGTCTATATCTCAGCTGTCCACTGGTAAAATTTTAGGTCATTTAGAGCTACCTAGCCCAAGTTATGGCCAAATGAACAAACACTGTTCATTTTATCATTTTTGTACAGGTCAGACTATAAAAATCCGGATTTGGTCAATTTGTTCACTAGGTTGGTCACTTTTTGGGAATGATTACTAAATGAAAAATGTTCCATTTTGTGTCTATTTTCATTCTCAATTAGTCTCATACCAATTGGACTTGTAAATTTTCAGTTTTGGTCCCTGAAAAGGACCTTGGTCCTACTGCCTGCAGTATGACCCTAAGCAATCCGAATTTACATTTGGTTCCAACACTTCTAACATACTCCAATTGGTCTCAAATGACCATTTCTCACCTCAAACTAGGTCAAACACATCATTTAACAATTTCTCACATTTTTTTCTTCCAAACCCTAGGTGCCAAAACCCTTATTTTCATGCAATTCAAATCTAATGCATTCCAATCACCAATCCATAGTTTATATACATAATTCAACTTAAACACCCATTCAAATGCATCAAATTCACCCATTTCAAATCCTAACTAAGGCTGGACAAATTTCATATTTGGTCCTCCAACAAATATTTTCTTTTGATTTTAAGTTAAACGCTATGCAATTCCTACTTATTCAAGTTCATTCCTATGCAATTTATTCAAAGTAATTTAGAAAGAAGCACTGACTTGTTGAACAGAATTTTATCTTCAATTTCTCTCAATTTTCTTCAATTCTTCTACTTCTAATCTTCCTCTTGAGGTTTAATTTGAGGTTTCTACTATTTTTCACAAAAGATTTATGGTGTAATTTGGGGTTTAAAAAGCTTCATAATAAGCTTTAATGGAGGAAATTGGAAGAAAGGGTGAGGAGGAAGAGAAGTCACGGCAAGGAAGAAGAGAAAAATAAAAATTTCCTTTTTTACTTTGTCTTTTTATTAGTGTAATTATCCTCAAAATAATTAAATTAGAAATTAGATTAATTTTGGTGTCATGCATACATCACTTAAGTGATGTCATAATGCCTTTACTTTTTGAAATTTTCATTTTCTTTTTCATTTATTTTTTTATTAGTTCTTTAATTTAATTCTCGATTCTAAAATTTTCTTTTCTCCGATTTTATTTGATAGGTAGGTCAGGAGTCAGCTCTCGGGGTCCATTGACCAAATTGCCCCTTGTCGGTTCAACCCGGTTTGCAAATAATTCAATATTTCTTCCAGCTCACTGACCTAATTATTTGACTGGCTTAACAATTCTTTTTCGTGATTTTCTCTTTTCCACTGTGTTCGCAATAGTCCTAAGGACCGCGGCGTCACATTTTACGGTTCGAAATTTGAGTTTAAATTGACTTCGCAATCCTTCCCAAGAAGGTCACCCATCGTTGTGACTCTCAGCTCATTTAACCTTTTATGTTCTGTTTTTCTTATTTTTACTTTTCTATCTGGTAATCACTATTTATTTTCAATCAGAGCTTTTTTGGGTGCCTTAAACACAGTTCTAATCCTCTTAATTGTCCGGACCGATACCGATCACCGGAACAGTAATATATACCAAGCTATGCAAATAAGGGTGTTACATATGTAATGTACGTAATTGTATGGACATGTAAAACTGGTCTTGAGCAGCTTGTACAAAGTTTGTATAAAATTTGTAATAAATTTTAGTTTGGATTTTCTTAATATAAATTTTAGTATGATGTATATATAAATTGTTTATCTTTAATGAAATATGAATGTATGAAATTGATTGATAGTATTTTGAGGATTGTTGAATTTTGAAACTTGAGAAATTGGTTGAGATTGATTGTGAATTTGAAGAAGTGGTTGAAATAAATTATTAGAAGTGCTTTTTATAGGAATTTGAAGAACTGTTTTCTCAAAATACAGACGGCACTCTGCCGAAATTTTTATAAAATTTACGGAAAAATAAAATGGGCCAAAAATTTTAACTAGTTTCCAACTTTTATTAAATGTTTTAATACTTATTAGAAAATGCTCACCACTTATCAAAAGTAAGAAAATTGTTTTAAAATCCCTTGTAGGGTACTTAATGAGTTATCGGTAGGTGAAGTTCGGTAGTTCATTAGGTATTCTACGGGATCATGTTATGCCTTACAGAGGAGTAAGGTGTGACATTTTACACCTATCAAAAGTGCTTACCACTATAAAAAGAAATAAGAAAAGGTTTAAAACCCCTTATAGTGTATTTAATGAGTTATCAGTAGGCAAAGTTTGGTAATTCATTAGGTATACTGCGGGATCATGTTATGCCTTACAGAGGGGTAGGGTGTGACAGTATCACACTGATATCATAATGGCTAAAAACCATAGAATCACAAAATGGCATAATGTCATGTGCAGTATTGCTAACTGAACTCTATTGGCATGCCAACCTATCCAAACCAATCTTACTAGGTGTACTAGGGCACATTACAAAGTTATTGATTGAATTTTCATGTTTTACATGTAAGGTTACTATTCATTTTACTATTTAGGTCAAATTATTGACTTTCCAATTCATAATAGTTACATGAGTCCTAATCACATAAATTTACCACATTTTGGTTTCCAAAAGTGTTGGCATTAGTTTCCAATCCATACTTCTAACCAATGGAGAATAAATCAAAATTTCAATTTTTGGGTACTAGAGTTCACTGTTCCATTAGGCTATTATACAGTGAGAATTTGGCCAAGTGTTCTTAATCAAAGTTATTTTTTATTGTGTCTAGTTACATTTTGCTTTTTGAATCACTCCATTTGGAGTTTTCTAACTCAAGATATGCCATTTTGTGCAAGGCTGGCCGGATTGGTATCTACCCAGAAATTTTGGGTAGAATACCATTTTGCCAGATTTGGTAGTTCAACTTTAGCTAATAATTTCATTGGTTAAGTCTAGAATTAGAGTTTGTGTTCAATATAAAAGTTATTCTAAATTGTCTAAGCTTTTCATTGATATGAATTTCGGATCAATTGGACCTTTCTACACAGAGTTATGACCAAATGAATGAACACTGTTCATTTGGTCATTTTGCCTAGGCAGAATGTAAGTTACCCGGATTTGGTTAATTTTTAGGGCATCCTAAGTTTACTTTCTGGATAGTGTTCCTTCATTAAAGTTGTGCCATTATGTGTTTAATTTCATGTCCAATTGGCCTTGTACCAATTGAACCTACACAACCCAAGTTATAGCTGCCCAAACATGCTAGACTCACATCCAGACATGCAGGGCACTCAAGGCAGCACACCCAACCTCAATTCCCATGGCACAATTCACTTCAATTCCTACTCAAACATAACCAAATGGTCACTAATTGACCATTAGAATTTCCTTTCACCAATGCATGAGCAAAACCCTAGGTTTTTCCTAAACCCTAACTCCAACAATTTCAATTCTCTATATACATATAATCCATGAATTAAAACACCAAAACCATGTTCAATGGCAGCCATACACAACTATTATGCAATCAAATTGGCACTAACCTTATTGGAGCTAACTCCCAAGCTTGCAAAACCTTCATTTTCCTTCTTCTTTTTGCTGGCTAGAGAGAGTTTAAGGGGTGAGGAAAAATTTTAGTGAAGAGAGTGAGGGATTTTGAGGTGAAATGGAGTGGGGTATAAAGCTTGATAAAGCTTTAATGGAGGAATGGGTTAGAGATGGGTTTTGGTTGGTATGGCTAAGGAAGAAGAAAGCAGATTTTCTTTTCTTTTTTTCTCCCATTTTATCTCTTTTTATTTGTTTTAACTGGGCTTGGTTAAATATGATTGGTGGAAATGGTTTAATGACATCATGTGATGTCAAAATTCATATTTTTATCCATTTTCTTTTCTTTTCTTTTCTTTTCTACTCATTTTCAATTCAATTTTTAGCAATATTTATTCATATGTTATGTTATACAAATTATTTATTTAACTAGACAAGTTGGCCAAAACTCATTTCTGAAGACGAAATGACCAAAATGCCCTCCGTTTGGCTTATCGAGCCAAAATCGTCTGTACCGATCTTAAAAATTTTTGAAGTATTTTCTTGGCATTCTAATGCCATCGAAACCCCAACGACTTCTCTGGAGTCTCAAAAATTATTTCATGAATTTTCTCTAGGGTTTAGGGCTCCTAGCTACGAGGACCGCAACTTCTCACTGGGTTACCCATCGCTAGGGCACCGGCTCATTTAACTTGGTTGTATTTTATTTCAAAAATTTTTCCTAAATTTTTCTTATTATTATTTGTGTTAATTATGGCTCCTCACTTTAGTCTAAATACTTTTCCAGACATTCTAGCTATCCGGACCGACACTGGTTACCTGAACAGTAGAATGTACAGAATTGCTACAGTGAGGGTGTTACAACTCTTCCCCTCTAATTTAAATTTCATCCTCAAAATTTACCTGATGCAAATAGTTGAGGGAACTGTTGTCTCATCCTCTCTTCACTTTCCCAAGTTGCCTCCTCGGTGTTATGGTGCCTCCAAAGCACTTTCACCAGTGAAATTTGTTTATTTCTCAGTTCCTTCACTTCTCGAGCCAGGATCCGTATGGGTTCTTCTTCATATGTCAAATCCGGCTATACTTCAATTTCTTCCATGGCAATGACATGTGAAGGATCTGAGCGGTATCTTCTCAGCATGGATACGTGAAACACATTGTGGATCTTGTCCAGCTCTGGTGGTAAAGCTAGCCTATAGGCCACTGGTCCCACACGTTCAATGATTTCATATGGGCCAATGAACCTAGGGCTTAACTTACCTTTTCTTCCAAACCTTAGTACCTTCTTCCATGGTGACACCTTGAGGAACACTTTGTAATCAACTGCATATTCTATTTCTTTTCTCTTCAGGTCGACATAGGATTTCTGTCTATTTGAGGCAACCTTCAGATTAGCTTTGATTAACTTTACTTTCTCCTCATTCTGTTTCACCAGGTCTGGCCCTACCAGTTTATCTTTGCCCAATTCAGTCCAACACACTGGGGTTCTACATTTCCTCCCACACAATGCTTCATACGGGGCCATTTGGATGCTAGCTTGGTAGCTATTATTGTATGCAAATTTTGTCAATGGGAGATATCTATGCCAACTTCCCTCAAACTCGATGACATAACTCCTCAGCATATCCTCAAGGACCTAACATATATTTCATGTTATTATTATCATTTCAGTTCAATATTTTTATTAATTCAATTGGTTTCAATGTTTACTTGGATTACTCTTTCTGATTGCCCATCTGTCTGAGGATAAAAAGATGTGCTAAAGTGGAGTTGTGTATCCAAGGATTCATGCAACTTCTTCCAAAATCTCGATGTAAGCCTTGGGTCTTGATCAGATATGATGGAAAATAAAATTCCATGCAATCTAACTATCTCACTGATATACAATTCTGCTAACTTCTCCAGTGAGTAGTCAGTCCTAACTGGCAGAAAGTGTGTTGACTTCATCAATCTATCCACTATCACCCATACTGCATCACGTTTCTTCTGGGTGAGAGGTAGACCACTAACAAATCTATGGTGACCCGATCCCATTTCCATTCAGGTATGCGTATAGGCTATAGCAAACCTGATGGAACTTGATGTTCTGCCTTGACTTGCTAACATGTCAAATATTTAGTCACATAGTTAGCTATGTCCTTTTTCATACCAGGCCACCAATAATGAAGCTTCAGGTCATGATACATTTTTGTACTTCCTGGGTACATAGCATAAACACTGGTGTGTGCCTCTTTTAGAATACTGGCTTTCAATTCCCCATCATCTGGTACACACACTCTTCTTTTGTAATACAGACACCCATCTACTTTCACCTCACAATCAGTTGCCTTCCCTTCTGAGATTTTACTCATAATAGCCTTTAGCTTCTCATCTATATTATGCCCATTTAAAATCTACTGTAGCAGGTTTGGCCTCACTTGCAACTCAGCCAAAATAGCTCCATCAAGCTATGATGGATTTTCTGCTCAAAGCATTAGCAACTACATTTGCCTTCCCAGGATGGTAGTCAATCACACAATCATAGTCCTTCAGGAACTCAATCCATCGCCTCTGTTTAAGGTTGAGCTCCTTCTGGGTTGGTAAATATTTTAGACTTTTGTGGTCTGTGTAAATGTAGCACTTTTCATCATACAAGTAGTGCCTCTATATCTTTAGTGTGAAGATAATTGCTACAAGTTCTAGATCATAGGTAGGATAGTTCTGTTCATGTGGCCTCAGTTGCCTAGAAGCATAGGCAACCACCTTCCCCTCTTGCATCAATACACACCCTAACCCATTATGCAAGGCATTACTGTAGACCACAAAGTCCTTTCCCGACACTGGCTGTGTTAACACTGGTGCCTCTATCAACATAGCCTTCAACTTCTCAAAACTGGCCTGACACTTGCCATTCCAGTCAAATCTGACATTCTTGTGTAACAACTTGGTCATTGGGGTAGCTATTAAAGAAAATCCTTTCACAAATCTTCTGTCATACCCAGCTAGCCTGAAGAAACTTCTGACCTCAGTTGTATTTTTGGGAGGCTTCCATTCCATCACTGCTTCTATTTTCTTGGGATCAACTCTAATCCCATCAGCTGATACTATGTGTCTAAGGAATGCAATCTCACTCAACCAGAAATCACACTTGGACAACTTAGCATACAGCTTTTTTCCTCTCAGGGTTTGCAGAACAATCCTCAAATGTTCATCATGTTCTTCCCTGGTCTTGGAATACACCAAAATATCATCAATAAAGACCACTACGAACCGATCTAGGTATGGATGGAAGATACGGTTCATAAGGTCCATGAATGCAGCTAGTGCATTTGTTAGACCAAAGGGCATCACCAGGAACTCATAATGCCCATACCGGGTTTTGAATGCAGTCTTTGGCACATCTGCATCCTTCACCCTCAATTGATGATACCCTGATTTGAGATCAATTTTAGAAAATACTCCTACTCCTTCAACTAATCAAATAGATCATCAATTCTAGGCAATGAATATTTGTTCTTCACAGTCACTTTATTCAACTGCTGGTAATCGATGCATAACCTCAAAGTCCCATCCTTTTTCTTTACAAACAGCATTGGAGCTCCCCATGGTGACACACTGGGGCATATGAACCCCTTGTCCAGTAACTCCTGCAACTGGATTTTCAGCTCTTTTAACTCAGTAGGTGCCATCTTATAAGGAGTAATAGAGATTGGTGCTGTACCCGACAGTATCTCAATATCAAATTTGACTTCCCTTTCTGGTGGCAAGCCAGATAGTTCTTCAGGGAACACATCTGGGAAGTCTCTTACTATGGGTATGTCACACAGATCTGGCTTAGCCTGCCTAGTATCCACCACATATGCTAGGTAGGCTTCACAGCCTTTTCTCATCAGTTTTCTTGTAACTGTGGCTGAGATGACATTGGACAAGAAATCGGTCCTTTCTGCCACAACTGTGATCTCATTAGCCTCAGGAGTTTTCAAGGAAATCCTCTTCAATTTACAATCAACCATTGCCTGATAACGTGATAACCAGTCCATTCCCAAAATCACGTCAAACTCATGGAAAGACAATTCAATCAGGTCTGCCAATAATTCATACCCCTGAATCATTAATGGGCAACCTTTGTACACCTTGTTCACCATTACACTATGGCCCAGTGGATTAGTGACCAGAATATCTTGGTCACTCTCCCTTACTAGTATCCCCCTTTCTACAGGTAGGTTGATGCAGATGTATGAATGAGTAGATCCTGGATCCACCAATGCATGCACAGATGTGTTGTAGAGGGAGAACGTACCCCTGATAACATCCGGGGCATCTTGCTCCTCCTAAGCTCTCATGACATAAGCTCTGGCAGGTGCTCTAGCCTCTGGCCTCTCGGTTGGCTCAAATGCAGGTCTCTGTGATGGACCAGTTGCCCATTGATGGTGTGGACTGACCTCTCCTAGGTGTGAACTGTGGCCTGGCCCCTGGGACTGACCCTGACCTTAAGGCTAACCAGAACTGTGACACCCCTTACCCGTCTATAGCATAGCTGAGCAAGATATGCCACACAGTGTACCGGAACACCATATTTTATCTCAACTATTTTTATCCTTCCTTAATTAATTTATTTTTTTTTCATGATTATGAAGTGCAATTTGCGAAATTTAACTCATTTAAGTCATTTATTGAAATTATAGATTCATTTGAGGTTCCGAAAATTTTATAGAAAATCCGGCAGAGTACCGGCTAAAAATGGAGAAAATAGTTCTTCGGAACCTGTGAAAAACACTTCCTATATATTTTCAATCATGCTCAAGCTCCAATAACCATCAACATGGTCTCAACAATTCTTAATATTCACAACCATCTCAAGTTTTCAACATGAATCCACATTTTCATTCAAATCCAAAATCAAATTTAATTTCATGAAGATATTCTCAAATTATATTAATTAACGAAATTTTACAAAATATGTGCATCAACATATGATTACATAAATTTACTATTTACATAAATTTACTATTTACATGAGTTCATAATTTACAAACCACAAACTACTACCCATTACAAATTACAAAAACAAAATTTTAAAAGGAACCTAAAGGTCCTACCACTGATGCACTACAGATGAGAGGTGACTCTGACTCTATGCAAATCTGTGACCTCACCCAGTCTGTAGTCTGCTGGGCTCTCTATCTGTCTCTCTAAAACCTACGTGTGGCAAAAAGCGACGCGCTAAGCAATAATGCTTAGTGGTGCTAATAATAAAATAAACAGAACTAAAAGAAAATAAATATGCAGTGTGCATATTGATGTCTCATGCAGATAAATTTTTAGTAATTATTTGTAGTCTTATTTTCATATTATATTTTCTTGTATTATTGGCACCACTAAGCTTTATGCTTAGCGCGTCGCTTTTGCAACGCGTAGGTACTGAAGATTTGGACAGAGGGCCCGGTAGACCACAGTTGGGTAAGGCCATTCACGATTACGCACGTGTCACCTCACAGATTCTGATGCATTGGTAGGACACTAGGTCCCATTTTGTATTTTGAGATTTTTGTAAATTTGGTAATTAAACTCTTATTTTATTATATGTATTTGAACAAATGTAATATAATTTTGTATTAATGTAAGTACTTGTAATTTGTGATTATAAATCACATGTGAGAATTTATTTATGATTTGAGTCTAATGATGATGTGAGATGACAAATAGAGGAATCGTTAAGAAATTGCTGTAACTTGATGTGATACAAAATGTGAATTGTATATGAGTACCATGAGATGAATGATTGAGAAATAAATGAAATTGATGAAATTATTCTGTTGTTGATAATTGGAGTTGGGATTGATTGAATATGATCATAGGAAGTGTTTTTCACAGGTTCTGAAGAACTGTTTTCTCCATTTTTAGCCGGTACTCCGCCGGATTTTCTATAAAATTTTCGGAACCTCAAATAAATTACAATTTCAATAAATTAATTATATTTCACAAGTTATTTTCAAAACTATGATAAAAATGAATTAAGATAAAATCGATGCTCCGGCACCGAGTGTGACACACTTCGCTCGGCTACACTGTAGTCGGGTGAGGGGTGTTACATTTAGTGGTATCAGAGCACGGTTTAGGCGTTTCTGGACCTAGATAGACTGCATATCATGCATTGCATTCATAAGAGTCGAGGTGACACTATTGTAGATCTGTATTTCCTGTTTATTTTAGGTTAAGTTATGGAATAAGAGAGTGAAGAGACAATGAGATAGCGAATGGAGATGAGAAGGAGATTGTATTTAAGATGAAAAAGGATGAGTACATAACTGTTTGAGGATGAGATTGAGACTAAGGAGAAAGTGAAGTAGGATAACACGGAAAGGTGAAGAAATAAAGAGGTAGTAGCTCCTCGGCTATTTACACTGGGTAAATTTCGAGGACGAAATTTAAATTAGAGGGGAAGAATTGTAACACCCTCCCGGTAGCAACTCCGTACATTCTCTTTATTAGGTGACCGGTGTCGGTCTGGACAGCTAGAACTCTTGGAAAAATATTTAAACTAAAGCAAGGAACCATAATTAACTCAAATATTAATAAGAAAAATTTAGAAAAAATTTTAGAAATAAAATGCAACTAAGTCAAATGAGCCGGTGCCCAAGCGATGGGTAACCAGAGGTAAGTTGCGGTTCTCGCAACGAGGAGCCCTAGACCCGGGAAAAAATTCATAAAATAATTTTTGGGACTCTAGAGAAGGGTCATTGAGGTTCCTATGGCATTAGAATGCCAAGAAAATATTTAGAAAAATTTTTCAATCGGTACAGACAATTTTGACCCGTTAAGCCAAACGGAGGGCATTTTGGTCATTTCGCCTTCAGAGGTGATTTTTGGCCGACTTGTCCAGTTAAGTAAATAATTAATATGAAATAAAATATGAATAAATATTACTAAAAATGAAATTGGAAAGGAGTAGTGGATAAAAGAAAAGGAAAATGAAATAAAAAGCAATTTATGACATCTTGATGATGTCATTTAAAAGCCATAACCAATCACAATTAAGTAACCATTTGACCAATTAATAAAAGAGAAAAATAAAGACCAAGGAAGACTAAAAACAAGCAGCCATCTTCTTCTTCAAAACGTGATCCTCTCCTCCATAACCCTCCATGGAAGTTTTCTTTAATTACTTCCATTTTCCCATGAATTTGCACTATAAAACCCTAAGTCCCTTCACTAAAAACTTGTCTCTACCTCTTGGGAAGTGTTTGGCATCCTAGAAAAGGAAGGAAAGTGAAGTTTTAGCTTGGAGAAATCTGCCCTATAAGAGGTTAAAGTGAGGTTAGTGCCTACTTGTAAATATACTTCTTTGATTCCATGTTAGAAGCTTGAAATAAGTGAGAAATTGTAAATTAAATGAATAAAAGTTAAGTGTATGCATCCCTTGAATTTTCGGCAGCCCTAGGAAGGAATGAGTTTGATTGTATTAATGGACTTAGAGTGAATTGGAGATTATGTTTAAAGTGTATACATATATATATACAAAGAATAAAAGAGTTAACTAAAGAAATTGTGAAAACCATGACTTTGAGTTAGGGTTTAGGAGTGAAAATTTGACTTTGCTTATGAAATTGTTAAAGAACATTCTAATGGTCAATTAGTGACCATTTGAGGTAAGTTGACCATAATTAGGAGTGAATTATTGCATGGCAAAGTGGAATGGGCAGGCTGCCCAATGAGTGCAGCAGGGTGGCTGAGATTTCAGTCCACTTGGACTGCCATATCTTTGGCTGTGTAGGTTCAATTGGTGTTTGGCCAATTGGACATGAAACTAGGCTTATAATGGCACATTTTTGCTGAAGAAACCATGCCCAAAAGACCAAAGCAAGAGGACCAAAAGTTGGCCCCGATCCGGATACCCTGCAAACAGCCCCTGCAGAATGACCAAATGAACAGTAACTGTTCATTTGGCCATAACTCATTGTAGAATGGTCAAATTGACCTGAAATATTTACAGCAACAAGATAAGATATAGACAAACAACTTTCATGAAGGACACCAATCTAAATTATGCCATTAACCTAATCAAATCATTGAGCAAAGTGAAGTTTACTGTACTGAGATTTCCAGAATTTTCATTTGAGCAGTAATTTTTGGATGGCTATAACTCTCTCTAGAAAACTCGGATTTAGGCGATTCTTGAACCAATGAAAACCTAAGGCATAGTAGAACATTTCATATGAAGAAAGTTAGGCCAAATTATGAACTTAACTTGATCAAATTACTGACCAAAGTTGGACCAAAACCTGCCAAAACCCAAAAGTGCAGCATGAGCGATTGCGTGAACAGTAAACTTATTTTGGCCATAACTTGAGCTACAAAACTCCAAATGGAGTGATTCAAAAAAGGAAATTCAACTAGACAAAATAAGGAACAACTTTCATGTTTACCATTTCCTCAAATTCCCACTGTAAAAATAACAAATGGAACAGTAAAGATGAAGCACCAAATCTGAAAATTTTGTTCAATTAGCATTAAGCTTAGAAATGGTATTGGCAACCAATACCAACAAGTTTTAAATACAAAATGTGGTATGTTTGGGGTGTTAAAACCAATACACCTATTTTCTATCCAAAAGTCAACATTTTTGTTGACCAATGAGGTGAATAGTGACACCAAAACCAAAAATTGACAATTTTGCCAAAATGACCTAAGCTTTGAGAAAGTGACCAAAACCAACAAGTTTTGAATACAAAATGTGGTATGTTGGGAGTATTAAAACCAATGTACCTATTGTTTATGCAAAAGTCAACATTTTAGTTGACTAATGAAATGAATAGTGACATGAAAACTTGAAATTCAAAAATTGTGAAACTTAAAAGTGCAAAATGCCCTAGTAGGCCTAATGTGATTGGTTTGGATAGATTGGCATGCCAATAGGGTATTGTTTTAGCAGTACTGCGAAAGGAAAGGCTTTATGCCTGTATTCATGGCTTTATGCCCGTATTCATGGCTTTTATGCCCGTATGCATGGCTTTTATGCCCGATTATGTGATATCATGGCTTTTTAGCCATACTGACTGCATACATGGTTGACGTTCTGCGTCCCATGGTATGACGGCCCGAGGCACCGCGGTGTCCAATGCCAACGACCCGTTATCCAGTCCAGTCGTCTAGTATAGGTTACTTGGGCATGGAAAAGTATAACTGTGGTTGCACTGATTATTAAAGAAAATACGAAAATTAAGTATCAGGAATGATTACAAAAATACAAAGAAGCTCAAGATCATGAAGAAAATAATTAATGAAATGCATGAAGAAGTTAATATCATAAAACATGATTAGCCCTCGACTAAACAATAAGTTAGTAATTAGTCAATTCTTATGAACACAATAGCAAGGAAACTATTATTTTTATTTGCATATTATATTTTCTTGTATTATTGGCACCACTAAGCTTTATGCTTAGCGCGTCGCTTTTGCAACGCGTAGGTACTGAAGATTTGGACAGAGGGCCCGGTAGACCACAGATTAGGTAAGGCAATTCACAGTTCTGCATAGCGTCCGTGTCACCTCACAGACTACAGTGCATTGGTAGGATACTAGGTCCCATTTTGTATTTTGAGATTTTTGTAAATTTGGTAATTAAACTCTTATTTTATTGTATGTATTTGAACAAATGTAATATAATTTTTTATTAATGTAAGTACTTGTAATTTGTGATTATAAATCACATGTGAGAATTTATTTATGATTTGAGTCTAATGATGATGTGAGATGACAAATAGAGGAATCGTTAAGAAATTGCTGTAACTTGATGTGATACAAAATGTGAATTGTATATGAGTACCATGAGATGAATGATTGAGAAATAAATGAAATTGATGAAATTATTCTGAGACTTTGTTGATAATTGGAGTTGGGATTGATTGAATATGATCATAGGAAGTGTTTTTCACAGGTTCCGAAGAACTGTTTTCTCCATTTTTAGCCGGTACTCCGCCGGATTTTCTATAAAATTTTCGGAACCTCAAATAAATTACAATTTCAATAAATGAATTATATTTCACAAGTTATTTTCAAAACTATGATAAAAATGAATTAAGATAAAATCGGTGCTCCGGCACCGAGTGTGACACACTTCGCTCGGCTACACTGTAGTCGGGTGAGGGGTGTTACAGGCTAAAAGCCATAAAATCACAGAATAGCATAATGCCATGTGCAATATTGCTAACTGAACCCTATTGGCATGCCAACCTATCCAAATCAATCTTACTAGGTGTACCAGGGCACATTTCAAAGTTATTGATTGAATTTTTATGCTTTACATGTAAGGTTACTATTCATTTTACTATTTAGGTCAAATTATTGACTTTCCAATGCATAATAGCTACATAAGTCCTAATCACATAAATTTACCACATTTTGGTTCCCAAAAGTGTTGGCATTAGTTGCCAATACATACTTCTAACCAATGGTGAATAAATCGGAAATTTCAGTTTTGGGTACTACAGTTCACTGTTCCATTAGGCCATTCTACAGTGAGAATTTGGCCAAATGTTCTTCATCAAAGTTGTTCCTTATTGTGTCTAGTTACATTTCTTTTTTGAATCACTCCATTTGGAGTTTTTTTTTTTATCTCAAGTTATGGCCTAAAAACCATAACTAGTCGGATTGCAATTTTTCCAGAATTTCTGGGAAGAATCAATTTTGTAGTTTTTGTACACTGACTGCAGGTCAGTTTTTAGACATGTTATGGTCAAAATTTCGGTTTGATTTCTTCATGAAAGTTGTAGGGCTATGTCTCAGCTATCTATTGGTAAAAATTCAGGTCAATTGGACCTTTCTACACTAAGTTATGAAAAAATAAATGAATATTATTCATTTGGTCATTTTGCCCAGGCAGAATGTAAGTCACCCTATGTTTAGTTTCTGGATAGAGTTCCTTCACCAAAATTGTGCTATTATGTGTCTAATTTCATGTCCAATTAGCCTTGCACCAATTGAACTTACACAATCCAAGTTATAGCTGCCCAAACATGCTGGACTCACATCCACACCTGCAGGGCACTCAAGGCAGCACCTCTAACCTCAATTCCCATGGCACAATTCACTTCAATTCCTACTCAAATATAACCAAATGGTCACTAATTGACCATTAGAATTTCCTTTCACTAATACATGAGCAAAACCCTAGGTTTTTCCCAAACCCTAACTCCAACAATTTCAATTCTCTATATACATACAATCTATGAATTAAAACACCAAAATCATGTTCAATGGCAGCCATACACAACTATTATGCAATCAAATTAGCACTAACCTTGTTAGAGCTAACTCACAAGCTTGCAAAACCTTCCTTTTCCTTCTTTTTTTTGCTGGCTAGAGATAGTTTAAGGTGTGAGGGAAAATTTTAGTGAAGAGAGTGAGGGATTTTGGGGTGAAATGGAGTGGGGTATAAAGCTTGATAAAGCTTTAATGGAGGAATAGAGATGGTTTCGGCTGGTATGGCTATGGAAGAAGAAAGCAAATTTTCTTTTCTTGTTTTTCTCCCATTTTATCTCTTTTTATTTGTTTTAAGTGGGCTTTGTTAAATGTGATTGGTGGAAATGGTTTAATGACATCATGTGATGTCAAAATTCAATTTTTAGCAATATTTATTCATATTTTATGTCATATAAATTGTTTATTTAACTGGACAAGTTGGCCAAAACTCATCTCTGAAAACGAAATGACCAAAATGCCCTCCATTTGGCTTATCAAGCCAAAATCATTTGTACCGATCTCAAAAATTTTCTAAGTATTTTCTTGGCATTCTAATGCCATCGTAACCTAAATGACTCTTCTCTGTAGTCTCAAAAATTATTTCTTGAATTTTCCCCTGGGTTTAGGGCTTCTAGCTATAAAAACAGCAATTCCCACTGGGTTACCCATCGCTTGGGCACCGGCTTATTTAACTTAGTTGTATTTTATTTCTAAATTTTTTTTTTAAAATTTTTCTTATTAATATTTGAGTTAATTATGGCTCCTCACTTTAGTCTAAATGTTTTTCCAGACATTTTAGCTGTCCGAACTGACACCGGTCACCAGAATAGTAGAATGTACGCAATTGCTACAGTGAGGGTGTTACAACTCTTCCCCTCTAATTTAAATTTCATCCTCGAAATTTACCTGATGCAAACAGTTGAGGGAACTGTTGTCTCATTGTCTCTTCACTTTCCCAAGTTGCCTCCTTGGTGTTGTGGTGCCTCCAAAGCACTTTCACCAGTGGAATCTGCTTGTTCCTCAACTCTTTCACTTCCCAAGCTAGGATTCGTATGGGTTCTTCTTCATATGTCAAATTCGGTTGTACTTCAATTTCTTCCATGGAGATGACATGTGAAGGATCTAAGCGATATCTTCTTAGCATAGATACGTGGAACACATTATGGATCTTGTCCAGCTCTAGTGGTAAAGCTAGCATGTAGGCCAGTAGACCCACACGTTTAATGACTTCATATAGGCCAATGAACGTAGGGCTTAACTTACCCTTTCTTCCAAATCTCAATACATTTTTTGTCACACCTTACCCCTCCGTAAGGCATAACATGATCTCGTAGTATACCTAATGAATTACCAAACTTCGTCTATTGATAACCCATTAAATACACTACAAGGGATTTTAAACCTTTTCTTATTTTTTTTTACAGTGGTGAGCACTTTTGATAGGTGTTAAATTTTTTTTTTTTTTAACTAAAGTGAAGCGAAATAACACATATGAAGTATTAGTAATTTCTGTAAAAATTTTGGCAGAGTGCCATCTGGATTTTGAATGAAACAGTTCTTCAAAACCTATAAAAAACACTTCCAATATATTTGTTCAATCTCAAACTCCAATATGGTTCAACAAAAATCAATTTCTCAACATTTATCAAACTCAATTCAACATCAATTTTCAGTATTTCCAAAGATAGACTACAAAGTGACTGAGTAGTTCAAAAGTTGATATAAGAGAAATATATTACAACTTTAGTTTACAACTGCTCAAGACCAAGTACAATATATATATACAGTGCACATACATTATAACAAAAATTACAAAAAGGTGGTATACTCAGTATACCCGGCAGAATCCCAAAATGTAGCATAAGCAGCTTACTCTGCTGCTCTGTCTGTCTGTTTACCTGCGACAACAATGAAAAGCTATCGCTGAGCCAATGTCTCAGTGGTGCACAACATTAAGAAAATGCAATTTAAAATCATAAACCATAAATCATATAAACTGTGGATACTTAAAATCATAGTTAAATTCAAAAGACAGAGAATGTCATAAATAATTTAAACTCTATTTCACAATGTATCAATGAATATCAATAAATCACACACACAGCTTAATCATGTTTCCAAAGTTCAATTCGTCCCAAAAGTCAATGGCTAATGAGGAATAACATAGCTAGCTAGCAATTATATGAGTACTCATCTTATTTGTCCTCAACAGGCACACACCTCAACACTTTAGCCAGAGAGGGAATTCAAAGTCAATTCGTCCCACTAGATAAGCTAGCGAGGAATTCAATCAAATATACATGATAGCTGTGGTTTCAAACCATTTGCAATATTTTTCAAGTAATAAGTATCCATCAAATATCATTCAAACAAATTTTCCACCATTAAACAATAATAAATAAATTGTCATAATTTATTTCAATTAAAAATTCAAAAGAAATAACTGCTATACACAAACCTCTGATGAATGCCTCTTGGCCTTGACTCAGTGGTTCTTTCCCCTTCCCTAAGTCTTTGCTAATTGAAACATACAATTTAAAATGTTTCAATACTCATTTACTTTGTTTCTAACAATAAGGTTCAATAATTAAATTTTATTAATACTATTGCTTTCATTAGTCAACCTATAATGTTGACTTTTGATGCACTCTAGGGGAATAAATTTTAATTTTACCAATATGTCATATTTTATAGTCCTTTAGTGTTGGTACATGTTACCAATTTCATTTTCAAGTGTATTGCATTTTATTGCAATTTATTGGATTTTGGTATGCTGTTTTGACCTAGCCGGATGACCTAGTTCCCTCGGTTTTCAGGTTCTGGTCCAAATTACAAACTTGTAGGTCTATGTCTTAGTGAACTTTTGCCACAAATTTTAGGTCATTTGGAGTTTACTAGACCAAGTTATGGTCATTTTACTATTGCTGGACAGATTGCACTAAAATGGCAAACTTAGGTCATTTTTAGGTCATTTCCGATTCCGGTAGTTTTTATACCCAAACTTGTACAAGTATTTTGACTTGCTTATGGTCATTTCTAGGTTTTGGTGTCTTGATAAGAGTTGTAGCTCTATGTCTAAGCTTTCCCTGATATAAATTTCAGGTCATTTGGACCTGTTTTGAGTGAGTTATGGCCAAAATACTGACTGCTATTCAAATGGTCAATTTTCAGGTTTGCAAAGTCACTAATTCGGATTTGGTCAATTCTCATGTCACTTTCTGGACAAAATTTAGGTAGGCTTTCTTCATGAAAGTTGGCACATTTTGTGCCCAGTTTCACCTCCAATTGGCCTCATACCAATTGGAGTCACACACTTAGGGTTATAGGCTCATTTGCATACTGCCCTTTATATGTCTCTCAAACACCAAACCAATCACACATTCACCAACTATATCTTCACTTCCCAAACAATTCTGCACTTGCACCATACCATACCCATTCATTAGTTTACATTATAGTAACTTTGGGCAGACTACAATGACCTTACATAAACCAAATACAACTCCTAATTTACAATATCCAATTCTAAATAATTTTTCCACATAATACTCCTAACCAATACATATAATTTCCACTACCAAATTACAAACATTATCACTACTATTTCATATACATATGCTGCCACTTTTTGTACCATAATTCAACAACTTTTCATGGATTTAAACACTACTAATCTTCACCATGAGGCTTGTCACACCATACTCCTTGTAAGATGTAATATGCTCCCATAGCACACCTAATGAATTACTGTACTTCGCCTACCGATAACTCATTAAATATACTACAAGAGATTTTAAAATCATTTTCTTACATTTTGGAAGTGGTGAGCATTTTGGTAGGAATTAAAATATTTAATTAGAGTTTGAAAACTAGTAAAGATTTTTGTCCCATTTTATTTTTCCGCAAATTTTATAAAAATTTCGGTAGAGTGCCGTCTATATTTGGGAAAAATAGTTCTTTAAAGCCTGTGAAAAACACTTCCAAATAATTAATTTCAACCCCATTTGCAACCACCAAACTTCAACTCAACAGCAACATCAACACTTCAATTCAAAATCTAAATTTCAAATCAAGAATTGATATCTCAAAACATTTCATAATCTCATGCACATTGCATTTTAAGTATTTAATTCACATTCATAAGTTAATTTACAGATGTAAAATCTCAAAAATAATATTATTATACATTAACTGTACAACTGCTCAATCTACCTTAATACATATGACATTAAACCATTTACATCAAAATAATTACAAAGGTATTAACAAATACCCATACAAAAATTCTTCAACTGTGCTCCTCTCTGACTGTAGCAGCTCATTCTGCTGCTATGTCCTTTTCTCTATTTGCGACAGCAAAAGAAAGCTATCGCTGAGTATAAAAATACTCAGTGGTGCACAATAAAATACAAAATGCATAATATAAAATATTTATGAACAATTCATAATTTAAAAATCTCACAATCACATTTCAAAATTTTTCAAACCACAGTTATAGCAAATCATAATTTTCAAAGCTTAATATAACACAAATTTGATCAAACAATTTAATAATCATAGTGTTGCCAATCAATAACACAACTTAGGTCATGACACAAAATTTCCAAACATGCCGTGTTATACACCACGACAAGGCAAACTCACCCCACTAATTGAAATCAATGAGGGAGGTGGTTAGCTAGCTAATGAGTACTCATCCAAACTCACCTCCTGACTGGGAAGCCAATGAGGGAGGAATATAGTCAAACTCGCCCCATAAATGGAGTCCCATAAATGGAGGAGGAACATAATAAGGGACTGCCATGCCAAGTGTGAATCAAAACAATTTAAAACTATGATGTTCAATTATAATTGATACAACAATTAAACAAACTTCATTTCAAATCTCAATTTCCAAAGTAGGCAACACAGAAATTCTCAAATAAAATTTCCAGGGCCATAACCAAATTCAAAATCATATTGTTCAAATATTTCATACAAATCAATAATTAATTTTCATTGCAAATTTCCATTGTAAAATAGGCAACACAACATTCTCGAAATTCATAATGAATAAAACACATTCACAATGTATAACAAATCAATTTTCATTGTGAAAACTATAATTTATAAATTTTTGTGCACAAACCTAATGTGAGTCGCCTCTAGGCCTTGACTCAGTCTCTTAGACCTTCCGGGTCTTTTTCAGCTGAAACACAAAATTTATAGTGTTTCAGTATCTTTGCCTCACAATAATTCAAATAATTAATTCATATATATTCAATTCTAGTCCCAATATACTTAAACTTACATTCTTGAAAATTTTCATGTTGAGATTACTATTCAAGTCAAAATATTGACTTTCTTATACTTAATAGGTATGGGAAATCTAACTATACTCACATACCACATTTTGGTTACCAAACTTATTGGTTTTGGTTATTTTCTCAAAACTTAAGTCTTTTAGGCAAACTTTCAAATTTTCAGTTTTGTTGACTTATTTTGCACTGTTCCATTGGTTATGTTGCTGTCAGAATTTGGCCAAGTTTTCTTCATAGAAATTGTTCCTTATTGTCTTAAATTTATTCTCCTTTTTGAATTACTCCAATTGGAGTTTTGTAGCTCAAGTTATAGCCATTTGAACATGGCTGGCCGGATTGGCCTAACCAAGATTTCTGGGCACCAAAACTGGTTCTGGCAGTTTTAGGTCACCAATTTTGGGTGGCCAAATGACTTAGTTAAGGGCATAATTTGGGTTTGTATTCTTCATGAAAGTTGTAGATCTATATCTCAGCTTTCTACTGGTAAAATTTTAGGTCATTTAGACATGCCTAGCCCAAGTTATGGCCAAATAAACAAACACTGTTTATTTGGTCATTTTTTACAGGGCAGAATACCTAAGTCCAGATTTGGTCAATTTGTTCACTATGCTATGGTCACTTTTTGGGCATGATTACTAAATGAAAAATGTGTCATTTTGTGTCTAGTTTTATCCCCAATTGTCCTCACACCAATTAGGTTGGTAAATTTTCAGTTTTGGTCCCTAAAATGGACCTTGGTCCTGCTGCCTATAGAATGCCCATAACTAATCCGAATTTCCACTTGATTCTCACACTTCCAACATACCTCAATTGGTCACATATGACCATTTTTCAGCTTAAACTAAGTCAAACATACTATTTGATCAATTCTCAAAATTTTATCTTCCAAACCCTGGGTCTAAAACCCTAACTTTGCTACTTGACTTAATTCTTGAAATTAAAATGTATACACATTACCTACACACTCATTTAAGCTTACATACATTTTTAATTCAATCAAAACACATCATATTCTCATAAATCTATGGCTGGCCAAAATCACACATAGTCCTCCAAAAATGTTTTCTTTTCATTTTAAATATATTTCTAGGTTTATTCAACTAAGAACATAAATATTTAACTAAAATATTCTAGTTTAGATTACTAACCTCACTTTGAATTTCAAATTTCCAAATCTTTCACTCTTCTTCCAAACTTTCTTGATCAATCTTCTTTTTTAGTTGCCCAAACAAGGTTTAATCATGGTAGGTAAATTTTCTATGGTGGGATTTGATTTTCTTCAAGCTCAAAAATGAGCTTCAATGGAGGTTTTGGTGAGGGAGAGGGTGAGGGATGGGAGATGGCTATGGGTGAGGAAGAAGACTTTTGTTGTTTTTTTTTCTTTTTCTTTTATGTTTTTAACCTTTAGGAAGACCACAAAGTATCCAAAATTAAAATTTTAATTATAATGTTTATTGCATCATGCATGATGTCATCACTTTTTCACTTTTTCTTTTTCCTTTTTTTTATTTATTTTTTCATTAGTTCTTTAATTTAATTCCCGACTTTGAAATTTTCTTTTCTCCGATTTTATTTGACAGTTAGGTCAGGAGTTAGCTCTAGGGGTCAATTGACCAAATTGCCCCTCTCCGGTTCGACCGAGTTTGCAAATAATTCAATATTTCTTCCGGATCCCTAACCTAATTATTTGACCGGCTTAACAATTCTTTTTCGTGATTTTCTCTTTTCTACTGTGTTCGCAATAGTCCTAAGGACCGCGGTGTCATATTTTACGATTTGAAAATTGAGTTTAAATCGACCTTGCAGTCGTTCTCGAGAAGGTCACCCATCGCTGTGACTCTCGGCTCATTTAACTTCTTATGTTCTGTTTTTCTTATTTATACTTAACTAATTGACAATTACTAATTATTTGTATTCAAGGCTTATCTAAGTGTCTTGGACGTGGTTCTAATCCCCTTAATTATCCGGACCGACACCGAAATAGTGAAATATACCAGGCTATGCAAATAGGGGTGTTACAATTCTCCCCCCCTTAAAATAATTTCGTCCTCAAAATTGTGTCCACTATCTGTCCTCAAATAGTCATACATGTTGTTTTCTTATATTTTTCTCACATTTCCGCGTAGTTTCATAATCGAAATAATGGTCCGTAGCACTTTAACCAATACTATTTACTCATCGATTGCTTACCTCGTGTGCCAAGTTTCTTATGAGCTTCTGTCATAAGTTAGATTTAAATTCATTTCAATTTTAGAGGTAAGCAAATCTGTGTGCTAGTGGATCCACTCTTTCTAGGATCTCATATGATCCTATGAGTGAGAACTTAGTTTTACTCTTTTCTTATCAAATTTCTTGATCATTTGATGCAACCTTTAGTTTAGTTTAGAATATTTTAGTATTTTCTTGTTGTTGTTTTAGCAATTATTTTCCTTTGTAGTCTTTCCTTTTTTTTGTTTTGTTTTTTAAATGACCTTGTTGGTCATTTATGAACTGCTTATCTCTTCCTTGGCCATAGGTCCATTGTAACACCCTCCCGGTAGCAACTCCGTACATTCTACTGTTCCGGTGACCAGTGTCGGTCCGGACAGCTAGAACGTCCGAAAAAATATTTAAACTTAAGTGAGGGACCATAAATAACTCAAATATTAATAAGAAAAATTTAGTAAAAATTTTAGAAATAAAATACAACCAAGTTAAACGAGCCGGTGCCCAAGCGATGGGTAACCAGAGTGAAGTTGCGGTTCTCGCAACGAGGAGCCCTAGACCCGGGGAAAAATTCATAAAATAATTTTTGGGACTCTAGAGAAGGGTCATTGAGGTTTCTATGGCATTAATTCCAAGAAAATATTTAGAAAAATTTTTCAACCGGTACAGACAATTTTGACCCGTTAAGCCAAACGGAGGGCATTTTGGTCATTTCGCCTTCAGAGGTGATTTTTGGCCGACTTGTCCAGTTAAGTAAATAATTATTATGATCTAAAATATGAATAAATATTGCTAAAAATTAAATTAAAAATGAATTGAGAATGAGTAGCAAAGAAAAGAAAAGAAAATGAATTAAAATTGTAATTTTGACCTCATGCTTATGTCACTAAGCACTCCCACCCAATCACCACTTGACAAAATAAATAAAAGGGATAAAAATGAAGCAAAAATGAGATAAAAACAAAAGAAACCAGCAGTTTCCCTTCTTCATACGGGCTGAATCAAGAGAGAAAGAGAGAAAAAAGGAAAAGAAAGAAAGAAAGGAAGAAGGAGAAGGAGATGAATAGTAGCAGAAAAAGGGGTTCAGCAGGGTAGCATCTTTCTCTTCCGTCCAGGTGAGTTTGGCTCAACATCTACGGCTGATTTTTGGATATGTTTGAGGTATATATGTGTGGAAGTTATGGTTAAAATTTGGTGATTGTTCAACAGTTGGATTTGGAGAAATATATTGTTGAACACAGACTGTGTGTAGGTTGAATTCTGAATTTTGGCTACTGAAATTTGAGAAAAATAAATAGTTAGGATGCTTATAAAATTATGAAATTTGGTACAAATGATATTTGGGATGTTGAGGCTGCTGGGTTAAAATTTGGTGAATTTTAGACTTTTGGTTTATGAGATATAAATTGTTTTGCATGAGCTGTCTGAGTAAGACTGATTTCTGCAAAAATTCAGATTTTGAAGGGTTCAATGAATGTTTTGATATCTCATGATATAGATATTATTTGATGCTAAAATTTTTACTGATATTGTATAGGGATGTCTTGAATATATGGTTAAAATTTGGGATTTATCTAACGGTTAGATCATTATATATAAATTTGAATGCACAAGCTGCCAGATTGGGTATTAATGGGTAGTTGTGGATTTAAGATTTATGATAGGAGTTTAGTCCAATTTAAGGGGAAATGCTGTTGAATTTTTATTGGATATTTAATTTAGAAAAGTGAAGTTATAATTGATTATGATTATTATGATTCTAGGAGAAATCTTGAAGAATAACAAGCTCAAGGTTGGTTTCAAAAAGGTTAGTGCATATTTATACCTAAATCCCTTTCATTCCATGTTAAGGACTTAAAGTGAACAAGAATTTGTAAATTAAATGAAAAGAATTCATGTGTATGTATACCATGAATTTCGGCAGCCCTGAGGAAGGAATGAGTTTGATTGTTTTAATGGACTTAGAGTGAATTAGAGATTATGTTTAAAGTGTATATATATATATATATATATAAGGAATGAAAGAGTTAACTAAGGAAATTTGTGAAAACCTTGACTTTGAGCTAGGGTTTGGGAGTGAAAATTTGACTTTGCTTAGGAAATTGTTAAAGAACATTCTAATGGTCAATTAGTGACCATTTGGGGTAAGTTGACCATAATTAGGAGTGAACTATTGCATGGCAAACTGAAATGGGCATGCTGCCTAGTGACAGCAGCAGGGAGGCTGTGAGTCCAGCCTGTTTGGACTGTCATATCTTTGGCTGTGTAGGTCCAATTGGTATTTGGCCAATTGGACATGAAACTAGACTTATAATGACACATTTTTGCTGAAGAAACCATGCCCAAAAGACCAAAGCAAGTGGACCAAAAGTTGGCCCCAATCCGGGTACCCTGCAAGCCAATTCTGCAGAATGACCAAATGAACAGTAACTATTCATTTGGCCATAACTCATTGTAGAAATGGTCAATTGACCTGAAATTTTTACAGCAACAAGTTAAGACATAGACAAACAATTTTCATGAAGAAAACTACTCCAAATTATGACCAGAACCTAACCCAAATGGCAGTCACAGTCACTGTTTATGGTACTGTAGATTTGGTAAATTCTGCAGAATTGAAATCCGGCCAGCTGTGATTTTTGGACCATATCTAGAGCTACAAAACTCCAAATGGAGTGATTCAAAAAAGGAAATTCAACTAGACAAAATAAGGAACAACTTTCATGTTTACCATTTCCTCAACTTCCCACTGCAACAGTGCTTAATGAAACAGTAAAATTAGGCTTCAAAAACTGAAAATTCTGCCCTCTTGGTTTTAAGTTTAGAAATGGTATGGGTGCTCAATTCCAACAAGTTTTAAATGTAAAATGTGGTGCATTGGGAGTGTTAAAACCAATGTACCTATTTTCCATCCAAAAGTCAACATTTTTGTTGACCAATGAGGTGAATAGTGACACCAAAAATTGAAATTTAAAATGTGAAATTAGAAATGCATCTAGGGGACTTTAAATTGCAATTGGCAATTAATACTAGCAAATGTAAAACTCAAAATGTGGGATCTTGGTGTAATTAGAACTAATATATCCATTAAGCAGAAAAAGTCAACATTTTAGTTAACTAGTAAGGTGAATAGTAGTCAAAATAATTAGCAAATTAAGATGAAGACCTAGAACCAATTCTAAGCTTAATGCTTAGAATGGTATGACAAATGTGGACTATGCATCTTAGTCAAAATTGTTAAAAGGAAATTAAGAGCATAAATTTGAAGTCCATGAAATTTTCATGGATTACTGGAAACATGAAAAATAAGTCATCTAATTGATGTAAATAGATAGTTAGGGCTTATATGCCCATCACAAATGGAATTCATAAAATATTAGTAACTCAACTTGAAATATAAAAATTGTAATTACATAAGTAGATTCTTGAATGTATAAATGAGAAAGGAAAAATGTTTTGAATACAATGGTACATGTGAACCATTGTTTAGAATTGTAATCAATATGAATAACATAATGAATGAATAAATGAACTATATTAATGTATGAATGAGACATTAGTTCTCATTATTATAGAAAGGAGAAGTATTTTGAGTACAATGGTATAAAAGGATAATTGATGTGAATTGTGATCATATAAATGATCAAATGAATGCATGAATTATAATTGAAATTTATCATGAAATAATGAATTCATAAAACACAATATATTAATATTTAATGATATTATGTGCCCTTGTATTGCCTAGACACGTGTGTCAGATTGGATAGATTGGCATGCCAATAGGGTATTGTTTTAGCAGTACTGCAAAAGGCTTTATGCCTGTATTTATGGCTTTGTGCCCGCATTCATGGCTTTATGCCCGCATTCATGGCATTATGCCAACATTCATGGCTTTTATGCCTGATTATGTGTATCATGGCTTTTTAGCCATACTGACTGCATACGTGGTTGACGTTCTGTGTCCCATGGTATGATGACCGAGGCACCTGCGGTGTCCATGCCAATGACCGTTATCGATTTAGTCACTGTCAGAGGTTACTTGGGCAGTGTAATTTATTGAAATAAATTAAGACTATTAGTAATTAAAAATATTAGAAATCAAATAAATGAGTTAATAAGACTTCAAAAGAATTAGTTAGAATTATGAAATGATCCAAACCACATAAAAAAAATTATTAAGTAAAATGATAAAAGAGTTGCAAAAATAGGTATAACTTAACTAAATATTTTAAATGTGCTTTCTATTGCCATATGAATATAAACTGAGTATTTTTATTAATTCTGTATATTGTACATTATCACTGTGAATTTTGGAATTAAACGCTTCCAAAGCGAAACAAATGAGAACAAAAGATAATTAATATTAGACACATTGTATTAAATTAAATTGATTCTTAAATATTCAAAATATGCTTCTTTCTTTCTTTATTTGTATATTTTATTTTCTTGTTCTATTATTGCACCACTAAGCAGCAATGCTTAGCGCGATGGATTTGTTTCCTCGCGCAGGTACTTTGACTAAGATTTTTGGAGTCCAGATCTGCAGTATGGTTGGAGTATTCAAGGTTGTCACCTCCTCAAAGAATGCATGTAGATAGGGCCCATATAGATCATATTTTGTATTTAGTATAAAATGCTAGATATTGTATTATAATGTAGATTATGAGCAGGTAATTAATAGAAATGTAATGTAATTTAATAAATTAGCTTTTTCATATGTAATTAATTTATATATCATGTCAATTATGAAATTATGTAAATTAAAGAAATTTGAAAATTTTACTTATGTGATTTGAGCATGAATGAGATTGTATGGATTCGAAAACAGATTTGAAATATATAGATAATGCATGGAAATGAATATGAAATTGAGATATATGAATGAGATGGTTATGAAATAATTGATAAGATTTTATTTGTAAAATATTATTGAAACTTTCAAACAGGTAAATAGTAAAATACGTCAACTGGTAATAAAATAGGGGAAACTCCGCTGGTTTCTCCGTCGAAAAATTTATTAATATTAAAATATATCGAGATCAAAATATGAAAGGAATAAAGTAAGATAAGATAGGGTGCTCCGGCACCGAATGTAGCACACTTTGCTCGGTTACACTATAGTCGGGTGAGGAGTGTTACATCCATAACCATTATCTTACCATCTCTATTTATGACCAAGGCCTATGTGCTATTTTGCACTATCTTGTTTGCTTTTGTTTAACTTATTTCCTTCTTGATAAAATAGTTCGGGATATCGTTACGCGTTTTAAGTAAGTTGTTTGCCCTGGTGGCAATTCCTCATTTACTGTTTCTCTCATTTCTTACTATTCTATGTGTTTCTTTTTTTTTCATTCCACAACTTAACTTTAATTATTTTATTCCTCAATCTTATCTTCTTCCTTAACTTGACTGTCGAGTCGTAATTTAGCACCTCTTATCGTCCCTAATAAATCCACTATACTTTAATATTACTTTGATTTGGTCCTCTGACCATTCTAGTCAACACTTTAACTAATATTCATAACGTTTCTTTATTACATTTGCACCAACTACTCTAATTTTTACTTCCATAAATTTTTTTTTCTATTAATATTCTATAGCTTATTTTGCACTGATGTGTAGTCATTACTTTCTTTTGTACTGAATTTTAACCTTTCAATATTTTAACTTTAGAGTTTTAAGCCCCAAGTTAAGACTTTCAAGCTCCTTTTCAATAAGAAAACTTTATCTTATCATAACTATATCAAAACAGATGCCGTTTGCAACTATTCTTATTTTTGTGTACTATTGGGTAGTACGTAGCTCTACACAATAAATCCCAAGTCAGTACTGTAATCTGCAGCTTACAGCACAACATCAAGAATATTGTATAGTTACTACGATACATCCCAATAGATCAAACTTCCTCTTATCTTATTTCTTTCAAATCCACTAATATCTGCCCATTGACATCTATCAGCAGTAATACCTTTACCTGCATCTCAGGTAGCTATATTACTATAACTTACTTTTAGGTTCTCTTGCCTTACCTAATTAGGCTTACTAATTAACTTTACAAATTCTTGTATGCTAACAAATATTTTTCACTGACAAACTCTTCCAAAATTAATTTTAAAAAGACTAGTCACTAACATATCAATTTTTTTTTACACATATACATATCTTAGTTAAGAATCGAGAAAATACCAGCAACCATGTCAGAAGTCTCATCCTCGTCCCTTTTTCGCTTAGTATATACTCTCACTGGAGCATCACCTTGTCCTGGTTGATTCACAGTACTCTGACTTCCAGGTGTACTACCCCTACCTCTGCCTCTGCCTCTACCAACTGCTAGTGAACTCTTCAGGGTAGAAACTTGGGCTGATCCTTCTGACGTGGTAAATGATCCATAACGGCATGGATTACACAATCCTTAGCAAAATGACCAGTCCCTCCACAATTAAAACATGCTCTTATAGCTCTATAACATACTCCACTATGTGGTTTACCACAAGTTTCACAAAGTCGATTCGACAGCGTATTTCTACGTGTCTGTTGAGTTTGCTGATCGGATTGGGATGGTTTCTGTCCAGAAGATTTACCTCCACCCAATTTGTGTGACCTAGATCCTCCAAAATGTTTTCTTTTCCCAGAGCCACTCTCAGTAGCTTGGCCAGTAACCTTTTCAATTTTCTCTTTCTCTTTTGTACTCTTTTTCATTGCCCATTCTGATTCTATCCTTTCCAGTTCCAGGGCTTGTGAAATTAATTCAGAAAAATTCTGGTGTCGAAACCCCACCACTTACATTCTCAAGCTAGGCCTCAACCCAGCCTCAAACCTCTTACACCGGTCTCTGGGGGTGGTGACCAAGCTTCTAGCATAATGGCTTAGTTGGGAGAAATCCCGCTCATACTCTGCTATAGCTCTGTCCCCTTGCTTCAAACTTAAAAACTCTTGTAGCTTCATGTCTACATAAGTATCGGGGACCCACTTTTGCCAAAATTCCCTTAAAAAGTATGTCTATGTGAGGACTGGTGGCTCTACCAAGCTGTGGGGGATGGTCTTCCACCACTCATATACATCCCCTTGTAGAAGTGATATTGAATATTCGAACTTCAACTCTTCAATACACTATAGTTTTCTGAAACCTGTTCCATCCTCTCTAACCACTGTTCTGCTTCCAGTGGATCCACTGTTCCTTTGAATTCTGTAGCCCCAAATTTCATTAACTTCTCATATTACCGAGCCAGAGGCTGTGATTGTGATGCAGGTACTTGCATCTGAGCTTGTGGTGGCACATTTCCTGCCATTTGTTGAAAGAACGCAACCATCTGCTACAAACGGAGCAGGGAATTGTGGTGCTTGAGGAGGAGCTGGAGTGGCTAACCCACTCACATTCTGGAGTGCTGGGGCTTCTCCTCGGGCCTCAGCCTCAATAGATTGCTCTACGGAATGATCTCTCTCTTCCATTCCATTTTCTAAAAATTTTCTACTCTCTGATAACAAACGCAAGGAGGTTGACCTCCGTTAGTGCATATTCATGATATAAATATGTCATATGTATCAAACATTTGAGCAGTTGTATTTACCGACAAAATATTTCAAATTCATAGTTCAAAATTTATTTTAAAACTTTTACTCTGATACCACTAAACATGTCACACTTTACTCCTCGTAAGATGTAATATGCTTCCATAGTACACCTAATGAATTATCGTACTCCACCTACCGATAACTCATTAAATATACTACAAGGGATTTTAAAACCATTTTCTTACATGTTGGAAGTGGTGAGCTTTTTGGTAGAAATTAAAATATTTAATTTCTAGTTTGAAAACTAGTTAAGATTTTTATCCGATTTTATTTTTTCGCAAATTTTATAAAAATTTCGGCAGAGTGCCGTCTATATTTGGGAAAAATAGTTCTTCAAAGCCCGTGAAAAATGCTTCCAAATAATTAATTTCAGCCCCATTTGCAACCACCAAACTTCAACTCAACAACAATAGCAACACTTCAATTCAAAATCCAAATTTCAAATCAAGAATTGATATCTCAAAACATTTTATAATCTCATGCACATTGCATTTTAAATATTTAATTAACATTCATAAGTTAATTTATAGACGCAAAATCTCAAAAATAATTTTATTATACATTAACTGTATAACTGCTCAATCTACCTTAATACATATGACACTAAACCATTTACATCAAAATAATTACAAAGGTATTAACAAATACCCGTACAAAAATTCTTCAACTGTGCTCCTCTCTGACTGTAGCAGCTCACTCTGCTGCTGCCCTTTTCTCTATCTGCGACAGCAAAGAAATCTATCGTTGAGTATAAAAATACTCAGTGGTGCACAATAAATACAAAATGCATAATATAAAACATTTATGAACAATTCATAATTCAAAAATCTCACAATCACATTTCACAATTCACAAATTTTCAAATCACAGTTATAGCAAATCATAATTTTCAAAGCTTAATATAACACAAATTTGATCAAACAATTTAATAATCATAGTGTTGCCAATCAATAACACAACTTAGGTCATGACACAAAATTTTCAAACATGCCGTGTTGTACACCACGACAAGGCAAACTCACCCCATTAATCGAAATCAATGAGGGAGGTGGCTAGCTAGCTAATGAGTACTTATCCAAACTCAACTCCTGACTAGGAAGCTAATGAGGGAGGAATATAGTCAAATTCGCCCCATAAATGGAGGAGGAACATAATAAGGGACTGCCATGCCAAGTGTGAATTAAAACAATTTAAAATTATGATGTTCAATTATAATTGATACAACAATTATACAAACTTCATTTCAAATCTCCATTTCCAAAGTAGGCAACACACAAATTCTCAAATAAAATTTCCAGGGCCATAACCAAATTCAAAACCATATTGTTCAAATATTTCATACAAATCAATAATTAATTTTCATTTCAAATTTCCATTGTAAAATAGGCAACACAACATTCTCAAAATTAATAATGAATAAAACACATTCACAATGTATAACAAATCAATTTTCATTGTGAAAACTATAATTTATAAATTTTTGTGCACTAACTTGACATGAGTCGCCTCTAGGCCTTGACTCAGTCTCTTAGACCTTTCGGGTCTTTTTCAGCTGAAACACGAAATTTATAGTGTCTCAGTATCTTTGCCTCACAATAATTCAAATAATTAATTCATATATGTTCAATTCTAGTCCCAATATGCTTAAATTTATATTATTAACATTTTCATGTTGAGGTTACTATTCAAGTCAAAATATTAACTTTCTTACGCTTAATAGGTATAGGAAATCTAACTATACTCACATACCACATTTTGGTTACCAAACTTATTGGTTTTGGTCATTTTCTCAAAACCTAAGTCTTTTAGGCAAACTTTCAAATTTTCAGTTTTGGTAACCTATTTTGCACTGTTCCATTAGTCATGTTGCTGTTAGAATTTGGCCAAGTTTTCTTCATAGAAATTGTTCCTTATTATCTTAAATTTATTCTCCTTTTTGAATCACTCCATTTGGAGTTTTGTAGCTCAAGTTATTGCCATTTGAACATGGCTGGCCGGATTGGCCTAATCTAGATTTCTGGGCACCAAAACTGCTTCTGGCAGTTTTAGGTTACCAAATTTGGGTGGCCAAATGACTTGGTTAAGGGCATAATTTGAGTTTGTGTTCTTCATAAAAGTTGTAGGTCTATAGCTCAGCTTTCTACTGGTAAAATTTCAAGTCATTTAGACCTGCCTAGCCCAAGTTATGGCCAAATGAACAAACACTGTTGATTTGGTCATTTTGTACAGGGCAGAATACCTAAGTCCGGATTTGGTCAATTTGTTCACTATGCTATGGTCACTTTTTGGGCATGATTCCTGAATGAAAAATGTGTCATTTTGTGTCTAGTTTCATCCCCAATTGGCCTCACACCAATTGGGTTAGTAAATTTTCAGTTTTGGTCCCTGAAAGGGACCTTGGTCTTGCTGCCTGTAGAATGCCCATAACTAATCCGAATTTCCACTTGATTCTCACACTTCCAACATACCTCAATTGGTCACATATGACCATTTTTCAGCTCAAACTAGGTCAAACACACCATTTGACCAATTCTCAAAATTTTTTCTTCCAAACCCTGGGTCCAAAACCTTAACTTTGTTACTTGACTTAATTCTTGAAATTAAAATTTATACACATTACCTACACACTCATTTAAGCTTACATACACTTTTAATTCAATCAAAACACATCATATTCTCATAAATCTATGGCTGGCCAAAATCACACAAAGTCCTCTAAAGATGTTTTCTTTTCATTTTAAATATATTTCTAGGTTTATTCAACTAAGAACATAAACATTTAACTAAAATATTCTAGTTTAGATTACTAACCTCACTTTGAATTTCAAATTTCCAAATCTTTCACTCTTCTTCCAAACTTTCTTGATCAATCTTCTTTTCTAGTTGCCCAAACAAGGTTTAATCATGGTAGGTAAATTTTCTATGGTGGGATTTGATTTTCTTCAAGCTCAAAAATGAGCTTCAATGGAGGTTTTGGTGAGGGAGAGGGTGAGGGATGGGAGACGGCTATGGGTGAGGAAGAAGACGTTTGTTGTTGTTTTTTTTTCTTTTTCTTTTATGTTTTTAACCTTTAGGAAGACCACAAATTATCCAAAATTAAAATTTTAATTATAATGTTTATTACATCATGCATGATGTTATGCATGATGTCATCACTTTTTCACTTTTTCTTTTTCGTTTTTTTTTATTTATTTTTTCATTAGTTTTTTAATTTAATTCCCGACTCTAAAATTTTCTTTTCTCTGATTTTATTTGATAGTTAGGTCAGGAGTCAGCTCTAGGGGTCAATTGACCAAATTGCCCCTCACCAGTTCGACCCAGTTTGCAAATAATTCAATATTTCTTATGGATCCCTAACCTAATCATTTGACCGGCTTAACAAGTCTTTCTCGTGATTTTCTCTTTTCCACTGTGTTTGCAATAGTCCTAAGGACAGCGGCATCATATTTTATGATTCGAAATTTGAGTTTAAATCGACCTCGCAGTTGTTCCCTTGAAGGTCACCCATAGCTGTGGCTCTCGGCTCATTTAACTTCTTATGTTCTGTTTTTCTTATTTATACTTAACTAATTGACAATTACTAATTATTTGTGTTCAAGGCTTATCTAAGTGTCTTGGACTTGGTTCTAATCCCCTTAATTATCCGAACCGATATCGATCATCAGAATAGTGAAATATACCAGGCTATGCAAATAAGGGTATTACAAGGCTGCCCAAGTAACACATATACATCAAGCTTCCCAATTTCAATGCATAATCTCACTTTATATTCATAATTCACACATATACATAAAAATCAAACTCTTATACATTTAAGCACTCTAATTAACTTCATTACCCATCAAATTCATATAAGAACAAACCACTTACCTTTCACTTCAATGGTTGCCCAAAATGGTACACTTCAATAACTCATCAAAACTTTAAAATTTCTTCATCAAAATGCTCATCTCAAGCTTAATACCAACTTTAACTAAGAAAGGAAGAAGTTTGCACACTTACCTCTTTTTGGAGCTTGTTAAATCTTCCCCAAACTTCCTTCTTTCTGCTCCCAAAATGCTGCCCAAGGTGTGTAGATAAGAATTTGTGAAGGTACTTAGGAAGAAACTAGCTTGGTGAGGGATGGATGAAGCTTGAACATGGGATGTCAATGGTGGTTTGGGAGAAACTTAGAATTTGGCCAAGATGAAGATTTGATAAGGAAGAAGATGAAAGTGGTTTTACACATGCCCACTTAATGATATTATATGCCCATAGTGCTCCACTAACATAATTAACATTTAAATAGTCTAATTTTTTTAATTATTCCACATTTTACCCTTAATTCCTCTTAATTACTCCACACATATGACTTTAAATTTTTATGGCATTATTAAATTTTAACACTACTAATTTTTATGGAAAATTAGGTCAAAAGTCAACTCTAGGTGTCAAATGACCAAAATGCCCCTTTTCGGATTGCATTTCAAATTTTCGGTACTACTGATTAACTTCTTGATCCGCCGATTTCTTTAATTTTCGTTTTTATTTATATTGACTTACTAAATTTTCTTTGACATTTCTAGTGTCAATTACACCTCAATAAATGTTTATTTAAGTCTTAAAAATATTTCCCAGGGTTCCCCGTGGTCCAGGGCTAGTCAACGGTCCTCACTGCAACTTCTCGATGCGGTCACCCATCGCTACGGTTTTTGGCTCGTTTAACTTAGTTACATTTCATTGTTAATATTTTTTCTTTATTTTTTTTTGTATTTTTCTCTATTGTATTTCATTATTTCATATGTCCTCACTAACATTTAAGTGTAGTTCCAAGCATTCTAGCTATCCAGACAGACACTGGTCACCAGAACAGTAGAACGCACTACCGAATATAGGGGTGTTACAATTTCCCCCCCCTTAAAATAAATTTCGTCTCGAAATTTTACCTGGCATCAGTCTCTGAACAGCTCTGGGTACTATCTCCTCATGTCCTCTTCACGTTCCCAAGTAGGTTCCTGGCCTGAATGATGGTTCCACAGCACTTTCACCAGGGGTATCTATTTACTTTTCAGCTGTTTCACCTCATATGTCAGAATCTCTATAGGTTCTTCTTCATATGAAAGGTCTGGATTTACCTCAATCTCTTCAACTGATAGAACATGAGATGGGTCAGATCTGTACCTCCTTAACATGGACACATGAAAGACACTGTGTATCCTTTCTACCTCTGGAGGTAATGCCAACCGATATGCCAAAGGACCCCCTCTTTCCAGAACCTCATATGGTCCAATAAAATGAGGACTCAGTTTCCCTTTCTGCCAAATCTCATAATCCTCTTCCAAGGAGAAATTTTGAGGAATACGTTATCACCCATTACATATTCAATATCTCTTCTTTTCAAATCAATATAGGACTTCTGACAGTCTGATGCAGCCTTGAGTCAATCTTTGATCAATCTGATCTTTTCCTCTGTCTGCTGAACAATTTCTGGACCAATCATCTTTCTTTCACCTACTTCATCCCAACATAGGGGAGTTCTGCACTTCCTGCCATACAAAGCTTCATATGGAGGTATCCCAATATTTGATTGGTAGCTGTTGTTATAAGCAAACTCAATCAAAGGCAAGTGTGTATACGAACTACCTTCAAACTCAATCACACAAGTTCGTAGCATATCCTTCAAGATCTAAATTACTCTCTTAGACTAGCCATCTGTCTGTGGGTGGAATGATGTGCTGAAGTTCAATCTAGTTCCTAGGGCTCTCTAAAGACTACCCCAGAATCTAGAAGTGAACCTAGGATCTCTGTCAGATACAATCGATACTGGCACTCCATGTAGTCTTACAATCTCATCTATGTACAATCTGGCCAATCTTTCCAGGCTATAGTCCATTTGAACTAACAAAAAGTGAGCAAACTTGGTCAGTCTATCAACTATAACCCCATACTGCATCATGACTATTCTGTGTCCTCAGAAGTCCCATCATAAAATCCATAGTTATCCGTTCCCATTTCCACTCTGGTACTGGCAATGGATATAACAAACCAGCTGATACTTGATGTTTTGCCTTCACTTGCTGACAAGTTAGGCATTTGGAGACAAAATCAGCTACATCCCTTTTCATACCCATCCACCAGTAATGCTCTTTTAGCCCTCTGTACATTTTAGTTCCACTAGGATGCATAGCAAAAGGAGGCTCATGTACTTCTTTCATAATGATCTGTCTCAAGTCAACATTATTAGGAACGCACATTCTGCCTTGATGTAGCAATAAACCATCATCTCTTATAGAGAATTCAGGTTTCTTGCTCTGCTGGACTTCTTTCAGTAGCTTCTGATATTTTTCATCATTCTGAGCAGCCATTCTGATATGATCAATCAACACTGGCTGTATATGCCATGCAACTACTGTCTGTCCCTCATCATCAATCTCCAAACTGGCATGCTGTGCTTTCTACTCATGTACCATGGACAAAGGAGAAACTCTGAGAATTGCCATAGTCTTGTGACTTAAGGCGTCAGCCACCACATTTGCTTTCCCTGGCTGATAGTCTATTAAGCAATCATAGTCTTTAATCAATTTTAACCATCTCCTCTGTCTCAAATTCAATTCCTTCTGGGTGCTCAAGCACTTCAAGCTCTTGTGATCTGTGTAGATATAACACTTCTCCCCATATAAGTAATGTCTCCAGATCTTCAGAGCAAAAACAATAGCTGCTAGCTCTAAGTCATGTGTTGGATAGTTCCTATCATGCGGTTTCAGCTGGCGTGATGCATAAGTAATGACATTCCGATCTTGCATCAGTACACAGCCTAACCCATTGTGAGAAGCATCACTATAAACTGTGTATTCTTTACCCGGTGTAGGTAAAGTAAGGATTGGAGCTTCAGTCAAACACCTTTTCAACTCATCAAAACTCTGCAGGCATTTATTCGTCCACTGAAATTTTACATCTTTCCGAAGTAGCTTGGTCAGTGGAGAAGCTAACATAGAAAACCGTTTCACAAATCGGTGGTAGTATCCAGCTAAACCCAGAAAACTGCGAATTTTTGTGATATTCCTGGGTAGCTTCCAATTAAGGATAGCTTATACCTTGCTGGAATCTACCTTGATCCCTTCAACTAACACAACATGTCCCAAGAAAGAGATTTCTTTCAGCCAAAATTCACATTTTGTCAATTTGGCGTATAACTGTTTCTCCCTTAAGTTCCATAGTACAATCCGCAGATGTCTGTCATGCTCCTCTGCATTCCTAGAATATATCAAAATATCATCAATAAACACCACCACAAACTGGTCGAGATATGGTCTAAAGATAGTGTTTTTTAGATCCATAAAAGCAATTGGAGTATTAGATAACCCGAATGGCATTACCAGAAACTCATAGTGGCCATATTGAGTTTTGAAAGCAGTTCTTGGAATACTCTTCTCTTGCACCTTCAACTGATAATAACCAGATCATAAATCAATTTTGGAGAACACAGCTGCACTTTTCAACTGATCAAACAGATCATCAATACGAGGCAATGGATATCTATTCTTTATTATCACCTTATTCAACTGTCAGTAGTCAATACATAAGCTGAGAGTGCCATCTTTCTTCTTAACAAACAATACTGGTGCTCTCCAAGGTGACACACTTCTTAGCATGGATGAAGCCCTTTTCAAGTAGTTCTTGCAACTGTACCTTCAACTCCTTCAATTCTGCTGGAGCTATTCTGTATGGTGTTATGGAGATTGGATCCACACTAGGCATAACATTAATCTCAAACTGTACTTCTCTTTCCGAAGGTAATCTTGGCAATTCATCAAGAAACACATCTGGAAAGTCATATACTGTAGGGATGTCCCTCAATGCTGGACTCCCCACTTGGGTGTCTACCACATGTGCTAAGTATATTTCACACCCCTTTCTGATCATTTTTCTGGCTAATGAAGTCGAAATAATGTTTGATGGAAATAGCTGCCTCTCCCCATGTATTACCACATCACTGTACCGAGGGAGACCAAAAGTGACTATCTTCAATCTACAGTCAATCATGGCGTGATGCTTGGCTAACCAATCCATGCCCAAGATGATATCATAATCTCTGAAGGGCATTTCAATGAGATCAGATAGAAAAGTATGTCCTTGGATCACCAAAAGACAATCCCTATACATTCTATTGACCCTGACCTCTTGTCCTAGCGGACTTGTTACTAGCACCTCAAAGATCATTTTTGTACACGGAACAACAATGCAATAAATGATGCTAGCACTCACATAGGAGTGGATAGAACCCGGATCAAATAACACAAACACATCTTGATTAAAAGTTGAGAAGGTACCAGCCATAATATCAGATGTCTTAGCCTCTTCTCTCTATCTAATTGTGTAGACTTTGACTGAAGCACTGCCTTTCTTTGACTGATTCATTGTGCCTTGGCTACCTACTATGCTACCTCTGCCCCTGCCTCTACCTCTACTAGGTGGTTGTGAACCTCTGGTGGCAGGATTCTGAACTAACCCTTCTGCAGTAGTAGGAGGTGGCCCAACTCTACGGGAACTGGTGCAGTCTTTAGCAAAGTTTCCTGTGCCTGCACAGTTATAACAGGCTTCTGTGGCCTTGTAGCATACCCCAAAATGATTTCTACCACAGGTTTCACATTGACGGCGAGGGTCGGAACTTCTGGTAGTCTGCTGACCAGATGGAGGAGGTCTCTGTCCTAAAAATCTTTTCCTACCAGACTTTTTACCACCCCTGTTGTGTCCCCCAAAGTTCTTTCTCTTCCCAGTAGGACCACTGGAACTCTAATCTACTGACTTCCCCTCTTTCTCTTTTTCTGTCTTCTCTGATTTCTTTTTCTTTGGGGCCGCTTCTGACTCAATTCTTTCTTATTCAAGTGCTTGAGAAATAAGCTCAGAGAAGTTATTATGTTTGAATCCGACCACTTGTAGTCTGAGACTGGGCTTCAAGCCGGTTTTAAACATTTTACATCTTTCTCTGGTGGTAGAAAGGAGACTTCCTGCATAGTGGCTCAAGCGGGAAAACTCCCTTTCATATTTTGCCACTGATCTACTTTCCTGTTTTAGACTTAAGAACTTCTGTAACTTCTGGTCCACATAGGCATCTGGGATATATTTTTGTCTGAACTCTCGAAGAAAGTCATCCCAGGTTAGCACTGGAGGTTCCACCAAACTATGGGGAATAGTTTTCCACCAGTCATATGCATCCCCCTGTAATAGTGACATTGAATACTCAAATCTGGGCTCCTCTGTACAGTGTATTTTTTTGAACACCCTATCCATTCTCTCCAACCATTGTTCTGCC
Source organism: Hevea brasiliensis (assembly GCF_030052815.1). Taxonomy (NCBI): domain Eukaryota; kingdom Viridiplantae; phylum Streptophyta; class Magnoliopsida; order Malpighiales; family Euphorbiaceae; genus Hevea; species Hevea brasiliensis. The sequence continues at coordinate 49,236,915 of NC_079495.1, read as the reverse complement.
TCTAGTGGATCTACTGTCCCCTTGAACTTAGTAGCCCCATATTTAATCATCTTGTCGTATTGCCTGGCTAAAGGCTATGGTTGTACCATTGGTGTCTGCAGTGGGGCTTGAATAGGCATGTTACCAGCCATCTGTTGGAACATTGCAGCCATCTACTGTGCAAATTGAGCAAGAAACTGCGGTACTGAGGGGACTGGGGTGGCTAATCCACTCACATTGTGAAGGGCTGGGCTTCCCCTTGTACCTCAGCCTCTATTTATTGATTGACTGAATGGTCCCCTACTTCCATAGTCAATTAGAGGATATTATACCTCCTGAACAAATAACACAAGGAGATTTCCTCCCTTTAGTGCATATTTATAATGTAATTGTGACACCCCTTGCCCGTCTACAGTGTAGCTGAGCAAGCTATGCCACACGGTGTACCGGCACACTCTATTTTACCTTAATTAATTTTTGTCAAGGTTTTGAATATAATTTGTGAAATATAGTTCATTTATTGAAATTATAATTTATTTAAGGTTCCGAAAATTTTAAAGAAAATCCGGCAGAGTACCGGCTAAAAATGGAGAAAACAGTTCTTCGGAACCTGTTAAAAACACTTCCAAAATTTGTATTCAATCATCTCAAACTCCAATATCCAAAATCTCAACAATATTTCTCAATTTCAGTTCTCAATAACCTTTTCATTTCTCAAATATCCATTTCTCATAATACTCATATACAAACAATAAATAAATGCTCAAATTTTGCATTCATAGTCATAACTTTCATTATTTACATGAACATCAAAATATATTACATAAGTTCAAATACATATGAGAAAGTAAAAATTTGCTACAAAATATCAAAATGACACCTAGTGTCCTACCAATGCACTGCAGAAGTTGAGGTGACAAGGACAGTGTGCATAACTGCAGGATGGACTCACCTATTCTGTGGTATAGTTGGCTCACTATCGGGATCTCCAGTACCTACGCGTGGCAAAAGCAACGCGCTAAGCAATAATGCTTAGTGGTGCAATAATATAATAAAAGAAAATAGCAAGAAAATAAATGTGTATAGAATGTGTATGCTTTCTTTGTTTGGTGTTGGTATATTCATTATTTCATTAACTTTGTTCACTTTTATTCATTTGGTTGCCCCAAGTAACCTACACTAGACGATCGGATGGATAAATGGGTAACCGCACTTGGGTATCAAGTACCTCGGGCCGTCACACCATCGGTCACATAGGCATCTCCCGGTGTGCAACAGAATAGCTAACAAGCTGTAAATAATATCAGGCACAAGGTCAAAGCTCAATACAAGGTCAGAATGGCTAAAATCCATGAAATCACAGAATGGCATATTGCCATGTGCGATCGCTAATCGAACCCTATTGGCATGCCAAACTATCCAAACCAATCATGTTAGGTATACTAGGGCATTTGAAACTTTTAAATTCTTCCATTTGTGCATTTCAAGTTTTAATGTCACTATTCACCTCATTGGTCAACAAAAATGTTGACTTTTGGATAGAAAATAGGTGTATTGGTTTTAACACCCCAAACATACCACATTTTGTATTTAAAACTTGTTGGAATTGATTGCCATTTCCATTTCTCAACTTAATTCTAAGAGGGCAGAAATTTCAGTTTTTGAGACCTAATTTTACTGTTCCATTGGGCCCTGTTGCAGTAGGAATTTGAGGAAATGACAAACATGAAAGTTGTTCCTTATTTTTTCTAGTTGAATTTCCTTTTTTGAATCACTCTATTTGGAGTTTTGTAGCTCTAGATATGGTCTAAAAACCACAGCTGGCCGGATTGCCAATCTGCAGAATTGACCATATCTACAGTAACATAAATAGTAACTAGAGTCACTTGGTTGGATGGGTTCTGGCCATAATTTGGGATAAGTTCCTTCATGAAAGTTGTTTGTCTATGTCTTAACTTATTGCTGTAAAACTTTCAGGTCAATTTACCAAATCTACAGTGAGTTATGGCCAAATGAACAGTTACTGTTCATTTGGTCATTCTGCAGAATCAGTTGCAGGGTATCCGGATTGGGGCCAAGTTTTGGTCCTCTTGCTTTGGTCTTTTGGGCATGGTTTCTTCAGCAAAAATGTGCCATTATAAGCCTAGTTTCATGTCCAATTGGCCAAACACCAATTGGACCAACACAGCCAAAGTTATGGCTGTGTAATTGGACTGGATTCTCAGTCCCCATTCTGCCGTCTTTAGGCAGCATAGTCATTCTCTTTGCCAAGCCATTTTTCAGTCCAATTTATGGTCAACATACCTCAAATGGTCACTAATTGACCATTAGAGTGTTCTTTAACAGTTTCATAAGCCAAGTCAAAGTTTCACTTCTCAAGACCCTAATGTCCAACTCAATTTACCCATAAACCTCAATTAGCACACTAGTTCAACATCCATGCATATTCATACCTTAAACACCATTTCTAGCTCACTTTAAATCCATTAAAACAATCAAAACCATACCTCTATTAGGGCTGCCAAATTCTATGGTGAACATACACATGAATTTGTTTCATTTATTTCACAATTTCTCATCCATTACAAGCCTCAATCATGGAATTAATGAGTTTTAACTACATATATGCACTAACCTCTTGTAGGGAGATTTTTCCCAAGCTCAAAACTTCACTTTCCTTCTTCTTCTTGGCTGCCAAAAGCTTCCCCAAGTGATATGGTCAAGGTTTAATGAAAGGGGTTAGGGTTTAGTGGTGTAACAAAGGGAGAAATTAAGCTTGATTGAAAAAAAATCAATGGAGGGGTCTAGGGCATGTTTCGGCTGGCTTTTGGGGAGGGAGATGGCTGCTGCAATTTTTGGTTATTTGGTCTTCATTTAGTCTCTTTATTAGTTAGTCAAATGATGGCTTAATTGTGATTGGTCATAGTTTTCTTAATGACATCACCATGATGTCATAAATGAGCTTTTTCCTCACTTTCTTTTCTTTCCTCCACTACTCATTTTCAATTTAATTTCTAGTAATGTTTATTCATATTTTATGTCATATTAATTATTTACTCAACTGGACAAGTCGGCCAAAAATCACCTCTGAAGGCGAAATGACCAAAATGCCCTCCGTTTGGCTGAACGGGTCGAAATTGTCTGTACCGATTGAAAAATTTTTCTAGGTATTTTCTTGGCATTCTAATGCCATGGGAACCTCAATAACCCTTCTCTGGAGTCCCAAAAATTATTTTATAATTTTTCCCCCGGGTCTAGGGCTCCTCGTTGCGAGAACCGCAACTTCCTTCTGGTTACCCATCGCTAGGGCACCGGCTCGTTTAATTTGGTTGTATTTTATTTCTAAAATTTTTACTAAATTTTTCTTATTAATATTTGAGTTAATTATGATTCCCGACTTTAGTTTAAATATTTTTTCGGACGTTCTAGCTGTCCGGACCAACACCGGTCACCGGAACAGTAGAATGTACGGAGTTGGTAGAGGGAGGGTGTTACAACTCTTCCCCTCTAATTTAAATTTCGTCCTCGAAATTTACCTGATGCAAACAGTTGAGGGAACTGTTGCCTCATCGTCTCTTCACTTTCCCAAGTTGCCTCCTCGGTGTTATGGTGCCTCCAAAGCACTTTCACTAGTGGAATCCGCTTGTTCCTCAACTCTTCCACTTCCCGAGCCAGGATCCGTAGAGGTTCTTCTTCATACGTCAAATCCGGTTGTATTTCAATTTCTTCCCTGGAGATGACATGTGAAGGATCTGAGCGGTATCTTCTGAGCATGGATACGTGAAACACATTGTGGATCTTGTCCAGCTCTGGAGGTAAAGCTAGCCTATAGGCCACTGGACCCACACGTTCAATGACTTCATATGGGCCAATGAACCTAGGGCTTAACTTACCTTTCCTTCCAAACCTCAATACTTTCTTCCACGGTGACACCTTGAGGAACACTTTGTCGCCAACTGCATATTCTATTTCTTTTCTCTTCAGGTCGGCATAAGATTTCTGTCTGTCTGAGGCAACCTTCAGGTTAGCTTTGATTAGTTTAACCTTTTCCTCAGTCTGTTTCACCAGGTCTGGCCCCACCAGTTTGTCTTCGCCCAATTCAGTCCAACACACTGGAGTTCTACATTTTCTCCCATACAGTGCTTCATATGGGGCCATTTGGATGCTAGCTTGGTAGCTATTGTTGTATGTAAATTCTGCCAGTGGGAGGTATCTATCCCAACTTCCCTCAAACTCAATGACACAACTCCTCAGCATATCCTCAAGGACCTGACATATATTTCATGTTATTATTATCATTTTAGTTCAATAGTTGTATTAATTCAATTGGTTCAATTGTTTACCTGGATTACTCTTTCTGATTGCCCATCCGTCTGAGGATGGAAAGCTGTGCTGAAGCGGAGTTGTGTACCCAAGGATTCATGCAACTTCTTCCAGAATCTTGATGTGAACCTTGGGTCTCGATCAGATATGATGGAAAGTGGAATACCATGCAGTGTAACTATCTCACTGATATACAATTCTGCTAACTTTTCCAGTGAGTAGTCAGTCCTAACTGGCAGAAAGTGTGCTGACTTCGTCAATCGGTCCACTATCACCCATGCTGCATCATGTTTCTTCCGGGTGAGAGGTAGACCACTTACAAAATCCATGGTGACCCGATCCCATTTCCATTCATGTATGCGTATAGGCTGTAGCAAACCTGATGGAACTTGATGTTCTGCCTTGACTTGCTGACATGTCAAGCATTTAGTCACATAGTCAGCTATGTCCTTCTTCATACCAAGCGGCCAATATTGGAGCTTCAGATCATGATACATCTTTGTACTTCCTGGGTGCATAGCATATACACTGGTGTGTGCCTCTTTTAGAATACTGGCTTTCAATTCCCCATTATCTGGTACACACAGTCTTCCTTTGTAGTGTAGACACCCATCTGCTTTCACCTCATAGTCAGCTGCTTTTCCCTCTGGGATTTTGCTCATAATAGCCAGTAACTTTTCATCTGCCTTTTGCCCATCAAAAATCTGCTGTAGCAGATTTGGCCTCACTTGCAACTCAGCCAAAATAGCTCCATCTCGAACCAAAGATAGACGGGCATTCAATGATCTCAAAGCTGTGATGGACTTTCTGCTCAAAGCATCAGCAACTACATTTGCCTTCCCAGGATGATAATCAATTACACAATCATAGTCCTTCAAGAACTCAATCCATCGTCTCTGTCTAAGGTTGAGCTCCTTCTGGGTTGGCAAATATTTTAGACTCTTGTGGTCTGTATAAATGTAGCACTTTTCACCATATAAGTAATGCCTCCATATCTTCAGTGCGAAGATAATTGCTGCAAGCTCTAGATCATGGGTAGGGTAATTTTGTTCATGTGGCCTTAGCTGCTTGGAAGCATAAGCGACCACCTTTCCCTCTTGCATCAATACACACCCTAACCCATTATGAGAGGCATCACTGTAGACGACAAAGTCCTTTCCGGGCCGTTAACACTGGTGCCTCTGTCAACATAGCCTTCAACTTCTCAAAACTGGTTTGACACTTGTCATTCCAGTCAAATCTGACATTCTTGTGTAATAACTTGGTCATTGGAGCAGCTATTAGGAAAAATCCCTTCACAAATCTTCTGTAATACCCAGCTAGCCCCATGAAGCTTCTGACCTCAGTTGTGTTTTTGGGAGGCTTCCATTCCATCACTACTTCTATTTTCTTGGGATCCACCCTAATCCCATCAGCTGACACTATGTGTCCAAGGAATGCAATCTCATTCAACCAGAAGTCACACTTGGACAACTTAGCATACAGCTTCTTTTCTCTCAGGGTTTGCAGAACAATCCTCAAATGCTCATCATGTTCTTCCTTGGTCTTGGAATACACCAAAATATCATCAATAAAGACCACTACGAACCGATCTAAGTGTGGATGGAAGATACGGTTCATAAGGTCCATGAATGCCGCTGGTGCATTTGTTAGGCCAAAGGGCATCACTAGAAACTCATAATGCCCATATCGGGTCCTGAATGCAGTCTTTGGCACATCTGCATCCTTCACCCTCAACTGACGATACCTTGATCTGAGATCAATCTTAGAAAATACTCCTGCTCCCTTCAACTGATCAAACAGATTATCTATTCTAGGCAACGGATATTTGTTCTTCACAGTCACTTTATTCAACTGCCGGTAATCAATACAAAGCCTCAAAGTCCCATCCTTCTTCTTTACAAACAGCACTGGAGCTCCCCATGGTGACACACTGGGGCGTATAAATGCCTTATCCAGCAACTCTTGCAACTGAGTATTCAACTCCCTCAATTCCGTGGGTGCCATACTATAAGGAGCAATGGAAATGGGTGCTGTACCCGGCAGTGTCTCAATAGCAAATTCGACTTCCCTTTCTGGCGGTAAACCAGGCAACTCTTCAGGAAATACCTCTGGGAAGTCTCTTACTGTGGGTATGTTACTCAAGTTTGGCTTAGCCTGCCTAGTATCCACCACATGTGCTAGGTAGGCTTCACAGCCTTTTCTCATCATTCTTCTTGCAACTGTGGCTGAGATGACATTGGACAAGAAATCTGTCCTTTCCCCCACAACTGTAATTTCATTACCCTCAGGAGTTTTCAAAGAAATTCTCTTCAATTTGCAATCAACTATTGCCTGATGACGTGACAACCAGTCCATTCCCAAAATCACGTCAAACTCATGGAAGGGCAACTCAATCAAGTCTGCCAAGAATTCATACCCCTGAATCTTTAACGGGCAACCCTTGTATACTTTGTTCACTACCACACTGTGACCCAATGGATTAGTGACCAGAATGTCTTGGTCACTCTCCCCTACTAGTATCCCCCTTTCTACGGGTAGGTTGATGCAGATGTATGAATGAGTGGATCCTGGATCCACCAATGCATGCACAGGTGTAGTGTAGAGGAAGAACGTACCCCTGATGACATCCGGGGCATCTTGCTCCTCCTGAGCTCTAATAGCATAAGCCCTTGCTGGTGGTCTACTGTCAGGCCTCTCTGCTGGCTCAGATGCAGGCCTCTGTGATGGTCCAACAGCCTCAGATTTACCAGATTTTCTACCTCTCTGTGGTGCAGGAGCAGGTCTGTCTGCTTGTGTCGGAGCAGCTGTAGTAGTTCTGCGTGGACAGTTCCTTAACTGATGCTCTGTTGACCCACACCTCAAGCAGGCACCAGTTACTCTCCAACACTCCCCCTTATGCCACTTCAAGCAGTGTGGACATGCAGAAGATGCTGGGGCTGGTCCCCTAAACCCCATCCCTGGAGAGCTGCCCACTGATGGTGTGGACTGACCTCTCCTAGGGGTGAACTGTGGCCTGGGCCCCTGTGACTGACCCTGACCTTGTGGTTGGTGTGAACTCTGTGTAGATGGACCCTTGAACTTCTTCCCAAATGCAGGAGATGAACTGGACTGACCTGGGCCCCTCTTCTGCTGTCTCTCTCTTCTGGTCTGCTCACTGATTCTTACTTTTTCCACCTTTATTGCAGCTTCCACTAACTTGGTAAATTATGTGATTCCCAAGGCAGTGAGCTGGATCTTAATGTTGTCATTTAGTCCCTCTTCAAATCTCTTGCACCTTTCAGCTTCATTAGGGACTATCTCCCTTCCATAGCGGCTCAATCTTACGAATTCCTTCTCGTATTTGACCACTGACAACTGCCTCAGCCTCAGATTAATGAACTCTCTTCTTCTCTCTTCCAGGTATACAGTACCCACATATTTCTTCTTGAATTCAGAGAGGAAGAAATCCCAAGTTACAGCTTCTGGCTGCACTTCACTGGACACAGTGTCCCACCACTCATATGCATCGTCTTGCAGCAAAGATATGGCAGCTTCCAGGTTTTGCTCTGGAGTGTAGTGGAGTTGTTTTAGGACTCTGCCTGTTCTGTTCAACCAATTCTCGGCTGCAACAGAGTCATCTTCTCTCTTGCCATAGAAGTCCACAGCTCCAAACTTTCTTAGTCTTTCCAGGTGTGATTTCTGCTGTGGAGCTGGTGGTGGTGGTGGTGGTGGTGCTGGCATTACCCCAGCCATTTGTCTAAAGAAGTCGGCCATTTGTTGGAACATGGCCTGTGGAGGCTGAGCAGGCTCTGCTTGAGCTGGCGGAGCAGATTCTCTCATACCCCCAGTCTCAGCTGCTGCAGGTGGAGCATGACTCTCCTCTTTCTCCTCAACAGCTCTCTGAGATGAAGGGTCCATATCCTATTCAAAATAAAAAAAACAAACAGATCTGCATTAGTGTCACCTCGACTCTTACAAATGCAATGCATGGTATGGACTCAATCTAGGCCCAGAAATGCCTAAACCGATGCTCTGATACCACTAAATGTGACACCCCTTGCCCGTCTACAGTGTAGCCGAGCAAGCTATGCCACACGGTGTACCGGTACACTCTATTTTACCTTAATTAATTTTTGTCAAGGTTTTGAATATAATTTGTGAAATATAGTTCATTTATTGAAATTATAATTTATTTGAGGTTCCGAAAATTTTAAAGAAAATCCGGCAGAGTACCGGCTAAAAATGGAGAAAACAGTTCTTCGGAACCTGTTAAAAACACTTCCAAAATTTGTATTCAATCATCTCAAACTCCAATATCGAAAATCTCAACAATATTTCTCAATTTCAGTTCTCAATAACCTTTTCATTTCTCAAACATCCATTTCTCATAATACTCATATACAAGCAATAAATAAATGCTCAAATTTTGCATTCATAGTCATAACTTTCATTATTTACATGAACATCAAAATATATTACATAAGTTCAAATACATATGAGAAGGTAAAAATTTGCTACAAAATATCAAAATAACACCTAGTGTCCTACCAATGCACTGCAGAAGTTGAGGTGACAAGGACAGCATGCGAGTGCAGGATGGACTCACCCAGTCTGTGGTCTACTGGGCTCACGATCGGAATCTCCAGTACCTACGCGTGGCAAAAGCAACGCGCTAAGCAATAATGCTTAGTGGTGCAATAATATAATAAAAGAAAATAGCAAGAAAATAAATGTGTATAGAATGTGTATGCTTTCTTTGTTTGGTGTTGGTATATTCATTATTTCATTAACTTTGTTCACTTTTATTCATTTGGTTGCCCCAAGTAACCTACACTAGACGACTGGACTGGATAAACGGGTAAACTGGCACTGGGTATCAAGTACCTCGGGCCGTCACACCATCGGTCACATAGGCATCTCCCGGTGTGCAACAGAACAGCTAACAAGCTGTAAATAATATCAGGCACAAGGCCAAAGCTCAAAACAAGGTCAGAATGGCTAAAAGCCATGAAATCACAGAATGGCATATTGCCATGTGCAGTACTGCTAACTGAACCCTATTGGCATGCCAAACTATCCAAACCAATCATGTTAGGTATACTAGGGCATTTGAAACTTTTAAATTCTTCCATTTGTGCATTTAAAGTTTTAATGTCACTATTCACCTCATTGGTCAACAAAAATGTTGACTTTTGGATAGAAAATATGTGTATTGGTTTTAACACCCCAAACATACCACATTTTGTATTTAAAACTTGTTGGAATTGATTGCCATTTCCATTTCTCAACTTAATTCTAAGAGGGCAGAAATTTCAGTTTTTGAGACCCAATTTTACTGTTCCATTGGGCCCTGTTGCAGTGGGAATTTGAGGAAATGACAAACATGAAAGTTGTTCCTTATTTTGTCTAGTTGAATTTCCTTTTTTGAATTACTCCATTTGGAGTTTTGTAGCTCTAGATATGGTCCAAAAACCACAGCTGGCCGGATTGCCAATCTGCAGAATTGACCATATCTACAGTAACATAAACAGTAACTAGAGTCACTTGGTTGGATGGGTTCTGGCCATAATTTAGGGTAAGTTCTTCATGAAAGTTGTTTGTCTATGTCTTAACTTATTTCTATAAAAATTTCAGGTCAATTGACCAAATCTACAGTGAGTTATGGCCAAATGAACACTGTTCATTTGGTCATTCTGCAGAATCAGTTGCAGGGTATCCGGATTGGGGCCAAGTTTTGGTCTTCTTGCTTTGGTCTTTTGGGCATGGTTTCTTCAGCAAAAATGTGCCATTATAAGCCTAGTTTCATGTCCAATTGGCCAAACACCAATTGGACCAACACAGCCAAAGTTATGGCTGTGTAATTGGACTGCATTCTTAGTCCCCATTCTGCTGTCTTTAGGCAGCATAGTCATTCTCTTTGCCAAGCCATTTTTCAGTCCAATTTATGGTCAACATACCTCAAATGGTCACTAATTGACCATTAGAGTGTTCTTTAATAGTTTCATAAGCCAAGTCAAAGTTTCACTTCTCAAAACCCTAATGTCCAACTCAATTTACCCATAAACCTCAATTAGCACACTAGTTCAACATCCATGCATATTCATACCTTAAACACCATTTCTAGCTCACTTTAAGTCCATTAAAACAATCAAAACCATTCCTCTATTAGGGCTGCCGAATTCTATGGTGAACATACACATGAATTTGTTTCATTTATTTCACAATTTCTCATCCATTACAAGCCTCAATCATGGAATTAATGAGTTTTAACTACATATATGCACTAACCTCTTGTAGGGAGATTTTTCCTAAGCTCAAAACTTCACTTTCCTTCTTCTTCTTGGCTGCCAAAAGCTTCCCCAAGTGATATGGTCAAGGTTTAATGAAAGGGGTTAGGGTTTAGTGGTGTAACAAAGGGAGAAATTAAGCTTGATTGAAAAAAAATCAATGGAGGGGTCTAGGGCATGTTTCGGCTGGCTTTTGGGGAGGGAGATGGCTGCTGCAATTTTTGGTTATTTGGTCTTCATTTAGTCTCTTTATTAGTTAGTCAAATGATGGCTTAATTGTGATTGGTCATAGTTTTCTTAATGACATCACCATGATGTCATAAATGAGCTTTTTCCTCACTTTCTTTTCTTTCCTCCACTACTCATTTTCAATTTAATTTCTAGTAATGTTTATTCATATTTTATGCCATATTAATTATTTACTCAACTGGACAAGTCGGCCAAAAATCACCTCTGAAGGCGAAATGACCAAAATGCCCTTCGTTTGGCTGAACGGGTCGAAATTGTCTGTACCAATTGAAAATTTTTTCTAGGTATTTTCTTGGCATTCTAATGCCATGGGAACCTCAATAACCCTTCTTTGGAGTCCCAAAAATTATTTTATAATTTTTCCCCCGAGTCTAGGGCTCATCGTTGCGAGAACCGCAACTTCCCTCTGGTTACCCATCGCTAGGGCACCGGCTCGTTTAACTTGGTTGTATTTTATTTCTAAAATTTTTACTAAATTTTTCTTATTAATATTTGAGTTAATTATGATTCCTGACTTTAGTTTAAATATTTTTTCGGACGTTCTAGCTGTCCGGACCGACACCGGTCACCGGAACAGTAGAATGTACGGAGTTGGTACAGGGAGGGTGTTACAGTAATGTACTGTATGTATCAAACCATGACATTGAGCAGTTGAACTATGAAGAAAGAATATTTAAATTATAGGTCAAAACAGAATTTAAAAACTAGCTTTGATACCACTAAAACATATCTCACCTTACCCCTCCGTAAGGCATAATATGATCCCGTAGTATACCTAATGAATTACCAAACTTCGTCTACTGATAACCCATTAAATATACTATAAGGGATTTTAAACCTTTTCTTATTTATTTTTACAGTGGTGAGCACTTTTGACAGGTGTTAATTTTTTTTTTTTTTTAACGAAAGTAAAGCCAAATAACACATATGAACTATTAGTAATTTCTGTAAAAATTTTGACAGAGTGCAATCTATATTTTGAATAAAACAGTTCTTCAAAAACCTGTAAAAAGAACTTCCAATATATTTGTTCAATCCCAAACTCCAATATGGTTCAACACAAATCAATTTCTCAACTTTTATCAAACTCAATTCAACACAATTTCCAGTATTTCCAAAGATAGACTACAAAATAACTGAGTAGTTCAAAAGCTGATATAAGAGAAATATATTTTTGTTGTAATGTATGTGCACTATATATATATATATATATATATATATATATATATATATATATATATAGTGCACATACATTACAACAAAAATTACAAAAAGGTGGTATACTCAATATACCCGGCAGAATCCCAAAATGTAGCACAAGCAGCCTACTCTGCTGCTATGTCTATCTGTCTACCTGTAACAGCAATGAAAAACCTATCGCTGAGCCAATGTCTCAGTGGTGCACAACATTAAGAAAATGCAATTTAAAATCATAAACCATAAATCATATAAACTGTGGATACTTAAAATCATAGTTAAATTCAAAAGATAAAAAATGTCATGAAGAATTTAAACTCCATTTCACAATGTATCAATGAATATCAATAAATCACACACACAGCTTAATCATGTTTCCAAAGTTCAATTCGTCCCAAAAGCCAATGGCTAATGAGGAATAATATAGCTAGCTAGCAATTATATGAGTACTCATCCTATTTGTCCTCAACAGGCACACACCTCAACACTTCAGCCAGAGAGGGAATTCAAAGTCAATTCATCCCACTAGACAAGCTAGTGAGGAATTCAATCAAATATACATGATAGCTGTGGTTTCAAACCATTTGCAATATTTTTCAAAGCAATAAGTATCCATCAAATATCATTCAAACAAATTTTCCACCATTTAAACAATAACATATAAATTGTCATAATTTATTTCAATTGAAAATTCAAAAGAAATAACTATTATGCACAAACCTCTTATGAATGCCTCTTGGCCTTGACTCAGTGGTTCTTTCCCCTTCCTTGAGTCTTTGCTAACTAAAACGCACAATTTAAAGTGTTTCAGTACTCATTTACTTTGTTTCTAATAATAAGGTTTAATAATTAAATGTATTTAATACTATTGCTTTCATTAGTTAACCTATAATGTTGACTTTTGATGCACTCTAAGGGAATAAATTTTAATGTTACCAATATGTCACATTTTATAGTCCTTTAGTGTTGGTACTTGTTACCAATTTCATTTTCAAGTGTATTGCATTTTATTGCAATTTATCAGATTTTGGTATGCTATTTTGACCTAGTCGGATGACCTAGTTTTCTCTGTTTTCGGGTTCTGATCCGAATTACAAACTTGTAGGTCTATGTCTTAGTGAACTTTTGCCACAAATTTTAGGTCATTTGGAGCTTACTAGACCAAGTTATGGTCATTTTACTATTAGTGCCTTCCTATAAGGAGCAATAGAGATTGGTGCTGTACCCCGCAGTACTTTCAATAGCAAATTCGACTTCCCTTTCTGGTGGCAAGCCAGGCAATTCTTCAGGGAACACATCTGGAAAGTCTCTTACTATGGGTATGTCACATAGATCTGGCTTAGCCTGCCTAGTATCCACCACATGTGCTAGGTAGGCTTCACAGCCCTTGCTCATTAGTTTTCTTACAACTGTGGCTAAGATGACATTGGACAAGAAATCTGTCCTTTCCCCCACAGCTGTGATCTCATTACCTTCAGGAGTGTTCAAGGAAATTCTCTTCAATTTACAATCAACCATTGCCTGATGACGTGACAACCAATCCATTCCCAAAATGACGTCAAACTCATGGAAAGGCAATTCAATCAGGTTTGCCAAGAATTCATACTCCTGAATCCTTAACGGGCAACCTTTGCACACTTTGTTCACCACTACATTGTGGCCCAATGGATTAGTGACCAGAATGTCTTGGTCACTCTTCCCTACTAGTATCCGCCTTTCTACGAGTAGGTTGATGCAGATGTATGAATGAGCGGATCCTGGATCCACTAATGTATGCACAGATGTGTTGTAGAGGGAGAACATACCCCTTATAACATCCGAGGCATCTTGCTCCTCCTGAGCTCTCATGGCATAAGCTCTAGCAGGTGCTCTGGCCTCTGGCCTTTCGGCTGGCTCAGATGCAGGTCTCAGTGATGGACCAACTGCCTCAGATTTACCGGACTTCCTACCCCTTTGAGGTGCAGGGGCAGGTCTATCTGCTTGAGCTGGAGCAGTTGTGGCAGTTCTGCATGGATAGTTCTTTAACTGATGCTCTGTAGACCCACACCTTAGGTAGCCACCTGTCACTCTCCAACACTCCCCTTATGCCACTTCAGGTAATGTGGACAAGCAGAAGATGTTGGGGCTGGTCCCCTGAACACCGTCCCTGGAGAGCTGCCCACTGATGGTGTGGACTGGCCTCTCCTAGGTGTAAACTATGGCCTGGGCCCTTGGGGCTGACCCTGACCTTGAGGCTGACTTGAACTCTGAGCAGGTGGACCTTTAAACTTCTTTCCAGGACCAGGAGATGAGCTAGACTGACCTGGACCCCTCTTCTGCTATCTCTCTTGTAACACCCCTTACCCGTCTACAGAATAGCCGATCAAGGCATGCTACACGGCGTCCCGGAGCACCTAGTCTGTGAATATCACATTTTCTAAACTCAATTTGATTTTAAGAAGTGTTTATGTGCTATTTATAGCATACTGGTTCTATTTTCACACTTTAATAAAGTCAGTGTTTTAAAATAGTAATAAAAATTTGGCAAGGTGCCGTCTGTATTTTGGACAAACTGTCCTTCCAAACCTGTTGAAAACAGTTTAATATTATGATATCAAAATCTCAAATATTTCAAAGTCTCTATTTCTCAGTAAAGTCAATAGACTTTTACAGTCATTAAACAGTTCCATAATACAGTCCATATAATTTAAATATATACAGAAAATCTCCATGTTATTTAATATGTACAAAATATTACAAACTTTAAAGCTTTCATAACATTACAAAATACATGGCTGAATTTCAAATATACAACAAAAATACAAAATACAAGATATCCTAAGTCCTACCATGTATGCAATGCAGTGCAGATGACTCTGGACTCCTGTGCAGATCTGATGTCTCACCCGGTCGTAGGTCTGCTGGGCTCCCCAGCTGTATCTCCAATACCTACGCGTTACAAAAGCAACGCGCTAACCAATTTTGCTTAGTGGTGCCAAATATAAAGGAATATACACTAAAATAAAGTAAATAAAATGTTTACAATTTTTTGGTGGTGCTGTATGTCAGTAGATTGGATTTAGGTATTTGAATTTAATAGTACTTGAATTACTACCCGTGTAGCCTATATACTGACCAGACTGGATAAACGGATATACTGGCACTGGGTACCTAGTACCTCGAGCTGTCACACCATCGGTCACAAAGTGTCTCCCGGTGTGCAAATAGCGTGGCTAAAAAGCCATATAGTCAATCTGGCGATAAGCCAAAAATAAATACATAATATGTATAGCCGTAGGCTATTAAAGTCACAAATGGCACAATAGGTCAGAAACATAGTATGGCATAAAGCCATTTACGTAATGTCGAATCCTATTGGCATGCCAACCTATCCATACTAGTCAACTAGGCAAACTAGGGCACATTATAAATTAATTGTTTAATTCTTCAATCTTTGGAGTTTACTAACTATTGTATAATTCACAAGTCAATGCATATGTTGACCTTTTTAGGTAATATGGACAAGTTGTTTCTAGCATCAATATATCACAATTTATATCTCAATATGCTGCCAATATAGTGCAATTTACCATTTTGGCAACAAGTTGGCATTCATTGCCAAAATGCTTCAAGCATCATTGTATGCAAAATGTTAAATTCTCAATTTTTGTGTGCTAGATTGGTCTAGCTTAAAGTCCTATTTCCCTTAGTTTTTAGCTTCTGGTCAAAGAAGCAAAATTGTAGCTCTATGTCTTATTGCACGCGGGGCAAAATTTCAGGTCATTCCGAGTTGTGTAGACCAAGATATGGTCAATTTGCTAAAGCTGGACAGATTGCACTTTTAGTGCACAATTTGGTCAATTTTTAGGTCACTTTTGGTTCGGCAGTTTTTGTGCCCGAACTTGTGCAAGCCATTTAACTTGGTTCTGGTCATTTCTGGGCTTTGGTGTCTTCATAAGACTTGTAGATATAGGTCTTAACTATTCATGGTCAAAATTTCAGATCAATTGAACCTGTCTTGAGTGAGTTATGGCCTAAATACTAACTGCTGCCCAAATGGTCAGTTTTCAGGTCTTAAATGCACTAATCCGGATTTGGTCACTTTTTAATGTCAGTTTCTAGGCAGAATTTTGGCAACCTTTCTACATGAAATTTGGCCTATTTGGTGTCTAGTTTCACCCCATATTGGTCTCATACCAATTGGGTTCATAGTTTGGCACTTATGGCCTAATTTAGGTGCTGCCTCCAATACACAACCTGCACAAAGCACATACACTCCCAATTTGATGTTCCTTCTCCTCCTCATTACTACAATATTCAATCAACAACACTTCCATACATATATTGTACACAATTCCAGCAAAAATTCTGGGCAGAATACTCAAGTGCACAAGGCACACAATACACCATTAAACTTCAATATTCACATCCACCCAAATTCAACATACTTCAATGTTAATATTACATATATACTTCAACATATTCATACTTCAACATCACTTACACTTGCTGCCCACAAATTGACATTCACATATATCATTAATAACCATATATTCACACACAATTTCATGCTATTAGGGGTTGCCAAACATGGAAGTTTGCTCAAGGCTTCAAGGTTCCATTTCACACCTTTAATCTAAACACTACATGTACATACTTGTGCACAAACTTACTACAACTTTCATTTGGACAATTCAACCTTCATTTTCATTCATTAGAAGTAAAAATAACTCAAGCTCAACAAGGGTTCATGGCTGCCAAAAATGGACAAATTCATTTCTCACTATTTCTTTCATTTCTCTTCACCAAAACACTCACCTCAAACTAAACACAAGCTTTACTAAAGCAAGGGAGGGATTTTGGACACTTACCACTTGAAAGCTTCCTTCAAACCTCACCAAATCTTGTTTTTCTTGCTGCCAATATCTTCCCCAAGGTGAGTATGCAAGCTTTAATGAAGGAAAGAAGTGGAAAGGATGGCTTGATCATGCACCCATGGAGGTTGCATGTGGGGTGGCCATGGTGATTTCCATGGTGGAATTCATTACGGAAAAGTAAAATGGGCTGATGAAGAAGATGATGGTGAGTGCTATCTGCTGTCCCAAGGCTGTGATAAGGGTCCCAATATCCAAGTTAGTGGAGCACTAACTTGGATTTTAATGTTAATTATTCAAAGTTTCATAAATTGGATTTTATCCCCCATTTCTTTCACTATTCTTATAATGTATCACAATTTAATTTTTCATGACATTTTCTAAGTGTAATATCATTTATTTTTAATGGACATTGAGGTCAAAAGGCAAGTCTAGGTGTCAAATGACCAAAATACCCCACTTCGAGTTACATTTCCGATTTTTCAGTAACACCGATTTTTGTTTGTTTCTCGATTTTTCGTTTTTCTTTGTACTAATTTATTAATTTTTCTTTGATATTTCTAGTGTCAATTACATTTCAATAAACCTTTATCTGTGTCTCAAAATTAAATTCAAAGGGTTCCCCGCGGTCCTGGAGTCGGCAACGCCTTTTCCTGGCAAGGTCACCCATCGCTGTGGTGCCGGCTCGTTTAACTTAGCTTTGTTTTCTCTCTTTCATTTTTGTTTGATTTTTCTTGTATTTTATTTTTATTTATTTCATCATTATATGTCTGTTCACCATCACCGAAGTGTAGTTCCAGATATACTGACTTGCCTGGACTATTATTTGACTCTTCGGAGTAACAGTAACGCATGCGAACACGTGCAATGGGGATGTTACAACTCTTCCCCTCTAAATAAAAATTTCGTCCTCAAAATTTACCTGATGTGAAGAGCTAAGGGAACTGTTGTCTCATTGTCTCCTCGCTCTCCCATGTTGCCTCTTCCGTGTTGTGGTGTCTCCATAGGATTTTCACTAGTGGAATTGTCTTATTTCTGAGCTCTTTTACCTCGCGTGCCACGATTTTAATTGGTTCTTCTTCATATGTCAGGTCAAGTTGTACCACAATTTCTTCTGCTGAGATGACATGTGAAGGATCTGATCTGTATCTTTTGAGCATCGAGACATGGAACACATTATGTATCTTGTCCAGCTCAGGTGGTAAGGCTAATCGGTAGGCTACTGGTCCCACACGTTCAATAACTTCATATGGGCCAATAAACCTAGGGCTTAATTTTCCCTTTTTCCCGAATCTAAACACTTTCTTCCACGGTGATACTTTGAGAAATACCTTCTCGCCAATTTCATACTCAATGTCTTTTCTCTTCAAGTCAGCATAAGATTTCTTTCGGTCTGAGGCAACTTTCAAATTGGCCTTTATCAGTTTCACCTTTTCCTCTGTCTGTTTTATCAGGTCTGGCCCCACTAGCTTATCTTCACCCAATTCAGTCCAACATACAGGTGTTCTGCATTTTCTCCCATACAGTGCTTCATAAGGTGCCATTTGTATGCTAGCTTGATAACTATTGTTATATGCAAATTCTGCCAGTGGAAGGTATCTGTCCCAACTTCCCTCAAACTCAATAACACAACTTCTCAGCATATCCTCGAGGACCTATCACAGATATTCAGTTATTACTATCATTATTATCAGTTTATTGTTTGCAACTACTTAATGAGTTTCAAAATTTACCTGGATTATTCTTTCTGACTGTCCATCCATCTGAGGATGAAAAGCCGTACTAAAATGGAGTTGTGTGCCCAAGGATTCTTGTAATTTCTTCCAAAATCTCGATGTAAACCTCGGGTCTCTATCAGATATAATGGAAAGTGGAATTCCATGTAGTCTAACTATCTCACTGATGTACAATTCTGCTAGCTTTTCTAGTGAGTAGTCAGTTCTGACTGGCAAAAAATGTGCTGATTTGGTTAACCTATCCACAATCACCCATACTGCATCATGCTTCTTCTGAGTGAGAGGTAGACCACTGACAAAGTCCATAGTTACTCGGTCCCATTTCCATTCAGGTATGTTTATGGGCTGCAACAAACCTGATGGAACTTGATGTTCTGCTTTGACATGTTGACAGGTCAAGCTTCTAGTTACATGGTCAACTATGTCCTTCTTCATACCTGGCCACCAGTATTGGAGTTTCAGGTCATGGTACATTTTTGTGCTTCCTGGGTGCATAGCATATACACTGTTATGTGCTTCTTTCGAATCTGGTTTTCAGCTTTTATCATCCGTACACATACTCTATCTTTATAGTACAGGCACCCATTTTCTTTCACTTCATATTCAGTTTCCTTTCCCTCAGTGATTTTGCCCATAACAGCCATTAATTTCTCATCTGTCTTCTGCCCATCCTGTATCTGTTGTAACAGATTCGGCTTCACTAGCAACTCAGCCAAAATAACTCCATCATGAGTTAAGGATAGTTGGGCATTCAGAGATCTTAATGCTATAATAGATTTTCTGCTTAAAGCATCAGCGACTACATTTGCCTTCCCAGGGTGGTAGTCAATCACACAATCATAATCTTTCAGGAATTCAATCCATCGCCTCTGTCTCAAATTAAGTTCCTTCTGGGTTGGCAGATACTTCAGACTCTTATGGTCTGTGTATATGTAGCATTTTTCTCCATACAAGTAATGCCTCCATATCTTCAATGCGAAGATAATTGCTGCTAACTCCAAATCATGAGTAGGGTAATTCTTTTCATGTGGCCTTAACTGCCTGGAAGCATATGCGACCACTTTCCCTTCTTGCATCAGTACGCACCCTAACCCATTATGTGAGGCATCACTGTAGACTACAAAGTCTTTTCCAGACATTGGCTGTGTTAACACTGGTGCCTTTGTCAACATAGCCTTCAGCCTCTCAAAATTGGCTTGACAGTTGTCATTCCAATCAAATTTCATATTCTTGTGTAATAATTTGGTCATTGGAGCAGCTATCAGGGAAAATCCCTTTACAAATCTTCTATAATATCCAGCTAACCCCAAGAAACTTCTGATCTCAGTTGTATTTCTGGGAGGCTTCCATTCCATCACTGCTTCAATCTTTTTGGGATCCACTCTAATCCCTTCAGCTGATATTACATGTCCAAGGAATGCAATCTCATTCAACCAGAACTCACACTTGGACAATTTAGCATACAATTTCTTCTCTTTTAGAGTCTGCAGAACAATTCTCAAATGCTCATCATGTTCTGCTTTATCCTTGGAATACACCAGGATGTCATCAATGAAGACCACTACGAACCGATCTAAGTATGGATGGAAGATACGGTTCATAAGGTCCATGAATGCTGCTGGAGCGTTTGTTAACCCAAATGGCATCACCAGGAATTCATAATGCCCATACCGGGTTCTAAATGCAGTTTTAGGCACATCTGCATCCTTAACACTTAGCTGATGATACCCTGATCTGAGATCAATCTTAGAAAACACACCGGCTCCCTTCAACTGATCAAACAGATCGTCAATTCTAGGCAACGGATACTTGTTCTTCACTGTTACTCTGTTTAACTGCCTATAGTCAACACATAACCTCAGTGTCCCATCTTTCTTCTTTACAAACAGTACCGGAGCTCCCCACGGTGACACACTGGGGCGTATGAACACCTTGTCTAGTAATTCTTGTAGCTGGATTTTTAACTCTTTCAATTCAGCAGGTCCCATCCTATATGGAGCAATTGAAATTGGAGCTGTACCCGGCATAATCTCAATAGCAAATTCAACTTCTCTTTCTGGTGGCAAACTAGGCAATTCCTCTGGAAACACCTTAGAGAAATCCCTTACTGTGGGTATGTCAGATAAGTTAAGTTTACCCTGCCTAGTGTCAACCACGTGCGCCAGATAGGCTTCACACCCTTTTCTCAACCATCTCCTTGCAACTGTAGCTGAGATGACATTGGACAAGAAATCTGTCCTTTCACCCATAACTATTATTTTTTCATTCTTAGTAGTTTTCAGAGAGATTCTCTTCAATTTACAATCTACTATTGCCTGATGATGGGATAACCAGTCCATTCTCAAAATCACATCAAACTCATGGAAAGGCAGTTCGATTAAGTCTGCTAAGAACTCTTTCCCTTGAATCTTCAATGGACAGCCCTTATACACCTTGTTTACTATCACACTGTGGCCTAGCGGATTTGTGACCAGGATGTCTTGGTCACTTTCCTCCACTGGTATTCCCTTTTCTACGGGCAGCTTGATACAAATATATGAATGAGTAGATCCAGGATCCACTAATGCATGCACAGAAGTATTATAAAGGAGGAACGTACCCTTGATAACATCTGGAGCATCCTGTTCCTCTTGTGCCCTTATAGCATAGGCTTTGGCTGGTTTTCTAACTTCTGCTCTCTCCACAGACTCTGACACAGGTTTTTATGAAGTACCGGCTGCTTCAGCCTTACCCGGCCTTCTACCCCTTGGAGCTGGAGGGGCAGGCCTATCAGTTGATACCAGAGTGGATGTAGCAGTTCTGCGTGGACAATCTCGGACTAGGTGGTCTGTAGATCCACACCGTAAACAAGCACCTGTCATCCTCCAACACTCACCCTTATGCCATTTTTGGCAATGTGGGTAAGCAACAGATACTGTTGGGGCTGGTCCCCTGTACCCTGTTCCTGGAGAGCTAGCCATTGAAGGGGTGGACTGGCCTCTCCTTGGTGCAAACTGAGATTTGGGCCTCTGTGACTGATCTTGACTTGGTGCTCCACTCAAACTCTGAGTAGGCGAACCTCTGAATTTCTTGCTAGGGGCAGAAGATGTACCGGTCTGACCCTGACCTCTTTTCTGCTGTCTGTCCCTTCTGTTCTGCTCATTCATTCTAACTTTTTCAACCTTCAGTGCAGCTTCCACTAACTTGGCAAACTCTGTAATCCCCAAGGCTGTAATCATTACTTTAATGTTATCATTGAGTCCTTCCTCAAATCTCTTGCATCTCTCTGCCTCATTAGGGACTATTTCCCGCCCATAGTGGCTTAGTCTGACAAATTCTCTTTCATATTCAGCCACTGTCAGCTGTCTCTGGCGTAGGGTAATAAACTCCCTTCTCTTCTCTTCCAAATATACACTGCCCACATACTTCTTTTTGAACTCAGTGAGAAAGAAATCCCAAGTTATCTGTTCTGGTGGCACTTCACTAGTTACTGTATCCCACCACTGGTATGCATCATCTTGCAGTAGTGATACAGCAGCTTCCAAATTCTGCTCTGGAGTACAATGAAGTTGTTTCAAGACTCTTCCAGTTCTGTCCAACCAGTTTTCAGCTGTGACAGAATCATCTTCTCTTTTTCCCAGAAAATCCACTGCTCCAAACTTCCTGAGTCTCTCCATATGAGATTTTTGATGTGGAGGTGGTGGTGGTGGCATAACTCCTGCCATCTGTCTAAAGAACTCAGCCATTTGCTGAAATGTGGCTGATGCATTTGGTACTGGTGGAACAGGTTCCCTCCTATCTCCTGGTTCCGTCATAGATGGAGCATGACTTTCCACTTCCTCATCGACCGCTCTCTGCGATGTGGAGTCCATATTCTGATCAAAATAACAAAACAAATCAAAAGATCTGCATTAGAGTCATCTTAACACTTACAATAGAATGCGATGTGCAATCTATCTAGGTCCAGAAACGCCTAAACCGCGCTCTGATACCACTAAATGTAACACCCCTTACCCGTCTACAGAATAGCCGAGCAAGGCGTGCTACACGGCGTGCCGGAGCACCTAGTCTGTGAATATCACATTTTCTAAACTCAATTTGATTTTAAGAAGTGTTTATATGCTATTTATAGCATACTGGTTCTATTTTCACACTTTAATAAAGTCAGTGTTTTAAAATAGTAATAAAAATTTGGTAAGGTTCCGTCTGTATTTTGGACAAACTGTCCTTCCAAACCTGTTGAAAATAGTTTAATATTATGATATTAAAATCTCAAATATTTCACAGTCTCTATTTCTCAGTAAAGTCAATAGACTTTTACAGTCATTAAACAGTTCCATAACACAGTCCATAATAATTTAAATATATACAGAAAATCTCCATGTTATTTAATATGTACAAAATATTACAAACTTTAGAGCTTTCATAACATTACAAAATACAGGGCTGAATTTCAAATATACAACAAAAATACAAAATACAAGATATCCTAAGTCCTACCATGTATGCAA
The DNA here is from genome assembly GCF_030052815.1 of Hevea brasiliensis. Lineage (NCBI taxonomy): Eukaryota > Viridiplantae > Streptophyta > Magnoliopsida > Malpighiales > Euphorbiaceae > Hevea > Hevea brasiliensis. The sequence goes on along the minus strand of NC_079495.1, from coordinate 49,213,819 downwards.
TGCAGTGCAGATGACTCTGGACTCCTGTGCAGATCTGATGTCTCACCCGGTCGTAGGTCTGCTGGGCTCCCTAGCTGTATCTCCAATACCTACGCGTTACAAAAGCAACGCGCTAACCAATTTTGCTTAGTGGTGCCAAATATAAAGGAATATACACTAAAATAAAGTAAATAAAGTGTTTACAATTTTTTGGTGGTGCTGTATGTCAGTAGATTGGATTTAGGTATTTGAATTTAATAGTACTTGAATAGCGCAGTGTAGCCTATATCTTGACGGTGAATAAGCGGATATCACGCCTTTGGGTACCTAGTACCTCGGGCCGTCACACCATCAGTCACAAAGTGTCTCCCGGTGTGCAAATAGCGTGGCTAAAAAGCCATATAGTCAATCTGGCGATAAGCCAAAAATAAATACATAATATGTATAGCCGTAGGCTATTAAAGTCACAGTGTGGCACAATAGGCCGTAAAAACACAGTATGGCATAAAGCCATTTACAGAATAGCTGTCAGAATCCTATTGGCATGCCAACCTATCCATACTAGTCAACTAGGCAAACTAGGGCACATTATAAATTAATTGTTTAATTCTTCAATCTTTGGAGTTTACTAACTATTGTATAATTCACAAGTCAATGCATATGTTGACCTTTTTAGGTAATATGGACAAGTTGTTTCTAGCATCAATATGTCACAATTTATATCTCAATATGCTGCCAATATAGTGCAATTTACCATTTTTACAAGTTGGCATTCATTGCCAAAATGCTTCAAGCATCATTGTATGCAAAATGTTAAATTCTCAATTTTTGTGTGCTAGATTGGTCTAGCTTAAAGTCCTATTTTCCTTAGTTTTTAGCTTCTGGTCAAAGAAGCAAAATTGTAGCTCTATGTCTTATTGCACGCGGGGCAAAATTTCAGGTCATTTCGAGTTGTGTAGACCAAGATATGGTCAATTTGCTAAAGCTGGATAGATTGCACTTTTAGTGCACAATTTGGTCAATTTTTAGGTCACTTTTGATTCGGCAGTTTTTGTGCCTGAACTTGTGCAAGCCATTTGACTTGGTTCTGGTCATTTCTGGGCTTTGGTGTCTTCATAAGACTTGTAGATATAGGTCTTAACTATTCATGGTCAAAATTTCAGGTCAATTGAACCTGTCTTGAGTGAGTTATGGCCTAAACACTAACTGCTGCCCAAATGGTCAGTTTTCAGGTCTTAAATGCACTAATCCGGATTTGGTCACTTTTTAAGGTCAGTTTCTAGGCAGAATTTTGGCAACCTTTCTACATGAAAGTTGGCCTATTTGGTGTCTAGTTTCACCCCATATTGGCCTCATACCAATTGGGTTCATAGTTTGGCACTTATGGCCTAATTTAGGTGCTGCCTCCAATACACAACCTGCACAAAGCACATACACTCCCAATTTGATGTTCCTTCTCCTCCTCATTACTACAATATTCAATCAACAACACTTCCATACATATATTGTACATAATTCTAGCAAAAATTCTGGGCAGAATACTCAAGTGCACAAGGCACACAATACACCATTAAACTTCAATATTTACATCCACTCAAATTCAACATACTTCAATGTTAATATTACACATATACTTCAACATATTCATACTTCAACATCACTTACACTTGCTGCCCACAAATTGACATTCACATATATCATTAATAACCATATATTCACACACAATTTCATGCTATTAGGGGTTGCCAAACATGGCAGTTTGCTCAAGGCTTCAAGGTTCCATTTCACACCTTTAATCTAAACACTACATGTACATATTTGTGCACAAACTTACTACAACTTTCATTTGGACAATTCAACCTTCATTTTCATTCATTAGAAGTAAAAATAACTCAAGCTCAACAAGGGTTCATGGCTGCCAAAAATGGACAAATTCATTTCTCACTATTTCTTTCATTTCTCTTCACCAAAACACTCACCTCAAACTAAACACAAGCTTTACTAAAGCAAGGGAGGGATTTTGGACACTTACCACTTGAAAGCTTCCTTCAAACCTCACCAAGTTTTGTTTTTCTTGCTGCCAATATCTTCCCCAAGGTGAGTATGCAAACTTTAATGAAGGAAAGAAGTGGAAAGGATGGCTTGATCATGCACCCATGGAGGTTGCATGTGGGGTGGCCATGGTGATTTCCATAGTGGAATTCATTACGGCAAAGTAAAATGGGCTGATGAAGAAGATGATGGTGAGTGCTATCTGCTGTCCCAAGGCTGTTATAAGGGTCCCAATATCCAAGTTAGTGGAGCACTAACTTGGATTTTAATGTTAATTATTCAAAGTTTCATAAATTGGATTTTATCCCCCATTTCTTTCACTATTCTTATAATGTATCACAATTTAATTCTTCATGAAATTTTCTAAGTGTAATATCATTTATTTTTAATGGACATTGAGGTCAAAAGGCAACTCTAGGTGTCAAATGACCAAAATACCCCACTTCGGGTTACATTCCCGATTTTTCAGTAACACCGATTTTTGTTTGTTTCTCGATTTTTCGTTTTTCTTTGTACTGATTTATTAATTTTTCTTTGATATTTCTAGTGTCAATTACATTTCAATAAACCTTTATCTGTGTCTCAAAATTAAATTCAGAGGGTTCCCCATGGTCCTAGAGTCGGCAACGGCCTTCCCGGTGTGGTCACCCATCGCTGTGGTGCCGGCTAGTTTAACTTAGCTTTGTTTTCTCTCTTTCATTTTTGTTTGATTTTTCTTGTATTTTATTTTTATTTATTTCATCATTATATGTCTGTTCACCATCACCGAAGTGTAGTTCCAGATATACTGACTTGCCTAGACTATTATTTGACTACTGGAGTAACAGAACGTACAGAACACGTGCAATGGGGATGTTACATCTCTCTTCTGGTTTGCTCACTTATTCTGACTTTCTCAACTTTTACTACAGCTTTGACTAACTTGGTAAAGTCTGTGATTCTCAAGGCAGTGATCATTATTTTTATGTTGTCATTTAGCCCCTCTTCAAATCTTTTACACCTCTTGGCCTCATTAGGGACTATCTCCCTTCCATAACGGCTTAGTTTAACAAATTCTTTTTTATACTCTGCCACTGTCAACCGTCTCTGTTTCAGGTTAATGAATTCTCTTCTTTTCTCTTCCAGATATACACTACCCACATACTTCTTTTTGAACACTGAGAGGAAGAAGTCCCAGGTTATTAGTTTTGGCTGCACTTCACTGGTCATTGTATCCCACTATTGATATGCATTATCTTGCAGTAGAGATACAACAGCTTCTAGGTTTTGCTCTGGGGTACAGTGGAGTTGTTTGAAAACTTTCCCTGTTCTGTTCAACCAATTCTTAGCTGCAATAGAATCATCTTCTGTCTTACCGAAGAAATCTACTGCTCCAAATTTCCTCAGTTTCTCTAAATGAGATTTTTGCTGTGGAGGTGGTGGTGGTGGTGGCATTACCCCTGCCATTTGTCTGAAAAACTCGGCCATTTGCTGGAACATGGCCTGTGGAGGCTGAGTAGGCTCTGCTAGAGCTGGTGGAGCAGGTTCTCCCCTACCCCCAGTCTCAACTGCTGCTGGTGGAGCATGACTCTCCACTTCCTTCTCAATTGCCCTCTGTGACGTGGGGTCCATATCCTAATCAAAATAAGAAAACCAAACAGATCTGCATTAGTGTCACCTCGACTCTTACAAATGCAATCCATGGTATGGACTCGATCTAGACCCAGAAATGCCTAAACCGTGCTTTGATACCACTAAATGTGACACCCCTTACCCGTCTACAGCGTAGCAGAGCAAGATATGCCACACAGTGTACCGGAACACCATATTTTATCTCAATTATTTTTATCCTTCCTTAATTTATTTTTTTTTCATGGTTATGAAGTGCAATTTGTGAAATTTAACTCATTTAGGTCATTTATTGAAATTATAAATTCATTTAAGGTTCCAAAAATTTTATAGAAAATTCGGCAGAGTACCAGCTAGAAAACAGTTCTTTGGAACCTGTGAAAAACACTTCCTATACATTTTCAATCATTCTCAAACTCCAATAACCATCAACATGGTCTCAACAATTCTTAACATTCACAATCATCTCAAGTTTTCAACATGAATCCACAATTTCATTCAAATCCAAAATCAAATTCAATTTCATGAAGATATTCTCAAATTATATTAATTAACAAAATTTTACAAAATATGTGCATCAACATATGATTACATAAATTTACTATTTACATGAGTTGTAACACTGTTTCGGTGACCAGTGTCGTTTCGGACAGCAATTTTGTACATTCTACTGTTTCAGTGACCAGTGTCGTTCAGACAGCTAGAACGTCTTGAAAAATATTTAAACTAAAGTGAGGAACCATAATTAACTCAAATATTAATAAGAAAAATTTATGAAAAATTTTAGAAATAAAATACAATCAAGTTAAATGAGCAGGTGCCCTAGCGATGGGTAACCTAGTAGGAAGTTGCGGTTCTTGCAACGAGGAGCCCTAAACCAGAGGAAAAATTCATAAAATAATTTTTGGGACTCTAGAGAAGAGTCATTGAGGATTCTATGGCATTAGAATGCCAAGAAAATACTTAGAAAAATTTTTCAATCGGTACAGACAATTTTAGTCTGTTAAGCCAAACAGAGGGCATTTTGGTCATTTCGCCTTTAGAGGTGATTTTTGGCCGACTTATCCAGTTAAGTAAATAATTATTATGACATAAAATGTAAATAAATATTGCTAAAAATTAAATTAAAAATGAGTAGAGAAGAGAAGAAAAGAAAATGAAAGAAAATGCTAATTATGACATCATATGATGTCATTAAACACTTACCCACCAATCCCCATTAGATAACCACTTAATTAACTAATAAAAGAGGATAAATGAGACCAAAAATTGGAAAATCAATCTGCTCCTTTTCTTCCTCAACATTCCAGCCATAACCCATTTTCCCAACCCAACCTCCATGAAAGCTTAAGGTGAGCTTGGAACCACCCATCAAATCACCTTGAAACCACTATCTTGCTTCACAAAAAAGTGATCTTGCATCTTGAACAACCTCTAGCTAACAAAAAGAAGAAGAAAGAAGGAAGTTTTGGAGACTTGGAATAGTTAGCAAAAGAGGTTAGTGTCCAAATCTTTGATTCTTTCCTTTAAATTTTTGTTAGAATGCAAATTTGAGCTAGGATATGTGTAAGTTCATTGAAGATAAACATGTTAAGGTATTACCCTATTTTTGGCAGCCATGGATTTGTTGTGGTCTTGATGGTTTCCTTAGATTAAATGAGTGAATGGGCTGCCATTGATATGATTGTATCCCTCAAAATATTAGTTTATTAGTTTAGTGCAAGAAAATGTAACTTTGGAATGTTAGGGTTAGGGTTTGATACTCAAATATGTGACTAGATATAATTGGACACAAAATGATGTTGTAATGGTCAATTAGTGACCATTTGAATGTGTGTGAGGAGGAATTGAAGTGAGTAAGGATAACCAAGTTGACCTTAGGCATGCTGCCCTTGGTGACCTGTAGGACTGGTTGTGAGTCTAGCAGGTTTGGGCAGCCATAAATGGAGTTTTATATGTTCAATTGGTGCAAGGCCAATTGGACATGAAACTAGACACATAATGGCACAACTTTGGTGAAGAAACCCTGCCCAGAAAACCAAACCAAGTTGACTTAAAAATTGCCCTAATCAGGGTGACTTGCATTCTGCTTGGGCAAAATGACCAAATAAATAGTGTCTATTCATTTGGTCATAACTCAGTGTAGAAAAGTCCAATTGACCTGAAATTTTACCAGCAGAAAGATGAGACATATAACTACAACTTTAATGAAGAACACAAATCCAAATTCTGATCATAACCTAGTCAAATTACCAATCAAACTTAGGTTACCAAATCTAACAGAACCAGTTTTGCCCAGAATTTTGGATTTTGTCCAATCCGGCCAGTTATGGTGTTTAGGCCATAACTTGAGCTACAAAACTCCAAATGGAGTGATTAAAAAAAGAAATGTAACTAGACAAAATAAGGAACAACTTTCATGAAGACAAATTTTCCAAATTCCTACTGTACAAATGACTAATGGAACAGTAAATATGAGGCTTGAAATCTGAAAATTTTGAATAACTAACACTAAGCTTAGAAATGGTATTGGCAACCAATACCAACAATTTTAGAATGCAAAATGTGGTATGTTGGGAGTATTAGAACCAATGTACCTATTGTCTATGCAAAAATCAACATTTTAGTTGACTAATGAAATGAATAGCAACACCTAAACTTAAATTTCAAGAATTGTATAATTTAAAAGTGTAACATGCCCTAGTACACCTAGCAAGATTGGTTTGGATAGGTTGGCATGCCAATAGGGTTTAGTTAGCAGTACTACACATGGCATTATGCCATTCTGTGATTTCATGACTTTTAGCCATTCTGACGTTGTGATGATACTTGGCCTTGTACCTAATATTTATTACAGCTCATTAGTTGTTCTGTTGCACACCGGGAGATACATATGTGACCGATGGTGTGACGGCCCGAGGTACTTAATACCCAGTGTTAGTTTACCCATTTATCCAGTCCAGTCATCCATTATAGGTTACTTGGGCAACCAAAAAAATGAAAGTGAATAAATTTAATGAAATTATGAATATAATGAGTACAAAATAAATAAGATTACCAATAATTATCGAAAAATTGTCTGCATAAGACATCAGAACATGCACTGCATATTTATTTTCTGTTATTTCCTTTTATTCTATTATTGGCACCACTAAGCATTATTACTTAGCGCGTTGCTTTTATCACGCGTAAGTTCTGGAGAGACCGATAGAGAGCCTAGTAAACCACAGACTGGGTGAGATCATCTGCAGCTCTACATAGTGTCTGTGTCACCTCACTGACGTCAGTGCATTGGTAGGACACTAGGTTTCATTTTGGGTATTTTGTAATTACTTTTTATTTTCTCATATATAATTGAAACTTATGTAATGTATTTTGGTATTAATGTAAATAGTGGAAATTATGTTTATGAATGAAAAAGTTAATATTTATTTATGACTTTTATATGAATATCATATGAGATGAATGATTGAGAAATGAAAATGTTGTTGAAAAATATTGAGATTTTGTTGATGAAATGGAGTTTGGGATTGATTGAAAATTTTGGAAGTATTTTTCACAGGTTCCAAAGAACTGTTTTCTCCATTTTTAGCCGGTACTCTGCCGGATTTTCTATAAAATTTGTGGAACCTCAAATAAATTGATGTTTTCCATAAATGACTTAAATGAATTATACTTCACCAATTGTACTTCATAACTATGATAAAAATAAATAAGGAAGGATAAAAAGGATTAAAATAAAATAGGGTGATCCGGTACACTATGTGACATATCTTACTCGGCTATACTATAGACGGGTAAGGGGTGTCACATGAGTTCATAATTTACAAACTACAAACTACTACCCATGACAAAATACAAAAACAAAATTTCAAAATGAACCTAAAGGTCCTACCACTAATGCACTGCAGATGAGAGGTGACTATGACTCTATGCAGATCTGTGACCTCACATAGTCTGTGGTATGCTGGGCTCTCTATTTGTCTCTCTAGAATCTACGCGTGGCAAAAAGCGACACGTTAAGCAATAATGCTTAGTGGTGCCAATAATAAAATAAAAAGAACTAAAAGAAAATAAATATGCAGTGTGTATATTGATGTCTCATGCAGACAAATTTTTGGTAATTATTTATAGTCTTATTTCTTTGGTACTTGTTATATCTATTATTTCATTAAATTTATCAACTTCTATTTTTTGTTGCCCAAGTAACCTATACTGGATGACTGGACTGGACAAATGGGTAAATTGACACTAGATACCAAGCACCTCGGGCCGTCACACCATCGGTCACGTATTTATCTCCTGGTGCACAACAGAGCAGCTGATAAGCTGTAATAAACATTAGGCACAAGGCCAAGTATCATCATAATATCAGAATGGCTAAAATCCATACAATCACAGAATGGCATAATGCAATGCGTAGTACTGCTAACTGAACCCTATTGGCATGCCAACCTATCCAAACCAATCTTACTAAGTGTACTAGGGCACATTTCAAAGTTATTGATTGAATTTTTATGCTTTACATGTAAGGTTACTATTTATTTTTACTATTTAGGTCAAATTATTGACTTTCCAATACATAATAGCTACATAAGTCCTAATCACATAAATTTACCACATTTTGGTTCCCAAAAGTGTTGGTATTAGTTGGCAATCCACACTTCTAATCAATAGTGAATAAATCATAAATTTTAATTTTGGGTGCTAGAGTTCACTGTTCAATTAGGCCATTCTACAGTGAGAATTTGGCCAAATATTCTTCATCAAAGTAGTTTCTTATTGTCTCTAGTTACATTTCTTTTTTTGAATCACTCCATTTGGAGTTTTGTAGCTCAAGTTATGGCCTAAAGACCATAACTGGCCAAATTGCAATTTTTCCAGAATTTCTCGGCACAATCAATTCTGCAGTTTTTATACACTAACTGCAGGTCAGTTTTTATATATGTTATGATCAAAATTTGGATTTGGTTTCTTCATGAAAGTTGTAGGCCTATGTCTCAAATTTCTATTGGTAAATATTTAGGTCAATTGGACCTTTCTACACTGAGTTATGACCAAATGAATGAATACTGTTCATTTCGTCATTTTGCCCAGGCAGAATGTAAGTCACTTGGATTTGGTCAATTTTTAGGGCATCCTATGTTTAGTTTTTAGACAGAGTTCCTTCATCAAAATTGTGCCATTATGTGTCTAATTTCATGTCCAATTGGCCTTGCACCAATTGAACCTACACATTCCAAGTTATAGCTATCCAAACATGCTGGACTCATATCTAGACCTGCAGGGCACTCAAGGCAGCACTTCTAACCTCAATTCCCATGGCACAATTCACTTCAATTCCTACTCAAACATAACCAAATGGTCACTAATTGACCATTAGAATTTCCTTTCACCAATACATGAGCAAAACCCTAGGTTTTTCCCAAACCCTACCTCCAACAATTTCAATTCTCTATATACATACAATCCATGAATTAAAACACCAAAATCATGTTCAATGGCAGCCATACACAACTATTATGCAATCAAATTGGCACTAACCTTGTTGGAGCTAACTCACAAGCTTGCAAAACCTTCCTTTTCCTTTTTCTTTTTGCTGGCTAGAGATAGTTTAAGGTGTGAGGGAAAATTTTAGTGAAGAGAGTGAAGGATTTTGAGGTGAAATGGAGTGGGGTATAAAGCTTGATAAAGCTTTAATGGAGGAATGGGTTAGAGTGTTAGTAGTATGCCATAGAGCATATCATTTAGTATGTATCTTGTACATATTTTATTAATAAATGGCATTTCCACTTTTCTGTTTATATAATATATTTATGTGTAATAGAAAAGGTCCATTGATATTTTGTTAGAAATATTATTCTTAAGTTGTTAAGAATATGAGTGACAATATTTCTAGCACAAAGTATCATAAATAGGTTCACAATCGAGGATACTTCATAATAAGGACATGACTTATCCAGAAAGATTGTATTAATGTTTGTTCCCAAGTTATTTATATGAGATATAAATAAGATGGAATGGTGAGTCTCATGCCATATAACAAACATGATAGGCCGAACCAGTGACACTTATGACAAGCACATGGAGTTTACTCTTGTCAATGTTTTGTCATAAATCATATCAGTGCATATAATCTTTAGACCTGAGATAGCACAGTTATCTTGTATATAGGTAGTTTGAGTTTGATACTGCTTTCATACTTGTACTGTGTATGGGTATATGGGCATGTGTTGGCTCCTACTAGTTATATATGGAGGTAGGTGTTGATCAAGATGGAATCTGTTCCTCTAAGTAAATAGAGATAAAATCCTATGTTCATTTAATTGTTCTTGATGTTTCAAGTTCCTGGCCAGGACATATAGATTTATTCAGAAAAGAGTTTATGATGAGAAAATCTTTTTAATCAAGAACTGGAATTAAAAGAGAACATAATATTCATAGCAAATGGAGTTTGACATAAACCATGACTCCAGCTTGAGTTGGGATTTTGTAACAGAGAGATTCTAGTGCATGGTAACATATGATTATAGGTTCATTTAAGGTAAACCTTATTACTAATTGGGTGGCCATGGCATGCTATGCTAGGTGTTAACCATGGTCTATGAGGTTCATAAAATGATTTAGAGAAATCATTTATGGTAAGAAAGAGTTCTGATGATATTAAGAGTTGATATCATGTCTCATTGCCAATTAGTGATGAGCCTAGTAAGTCACACACATGCACAAGTTATCACCTAATTAAATATGATTTAATTAATTAATTAAAGAGTTTAAATTGATTAAATGAATAGGTTTGGTTTGCAATTAGATTGCAAAGTCCCTAGCATGACTTGAAACCAAATCTAGATTATTGGATGTATAATATAAGTTAAATTTATATTTAAAGTGTTTAAATATGAATTTAATTAATGAGAAATTAATTAATAGAGATTAATTAATTAATTTATATTTGATATAAATTAATTAGAAGAAGAAAATAATTATTTTGGGTTAAGAACTCAAAATTAAGGCACAGGGGCATTTTGGTCATTTTGCAGTGTGACACGTGGCACCATGAGATGGTGACACATGGCATAACACATAAGCTTGCCAAATGTTTTTTTAATCATGTAAGATGATTAAAATCAAGATTAAATATAGGTTTGACACTTGGCACAATGTGATTGGGTTACTTAAACCTAGAGCTAATCAAAGGGTGACATGTGGCAAGGGTTTAATGTGTTAACCTAGCTATTTAAGTGTTGTTATGAGAAAATAAAACACAACCAGCAGCCACACTCCTTTGTCACGCCACTTTGAGGGTTTTTATCTCTTCTTCTTCATCTCTTATCAATTCAAAGAGATTAGCCATCAATCTCTTGAATTAAGAACACTAGGAATTGTTTCTAGTGTCCTGTTTACATCTTTAATCTCTTAAAAGGCAGAACTTGATTTTCTAATTAATAGAAAAAGCTTTAGAAGCTATTCAAGGGCTGCCATAGGTGTTCTTGGTGTGGACAAGCTAGAGGGACAACATCTGGTGTCCTGAAGACGAATCTCAAAGGCGCAGCATACGCTGCAGTTGCATCAAGAGGTTAGTGTAATCGTTCTTGATTTAATCTAGGGTTCTAAAATTAATTTGATTAATTTTAAAATCTTAAATGGCAAATACAGATCCAAAAACATATTAAAAGAGTTTTAATATGTTGTTTATCATTGAAATCAAATAGATAAAAATAAATCTTGCATGATGCATGTGACCCTAGGTGAAAATTTTTGAATTCAATGGTATAAACTTGTGTTTTTCACGCTTCCGTTCCTTCAATTGGTATTAGAGCCACTATATTTGCCATTTAGATTGTTGATTATATGATTTAATTGTGTGTTTGATCATGAGATCAAAAGTTCATTGCTGGTTGCAAAGCAAGTTGGCGGCATACTTAAAAAAACACCATCAATGGTGCGCATGGTTTGGCTTCCATGGGTGGTTTAAGGTTTGGCTTTTACTTCTGTAATTGTTGTATGATCTAAGGCCTATTCTTTGACTAATTAAAGTGTTTAATTAGTAGTTTTTATCACACAATTAAATCATGATTCAAATCAGAATTTTAAAAATTGTTTGAATGTGATTCAAATCTGAATTTTAAAAGTTGTTTGAATGTGATTCAAATCTGAATTTTTAAAGTTGTTTGAATCATATTTAAATCTGATTTTTTAAAATTGATTGAATAAAATTCAGATCTGATTTTTTAAAAAATGTTTGAATGTGATTCAAATCTGATTTTTTAAAAAATGTTTGAATGTGATTCAAATCTGAATTTTTGAAGTTGTTTGAATGTGATTCAAATCTGAATTTTTAAATTTGTTTGAATGAGATTCAAATCTGAATTTTTAAATTTATTTGAATCATATTCAAATATGGATTTTTAAGTTGAATATGAGATGTTCAATTTAATTTAAGTATGTATGTTTTATTTAATTGTTAAATAGTGATATGCATGATGGATGATCATGGACTATAAAAGACCAATGTGATTGGATTTATTTCTTTTATGTTTCTTTGGGATTGTAAATTAATTAATTTATTTTAATTTATTTTGGGCATGTATTATTAAGTTTGTAATAATTTTTGGGTTGTAATTTCATTTATTTAAGTTCTTGTAAATTCGCCTTGGTATGCCAAGGATTACTATGTAATATTGGATTGCAAGAAGTTCAAGGAGGTCAAGAGCATTGGTGGGACCAGTGGGAGGAATTCAAGATCAAGTGTTGATTATGTACTCCTTCAGCAACTCTTGTAAAATGAATGAATGAAATGCACCTAGGAATGCCTTGATTCAATTCTTGGTGGCTTAGAATTGAATCCCTTAGAAAGTCCATGATCATACCATATTTACTGCTTATCCATGAATGCATGAGATGTATGGGAATGTATGCAATTATATGATATATGCATGCTAAATGGATAATGTGCAAAGTGAGACCTTAATAGTAAATAGAATGACCATAAAATCTTCCAAACAAATGATTAAGTTGGAAATGCTATAATTAAAGTAATTATAACATAGGCCCTCCATTGGGGCAATTATTTTAAGAAATTTTAAATAGTTGCATAAGATGCAATTTATTTAAGAGATTTTCTTAAGAATAATTGTTAAGCATGAGATGTTGTAAATATGTAAATGGTTTAGTGGCCAATATTGGATGTACCTGAGGACATTAAAATTATTTGCATAATTACTGGCTCAATGGGATCAACTTAACTAATGCAAGATAAGTCAATAATGGATGTACCTGAGATTTTGAGCATTAGGGGCTAGGTAAAGGATTGAACCTCACATGAGATGTGATGGGCAAAGAGTTGCTCACTTATAGTTTATTGTAATTCCAATAATGGATGTACTGAGGATGATCAATAGAATTATAAGAATTCAATCACCCACTAGAAATCCATCCAACTAGGATTTCCGTTTTCTACTTTGGAAGTGTAGGATTCGCTAAGTTAGTGGGAGGACCAATTTGATTAAAAGACCATAATCATTTTGGTTAATTACATGATACATTTACTAATTAATCTGGTTATTTTCTGCAGTTAATTTTCTGATAAAAATGAGCACAAAACAACCACCACCATCCAATATCCTTGCAAGCATACTTGATCACAATAGGTTGACAGGACCTAATCTGTCTGATTGGCTAAGAAATTTGAAACTTGTCCTGAACCTTGAAAATATAGGATATGTTCTAGATTCAAATGTTCCTGGTCCCTTACCTCCAGAGGCCACACAAGAGGAACATGAAACTTTGGACAAGTGGAAGGAGCATGATATGAGAGCTAAGTGTTACATGCTTGCTTCCATGAGTAATGAGTTACAGAAGCAACATGAGAGTACAGCAGGAATGCTAGGTATGAGATATCTAGACAGCTATTCCGTATGAGGATGTCTGAGGGACAGAATGTTGGGGATCATGTCCATAAGATGATTCGGCTGATTGAGCAGTTGGAACATCTTGACTTCAACATGGATTTCCAACTACAAACGGATTTGATCCTTCAGTCCCTTCCTGAGTCTTTTGGGAATTTTGTGACAAATTTCCATATGACTAAACAGGAATGCACCTTAGCTGGTTTACTCAACATGCTGGTTATTGCCCAAAAGAATATGCCAGGCAATAAAGGAAAAGAGGTAGCTTTGGTTGCATCTTCTTCTGCTGGAAAGTCCAACAAGAAGAAGGGCAATAAGAAAAAGAAACCTCAGATTCCTGGTCCTTCCAAGAAAATAGCTAAACAAAAAGGGAAGACCAAAGCTGACAATGGCAAAGGAAAGTGTTTCCACTGCCAACAGGAAAGTGTTTCCATTGCCAACAGGAAAGTGTTTCCATTGGCCAGAGTATAGCAATCTAAATGAATGCAATGCCATGGTGAAAACCAACTCAAGTTCAAAATATATTTGGCACTTAAGGTTATGTCATGTTGCAGAAGATAGGATTGCAAAATTGGAGGAAATGGGGATTCTATCCTCATTGGGCTCTGAGCCTACTCCAACTTGTGAATCCTGCCTTCAGGGCAAAATGACTAGATCACCCTTTGTTGGACAAGGGCTAAGAGCTGAAAATATTTTGGAGCTAATACATAGTGATGTATGTGGTCCATTTAAAGAAATGGCTAGAGGGGATTTTCATTATTTTATTACCTTTACTGATGATAAATCAAGGTTTGGGTATTTGTATTTGATGAAATACAAACATGAATCTTTTGAAAAGTTCAAAGAATTTAAATCTGAAGTAGAAAATCAAACAGGAAAGAGTATTAGAGCTCTTCGATCAGATCGTGGAGGTGAATATTTGAGTATTGAATTTGATGAATACTTGAGAGAGCATGGCATTGTTTCTCAGCTGACTTCTCCAGGAACGCCACAGTTGAATGGTGTATCTGAAAGGAGAAATCGTATCCTATAGGATATGGTACGTAGTATGATGAGCTATACTGATATGCCAATCTTCTTTTAGAGATTTGCATTAGAATCAGCTTTGTATATTCTGAATAGGATTCCATCAAAATCAGTTTCTTCCACACCTTATGAGATATGGCATGGAAGAAAACCAAGTCTTAAGCATGTTAAGATTTGGGGTTGTCCAGCTTATATCAAAAAACTGAACACTGATAAATTGGAGACCAGATCAGAAAACGTCGATTTGTTGGATATCCAAAAGATAGTTTTGGATATTATTTTTATTTGCCTACTTCACAAAAGGTTGTGATAAGTAGAGATGCCACATTTCTTGAACAACAGTTTGTTCAAGAAGGAGGCAAAGGAAGGCAAATAGAGTTAGAATTGGAGAATTCTGACCAACCAATGCATCGATGGATATAGATCCATCTAGTCAACCAATACCCGTTGATGAAACATCTACACTGTTCCTCGTAGAACAACCAGGGGTATCTCACCCACTGTGAGATATGGTTTTCTTCATGAAGAAGAACGAGAGTTGTCTACATGAAGAAGTAGATCATGGAGATGATCCACTTACCTATGAAGAAGCTATATCAGATATAGACTCTTCAAAATGGATTGATGCTATGAAATTCGAGATTGATTCCATGTATAAGAATCAAGTTTGGGATCTTGTTGACCCACCTGAAGGTATTGTACCTATAGGGAACAAATGGGTTTTCAAGAAGAAAATTGGTTCTGATGGAAAGGTAGAGACCTATAAGGCAAGGCTAGTAGCGAAAGGGTTTCGCCAAAGGCAAGGAATCGACTATGAGGAGACTTTCTCGCCTGTTGCCATGCTTAAATCAATTAGGATTTTATTAGCAATAGCTGTGTACTATGATTATGAGATTTGGCAGATGGATGTCAAAACAGCTTTTCTCAATGCATACATTGAAGAAAACATTTTCATGGAACAACCTAAGGGATTTGAATCCCAAGATGGTTCCAAGGTATGCAAGCTAAAGCGATCCATTTATGGGTTGAAACAAGCTTCGAGGAGTTGGAACATCCGTTTTGATGAAGCCATTAAATCCTTTGGTTTTATCAAAAATGAGGATGAGCCATGTGTATATAAGAAGGTTAGTGACAGTGCTATCACTTTCCTTGTCTTATATGTGGATGACATACTGTTGATGGGTAATGACACAGGTATGTTGACGACTATAAAGGTATGGTTGTCAAATACATTCTCCATTAAAGACTTAGGGGAGGCAACCTATATTCTTTGAATTCGCATCTATAGAGATAGAGCGAAAAGAATAATTGGTTTATCCCAAAGTCTATACTTGGAAAAGGTGTTAAAGAGGTTTAACATGCTTGATTCTAAGAGAGGATTGTTACCAGTGAGACATGGTATCCATCTTTCTAAAGAGATGTCTCCAAAGACACCTGAAGAAAGAGATAAGATGGCCAGGATTCCATATGCTTCGGCTATTGGAAGTTTAATGTATGCAATGTTGTGTACTAGGCCACATATCGCATATCTTTATTAGTTTGACTAGCGGTATCAATCCAATCCAGTTTGGAACATCGGATAGTCACAAGAATATTCTTAAGTACTTGAGAAGAACTAAGGATTTATTCTTGATTTATGGAGGTGGAGACTTGCAATTGGATGGTTATACTGATTCTGATTTCCAATCAGATATCGATGATAGAAAGTCTACCTCTGGATATGTGTTAATTTGTAATGGAGGTGCAGTCAATTGGAAGAGTTCCAAATAGAGCACGACTGCAGATTCCACTACAGAAGCTGAGTATATTCTTGCATCGAGATCTTGCAAAAGAAGTCATTTGGATAAAGAAGTTCGTGATGAACTTACAAGAGTTCCTTCCATTGAGTCGCGGTTCCACTACTCGTGACAATAATGGAGCGATCATACTGAGCTAAGGAACTAAGGTCTCACCCAAAATCCAAACACAAAGAAAGGCACTACCACATTATCAGAGATATAGTTGGGCAAGGCGATTTAGCCATGCAGAAAATAGCATCAGCTGAAAATCCAGATGATCCATTCACTAAGCCAATGTCACAGACTCAGTTAGATCGACATCTTGAGAAGATAGGTCTAAGATATTGTAATGAATGGCTCTAGTGCTAGTGGGAGATTGTTAGTAGTATGCCCTAGAGCATATCATTTAGTATGTATCTTGTACATATTTTATTAATAAATGGCATTTCCACTTTTCCATTTATATAATATATTTATGTGTAATAGAAAAGGTCCATTGATATTTTGTTAGAAATATTATTCTTAAGTTGTTAAGAATATGAGTGACAATATTTCTAGCACAAAGTATCATAAATAGGTTCACAATCGAGGATACTTCATAATAAGGACATGACTTATCCAGAAAGATTGTATTCATGTTTGTTCCCAAGTTATTTATATGAGATATAAATAAGATGGAATGGTGAGTCTCATGCCATATAACAAACATGATAGGCACTTATAAATGATAAGTAGGCCGAACCAGTGACACTTATGACAAGCACATGGAGTTTACTCTTGTCAATGTTTTGTCATAAATCATATCAATGCATATAATCTTTAGACCTGAGATAGCACAGTTATCTTGTATATAGGTAGTTTGAGTTTGATACTGCTTTCATACTTGTATTGTGTATGGGTATATGGGCATGTGTTGGCTCCTACTAGTTATATATGGAGGTAGGTGTTGATCAAGATGGAATCTGTTCCTCTAAGTAAATAGAGATAAAATCCTATGTTCATTTAATTGTTCTTGATGTTTCAAGTTCCTGGCCAGGACATATAGATTTATTCAGAAAAGAGTTTCTGATGAGAAAATCTTTTTAATCAAGAACTGGAATTAAATGAGAATATAATATTCATAGCAAATGGAGTTTGACATAAACCATGACTCCAACTTGAGTTGGGATTTTGTAACAGAGAGATTCTAGTGCATGGTAACATATGATTATAGGTTCATTTAAGGTAAACCTTATTACTAATTAGGTGGCCATGGTATGCTATGCTAGGTGTTAACCATGGTCTATGAGGTTCATAAAATGATTTAGAGAAATCATTTATGGTAAGAAAGAGTTCTGATGATATTAAGAGTTGATATCATGCCTCATTGCCAATTAGTGATGAGCCTAGTAAGTCACACACATACACAAGTTATCACCTAATTAAATATGATTTAATTAATTAATTAAAGAGTTTAAATTGATTAATTAAATAGGTTTGGTTTGCAATTAGATTGCAAAGTCCCTAGCATGACTTGAAACCAAATCTAGATTATTGGATGTATAATATAAGTTAAATTTATATTTAAAGTGTTTAAATATGAATTTAATTAATGAGAAATTAATTAATAGAGATTAATTAATTAATTTATATTTGATATAAATTAATTAGAAGAAGAAAATAATTATTTTGGGTTAAGAACTCAAAATTAAGGCACAGGGGCATTTTGGTCATTTTGCAGTGTGACACGTGGCACCATGAGATGGTGACACATGGCATAACACATAAGCTTGCCAAATGTTTTTTTAATCATGTAAGATGATTAAAATCAAGATTAAATATAGGTTTGACACTTGGCACAATGTGATTGGGTCACTTAAACCTAGAGCTAATCAAAGGGTGACATGTGGCAAGGGTTTAATGTGTTAACCTAGCTATTTAAGTGTTGTTATGAGAAAATAAAACACAACCAGCAGCCACACTCCTTTGTCACGCCACTTTGAGGTTTCTATCTCTTCTTCTTCATCTCTTATCAATTCAAAGAGATTAGCCATCAATCTCTTGAATTAAGAACACTAGGAATTGTTTCTAGTGTCCTGTTTACATCTTTAATCTCTTAAAAGGCAGAACTTGATTTTCTAATTAATAGAAAAAGTTTTAGAAGCTATTCAAGGGCTGCCATAGGTGTTCTTGGTGTGGACAAGCTAGAGGGACAACATCTGGTGTCCTGAAGACGAAACTCAAAGGCGCAGACACGCTGCAGTGCATCAAGAGGTTAGTGTAATCGTTCTTGATTTAATCTAGGGTTCTAAAATTAATCTGATTAATTTTAAAATCTTAAATGGCAAATACAGATCCAAAAACATATTAAAAGAGTTTTAATATGTTGTTTATCATTGAAATCAAATAGATAAAAATAAATCTTGCATGATGCATGTGACCCTAGGTGAAAATTTTTGAATTCAATGGTATAAACTTGTGTTTTTCACGCTTCCGTTCCTTCATAGAGATGGGTTTCGGCTGGTATGGCTAAGGAAGAAGAAAGCAGATTTTCTTTTCTTGTTTTTCTCCCATTTTATCTCTTTTTATTTATTTTAAGTGGGCTTTGTTAAATGTGATTGGTGGAAATGGTTTAATGATATCATGTGATGTCAAAATTCAATTTTTCATCCATTTTCTTTTCTTTTCTTTTCTTTTCTACTCATTTTCAATTCAATTTTTAGCAATATTTATTCATATTTTATGTCATACAAATTATTTATTTAACTGGACAAGTTGGCCAAAACTCGTCTCTGAAGACGAAATGACCAAAATGCCCTCCGTTTGGCTCATCGAGCCAAAAATGTCTGTACTAATCTCCAAAATTTTCTAAGTATTTTCTTGGCATTCTAATGCCATCGTAACCTCAATGACTCATTTCTGGAGTCTTAAAAATTAGTTCTTGAATTTTCCCCTGGGTTTAGGGCTTCTAGCTGTAAAAATAGCAACTTCCCACTGGGTTACCCATCGCTAGGGCATCGGCTCATTTAACTTAGTTGTATTTTATTTCTAAAATTTTTCCTAAATTTTTCTTATTAATATTTGAGTTAATTATGGCTCCTCACTTTAGTCTAAATGTTTTTCCAGACGTTCTAGTTGTCCAAACCGACATTGGTCACCGGAACAGTAGAATGTACGGAATTGCTACAGTGAGGGTGTTACATGAACTCTGAGCAGGTGGACCTTTGAACTTCTTTCTAGGTGCAGGAGATGAGCTAGATTGACCTGAACCCCTCTTCTGTTGCCTCTCTCTTCTGGTCTGCTCACTTATTTTGACTTTCTCAACTTTTACTGAAGCTTCGACTAACTTGGTGAAGTATGTGATTCCCAAGGCAGTGGTCATTATCTCAATGTTGTCATTCAGACCCTCTTCAAATCTTCTACACTTTTTGGCCTCATTAGGGACTATCTCCCTTCCATAACGGTTCAATCTGACAAATTCTCTTTCATACTCAGCTACTGTTAGCTGTCTCTGCCTCAGGTTAATAAATTCTCTCCTCCTGTCTTCCAGGTACACACTTCCCACATACTTCTTTCTGAATTGAGCGAGGAAGAACTCCTAGGTTATTTGTTTTGGCTGCACTTCACTGGACACTGAATCCCACCATTGATATGTATCATATTGCAGTAGAGATACAACAGCTTCTAGGTTTTGCTCTCGGGTGTAGTGGAGTTATTTTAAAACTCTTCCTGTTCTGTCCAACCAGTTCTCGGCTGCAATAGAATCATCTTCTCTCTTGCCCAAAAAATCCACTGCTCCAAATTTTCTTAATTTTTCCAGATGGGATTTCTGCTGTAGAGGTGGTGGTGGTGGCATTACCTCTGCCATTTGTCTGAAAAATTCGGCCATTGGCTGAAACATGGCCTATAGAGGTTGTGCAGGCTCTGCTGGTGCTGGTGGAGCAGGTTCTCCCCTACCCCCAGTTTCAGCTACTGCGGGTGAAGCATGACTCTCCACCTCCTCCTCAACTTCCCTCTATGACATGGGATCCATATCCTAATCAAAATAAGAAAACCAAACAGATCTGCATTAGTGTCACCTCGACTCTTACAAATGCAATGCATGGTATGGACTTGATCTAGACCCAAAAATCCCTAAACCGTGCTCTGATACCACTAAATGTGACACCCCTTACCCGTCTACAGTATAGCCGAGCAAGATATGCCACATAATGTATCGGAATACCATATTTTATCTCAATTATTTTTATCCTTCCTTAATTTATTTCTTTATGGTTATGAAATGCAATTTGTGAAAATTGACTCATTTAAGTCATTTATTGAAATTATAAATTCATTTGAGGTTCCGAAAATTTTATAGAAAATCTGGCAGAGTACCGACTAAAAATGAATAAAACAGTTCTTCGGAATCTGTGAAAAACACTTTCAATACATTTCAATCATTCTCAGACTCTATTATATCAATATAATCTCAATATTCCTCAACCATTTCTAAAAATTTCTTCTATTTATCATTCATTCATTTCACATGATAATCATGTACAAATCATAAATAAATACTTAATTTTCATTTATAAACACAAATTACAAATATTTGCATTAATCCCAAAATATATTACATGAGTTTCAACTATATATGAGAAAATAAAGTTTAATTATAAAATACAAATAGTACAAAATACCAAAATGGGACCTAGTGTCCTACCAATGCACTGAAGTCTGTGAGGTGACACGGACACTATGCAGAACTGTGAACAGCCTCACCCAGTCTGTGGTCTACTGGGCTCTCTGTCAGTCTCTCCAGAATCTACACGTGTCAAAAAGCAACACGCTAAGCAATAATGCTTAGTGGTGCCAATAATAAAATAAAAAAAAACTAAAAGGAAATAAACATGCAGTGTATATATTGATGTCTCATGCAGACAAATTTTTGGTAATTATTTGTAGTCTATTTATTTGGTACTTGTTATATCAATTAATTCATTAAATTTATCAACTTCCATTTTTGGTTCCCCAAGTAACCTATACTGGATGACTAGACTAGATAAACGAGTAAACTGGCACTGGGTACCAAGTACTTCAGGCCATCACACCATCAGTCACAATGTGTCTCCCGGTGTGCAATAGAACAGCTAATAAGCTGTAATAAACATTAGGCACAAGGCCAAGTATCACACTGATATTAGAACGGCTAAAAACGATAGAATCACAGAACGGCATAATGCCATATGCTGTACTGCTAATTGAACCCTAGTGGCATGCCAACCTATCCAAACCAATCTTACTAGGTGTACTAGGGCAAATTACAAAGTTATTGATTGAATTTTCATGTTTTACATGTATGGTTACTATTCATTTTACTATTTAGGTCAAATTATTAACTTTCCAATGCATAATAGTTACATGAGTCCTAATCACATAAATTTACCACATTTTGATTCCCAAAAGTGTTGGCATTAGTTGCCAATTCATACTTCTAACTAATGGAGAACAAATCAAAATTTTAGTTTTTGGGTGCTAGAGTTCACTGTTCCATTAGGCCATTATACAGTGAGAATTTGGTCAAGTATTCTCAATCAAAGTTGTTCTTTATTGTGTCTAGTTACATTTCACTTTTTGAATCACTCCATTTGGAGTTTTCTATCTCAAGATACGCCATTTTGTGCAAGGCTAGCCGGATTGGTATCTACCCAGAAATTCTGGGCAGAATACCATTCTGCCAGATTTGGTAGTTCAACTTTAGCCAATAATTTCATTTGGTTAAGTCTAGAATTAGAGTTTGTGTTCAGCATAAAATTTGTTCTAAATTGTCTAAGCTTTTCATTGATATAAATTTCATGTCAATTAGGCCTTTCTACACTGAGTTATGACTAAATGAATGAACAATGTTCATTTGGTCATTTTGCCTAGGTAGAATGTAAGTTACCCAGATTTGGTCAATTTTTAGGACATCCTAAGTTTACTTTCTGGATAGGGTTCCTTCATCAAAGTTGTGCCATTATGTGTCTAATTTCATGTCCAATTGGCCTTGCACCAATTGAACCTACACAACCCAAGTTATAGGTGCCCAAACATGCTGGACTCACATCCAAACCTACAGGGCACTCAAGGCAGCACACCCAACCTCAATTTCCATAGCACAATTCACTTCAATTCCTACTCAAACATAACCAGATTGTCGCTAATTGACCATTAGAATTTCCTTTCACCAATACATGAGCAAAACCCTAGGTTTTTCCCAAACCCTAACTCCAACAATTTCAATTCTCTATATACATACAATCCATGAATTAAAACACCATAACCATGTTCAATGGCAGCCACACACAACTATTATGCAATCAAATTGGCACTAACCTTGTTGGAACTAACTCCCAAGCTTGTAAAACCTTCCTTTTCCTTCTTCTTTTTGCTGGCTAGAGAGAGTTTAAGGGGTGAGGAAAAATTTTAGTGAAGAGAGTGAGGGATTTTGAGGTGAAATGGAGTGGGGTATAAAGCTTGATAAAGCTTTAATGGAGGAATGGGTTAGAGATGGGTTTCGGCTGGTATGGCTAAGTAAGAAGAAAGCAGATTTTCTTTTCTTTTTTTCTCCCATTTTATCTCTTTTTATTTGTTTTAAGTGGGCTTGGTTAAATGTGATTGGTGGAAATGGTTTAATGACATCATGTGATGTCAAAATTCATATTTTTATCCATTTTCTTTTCTTTTCTCTTCTACTCATTTTCAATTCAATTTTTAGAAATATTTTTTCATGTGTTATGTCATATAAATTATTTATTTAACTGGACAAGTTGGCCAAAACTCATCTCTGAAGATGAAATGATCAAAATGCCCTCCGTTTGGCTTATCTAGCCAAAATCATCTGTACTGATCTCAAAAATTTTCTAAGTATTTTCTTAGCATTCTAATGCCATCGAAACCCCAACGACTCTTCTCTGGAGTCTCAAAAATTATTTCATGAATTTTCTCTCGGGTTTAGGGTTCCTAGCTGCGAGGACCGCAACTGGGTTACCCATCGCTAGGGTACTGGCTCATTTAACTTGGTTGTATTTTATTTTTAAAATTTTTTCTAAATTTTTCTTATTATTATTTGAGTTAATTATGGCTCCTCACTTTAGTCTAAATATTTTTCTAGACGTTATAGCTGTCCAGACCGACACCGGTCATCTGAACAGTAGAATGTACGGAATTGCTACAGTGAAGGTGTTGCAGACTCAATTTCAACTCCATAGGCATATCTCAATTTTCTATCTCTACTAATGTAGCATACACTTTTCAGAAGATCAAAAAGTCTTTAAAATGGTTGTAATGGGGCTAAAGGGATAATGACTTGTTTGCCTATGAAAGGTTTATAAGGAATGCAAATATGAGGTGTGACACCCCTTACCCGTCTACAGTATAACCGAGTAAGATATGTCACACAGTGTACCGGAACACCCTATTTTATTTTAATCCTTTTTATCCTTTCTTATTTATTTTTATCATAGTTATGAAGTACAATTGGTGAAGTATAATTTATTTAAGTCATTTATGGAAAACATCAATTTATTTGAGGTTCCATATATTTTATAGAAAATCCGGCAGAGTACCGGCTAAAAATGGAGAAAATAGTTCTTCAGAACCTGTGAAAAACACTTCCAAAATTTTCAATCAATCCCAAACTCCATTTCATCAATAAAATCTCAATATTTTTCAACAACATTTCCATTTCTCAATCATTCATTTCATATGATATTCATGTAAAAGTCATCAATAAATATTCACTTTTTCATTCATAAACAAAATTTCCACTATTTACATTGATAACAAAATACATTATATGAGTTTCAATTTCACATGAAAAAGTAAAAGTTAATTACAAAATATCAAAATAAAACCTAGTGTCCTACCAATGCACTGATGACGGTGAGGTGACACGGACACTATGCAAAGCTGTAGAAGGTCTCACTCAGTCTATGGTCTACTGGGCTCTTGGTCGGTCTCTCCAGAACCTATGCATGGCAAAAAGCAACGCGCTAGGCAATAATGCTTAGTGGTGCCAATAATAGAATAAAAAGAAATAACAGAAAATAAATATGCAATGCATGTTCTGATGTCTTATGCAGATAATTTTTTCGATCATTATTGGTAATCTTATTTATTTTGTACTTGTTATATTCATAATTTCATTAAATTTATTCACTTTCATTTTTTGGTTGTCCAAGTAACCTATACTGGATGACTGGACTAGATAAACGGGTAAACTTGCACTGGGTATCAAGCGCCTCAGGCTGTCACACCATCGGTCACTTATATATCTCCCGGTGTGCAACAGAACATCTAATGAGCTGCAATAAATATTAGGCACAAGGCCAAGTATCATCACGATGTCAAAATGGCTAAAAGCCATGAAATCACAGAATGGCATAATGCCATGTGCAGTACTGCTAACTGAACCCTATTGGCATGCCAACCTATTCAAACCAATCTTACTAGATGTACTAGGGCATGTTACACTTTTAAATTTTACAATTCTTGAAATTGAAGTTTAAGTGTTACTATTCATTTTATTAGTCAACTAAAATGTTGACTTTTACATAGACAATAGGTACATTGATTCTAATATTCCCAACATACCACATTTTGCATTATAAAGTTGTTGGTATTGGTTGCCAATACCATTCTAAGCTTAGTGTTAGTATTTCACAATTTTCAGATTTCAAGCATTATGTTTACTGTTTCATTGGTCATTTGTACAGTAGGAATTTGGCAAAGTTGTCTTCATGAAAGTTGTTCCTTATTGTGTCTAGTTACATTTCTTTTTTTGAATCACTACATTTAGAGTTTTGTAACTCAAGTTATGGCCTAAATACCATAACTGGCCGGATTGTAATTTTTCTAGATTTTCTGGATAGAACCAAATCTACAGTGTTTTGTGCACTGACTGCAGGTCTATTTTTGAACATGTTATGATCAAAATTTGGGGTTGGTTTTTTCATGAAAGTTGTAGGTCTATATCTCAGCTTTCTTCTGGTAAAATGTCAGGTCAATTGGACCTTTCTACACTGAGTTATGACTAAATGAATAAACACTATTCATTTAGTCATTTTGTCCATGCAGAATGCAAGTCACTCGGATTAGGGTAATTTTTAGGCTAACTTGGTTTGGTTTTCTGGGCAGGATTTCTTCACCAAAGTGGTGCCATTATGTGTCTAATTTCATGTATAATTGGCCTTGAACCAATTAAACCTCTACAACTCCATTTATAACTACCCAAACATACTGGACTCATGCTCAGTCTTGCAGGTCAGCCAAGGCAGCTCACCCATACACAAATGCCAAGCCTCAACTCACTTTATTTCCTCATTATACACATTCAAATGGTCACTAATTGACCATTACAAGGTTAATAAACCATTACATGAGCAAACCCTAATATTGTTAAGTGTCCATATTTTTCCATGTTCATACATACCTAATCCTTTCATTTCACCTACACAACTAAGTTCA
This sequence comes from Hevea brasiliensis, assembly GCF_030052815.1. Taxonomy (NCBI): domain Eukaryota; kingdom Viridiplantae; phylum Streptophyta; class Magnoliopsida; order Malpighiales; family Euphorbiaceae; genus Hevea; species Hevea brasiliensis. The sequence goes on along the minus strand of NC_079495.1, from coordinate 49,188,000 downwards.
ATAATGCATTTAGCACTAAGGGCTGCTCTTAAACACTTTGCTATCAAGAAAATCACTAAACCTAACTAGCGCTAGCTGCCTAAACTTGTAGGGTGCACACACACTCTTGTTTGTTTCATTTTCTTACATTTCCTACATATATCATGCCATTAAACATGAATTAAACTAAAAAGAGCAAGAGTTTGGTCACTTACCACAAGTGAGCAGAATTTTCTCCCTTCAAAACTTCAGTTTTCTTGGCTTTTCTTGACAGCCAATCACCTTGCCAAGTTGTATAGACAAATTTTATTGAAGTGGACTTAGGGTTTCAAGAGAGATTTGGTGAGTTGGAAAGCTTATATAAGCTTTAATGGTGATTTTGGGTGGGTTGAAGGGAAATAGCAAGTTTGTTAAAGGAGATGAAATCTAATTGCTTTTGGTTATTTTGGTCTCAATTATCCCTTTTTAGTAAGTTAGCTTAATTGTGATTGGTGGGGAGGGTTTAAATGACATAAGCATGAGGTAAAAATTCACATTTAACTCATTTTCTCTTCTTTTCTCCTCTACTCATTTTCAATTTAATTTTTAGGAATATTTATTCATATTTTATATCATAATAATTATTTGCTTAACCAGAAAAGTCAGCCAAAAATCACCTTTGAAGGTGAAAAGACCAAAATGCCCTCCATTTGGCTTAACAGACCAAAATTGTCTCTACCGATTTAAAAATTTTTCTAAGCATTTTCTTGGCATTCTAATGCCTTAGAAACCTCAATGACTCTTCTCTGGAGTCCCAAAAATTATTTTATGAATTTTCCCTCGGGTCTAGGGCTTCTAGTTGTGAGAATCACAACTTCTCGCTAGGTTACCCATCGCTAGGGCACCGGCTCATTTAACTTGGTTGTATTTTATTTTTAAAATTTTTCCTAAATTTTTCTTATTAATATTTGAGTTAATTATGGTTCCTCACTTTAGTTTAAATATTTTTTCGGACGTTCTAGCTATCCGGACCGACACTGGTCACTGGAACAGTAGAATGCACGGAGTTGCAACAGGGAGCGTGTTACAACTCTTCCCCTCTAATTTAAATTTCGTTCTCGAAATTTACCTGATACAAACAGTTGAGGGAACTGTTGCCTCATCGTCTCTTCACTTTCCCAAGTTGCCTCCTCCGTGTTGTGGTGCCTCCAAAGCACTTTCACCAGTGCAATCTGCTTATTCCTCAACTCTTTCACTTCCCGAGCCAGGATCCGTATGGGTTCTTCTTCATATGTCAAATCTGGTTGTACTTCAATTTCTTTCATGGAGATGACATGTGAAGGATTTGAGTGGTATCTTCTTAGCATAGATACGTGGAACACATTGTGGATCTTGTCTAGCTCTGGTGGTAAAGCTAGCCTGTAGGCCACTGGACCCACACGTTCAATGACTTCATATGGGCCAATGAACCTAGGGCTTAACTTACCTTTTCTTCCAAACCTTAGTATCTTCTTCTATGGTGACACCCTGAGGAACACTTTGTCACCCACTGTATATTCTATTTCTTTTCTCTTCAGATCGGCGTAGGATTTTTGTCTGTCTGAGGAAACCTTCAGATTAGCTTTGATTAGCTTTACCTTCTCCTCAGTCTGTTTCACCAGGTCTAGCCCTACCAGTTTATCTTCACCCAATTAAGTCTAGCACATTGGAGTTTTACATTTCCTCCCATACAGTGCTTCATACGGGGCTATTTGGATGCTAGCTTGGTAGCTATTATTGTATGTAAATTCTGCCAGTGGGAGGTATCTATCCCAACTTCCCTCAAACTCAATGACACAACTCCTCATCGTATCCTCAGGGACCTGACATATATTTCATGTTATTATTATCATTTAAGTTCAATATTTGTATTAATTCAATTGGTTTCAATTGTTTACCTGGATTACTCTTTTTGATTGCTCACCCATCTGAGGATGGAAAGCTGTGCTGAAGTGGAGTTGTGTACCCAAGGATTCATGCAACTTCTTCCAAAATCTCGATGTAAACCTTGGGTCTCGATCAGATATGATGGAAAGTGGAATTCCATGCAGTCTAACTATCTCACTGATATACAATTCTGCTAACTTCTTCAGTGAGTAGTCAAACTGGCAGAAAGTGTGTTGACTTCATCAATCTATCTACTATCACCCATACTGCATCATGCTTCTTCTAGGTGAGAGGTAGACCACTTACAAAATCCATGGTGACCAGATCCTATTTCCATTCAGGTATGCGTATAGGCTGTAGCAAACCCGATGAAACTTGATGTTCTGCCTTGATTTGCTGACATGTCAAGCATTTAGTCACATAGTCAGCTATGTCCTTATTCATACCAGGCCACCAATAATGAAGCTTCAAGTCATGATACATTTTTGTACTTCCTGGGTGCATAGCATAAACACTGGTGTGTGCCTCTTTTAGAATACTGGCTTTCAATTCCCCATCATATGGTACACACACTCTTCCTTTGTAGTACACACACCCATCTGCTTTCACTTCATAGTCAGTTGGTTTCCCTTCTGAGATTTTACTCATAGTAGTCATTAATTTCTCATCTACCTTTTGCCCATCTAAAATTTGTTGTAGCAGGTTTGGCCTCACTTGCAACTCAGCCAAAATAGCTCCATCTCGAGCAAAGGATATACGAGCATTCAATGATCTCAAAGCTGTGATGGATTTTCTGCTCAAAGCATCTGCAACTATATTTGCCTTCCCAGGATGTAGTCAATTACACAATCATAGTCCTTCAGGAACTCAATCCATCGCCTCTGTCTAAGGTTGAGCTCCTTTTGGGTTGGCAAGTATTTCAGACTTTTGTGGTCCGTGTAAATATAGCACTTTTCGCCATACAAGTAGTGCCTCCATATCTTCAATGCGAAGATAAATGCTGCAAGTTCTAGATCATGGGTAGGGTAATTCTGTTCATGTGGCCTTAGCTGCCTGGAAGCATAGGTGACCACCTTCCCCTCTTGCATCAATACATACCCTAACCCATTATGAGAGGTATCACTGTATACCACAAATTCCTTTCCCGACACTGGTTGTGTTAACACTGGTGCCTCTGTCAACATAGCCTTCAACTTCTCAAAATTGGCCTGACACTTGTCATTCCAGTCAAATCTGACATTCTTATGTAACAACTTGGTCATTGGAGCAGCTATTAAAGAAAATCCCTTCACAAATCTTCTGTAATACCCAGCTAGCCCCAAGAAACTTCTGACCTCAATTGTATTTCTGGGAGGCTTCCATTCCATCACTGTTTCTATTTTCTTGGGATCCACCCTAATCCCATCAGCTGACACTATGTGTCCAAGGAATGCATTCTCATTCAACCAAAAGTCACAATTGGACAACTTAGCATAGAGCTTCTTTTCTCTTAGGGTTTGCAGAACAATCCTCAAATGCTCATCATGTTCTTCACTGGTCTTGGAATACACCAAAATATCATCAATAAAGACCACTACGAACCGATCTAGGTATGGATGGAAGATACGATTCATAAGATTCATGAATGCCGCTGGTGCATTTGTTAGGCCAAAGGGCATCACTAGAAACTCATAATGCCCATATCGGGTCCTGAATGTAGTCTTTGGCACATTTGCATCCTTCACCCTCAACTGATGATACCCTGATCTGAGATCAAATTTGAAAAATACTCCTGCTCCCTTTAACTGATCAAACAGATCGTCAATTCTAGGCAACGGATATTTGTTCTTCACAGTCACTTTATTCAACTGTCGATAATCGATGCATAACCTCAAAGTCCCATCCTTCTTCTTTACAAATAGCACTGGAGCTCCCCATGGTGACACACTGGGGCATATGAACCCCTTATCCAGCAACTCCTGTAACTGGATTTTCAGTTCCTTTAATTCTGTGGGTGCCATCCTATAAGAAGCAATAGAGATTGGTGTTGTACCCAGTAGTACTTCAATAGCAAATTCGACTTCCCTTTCTGGTGGCAAGCTAGGTAATTCTTCAGGAAACACATCTGGGAAGTCTCTTATTGTGGGTATGTCACATAGTTCTAGCTTAGCCTGCCTAGTATCCACCACATGTGCTAGGTAGGCTTCACAGCCTTTTCTCATCAGTTTTCTTGCAACTGTGGTTGAGATGACATTGGATAAGAAATCTATCATTTCCCCCATAACTGTGATCTCATTACCCTCAAGAGTTTTTAAGGAAATCCTCTTTAGTTTACAATTAACCATTGCTTGATGACGTGACAACCAGTCCATTCCTAAAATCACGTCAAACTCATGGAAAGGCAACTCAATCAGGTCTACCAAGAATTCATACCCCTGAATACTTAACGGGCAACCTTTATACACCTTGTTCACCACTACACTATGGCCCAATGGATTAGTAACCAGGATGTCTTGGTCACTCTCCCCTACTAATATCCCCCTTTCTACGGGTAGGTTGATGCAAATGTATGAATGAGCAGATCATGGATCCACTAATGCATGCACAGATGTGTTATAAAGGGAAAATGTACCCCTGATGACGTCCAGGGCATCTTGCTCCTCCTGAGCTCTTATGGCATAGGCTCTGGCAGGTGCTGTGGCCTCAGGCCTCTCTGCTGGCTCAGATGTAGGACTTTAAGATGGTACTGCCTCAGATTTGCCAGATTTTCTACCCCTTTATGGTGCAGGAGTAGGTCTGTCTGCTTGTGTTGGAGCAGCTTCTGCGTGGACAATTCTTTAACTGATGCTCTGTTGACCCACACCTTAAGCAAGCACCCATCACTCTCCAACACTCCCCCTTATGCCACTTCAGGCAATGCAGACATGCAGAAGATGCTGGGGCTGGTCCCCTGAACCCCGTCCTTAGAGAGCTGCTCACTGATGGTGTGGACTAACCTCTCCTAGGGGTGAACTGTGGCCTGGGCCCCTGGGACTAACCCTGGCCTTGAGGTTGACCTTAACTCTGTGCAGGTGAACCTTTGAACTTCTTCCTAGGTGCAGGAGATGAGCTAGACTGACCTGGGCCCCTCTTCTGTTGTTTCTCCCTTCTAGTCTGCTCACTTATTCTAACCTTTTCAGCTTTTATTGTAGCTTCCACTAACTTGGTAAAGTCTATGATTCCCAAGGTAGTAATCATGATCTTTATGTTGTCATTTAATCCCTCTTCAAATCTCTTACACATTTCAGCTTCATTAGGAACTATCTCCCTTCCATAATGACTCAGTCTGACAAATTCCTTTTCATACTTTGCCACTGTCAGCTGTCTCTGCCTCAGGTTAATGAACTCTCTTCTTCTCACTTTTAGGTATACACTACCCACATATTTCTTCTTGAATTCTGAGAGGAAGAAGTCCCAAGTTATTAATTCTGGCTGCACTTCACTAGACACTGTATCCCACCATTGGTAGGCATCATCTTGCAATATAGATACAACTTTTAGATTTTGCTCTGGAGTGCAGTGGAGTTTTTTTAAAACCCTTCCTGTTTTGTTCAACCAGTTTTTGACTGCAACGGAATAATCTTCTCTCTTGCCAAAGAAATCCACTGCTCCAAATTTTCTCAGTTTTTTTAGATGTGATTTCTGCTGTGGAGGTGGTGGTGGTGGTGGCATTACCCCAGCCATTTGTCTGAAGAACTCGGTCATTTGCTAAAACATGGCCTGTGGAGGCTGAGCAGGCTCTGCTGGAGCTGGTGGAGCAGGTTCTCCCCTACCCCCAGTCTCAGCTGCTGCAGGTGGAGCATGACTCTCCACTTCCTCCTCAACTGCCCTCTGTGATGTGGGGTCCATATCCTAATCAAAATAACAAAGACAAACAGATCTGCATTAGTGTCACCTCGACTCTTACAAATGCAATGCATGGTATGGACTCGATCTAGACCCAAAAATGCCTAAACCGTGCTCTGATACCACTAAATGTGACACCTTTTGCCCGTCTACAGTATAGCCGAGTAAGATATATCACACAGTGTACCGGAACACCCTATTTTATTTTAATCCTTTTTATCCTTCCTTATTTATTTTTATCATAGTTATGAAGTACAATTGGTGAAGTATAATTTATTTAAGTCATTTATGGAAAACATCAATTTATTTGAGGTTCCGCAAATTTTATAGAAAATTCGGTAGAGTACCGGCTAAAAATGGAGAAAACAGTTCTTCGGAACCTGTGAAAAACACTTCCAAAATTTTCAATCAATCCCAAACTCCATTTCATCAATAAAATCTCAATATTTTTCAACAACATTTCCATTTCTCAATCATTCATTTCATATGATATTCATGTAAAAGTTATTAATAAATATTCACTTTTTCATTCATAAACATAATTTCCACTATTTACATTGATAACAAAATACATTATATGTGTTTCAATTTCACATGAGAAAGTAAAAGTTAATTATAAAATATCAAAATAAAACCTAGTGTCTTACCAATGCACTGATGATGGTGAGGTGACAGTAGAAGGTCTCACCCAGTCTGTGGTCTACTGGGCTCTCGGTCGGTCTCTCCAGAACCTACGCGTGGCAAAAAGCAACGCGCAAAGCAATAATGCTTAGTGGTGCCAATAATAGAATAAAAAGAAATAACAGAAAATAAATATGCAGTGCATGTTCTGATGTCTTATGCAGATAATTTTTTCGATCATTATTAGTAATCTTATTTATTTAGTACTTGTTATATTCATAATTTCCTTAAATTTATTCACTTTCATTTTTTGGTTGCCCAAGTAACATATACTGGATGAATGGACTGGGTAAACATGTAAACTGGCACTGGGTATCAAGTACCTTGGGCCGTCACACCATCGGTCACATATGTATCTCCCGGTGTGCAACAGAACAGCTAATGAGCTGCAATAAATATTAGGCACAAGGCCAAGTATCATCACAATGTCAGAATGGCTAAAAGCCATGAAATTACAGAATGGCATAATGCCATGTACAGTACTGCTAACTGAACCCTATTGGCATGCCAACCTATCCAAACCAATCTTACTAGGTATACTAGGGCATGTTACACTTTTAAATTTTACAATTCTTGAAATTGAAGTTTAAGTGTTACTATTCATTTCATTAGTCAACTAAAATGTTAACTTTTGCATAGACAATAGGTACATTGGTTCTAATATTCCCAACATACCACATTTTGCATTCTAACGTTGTTGATATTGGTTGCCAATACCATTTCTAAGCTTAGTGTTAGTATTTCAGATTTCAAGCATTATGTTTACTGTTTCATTAGTCATTTGTACAGTAGGAATTTGGCAAAGTTGTCTCCATGAAAGTTGTTCCTTATTGTGTCTAGTTACATTTCTTTTTTCGAATCACTCCATTTGGAGTTTTGTAGCTTCAGTTATGGCCTAAATACCATAACTGGCCGGATTGTAAATTTTCCAGACTTTCTGGACAGAACAAAATCTACAGTGTTTTGTGCACTAACTGCAGGTCTATTTTTGAACATGTTATGATCAAAATTTGGGTTTGGTTTCTTCATGAAAGTTGTAGGTTTATATCTCAGCTTTCTTCTGGTACACTTTCAAGTCAATTGGACCTTTCTACACTGAGTTATGACTAAATGAATAAACACTGTTTATTTGGTCATTTTGCCCAGGCAGAATGCAAGTCACCCGGATTAGGGAAATTTTTAGGCCAACTTGGTTTGGTTTTCTGGGTAAAGTTTCTTTACGAAAGTGGTGCTATTATATGTTTAGTTTCATGTCCAATTGGCCTTGCACCAATTGGACCTCTACAACTCTATTTATAACTGCCTAAACCTGCTAGACTCATGCTCAGTCCTGCAGGTGAGCCAAGGCAGCTCACCCATACACAAATGCCAAACCTCAACTCACTTTATTTCCTCATTATACACATTCAAATGGTCACTAATTGACCATTACAAGGTTAATAAATCATTACATGAGCAAACCCTAATATTGTTAAGTGTCTATATTTTTTCATGTTCATACATACCTAATCCTTGCATTTCACCTACACAACTAAGTTCAATCATGCATTTAGCACTAAGGGCTGCTCTTTAACACTTTGCTATTAAGCAAAATCACTAACCCTAACTAACCCTAGCTGCCTAAATTTGTAGGGTGCACACACACACTTGTTTGTTTCATTTTCTTACATTTCCTACACATATCATGCCATTAAACATTAATTAAACTAAAAAGAGCAAGAGTTTGGTCACTTACCACAAGTGAGAAGAATTTTCTCCCTTTACAACTTCAGTTTTCTCCCCTCAAGTTTCAAGTGAGATTTGGTGAGTTGGAAAGCTTGTATAAGCTTTAATGGTGACTTTGGGAAGGTTAAAGGGAAACAGCAAGTTTGTTGAAGGAGATGAAATCTGATTGCTTTTGGTTATTTTGGTTTCAATTATCCCTTTTTAATAAGTTAGCTTAATTGTGATTGGTGGGGAGGGTTTAAATGACATAAGCATGAGGTAAAAATTCACATTTAACTCATTTTTTCTTCTTTTCTCCTCTACTCATTTTCAATTTAATTTTTAGCAATATTTATTCACATTTTATGTCATAATCATTATTTACTTAATTGGACAAGTCGGCCAAAAATCACCTCTGAAGGCAAAATGACCAAAATGCCCTCCTTTTGGCTTAACAGACCAAAATTGTCTGTACCGATTGAAAAATTTTTCTAAGCATTTTCTTGGCTTTCTAATGCCTTAGAAACCTCAATAACTCTTCTCTGGAGTCTCAAAAATTATTTTATGAATTTTCCCTTCGGTCTAAGGATCCTAGTTGCAAGAATCACAACTTCCCACTAGGTTACCCATCGCTAGGGCACTGGCTCATTTAACTTGGTTGTATTTTATTTCTAAAATTTTTCCTAAATTTTTCTTATTAATATTTGAGTTAATTATGGTTCCTCACTTTAGTTTAAATATTTTTTCAGACATTCTAGCTGTCTGGACCGACATTGGTCACTGAAACAGTAGAATGTACGGAGTTGCTATAGGAAGGGTGTTACATGAGGATAGCATTTTATGCATAAAATACCAAGTATACTAAGTTTATTCTATTGATTTTGTATATAGAGGAGGGGCTTTTAGTTTTTATAGTGCCAAGCATGCTTCCATGATTCTTGAGACTTCCTTTTTCTCTTTTTTTTTTTTTATATTTATTTAAGTCCCTTTTATCTTCTCCCCCAAACTCATTGCTTTTGTAATGATACACAATGTAATGATATGCCTGTAATGATATGCAATGAACTTGTACCCCTCCCCCCCCCACCCCCCCCAAAACTCAAATCGGACATTGTCCTCAATGTTAACATAATATGCAAAATTAGAGAAAACGTACACAAATTATAAGAAATCATATTATTTATTAAGCATGGAAAAGTTTGGACATAAAGCAAATAAAAGAGACCTATGATTGCAGTTTAGGACTAAGGTATTCAAGATTTTACAATAAAGAACCTATCCTATAGTCCTAGTTCTAAAAGGTCTCTGATGGTGATGATGGCGATTCTGGCTCCTCTTCATCGAGCCTCTCCATTAGCATGTCCAACTTGTGGGCTTCCTAGAGTCTTTCCTCGATTGCTCGCATCCTGTTGTTGATTGTGGTCTCCATGCATTGTAGGCATGCGAGTACTAGGTCTGTGGGTGGTGGTGTGTATGGAGGCATTTGAGCGGGGGACTCTTGAAACAGAGGCTCTTGGGTTTCCACCTGTGGCTGCGAAGTCTCGCCAGGTCCTTCTTGTGCTTTGTTTTTCTGAGGGATGGCATTCCTTTTGGCATCCAGCAGGTAGCAAGTGTTGCCCACCTTCTTACATATCCCCATGGATATGCAGATGGTTTGATCTATTCTTGATGTTCCACTGACAGAGCGCAGCCTGTGATGTCCTGGAACAAATTCGAAGTGGAGGGCGATGGTTGTGACAAGGCCACCAAGCACGATGTGCCCCATAGGCTGATGACAGAGGCGGCGGAGGTGGTTGCACAAAAAGAAGCCGGTGCTGCAGCGCTGCCCGGTGACCATACACCATAAGAAGAATAGCTCGCTGGCATTTACCACGCTAAGGCTATCACCATGGCCCATGATGGTGTGGGCAGCGAACCGGTGCATGTAGCGCAGGACTGGACTTGTGATACCTGTGGATTTGGACTTGCTAGAGTTATACGGCTCTGTGTTCAGGGCAATGGAACTCTAGAAGTTGATGTTGTTATAGAGCATACGGTTCCTAGGGATCTCTTGGTGGCCGGCACTATCGAAGCCGAAGATAGCGTTGAACTTGTGACACCCCTTACCCGTCTACAGTGTAGCCGAGCAAGTTATGCCACTCAGTGTGCCGGAGCACCAATTTATATTTCTATTACAATTTATCCCTTTTAATTCATTTATTTTCAATTTTGATAAATCTGAATTTATCCGCAAATTTTATAGAAAATCCAACAGAGTGCCCGTTGTAAATTGGAAAAACAGTTCTTCTGAACCTGTTTAAAAACACTTCCAAAATAATTTCCAAATCCAAACTCCATTATACACATTCAAGTCAATATCAAAATCTCAATCTCAAATCACAATACTATTTTCAAAACCTTTCTGTTCACTTCATCACTTCAAGCATATTCACAAATAATTCTCAACATTTCATTTATCCACATACATTATGCAGAAAATCTCAATAATATGAAATTTCATATATTTACATTAATACATAATTATAGGAGTTTATAGTTATAATCCAAACTAATACAAAATGCAAAAGTACAAAAGGGCCACCTATAGTCCTAATGTCCTACCATATGCAATGCAGATGTGAGGTGACTCTGGACCCCGGATGTAGCTCTGAAGGCTCACCCCGTCTGATGTCTGCTGGGCTCCCCAGCTAGGTCTCCAGTACCTGCGCATGGCAAAAGCGACGCGCTAAGAAATTCTGCTTAGTGATGACAATATAAAATAAAATAAAATAGAATAAAATAATTATGCTGAATGTATGATTTCATTTTTGGGTAGACTTAATTTCTAGTATTATTTGCAGTATTATTCACTTAAAATTTGGTAAAGTTTATTATCATTGACCGGGTAACCCATACTAGTTGACTGGACTGGATAAACGGGTAAACTGGCACTGGATACTAAGTACCTCGACCATCACACCATCGGTCACATTGTGTCTCCTGGTGTGCAACAGAACAGCTAATAAGCTGTAATAATTATCGGGGTTAAAACCCAAGTGTAATAATTCAAATAACATAACCAAAGGCTATTATGTCACAAAATGGCATGGGAAGCCATGAAACACAGAATGGCATGAAGCCATATGCAGTACTGCTAACAAAACCTTATTGGCATGCCAAGCTATCCAAACCAATCTTGTTAGGTATACTACGGCATATTACATTTTTAAGTTTTACAATTTTTGAATTTCAAGTTTTGGTGTTACTATTCACTTCATTAGTCAACCAAAATGTTGACTTTTGCTTAGACAATAGGTACATTGGTTTAAATACTCCCAACATACCACATTTTGCATTTTAAACTTGTTGGTATTGGTTGCCAATACCATTTCTAAGCTTAATGCTAATTGGATAAAATTTTCAGTTTTCATGCTTTGTTTTTACTGTTCCATTAGTCATTTTTGCAGTGGGAATTTGGCAAACTGATCAACATGAAAGTTGTTCCCTATTTTGTCTAGTTGCATTTCCTTTTTTGAATCACTCCATTTGGAGTTTTGTAGCTCAAGTTATGGTCCAAAAACCACAACTGGCTGGATTGAAATTTTATCCAGAATTTCTGGACTGACCATATCTACAGTGAAATGAACAGTGATTGTAACTCACTTGTTGGATAGGTTCTGGTCATAATTTGGGTTAGGTTTTTTCATGAAAGTTGTTGGTCTATATCTCATCTTGTTTCTGGTAACATTTTAGGTCAATTGGACCTTTCTACACTGAGTTATAGGCAAATGACCAAACACTGTTCATTTGGTCATTTTGCCCAGGCAGACTGCAGATCTCCCGGATTAGGGCAAGCTTTTGGTCCATTTGGTTTGGTTTTATGGGCATGGTTTCTTCACCAAAGTTGTGCCATTATGTGTCTAGTTTCATGTCCAATTAGCCTTGTACCAATTGAACCTTTACAATTCAAGTTATGGTGCCCAAACCTGCTGGACTCAAGTCCGATTCTGCAGGTCACTCTAATGGCAGCCACACCAATCCCAAATCCCATCACTCAACACACTTCATTTTTTATTTAAACAGAACTAAATGGTCACTAATTGACAATTAAAACCTATTTTCATCATCACATGGTCAAAATCCCATTTTTCCACCCCAAACCCTAACTCACACATTACCATTCATGCATTTTCATTGCATTTCTTCAATCCACTTACAAGATGCACATTAAGGGCAGCCATAATAACCTTTTAACTTCATTAAATTCATCACAAACAAACCCTAACCATGGCTGCCAAAAATCTAGGGTTTACATACAAATGGCATTCAACAATTTTTCTTTGTAATTTACACTCATTCAAAGTCCTTAACATGAATTTAAAATAGAATTCATGGTTATGTCACTAACCTCTATGGAGTGAGTTTTCCCACTTGCTAAAGCTCTTGTTTTCCTCTTCTATTTGCTCCCAAAAGAATCACCAAGGTGTAAGAGCAAGTTTTTATGTTGACAATTAGGGTTTTTTGTGGAAGAAAGCTAGGGAAAATCAAGCTTGAAAAAGCTTGTTCATGGTGGCCATGGAGGAGTGGTTGACGTCAAGGAGAAGAAGAGAAGAAGGTATTCTGATTTTTTTTTTCATTTTCAGCCCATTTAGTCTCTTTTATATAAAGTTATGCCATGTGTCAAGATGTCACACCTTACCCCTCTGTAAGGTATAACATGATCTCGTAGAATACCTAATGAACTATCGCACTTCACCTACCGATAACTCATTAAGTACCCTACAAGGGATTTTAAAACAATTTTCTTGCTTTTATAAGTGGTGAGCATTTTCTAATAGATATTGAAATCATTTATTTGAAGTTTTAAAACTAATAAAAATGTTTGTTCCATTTTATTTTTTTCCCCAAATTTTATAGAAATTTCGGCAGAGTGCCGTCTGTATTTTAAGAAAACAGTTCTTCAAAACCTGAAAATAAAAACACTCCCAATATTTTTCTCAATCACAACTCCATTATTCAATCTCATTTCACAATTCAACTCAAGCAACTCAATACACAGTTTAAATTAAATCAAACATTCAAATATCTCTTTAAGATAACAAAATGAATATTTACATTCATGGAAGTAATAAAAATTTAGTAGTGCAAACTTTATAAATACATAAAATCTCAAGATAATATTACAATAATTTGTATTTGATTACAATCGAAATATATATATTACAAAAGAGTTGGTACAGCTGCTCAAAGTAAATTTCATACATATAATTACAGATTTACACCAAAAGCTAATGTACAAGGGTATACCTATGATATACCCGAGGAAAATCTCACCATGTCTTTCAGTAACCTCGCTCAGCTGCTCTATATTTTCTTTCACCTGCGACAGCATACAAAGCTATCACTGAGTGGTGAACTTAATGGTGCACAAACTAATAATTTAAAACTTAATACAAATTATTCTTAACAATTCATAATGAATAAAAATTTAAAATTTCTAAATTCTTCAAAATCTATGACATACAAAAATCATTATTTTCATTCATGCAAATTATTCATTTGAATAACATTTTGATCAATTAATAACTATTTATTTACATTTCTTTTAAATTCTGAAAACAATACAAAAATATTTTAAATCACTAACAAATTATTTATTTCAATTACAATTTATCAAATTATGCATAATTTAAAGGGCGTTGCCAACAATTCACACAGTTGATCCCATGACCCAAAATTCAAATAGATGCCGTGTTGTACACCACGACATTTCACATTCTCCCAATAACCGAGGCTAAAAGGGAGAAACAAAGACTAGCTAGTATATATGAGTACTCATTCAAATTCTTCCCCAACTGGCAAGCCAGAGAGGAAGTAACTCGCCCCATCTAGTGGAGGAGATATCTCACTAGAAAAGCTAATGAGAATTCACAACAAATTTTGCCATGTCACTGTGGTTTCAAATCATATTCAATACAATTTCTATTTACAAAGTGTTTACAAATCATCAACATATTTAATCATCATAAATTCATGCTCAAGGTTGGCAACACATCAAACTTAAAATTTACGATTCTCAAAACCATACAGCAAATCCTTAAATGCATAAGAAAATTTACATTTAATTTATACAATTTCATTCAACAAATTAAAATCCTCAACACAACAAAATTATAAAATAAACTTGTTCGAATCAATTTAGAAGTGAAAAGTAACAAAAAAGTTAGTTGTGCACAAACCTTAAGCGAGTCGCCTCTTGGCCTTGACTCGATTCCTCGGGTTCTTTCCCGGTATTCTTTTCCACTGAAACACACAGTTTCACAGTGTTTCAGTATCATAACTTATCATAAATTCAAAATAAATTCAAATTCACTTATACCTAGCTTTAATGTGCTAAACTTGATGTTCTTTAAATTTTGTATTTCGGGATTACTATTCACTATACTATTCAAGTCAATTTATTGACTTTCTAAGGCTTAATAGGTATGGGAATTCCAACTTCACCCACATACCACATTTTGGTCACTAAATTTGTTGGTTTTGATTGTTTACTCAAATTCTAAGTCTTTTAAGCAATTTTGCAAATTTTCAGTTTTGGTGTCTAAAGTTGCACTGTTCCATTGGTCATTTTTCTGTTAGAATTTGGCAAAACTTCTTTCACAGAAAATATTCCCTATTGTCTTAAGTTTATTCTCCTTTTTAAATCACTCCAATTGGATTTTTGTAGCTCAAGTTATAGCCATTTGAACCATGGCTGCCGAATTGGACTTAACCCAGATTTCTAGGCAAATTTTGGTTCTGGCAGTTTTAGGTTACCAACTTTGGGTGGCCAAATGACTTGGTAATGGCACAATTTGGGTTTGTGTTCTTCATGAAAGTTTTAGGTCTATATCTCATCTGTCCGCTGGTAAAATTTCAGGTCATTTAGACCTGCTTAGCTCAAGTTATGGCCAAATGAACAAACACTGTTCATTTGGTCAGTTTGTATAGGGCGGACTGAGAATTTCTGGATTTGGTAAATTTGTTCACTAGGTTTTGGTCACTTTTTGGGCATGCTTCCTAAATGAAGATTGTGTCATTTTGTGTCTATTTCCATTCCCAATTGGTCTCATACCAATTGGACTTGTAAATTTTTAGTTTTAGTCCCTCAAAGGGACCTTGGTCCTGCTGCTAGCAGCATGACCACATTGAATCTGAATTTGACCTCAAGTCCAACACTTCCAACACACTTCATTTGGTCACAAATGACCATTTCTCACCTCAAACTAGGTCAAAGACATCATTTACCAATTTCTCACATTTTGGTCTCTAAACCCTAAGTGTCCAAAATCCTAACTCACTAAATTGTTGCATTTAACCAATTCAATGCCTATATACATGCTTCATCAACCCAAACAAGATCACATACACTTTTAAAACCATCAAACTCATGCATACACACATCAAAACCCTAATTGACCGAAATTTAGGTTTGGTCCTCCAACAATTAATTTCATTTCATTTTAAGTTAAGAACTAAGTTACCTACACCAAGAACACAAATATTAAACATAAATTTTCAATTTAAATTCACTAACCTTAAACTTTGAATTTCAATCTTCAATTCCACTCCTCTTTCCTTCTTTCTTTCTTGCTAAATCTCTTTCTCAAAGGAAGAAAATAAGGTTTTATGAAGTGATTGGGGAAGAAATTAGGGTTTAATGGGGGATTTAAAGCTTGAAGCAAGCTTTCATGGAGGTGTGGTAATGGTGGTGTTAAGGGAGAGGTGGGGCAGCAACTTAGGGAAGATGTAGAAGATTTTTATTTTTTTTTCTTTCCTTTTCTTTTGTTTTTTTATGTCTTAGGAAGACCATAAATCAAATTAAACAAATTTTTAATTATGATATTTATGGCATCATGCATGAGGTCATGCATGATGTCATCTCCCTTCACTTTTTCATTTTCTTCTTTTTTTTATTATTTTTCTATTAGTTCTTTAATTTAATTCCTGACTCCGAAATTTTCTTTTCTCTGATTTTATTTGACAGTTAGGTCAGGAGTCAGCTCTTGGGGTCAATTGACCAAATTGCCCCTCGCCGGTTCAACCTGGTTTATAAATAATTCAATATTTCTTCCGGCTCCCTGACCTAATTATTTGACTGACTTAACAATTCTTTTTCGTGATTTTCTCTTTACTAATTATTTGTGTTTATGGCTTATCTAGTTGTCTTAGATGTGGTTCTAATCTCTTTAATTATCTGGACCGATACTGGTCACCGAAATAGTGAAATATACCAGGCTATACAAATAGGGGTGTTACACAAGATTTGATTGGTTGGGAGATTTTTAATGACATCATTATGATGTCATAAGTCCATTTTCCTTCATTTACTCTTCATTTCTTGTCTATTTAATTTCAATTAAATTTTTAACAATATTTAATCATATTTTATGTTATATAAATTATTTATTTAACTGGACAAGTTGGCCAAAAATCATCTCTGAAGACGAAATGACCAAAATGCCCTCCGTTTGGCTTAATGGGCCAAAATTGTCTGTACTGATTGAAAAATTTTTCTAAGTATTTTCTTGGCATTCTAATGCCATAAGAACCTCTATGACCCTTCTCTGGAGTCCCAAAAATTATTTTATAATTTTTCCCCCTGGTCTAGGGCTCTTAGTTGTGAGAACCGCAACTTCTCACTAGGTTACCCATCGCTAGGGCATCGGCTTATTTAACTTGATTGTATTTTATTTCAAAAATTTTTCCTAAATTTTTCTTATTAATGTTTGAGTTAATTATGGTTCCTCACTTTAGTTTAAATTTTTTTTTTCGGACGTTCTAGCTGTCCGGATCGACACTGGTCACCGGAACATTAAACTGTACGGACTAGCTAAAATGAGGATGTTACAACTCTTCCCCTCTAATAAAAATTTCGTCCTTGAAATTTACCTGATGCAAACAGTTGAGGAAACTATTGCCTCATCATCTCTTCACTTTCCCAAGTTGCCTCTTCAATGTTGTGGTGCCTCCAAAGCACTTTCACCAGTGGAATTTGTTTATTTCTTAGTTCCTTCACTTCTCGAGCTAGGATCTGTATAGGTTCTTCTGTGTATGTCAAGTCTGCTTGGATCTTAATCTCTTCCATGGAAATGACATGTGAAGGATCTGAGCGATATCTTCTCATCATAGAAACATGGAATACATTATGAATTTTATCCAGTTTTAGTGGTAGAGCTAGCCAATAGGCCACTGGTCCCACACGTTCAATGACTTTATATGGGCCAATGAACCTAGGGCTTAACTTACCCTTTCTTCCAAATCTCAGTACTTTCTTCCATGGTGAGACTTTGAGAAATACCTTATCGCCAACTGTATACTTTATCTCTTTTCTCTTCAAGTCGACATAAGATTTCTGTCTATCTGAGGCAACCTTCAGATTAGCTTTGATTATCTTCAATTTTTCCTCAGTCTGTTTCACCAGGTCTTGTCCTACCAGCTTATCTTTGCCCAATTCAGTCCAACACACTGGGGTTTTACATTTCCTCCCATACAATGCTTCATACAGGGCCATTTGGATGCTAGCTTGGTAGCTATTGTTATATGCGAATTCTGCCAGTGGGAGATATCTATCCCAACTCCCCTCAAACTCAATGACACAACTCCTTAGCATATCCTCCAGGATCTATCACATAATTCACATTGTTACTATCATTTCAATTTATTAATTAAGAAAATTCAATTAGTTCTTAGGTTTACCTGGATTACTCGTTTTGACTGTCCATCCGTCTGGGGATGAAAAGCCGTGCTAAAACAAAGTTGTGTGCCCAAGGCTTCTTGTAACTTTTTCTAGAATCTCGATGTAAACTGTTATGACCCAAGGATGGGGTTGGGACGTGCTTGTTTAACCAACTACGCACTGGGGTGGAAACTTCATGTCCCACATCGGAAACGGGAAGAAAAGATTTGGGCCATATATGCGGGAGTCTTCCGCACCTGGTCAGAGCGCTTTTGGGAATGAAACCTCCCAAAAGACAAATCCGTGAAGACCATGGGCCAAAGCGGACAATATTGACTAGATAAGGATTCGAGCTATTACAAATTTGGTATCAGAGCTGGACTCCCTCTAGTACGGTGTGTGGTGCGAGGATGCACCAGGTGGAAGCTGGTGGGCTTGTCATGACCCAAGGATGGGGTTGGGACGTGCTTGTTAAACCAACTACGCACTGGGGTGGAAACTTCGTGTCCCACATTGGAAACGGGAAGAAAAGATTTAGGCTATATATGTGGGAGTCTTTCGCACTTGGTCAGCGCGCTTTTGGGAATGAAACCTCCCAAGGGACAAATTCGTGAAGCCCACGGGCCAAAGCGGACAATACTGACTAGAGAAGGATTTGGGCTGTTACATAAACCTTGGGTTTCTGTCAGATATGATGGAAAGTGGGATTCCATGCAGTCTAACTATCTCACTGATATACAATTCTGCTAGCTTCTCCAGTGAGTAGTCAGTCCTAACTGGTAGAAAATGTGCTGACTTCGTCAATCTATCCACTATCACCCATACTGCATCATGCTTCCTTTGGATGAGAGGTAGACCACTAACAAAATCCATAGTGACCCGGTCCCATTTCCATTCAGGTATGCTTATAGGCTGTAGCAATCCTGATGGAACTTAATGTTCTGCTTTAACTTGCTGACATGTCAAACACTTAGTCACATAATCAGCTATATCCCTCTTCATACCAGGCCACCAATAATGAGGCTTCAAATCATTATACATTTTTGTGCTTCCCGAGTTCATAGCATAAACATTAGTGTGTGCTTCTTTCAGAATACTCGTCTTCAGTTCCCCATCATCTGGTCCACACACTCTTCCTCTATAGTATAGACACCCATCTACTTTCACCTCATATTCAGTTTCCTTTCCCTCTGGAATTTTACCCACAATGGCCATTAATTTTTCATGTGCCCTCTACCCATCTTGTATCTGCTGTAGCAGGGTTAGCCTCACTTGCAACTCAGCCAAAATAGCTCCATCTTAAGCTAAGGACAGACAGGCTTTGAGTGATCTTAAAGCTATGATGGACTTCCTGCTCAAAGCATCAGCAACTACATTTGCCTTCCCAGGATGATAATCTATCACACAATCATAGTCTTTTAGGAACTCAATCCATCGCCTCTATCTAAGACTGAGTTCCTTCTGGGTTGGCAAATATTTTAGACTCTTGTGGTCTGTATAGATGTAGCATTTTTCACCATATAAATAATGCCTCCATATCTTCAGTGCGAAGATAATTACTGCTAACTCCAGGTCATGAGTAGGGTAGTTCTGTTCATGTGGCCTTAACTGCCTAAAAGCATAGGCGACCACCTTCCCCTCTTACATCAATACACACCCTAGCCCATTATGTGAGGCATCACTGTAGACCACAAAGTCTTTCCCCTACACTGGCTGTGTTAACACTGGTGCTTCTGTTAACATAGCCTTCAGCCTCTCAAAACTGGCTTGGCACTTATCGTTATAGCCAAATTTTACATTCTTGTGCAATAACTTGGTCATTGGAGCAGCTACAAGAGAGAACCCCTTCACAAATCTTCTGTAATACCTAGTTAGCCCCAAGAAACTTCTGACCTCAGTTTTATTTCTAGGAGGCTTCCATTCCATCACTGCTTCTATCTTTTTGGGATCCACTCTAATCCCCTCAGCTGATACTATGTGTCCAAGAAAAGAGATTTCACTCATCCAGAAGTCACACTTGGACTTTAGCCTACGCCTTCTTCTTTTCTCGCAGGGTTTGCAGAACAATCCTCAAATGTTCATCATGTTCTTCCCTGGTCTTGGAATATACCAGAATATCATCAATAAAGACCACTACAAACCGATCTAAGTATGGATGAAAGATACGGTTCATAAGGTCCATAAATGCTGCTGGTGCATTTGTTAACCCAAACGGCATCACTAGAAATTCATAGTGCCCATACCGGGTTCTGAATGCAGTTTTTGACACATCTGCATCCTTTACCCTTAACTGATGATACCATGATCTGAGATCAATTTTTGAAAATACACCGACTCCCTTCAACTGATCAAACAGATCGTTAATTCTGGGCAATGGATATTTATTCTTCACAGTTACTTTGTTCAATTGCCGGTAATCAATACACAATCTCAAGGTTCCATCCTTCTTCTTCACAAATAGCACCGGAGGTCCCCATGGTGACA
Organism: Hevea brasiliensis; assembly: GCF_030052815.1. Taxonomy (NCBI): domain Eukaryota; kingdom Viridiplantae; phylum Streptophyta; class Magnoliopsida; order Malpighiales; family Euphorbiaceae; genus Hevea; species Hevea brasiliensis. The sequence continues at coordinate 49,167,686 of NC_079495.1, read as the reverse complement.
CACTGGGGCGTATGAACCCCTTATCAAGCAACTCTTGTAACTGAGTTTTCAACTCCCTCAATTCAGTGGGTGCTATCCTATAAGGAGCAATAGAAATGGGTTCTGTACCCGGTATTACCTCAATAGCAAACTCGACTTCCCTTTCTGGTGGTAAACCAGGCAACTCTTCAGGAAACACATCTGGGAAATCTTTCAATGTGGTTATATCACACAGGTTCAGCTTAGCCTGTCCAGTATCAACCACATGTGCTAGGTAAGCTTCACAGCCTTTTCTCATCAATCTTTTTGCAACTGTGGCTGAGATAACATTAGACAGGAAATCTGTCCTTTCACCCACAACAGTAATCTCATTACCCTCAGAAGTTTTTAGAGAAATCCTCTTCAATTTGCAATAACTATTGCCTAATGACGTGATAGCCAGTCCATACCCAAAATCACGTCAAACTCGTGGAAGGGTAACTCAATTAGGTCTGCCGAGAATTCATACCCTTGAATCCTCAACGGGCAACCTTTATACACTTTATTCACTACCACACTGTGGCCTAGTGGATTTGTGACCAGAATGTCTTGATCACTCTCCTCTACTGGAACTCCCCTCTCTATGGGTAGTTTGATGCAAATGTAGGAATGAGTGGATCCTGGATTCACCAATGCATGCACAGAAGTGTTGTAGAGGGAAAACGTACCCCTGATGACATCTGGGGCATCTTGCTCCTTCTGAGCTCTGATGGCATAGGCCCTGGCTAGTATTCTAGTCTATGGCCTCTCAGCTGACTCAGATGCAGGCCTCAGTGATGGACCAGCTGCGTCAGGTTTACCGGGCTTCCTACCCCTTTATGGTGCAAGAGTAGGTCTGTCAGATTGTATAGGAGCAACTATAGTAGTCCTCTTCAGACAATTCTTGATCTGATGTTCGGTCGATCCACATCGTAAGCATGCACCGGTCACTCACCAACAATCCCCCTTATGCCACTTCTGACAGTACTGACAAGCAGAAGATGCTGGGGCTGGTCCCCTAAACACCGTCCATGGAGAGCTGCCCACTAATGGTGTGGACTGGCCTTTCCTAGGTGTGAACTGTGGTCTGGGTCCCTGAGACTGACCCTGACCTTGTGGTGGTCCTGAACTCTGAGCAGGAGGATCCTTACTCTTCTTACTGGGAGCAGAAAATGTACTGGACTGACCCGGACCCCTCTTCTGCTGTCTTTCCCTTCTATTTTGTTCATTGATTCTGACCCTTTCCACTTTTGATGCAGCATCAACTAATTTAGCAAAATCAGTAATCTCCAGTGCTGTGATCATGACTTTGATGTTATCATTGAGCCCTTCTTCAAACTGTCTACACCTCTCTGCCTCTGTAGGGACTATCTCCCTCCCATACCGGCTCAGTCTGACAAACTCACGCTCATACTCAGCCACTGACAACTGTCTCTGTCTCAAACTGATAAATTCCCTTCTTCAATCTTCTAAATACACTTTGCTAATATATTTCTTCTTGAACTCTGTGAGGAAGAATTCCCAGGTTATCCGTTCAGGTTGCACCTCACTGGTTACTATGTCTCACCGTTGATATGCATCATCCTGAAGTAGGGACACAGCACTCACCAGGTTCTGCTCAGGGGTGCAATTTAGCTATTTCAGCACTCTGATGGTTCTATCCAACCAGTTTTCTATGGCCATGGGATCATCCTCCCTCTTCCCAAAGAAGTCCACAGTCCCATGCTTTCTCAATTTCTCCAAATGAGATTTCTGTGGTGCTGGTGGTGGTTGTGGCTGTGGTTGTGGTGGTGGAATTGCCCCCATCATTTGCCGGTAGAATTCAATCATTTGTTGAAATAGAGCAAACTAAGGTTGGGCAGGTGCCTCAGCTGCTGATGCAGCAGATTCTCCTCTGCCCCCAGATTCAGCTCTTGGTGGAGCACGACTCTCCACCTCTTCTTCAACTACTCTTTGCGAAGCAGGATCTATATCCTATTCAAAATAAGAAAACAAACAGATCCGCATCAGTGTCACCTCAACGCTTACAAATGCAATGCAATGGTATGCACTCTATCTAGGCCCAAAAATGCATAAACCGATGCTCTGATACCACTAAATGTGACACCCCTTACCCGTCTACAGTTTAGCCGAGCAAGTTATGGCACTTAGTGTGCCGGAGCACCAATTTATATTTCTATTACAATTAATCCCTTTTAATTCATTTATTTTCAATTTTGATAAATCTGAATTTTTCCACAAATTTTATAGAAAATCCGGCAGAGTGCCGGCTATAAATTGGAAAAACAGTTCTTCTGAACCTGTTTAAAAATACTTCCAAAATAATTTCCAAATCCAAACTCAATTATACACATTCAAGTCAATCTCAAAATCTCAATCTCAAATCACAATACTATTTTCAAAACCTTTCTTTTCACTTCATCACTTGAAGCATATTCACAAATAATTCTCAACATTTCATTTATCAACATACATTATTCAGAAAATCTCAATAATATGAAATTTCATATATTTACATTAATACATAATTACAGGAGTTTATAGTTACAATCCAAACTAATACAAAATGCAAAAATACAAAAGGGCCACCTATAGTCCTAATGTCCTACCATATGCAGTGCAGATGTGAGGTGACTCTGGACCCCGGATGTAGCTCTGAAGGCTCACCCTGTCTGATGTCTGCTGGGCTCCCTAGCTAGGTCTCCAGTACCTGCGCGTGGCAAAAGCGACGCGCTAAGAAATTCTGCTTAGTGGTGACAATATAAAATAAAATAAAATAGAATAAAATAATTATGCAGAATGTATGATTTCATTTTTGGGTAGACTTAATTTCTAGTATTATTTGCAGTATTATTCACTTAAAATTTGGTAAGGTTTATTATCATTGCCCGAGGAACCCATACTAGTTGACTGGACTGGATAAACGGGTAAACTGGCACTGGGTACTAAGTACCTCGACCATCACACCATCGGTCACATTGTGTCTCCTGGTGTGCAACAGAATAGCTAATAAGCTATAATAATTATTGGGGTTAAAACCCAAGTGTAATAATTCAAATAACATAGCCAAAGGCTATTATGTCACAAAATGGCATGGGAAGCCATGAAACACAGAATGGCATGAAGCCATGAAACACAGAATGGCATGAAGCCATATGCAGTACTGCTAACAGAACCCTATTGGCATGCTAAGCTATCCAAACCAATCTTTTTAGGTATACTAGGGCATATTACATTTTTAAGTTTTACAATTTTTGAATTTCAAGTTTTGGTGTTACTATTCACTTCATTAGTCAACCAAAATGTTGACTTTTGCTTAGACAATAGGTACATTGGTTTAAATACTCCTAACATACCACATTTTGCATTTTAAACTTGTTGGTATTGGTTGCCAATACCATTTCTAAGCTTAAAGCTAATTGGACAAAATTTTCAGTTTTCATGCTTTGTCTTTACTGTTCCATTAGTCATTTTTGCAGCGGGAATTTGGTAAACTGATCAATGAAAGTTGTTCATTATTTTGTCTAGTTGCATTTCCTTTTTTGAATCACTCCATTTGGAGTTTTGTAACTCAAGTTATGGTCCAAAAACCACAACTAGCCGGATTGAAATTTTATCCAGAATTTCTGGACTGACCATATCTATAGTGCAATGAATAGTGACTGTAACTCACTTGTTGGATAGGTTTTGGTCATAATTTGGGTTAAGTTTCTTCATGAAAGTTGTTGGTCTATATCTCAGCTTGTTGCTAGTAAAATTTCAGGTCAATTGGACCTTTCTACACTGAGTTATGGCCAAATGACCAAATACTGTTCATTTGGTCATTTTGCCTAGGCAGACTACAGATCACCCGAATTAGGGAAAGCTTTTAGTCTACTTTGTTTGGTTTTATGGGCATGGTTTCTTCATCAAAGTTGTGCCATTATGTGTCTAGTTTCATGTCCAATTGGCCTTGCACCAATTGAACCATTACAATTCAAGTTATGGCTGCCCAAACCTGCTAGACTCAAGTCCAATTCTGTAGGTCACTCCAATTCTGTAGGTCACTCTAATGGCAGCCACACCAAACCCAAATCCCATCACTCAACACACTTCTTTTTTATTTAAACAGAACTAAATGGTCACTAATTGACCATTAAAACCTATTTTCATTATCACATGGGTAAAATCCAATTTTTCACCCTAAACCCTAACTCACACATTACCATTCATGCATTTTCATTGCATTTCTTAAATCCACTTACAAGATGCACATTAAGGGCAGCCATAATAACCTTTTAACTTCATTAAACTCATCACAAACAAACCCTAACCATGGCTGCTGAAAATCTAGGATTTACATACAAATGGAATTCAACAATTTTTCTTGTAATTTACACTCATTCAAAGTCCTTAACATGAATTTAAAATAAAATTCATGGTTAGGTCACTAACCTCTATGGTGTGAGATTTTCCCACTTGCTAAAGCTCTTGTTTTCCTCTTCTTTTTGCTCCCAAAAGAATCACCAAGGTGTAAGAGCAAGTTTTTGTGTTGACAATTAGGGTTTTTTGTGGAAGAAAGCTAGGGAAAATTAAGCTTGAAAAAGCTTGTTCATGGTGGCCATGGAGGAGTGGTTGACTTCAAAGAGAAGAAGAGAAGAAGGTATTCTGATTTTTCTTTTTCATTTTCAGCCCATTTAGTCTCTTTTATATGAAGTTATGCCATGTGTCAAGATTTGATTGGTTGGGAGATTTTTAATGACATCATTATGATGTCATAAGTCCATTTTCCTTCATTTACTCTTCATTTCTTGTCTATTTAATTTCAATTAAATTTTTAACAACATTTAATCATATTTTATGTTATATAAATTATTTATTTAACTGGACAAGTTGGCCAAAAATCATCTCTGAAGACAAAATGACCAAAAGGCCCTCTGTTTGGCTTAATGGGCCAAAATTATCTGTACCGATTGAAAAATGTTTCTAAGTATTTTCTTGGCATTCTAATACCATAAGAACCTCTATGACCCTTATCTGGAGTTCGAAAAATTATTTCCCCCTAGTCTAGGGCTCTTAGTTGTGAGAACCGTAACTTCTCACTAGGTTACCCATCGCTAGGGCACTAGCTCATTTAACTTGGTTGTATTTTATTTCAAAAATTTTCGCTAAATTTTTCTTATTAATATTTGAGTTAATTATGGTTCCTCACTTTAGTTTAAATATTTTTTTCGGACGTTCTAGCTGTCCGGATCGACATTGGTCACCGGAACAGTAGACTGTACGGACTAGATAAAATGAGGATGTTACAGAACTCATCTATATTCATCACTTGGTCGACACCAAGGAGGCGAAATTCAATTTTGCCTCTGTCTTCCCTGTCGGTAGGCCATAAGGTGGCCTTGAAACTGCCCAAAAACTCCGAAGTTGTGCCCCGGTATTCTGGAAATTAGAGTTGGGCGAACCTTGTCCACCCGATGCTATCGAGTAGTCCGTTGATCTCATCCTGCAGCTTGCTTTGCTCCAGCAACATAAAATCCATGTATTTTATGGAGCCTTATTTTTCGAGTGTGAAGCCAGGTGCACATTGCCTTGTGGGCATCATCACGGAATCCCCAAGGAATGGAGATTTTTGGTTGAGGAGTAGCTTGTGGTTGGGGTTGTAATGGAGGATTGGCTGGTTGAGAGGGTTGAGGAGAGGCTGCCCTTGTTCTTGGGCATTAGGGTGTCAGCTGAGGGGGAGAAGGTGAGGATTCCCCTCTGTCCCTTGAGGAAGAGCCCACTCTTCACGCATATCGCTTTGCAGGAGCCATTGATGATTTTTTGGGAAGGAGAAAAGTAGGGTTTGGTGAAGGGAGAAGAGATTAGAGGGGTTTTTATAGACTAAGAGGAGTGGAGATAAAGGGTTTTGCCTTTATGAACGGGTTTAAAGAAAGGGGTGCATTTAAAGAGCCATTAGGACTCTTCATTTCGCACGTTTTGTGCCCTAGGAGTCGTGTTTGCAACATGATACACGGGTTGTGTATCACTACACATGTCCCGACATGTTGGGCTGTGTAAATTTCTGCTCGAAAATTTCAAATTCTATCATAGTACACGGCCCATGTAAATGAAGCTCTAGGACCCATGTAACTTACTGCCTGTAACACCCCTATTGGCATAGCTTGGTACATTTTACTGTTCTAGTGATCGGTGTCGGTCTGGACAAGTAAGAGAAGTAAAACCACGTCTAAGACACCTAGTTAAGCCCTGAACGCAAATAATTAGTAATTGCCAAATAGTTAAGTATAAATAAAAAAAAAAAGCAGAACACAAGAAGTTAAATGAGCCGAGAGTCACAGCGATGGGTGACCTTCTTGGGAAATGACTACGAGGTCAATCTAAACTCAAATTTCGAACCATAAAATACGACGCCGCGGTCCTTAAGACTATTGCGAACACAGTGAAAAAGAGAAAATCATGAAAAAGAGTTGTTAAGCAGGTCAAATGATTAGGTCAGGGATCCAAAAGAAATATCGAATAACTTGCAAACTAGATTGAACCGGCGAGGGGTAATTTGGTCATTTCACACCTAGAGCTGACTCTTGACCTAACTGTCCAATAAAATTAAAAAAAAGAAAATTTCAGGATTAAGAATTAAATTAAAGAACTAATAGAAAAATAAATGAAAAAGAAAAAGGAAAAGAAAAATGTTTATTTACATTATGCATGACATAAGCATGATGCACTAAATCTAATATTTAAATAATTGAAATTTTGGGGATAAATCCTAATAATTAAAAGACAAAAATAAAAAGAAAAAAAATTGGTTTCTTCTTCCTCATATCTGCCACCCCACCTCTCTCACTTCTCTCTCTCTAAACTTCATGGAAACACAATTCCAAGCTTGTGTGAACCCAAAAATCAGCCATAAAACTTGTAAATTTCTTAATTAAATCTTGTCTTTGGACCTTACTAAGCAACTTAGGAGCAAAAAGAAGAAAGAAATCAAAGGTTTGAGAAGAGGAAATTTTGTCTAAACAAGGTTAGTAATCTAAACTTGGAAATTTGTAGTTAAATGTTTATGTTCTAGCTCAATTAACTTAGAAATTGTGTAAAATCAAACAAAAACAATTGTTGAGGGACCAAACATGAATTTTGGCCAGCTAGGGTTAGGGTTTGATATGAATGAGTTTGAGGTGTTTGAATGGTTATTTCAGGTGAATTAGGTGTGTAGATCATGAATGTACACTTTGAAATGCATTAGATTGAATTTTATGTGTAGCTAAGGTTTTGAGCATGAGAAAAATTAAAGAGAAAGTTGAGAATTGGTCAATTAAGAAAATGCTCACCACTTCTAAAAAGTAAGAAAATGGTTTTAAAATCCCTTGTAGGTTACTTAATGAGTTATCGATAGGTGAAGTTCGGTAGTTCATTAGGTATTCTACGGGATCATGCTATGCCTTACAGAGGGGTAAGGTGTGACATGTTTTTGTGGTATTAGAGCAAATTTTTGAAGTATGTTTTAACTTATGAATTTGTGTCTTTTCTTTGATAAGTACAACTGCTCAATGTCCTTATTTGTTATATACAGTGCATTACATCATAAATAAGAACTAACGAAGGGAATCTGCTTGTGTTATTTGTTCAGGAGATATCTTAACTCTAATTTGAAATGGAAGAAGGGGATCGCTCAGTTGAGCAGTCGGTAGAGGCTGAGGCCCAAGGGGAAGCCCCAGCTCTCTAAAATGTCAGTGGGTTAATGGCACCGGCCCCACAAATGCAGCAGTTTCCTGCACAATTCGCCCTGCAGATGGCTGTTATGTTTCAACAGATGGCTGGGGGTATGCCTACTCAAGCTCCGCCCCAGATTTCTGTGGTGCAACCTCAAGCTCCAGCTAGACAATATGACAAGCTGCTGAAATATGGGGTGATAGAATTCAAGGGTACAGTAGACCTTTTAGAGGCAGAGCAGTGGATGGAGAGAATGGACCGAGTGTTCAAGAAACTGCATTGCCCAGATGAGCTGAAATTTAAGTATTTGGTATCTCTTCTGCAAGGGGATGCGTATGACTGGTGGAAGACCATCCCCCATAGCTTGGCTGAACCGCCAGTATTGACCTGGGATGACTTCATCAGAGAGTTCTAACAGAAATATGTCGCATATTCATATGTAGATAAAAAATTACAAGAATTTCTAAGTTTGAAGCAAGGCAACAGATCAGTGGCAGAGTATGAGAGGGAGTTCCCCCACTTAAGCCACTATGCTGGGAGTCTCCTGTCTACTAACAAAGAAAGGTGTAAGAGATTTGAGACTGGTTTGAAGCCCAGTTTGAGGATGCAAGTTGGCCCCATAGATCTGGTCAGCATTTGATCAGGGGTTCATATCCTCCCCACCCTTGTGAGACCTGTGGCAAGACTCATGGGGGAGAATGTTATTGGGCAACAGGAGCTTGCTTTAACTGTGGAGGCAAGGGCCATCTTGCTAAGAACTGCACCAGTGCCCCTAGATTTGGTCTAACTCCTACTACTGTAGAAGGATCCATTCAGAGTCCTCCTACCAGAGGTTCACAATCGATTAGCAAAGGAAGAGGCAGAGGTAGAGGTAATGTTTCTGGCAGTCAGGGTACTGTTATCCAATCAGCACAAGGGAGTGCTCCAGCCAGAGTTTACATAATGAGACAACGGGAAGAGGCTGAGACTTTCGATGTTTTAGCCAGTACATTCTCTATCTCTGATTAAGATGTATTTGTACTATTTGATCCAGGTTCAACCCACTCATATGTTAGTGCTAGCATAGTTAGTTCCCTTGCAGTTCCATGTGCCAAAATGAATTTTGAAGTGCTAGTAACTAGTCCATTAGGACAAGAGGTCCGAGTCAATAGAATGTATAGAGATTGTCCTTTGGTGATCTAAGGACACACTTTTTTGTTAGATTTGATTAAAATGCCCTTAAGAGATTATGATATCACCTTGGGCATGGATTGGTTAGCCAGACATCACGCCATGATTGACTGTAGACTGAAGACAGTCACTTTTGGTCTCCCTATGTACGGTGATGTAGTAATACATGGGGAGAGGTAGTTACTGCCATCAAACATCATTTCGGCTGCACTAGCCAGAAGGATGATCAGAAAAGGGTGTGAAGCATACTTGGCACATGTGATAGACACTTGAGTGGGAAGTCTAGCACTGAGGGACATCCCTACTGTATGTGACTTTCCGAATGTGTTCCTTGATGAGTTACCAGGATTACCTCCAGAAAGAGAAGTGCAGTTTTGTCACACCCTGCTCCTCGTAAGATGTAACATGTTCCCATAGTACACCTAATAAATTATCGTACTTCACCTACCGGTAACCCATTAAATATACTACAAGGGATTTTAAAACAATTTTCGTTCATTTTGGAATTGGTGGGTAAAATTTTTTTCAAATATTAAAAACTTTTATTTAAAGTCCAAACATAAATCAAATTTTTGGATATTTAAGATTTCCGCAATTTTTACAAAAATTTCGGCAAAGTGCCGTTTGTATTTTGAGAAAACAGTTCTTCAAAACCTGAAAATAAAAACACTCTCAATATTTTTCTCAATCACAACTTCATTTGCAACCACCAAACTTCAAATCAACAACAATGGCAACACTTCAACTCAAAATCCAAATTTCAAATAAAAAATTAATAACTTAAAACATTTCATAAACTCATGCACATTGTATTTTAAATATTTAATTTACATTCACTATTAAATTTACAAACACAAAATCTTAAAAATAATATTATTACAATTTATCTGTACAACTGCTCAAACTACAGAGATACATATGCATACTATCATATTTACATCAAACTAAACTACCAGGGTATAGACAATACCCGTATAGAAATTCTTCAACTGTGCTCCTCTCTGACTGTAGCAGCTCACTCTACTGCTATGTCTCTTTCTCTATCTGTGACAGCAAGTTAAAGCTATCGTTGAGTATATAAATACTCAGTGGTGCACAATAAAGAATAAAATGTATAATATAAAACATTTATGAACAAATCATCATTCAAAAATCTCATAATCGCATTTCACAATTTCTTTCTCAAATTGCATTTATAACAAATCATAATTTCAAGCTTAATATAGCACAACTTGATCAAACAATTTAATAAACATAGTGTTGCCAAACAATAACACAACTTAGGCCATGACACAAAATTTCCGAACATGCCGTGTGTACATCCCGATAAGGCAAACACCCCCACTAATCGAAATCAATGAGGGAGGTGGCTAGCTAGCTAATGAGTACTCATCCAAATTTGCCCCTCAGACTGGGAAGCCAGAGAGGGAGGAAATTGATCAAATATCAAACTCACCCCACAAGTGGATGAGGAACATATTAATATTGCCATGCCAAGTGTGAATCAAAACGATTTAAAAATATGATGTTCAGTTATAATTGATGCAACAATTAAACAAGCTTCATTTCAAATCTCCATTTCAGAAGTAGGCAACACACAAATTCTCAAATAAAATTTCCAAAGCCATAACTAAATTCAAAACCATATTGTTAAAATATTCCTTACAAATCAATAAATAATTTTCATTTCAAATTTCCATTGTAAAATAGGCAACACAACATTTTCGAAATTCATAATGAATAAAACATATTCACAATGTATAACAAATCAATTTTCATTGTGAAACTATAATTTATAAATTTTTGTGCACAAACCTGATGCGAGTCACCTATCGGCCTTGACTCAATTCCTCAGGTTCTTTTCCAATGTTCTTTTCCACTGAAACACACAGTTTCATAGTGTTTCAGTATTAAAACTTAGCATAAATCTAATAATTAATTCATAAATACTTAATTCTAGCCCAAATATGCTTAAACTAACGTTTTTGGAAATTTTCATTTCGGAGTTACTATTCACTACACTATCCAAGTTAATTTGTTGACTTTCTAAGGCTTAATAGGTATGGGAATTCCAACTTCACCCACATACCACATTTTAGTCACTAAACTTGTTGGTTTTGGTCATTTTCTCAACACTTAAGTCTTTTAGGCAAAATTGTCAATTTTCAGTTTTTGGTGTCTAGGTTGCACTGTTCCATTGGTCACTTTTCAGTTGGAATTTGGCAAAACTTCCTTCATAAAAAATGTTCCCTATTGTCTTAAGTTTATTCTCCTTTTTAAATCACTCCAATTGGAGTTTTGTAGCTCAAGTTATATCCAAATTATGGTTACTATTCATGCTGCAGATTTTTGTTCTGGCAGATTTATTGATCCAACTTCGTTCAGCAATTTGATCAAGTTAAGTCCATAATTTGGTCTAATTTTCTTCATATGAAATGTTCTACTATGCCTTAGGTTTCTATCGGTTCAAGAATCACCTAAATCAGAGTTTTCTAGAGAGATTTATAGCCATTGAAACTTTACTGTTCATATGGTAAATCTGTAGTCTGCAGATTCAGTGACCCAACTTTGCTCAGTAATTTGATTGGGTTAATGGCATAATTTAGGTTGGTGTTCTTCATAAAAGTTTTAGGTCTATATCTCATATAACCACTGGTAAAATTTCAGGTCATTTAGACCTGTCTAGCTCGAGTTATAGCCAAATGACAAACACTGTTCATTTGATCAGTTATACAGAGGCAGACTGTGATTTTTCAACTTTGGTCAATTTGTTCACTAGGTTTTAGTCACTTTTTGGGCATGCTTCCTAAATTAAAATTGTGTCATTTAGTGCCTATTTTCAGTCCCAATTGGTTCCATACCAACTAGACTTGTAAAATTTCATTTTCAGTCCCTCAAATTTGATTTGGTCATGCTGCAGCAGCATGACCACACTCCCTCTGAATTTGACTTTAATTCCAACACTTCTAACACACTTAATTAGGTCAAAAATTACCATTTCTCACTTCACATTAGGTCAAAAACACCATTTACAAGTTTTTCACATTTTTTCTCTCTAAACCCTAATGTCCAAAACCCTATGTTTGTCAAATCTCCACAATTCATGTAATCTAAATATACAATTCACATATATAACATCTATTCACCAAGATTTCATATTTAACCTAACTAAATACCATCAAAACCTTAAGGTTCCATGGCTGCCACATTCTCTCTTCCCTTGTTTAGGCATGATTTCCTTTATTTCTAATGCAATTTCATCACACATAAACTTAATTTCATGAATTCAATAAGAATCTAAACTTGAAATTGCACTTACCTCAATTTGTAGATTTCCTAATTCTTCAATTCTCCAAGTTTTCTTTTCCTTCTTGCTCCCAAAGTGTTTATCTAGGTCTAGGGGTAAGATTTACTTGAGGACTTTAAGGGAATTTATGGTTAAATTGGGGTGTATGAAGCTTAAATTGGGAGCTTCAATGGAGTTTGAGAAAGAGAGAGCTAAGGGAGAGAGAAAACGATTTGGAAGGGAAGAAGAAGACAATGAATTTTTTTTTCATTTCTTTTCTTTTATCTTTTTATGTCTTAGGAAGACCCAAAAATCCATTTAATTAATTATATTAATTATGACTTTTATGGCATTATGCATGATGTCATGCATGATGTCATCACCTTTTTACTTTTTTATTTTCTTTTTTTTATTTATTTTTTTCTATTAGTTCTTTAATTTAATTCTCGATTCTGAAATTTTCTTTTCTCTGATTTTATTTGTGATTAGGTCGAGTCACTCTCGGTCAATTGACCAAATTGCCCCTCACAGTTCATCGATTTGTAATTAATTCTATATTTCTTAGGCTCTGACCTAATTATTTGGTGGCTTATGATTCTTTTCATGATTTTCTCTTTTCCACTGTGTTTATAAGGGTCCTAAGAACCGCAGCGTCACATCTTACGGTTCAAAATTTGAGTTTAAAACGACTTCGCAATCGTTCCCGAGAAGGTCACCCATCGTTGTGACTCTCGGCTCGTTTAACTTCTTGTGTTCTATTTTTCTTATTTATACTTAACTAATTGGCAATTACTAATTATTTGTGTTTATAGCTTATTTAGTTGTCTTAAGGGTGGTTCTAATCTCCTTAATTGTTCGGACCGACACCGGTCACCGGAACAGTGAAATATACCTAGCTATACAAATAGGGGTGTTACAAGTTTGAGATTGATGTTATGCCTGGTGTGGACCCAATCTCCATAACACCATATAGAATGGCACCAGCATAATTGAAAGAGTTGAAAGTGCAATTGCAAGAGTTGCTTGACAAGGGCTTTATCCGCCCTAGTGTGTTACCTTGGGGAGTGCCAGTGTTGTTTGTTAAGAAGAAAAATGGCACTCTCCGTTTATGTATTGACTATCGATAGTTGAATAAGGTGACAATAAAGAATAGATATCCATTGCCCCGCATTGATGATTTGTTTGATTAGTTGAGGGGTGCAGCTGTGTTCTCCAAAATTGACCTGAGATCAGGTTATTATCAGCTGAAAGTATAAGAGCAGAGTATTCTTAACACTGCCTTTAGAACTCGCTATGGCCATTATGAGTTCTTAGTCATGCCATTCGGGTTAACTAATGCTCCGGCTGCCTTTATGGATCTAATGAATACTATCTTCAGACCATACCTCGACCAGTTTGTTGTGGTGTTCATAGATGATATATTGGTATATTCGAGGAGTGCAGAGGAGCATGATAGACATCTGTAGATTGTACTGCAGACTTTGAGGGAGAAACAGCTATACGCCAAATTATTGAAGTGTAAATTTTGACGGAAGGAAATATCCTTCTTGGGGCACATAGTATCAGCAGAGGGTATCAAGGTAGATCCAAGTAAGATAGAAGCTATCCTTAATTGGAGACCACCCAGAAATATCACTGAAATTCACAGTTTTCTGGGTTTAGCTGGATATTACTGCTGATTTGTGAAAGGATTCTCCATGTTGGCATCTCCATTAACCAAATTACTTCAAAAATATGTAAAATTTCAGTGTACAGATAAATGCCAATAGAGTTTTGATGAGTTGAAGAAATGTTTGACGGAAGCTTCAGTCCTTACTTTACCTACCCTGGGCAAAGAATATACAGTTTATAGCGATGCTTCTCACAATAGGTTAGGCTATGTATTGATGCAAGTGCATAATGTCATTGCCTATGTATCACACCAGCTAAAATCACATGAGAGGAATTATCCGATGCATGACTTAGAGCTTGTAGTTATGGTGTTCGCTCTTAAGATCTGAAGACACTATTTGTATAGGGAGAAGTGCTACATCTACACAGATCATAAGAGTTTGAAGTATTTGAGCACTCAGAAGGAGTTGAATTTGAGATAGAGGAGATGGTTAGAGATAATAAAAGACTATGATTGTTTGATAGACTATCAGCCAAGGAAAGCTAATGTTGTGGCTGACGCCTTAAGTCATAAGACAATAGCAATTCTAGGGGTTTCTCCTTTGTCCATGGTATATGAGTTGAGAGTATTACATGCCAGCTTAGAGATTAATGATGAGGGGCAGACAGCAGTTGCATGGCATGTACAGCCAGTGTTGATTGAGCAGATTAGAATAGCTGTTCAGAATGATCAAAAGTATCAGAAGCTGTTAGAAGAAGTTAGATAGGGCAAGAAACTAGAATTCTCAGCAAGAGGTGATGGTCTATTGCTACACCAGTGTAGAATGTGCGTTCCTAATGACATTGACTTGAGACAGATCATTTTGAAGGAAGCACATGTGTGACACCCCTTACCCGTCTACAGTGTAGTTGAGTAAGATATGCCACATAGTATATTGGACACCATATTTTATTTTATTCATTTTTATCCTTCCTTATTTATTTTTATCATAGTTATGAAGTACAATTGGTGAGGTATAATTTATTTAAGTTATTTATGGAAAACATCAATTATTTAAGGTTCTGCAAATTTTATAGAAAATCCGGCAGAGTACCAGCTAAAAATGGAGAAAACAGTTCTTTGGAACCTGTGAAAAATACTTCCAATATGTTTTCAATCAATCCCAAACTCCATTTCATCAACAAAGTCTCAATATTTTTCAACAATATTTCCATTTCACATGATATTCATATACCAGTCATCAATAAATACTCAATTTTTCACTCATAGACACAATTTCCATTATTTAAATTAATACCAAAATATATTACATAAGTCTTAATTATACATGAGAAAATAAAAGTTAATTACAAAATACCAAAATGAAACCTAGTGTCCTACCAATGCACTGAAGACGGTGAGGTAACACGGACACTATGCAGAGCTGTAGATGGTCTCACCCAGTCTGTGGTCTACTGGGCTCTCTATCGGTCTCTCCAGAACCTACGTGTGGCAAAAAGCAATGCGATAAGCAATAATGCTTAGTGGTGCCAATAATAGAAATAAAAGAAATAACAGAAAATAAATATGGAGTGAATGTATTGATGTCTTATGCGGATAAATTTTCGATAATTATTTGTAGTCCTATTGATTTTGTACTTGTTATGTTCATTATTTCATTAAATTTATCCACTTTCATTTTTAGTGGTTGCCCAAGTAACCTATACTGGATGACTGGACTGGATAAACGGGTAAACTGGCACTGGGTATCAAGTACCTCGGGCCGTTACACCATTGGTCACATATGTATCTCCCGGTGTGCAACAGAATAGCTAATAAGCTGTAATAATATTAGGTACAAAGCCAAGTATCAACACAATGTCAAAATGGCTAAAAATCATAAAATCACAGAATGGCATAATGCCATGTGCAGTACTGCTAACTGAACCCTATTGGCATGCCAACCTATCCAAACCAATCTTGCTAGGTGTACTAGGGCATGTTACACTTTTACATTTTACTATTCTTGAAATTTAAGTTTAGGTGTTACTATTCATTTTATTAGTCAACTAAAATGTTGACTTTTGCATAGACAATAGGTACATTAGTTCTAATACTCCCAACATACCACATTTTGCATTCTAAAGTTGTTGGTATTGGTTGCCAATACCATTTCTAAGCTTAGTGTTAGTTATTCAAAATTTTCATATTTCAAGCATTGTGTTTACTATTTCATTGGTCATTTTTACAGTAGGAATTTGGCAAAGTTGTCTGCATGAAAGTTATTCTTTATTGTGTCTAGTTACATTTCCTTTTTTGAATCACTCCATTTGCAGTTTTGTAGCTCAAGTTATGGCCTAAACACTATAACTGGCCGGATTGCAAACTTTCCAGATTTTCTGGATTGAACCAAATCTATAGTGTTTTATGTACTGATTGCAGGTCAATTTTTGAACATGTTATGATCAAAATTTGGGTTAGGTTTCTTCATGAAAGTTGTAGGTCTATGTCTCAGCTTGTTGTTGGTAAACTTTCAGGTCAATTGGACCTTTCTACACTGAGTTATGACCAAATGAATAGATACTATTCATTTAGTCATTTTGCCTAGGCAGAATGCAAGTCACCCAGATTAGGGAAATTTTTTGGTCAACTTGGTTTGGTTTTCTAGGCAGGGTTTCTTCACCAAAGTTGTGCCACTATATGTCTAGTTTCATGTCCAATTGACTTTGCACCAATTGAACCTCTATAACTCTATTTATAGCTGCCCAAACCTGCTGGACTCACACCTAGTCCTGCAGGTCACCAAGGGCAACATACCAAATCTCAAATACCAAGCCACAACTCTCTTCATTTCCTCATCATACACAGCTAAATGGTCACTAATTGACCATTTAAACTGTCATTCACATACACATGAACAAAATCCAAGTTTTGTGCCTCAAACCCTAACTCCAACAACTAAAATTTTCATACACATACAATCCATGGTTTACAACACCAAAATCATATTCAATGGCAGCCACACACAAAATTTTTAGAAGAAATTGGCACTAACCTTGATTTAGGCACTTTCTAAGGCTTCAAAACTTCACTTTCTTCCTTTCTTTTTGCTGTACAAAGCTTGCTCTAGGTGTGAGGATGAGTTTTTGTGAAGAGAGGCTAGGGTTTTGAAGTGTTTTGGAGGGTGAACCCAAAGCTTGGTGAAGCTTTAATGGTGGAAGAGGAAGAGAGGTGCTGGTTTGGCCAAAGGGAAGAGATAAAGAAATATTATTGTTTTTCTTTAATTTCTACCCATTTACACATTTTAAATGAGTTATTGCCAAGTGTCACAATTTGATTGGAGGGAGGATTTTAATGACATCATAATGATGTCAAAATTCCAATTTCTTTCATTTTCTTTCTTTTTCTTTTCTACTCATTTTCAATTTAATTTTTAGCAATATTTATTCATATTTTATGTCATAATAATTATTTACTTAACTAGACAAGTCGGCCAAAAATCACATCTGAAGGCAAAATGACCAAAATGGCCTCCGTTTGGCATAACAGCCCAAAATTGTCTGTACCGATTGAAAAAAAATTTCTAAGCCTTTTCTTGGCATTCTAATACCATAGAACTCTCAATGACTCTTCTCTGGAGTCCCAAAAATTATTTTATGAATTTTCTCCCTAGTCTAGGACTCCTAATTGCGAGAATCGCAACTTTCCACTGGGTTACCCATCGCTAGGGCACCAGCTCATTTAACTTAGTTGTATTTTATTTCTAAAATTTTTTCTAAATTTTTCTTAGTAATATTTGAGTTAATTATAGTTTCTCACTTTAGTTTATATATTTTTCCAGATGTTCTAGCTGTCCGGACCGATACCGATCATCGAAATAGTAGAATGTACTGAGTTGCTACAGGGAGGGTGTTACAACATGAGTCTCCTTTTGCTATGCATCCAGGTGGCACAAAAATGTATAGAGGGCTGAAAGAGCACTACAGGTGGATGGGTATGAAAAGAAATGTAGCAGAATTTGTCTCCAAATGCCTAACTTGTCAGCAAGTAAAGGCAGAGCATCAAGTACCAGTTGGTTTGTTACATCCACTACCAGTACCGGAATGGAAATGGGAGAGAATAACTATGGATTTTGTGATGGGACTTCCGAAGACACAGAAGAGTCATGATGCAGTATGGGTTATAATTGATAGACTGACCAAGTCTGCTCATTTTCTACATGTCCGGATGGACTACAGTTTAGAAAGATTGGCCAAGTTATACATTGATGAGATAGTAAAACTGCATGGAGTGCCAGTGCCCATTGTATCAGAAAGAGATCCTAGGTTCACTTATAGATTCTAGGGTAGTCTTCAGAGAGCCCTAGGAACTAAATTGAACTTCAGCACGGCATTCCACCCACAAACAGATGGCCAATCTGAGAGAGTAATTTAGATCTTGGAAGACATGCTACGGGCTTGTGTGATTGAGTTTGAGGGCAGTTGGGACACACACTTGCCTTTGATTGAGTTTACTTACAACAATAGCTATCAATCAAGCATTGGGATGCGTCCATTGTTAGTAGTATGCCCTAGAGCATATCATTTAGTATGTATCTTGTACATATTTTATTAATAAAAGGCATTTCCACTTTTCCGTTTACATAATATATTTATGTGTAATAGAAAAGGTCCATTGATATTTTGTTAGAAATATTATTCTTAAGTTGTTAAGAATATGAGTGACAATATTTCTAGCACAAAGTATCATAAATAGGTTCATAATCGAGGATACTTCATAATAAGGACATGACTTATCCAGAAAGATTGTATTCATGTTTGTTCCCAAGTTATTTATATGAGATATAAATAAGATGGAATGGTGAGTCTCATGCCATATAACAAACATGATAGGCACTTATAAATGATAAGTAGACACTTATGACAAGCACATGGAGTTTACTCTTGTCAATGTTTTGTCATAAATCATATCATATAATCTTTAGACTGAGATATTATTTTGTATATAGGTAGTTTGAGTTTGATCGCTTTCATACTTGTACTATGTATGGGTATATGGGCATGTGTTGGCTCGCTAGTTATATATGGAGGTAGGTGTTGATCAAGATGGAATCTGTTCCTCTAAGTAAATAGAGTTAAAATCCTATGTTCATTTAATTGTTCTTGATGTTTCAAGTTCTGGCAGACAGATAGATTTATTGAAAAGAGTTTACGATGAGAAAAATCTTTTAATCAAGAACTGGAATTAAAAGAGAACATAATATTCATAGCAAATGGAGTTTGACATAAACCATGACTCATTTTTGAGTTGGGATTTTGTAATGTAGAGATTCTAGTGCATGGTAACATGTGATTATAGGTTCATTTAAGGTAAACCTTATTACTAATTGGGTGGCCATGGCATGCTATGCTAGGTGTTAACCATGGTCTATGAGGTTCATAAAATGATTTAGAGAAATCATTTATGGTAAGAAAGAGTTCTGATATTAAGAGTTGATATCATGTCTCATTGCCAATTAGTGATGAGCCTAGTAAGTCACACACATACACAAGTTATCACCTATTTAAATATGATTTAATTAATTAATTAAAGAGTTTAATTGATTAATTAAATAGATTTGGTTTGCAATTAAATTGCAAAGTCCCTAGCATGACTTGAAACCAAATCTAGATTATTGGATGTGTAGTATAAATTAAATTTATATTTAAAGTGTTTAAATATGAATTTAATTGATGAGAAATTAATTAATAGAGATTAATTAATTAATTTATATTTGATATAAATTAATTAGAAGAAGAAAATAATTATTTTGGGTTAAGAACTCAAAATTAAGACACGAGGCATTTTGTTCATTTCAGACACGTGGCACCATGAGATGGTGACACATGGCATAACACATAAGCTTGCCAAATATTTTTTAATCATGTAAGATGATTAAAATCAAGATTAAATATAGGTTTGACACTTGGCACAATGTGATTGGGTCACTTAAACCTAGAGCTAATCAAAGGTGACATGTGGCTAGGGTTTAATGTGTTAACCTAGCTATGTAAGTGGGGTGATGAAAAGAAAACACAACCAGCAGCCTCTCCTCTCAATTGTCACGCCACTTTGAGCCTCTCCAGCCATTTTTCTTCATCTCTCATCAATTCAAAGAGATTAGCCATCAATCTCTTGAATTAAGAACACTAGAAATTGTTTCTAGTGTCCTGTTTACATCTCTAATCTCTTAAAAGGCAGAACTTGAATTTCTAATTAATAGAAAAGGCTTTAGAAGCTGTTCAAGGGCTGCCATAGGTGTTCTTGGTGTGGACAAGCTAGAGGGACAACATCTGGTGTCACATCAAGAGGTTAGTGTAATCGTTCTTGATTTAATCTAGGGTTCTAAAATTAATCTATTTAATTTTAAAATCTTAAATGGCAAATACAGATCCAAAAACATATTAAAAGAGTTTTAATATGTTTTTTATCATTGAAATCAAATAGATAAAAATAAATCTTGCATGGTGCTTGTGACCCTAGGTGAAAATTTTTGAATTCAATGGTATAATCTTGTGTTTTTCACGCTTCCGTTCCTTCAATTGGTATCAGAGCCACTATATTTGCCATTTAGATTGTTGATTATATAATTTAATTGTGTGTTTGATCATGAGATCAAGAGATTCATTGCTGGTTGGATCATGAGATGTGGCGTCACACATGGTGAAGCCACCATTGGTGGCGGGAACAATGGTTCCATGGGTGGTTCAAGGTTTGGCTTTTAATTCTGCAATTGTTGTATGATCTAAGGCCTATTCTTTGACTAATTAAAGTGTTTAATTAGTTGTTTTAATCACACAATTAAATTATGATTCAAATCAGAATTTTAAAAATTGTTTGAATGTGATTCAAATCTGAATTTTAAAAGTTGTTTGAATGTGATTCAAATCTGAATTTTTAAAGTTGTTTGAATCATATTTAAATCTGATTTTTTAAAATTGATTCAATAAAATTCAGATATGATTTTTTTAAAAATATTTGAATGTGATTCAAATCTGATTTTTTTAAAAATGTTTGAATGTGATTCAAATCTGAATTTTTGAAGTTGTTTGAATGTGATTCAAATCTGAATTTTTAAATTTGTTTGAATGAGATTCAAATATGAATTTTTAAATTTATTTGAATCATATTCAAATCTGGATTTTTAAGTTGAATATGAGATATTCAATTTAATTTAAGTATGTATGTTTTATTTAATTGTTAAATAGTGATATGCATGATGGATGATCATGGACTATAAAAGACCAATGTGATTGGATTTATTTCTTTTATGTTTCTTTGGGATTGTAAATTAATTAATTTATTTTAATTTATTTTGGGCATGTATTATTAAGTTTGTAATAATTTTTGGGTTGTAATTTCATTTATTTAAGTTCTTGTAAATTCGCCTTGGTATGCCAAGGATTACTATGTAATATTGGATTGCAAGAAGTTCAAGGAGGTCAAGAGCATTGGTGGGACCAGTGGGAGGAATTCAATATCAAGTGTTGATTATGTACTCCTTCAGCAACTCTTGTAAAATGAATGAATGAAATGCACCTAGGAATGCCTGATTCAATTCTTGGTGGCTCAATTGAATCCTTAGAAAGTCCATGATCATACCATATTTACTGCTTATCCATGAATGCATGAGATGTATGGAATGTATGCAATTATATGATATATGCATGCTAAATGGATAATGTGCAAAGTGAGACCTTAATAGTAATTAGGATGGCTATAAAATCTTCCAAACAAATGATTAAGTTGGAAATGGTATAATTAAAGTAATTATAACATAAGCCCTCCATTGGGGCAATTATTTTAAGAAATTTTAAATAGTTGCATAAGATGCAATTTATTTAAGAGATTTTCTTAAGAATAATTGTTAAGCATGAGATGTTGTAAATATGTAAATGGTTTAGTGGCCAATATTGGATGTACCTGAGGACATTAAAATTATTTGCATAATTACTGACTCAATGGGATCAACTTAACTAATGCAAGATAAGTCAATAATGGATGTACCTGAGATTTTGAGCATTAGGGGCTAGGTAAAGGATTGAACCTCACATGAGATGTGATGGGCAAGGAGTTGCTCACTTATAGTTTATTGTAATTCCAATAATGGATGTACCTGAGGATGATCAATAGAATTATAAGAATTCAATCACCCACTAGAAATCCATCCAACTAGGATTACTTTGGAAGTGTAGGATTCGCTAAGTTAGTGGGAGGACCAATTTGATTAAAAGACCATAATCATTTTGGTTAATTACATGATACATTTACTAATTAATCTGGTTATTTTCTGCAATTAATTTGATAATAATGAGCACAAAACAACCACCACCATCCAATATCCTTGCAAGCATACTTGATCACAACAGTTGACAGGACCTAAGATTGGCTAAGAAATTTGTAACTTGTCTTGAACCTTGAACATATAGGATATGTTCTAGATTCAAATGTTCCTGGTCCCTTACCTCCAGAGGCCACACAAGAGGAACATGAAACTTTGGACAAGTGGAAGGAGCATGATATGAGAGCTAAGTGTTACATGCTTGCTTCTATGAGTAATGAGTTAGAAGCAACATGAGAACATGCAGTGCGAGTGAGATCCTCCTTCACCTACAAGAGTTGTATGGTGAGCAGAATGCTAGGTATGAGATAACTAATTATTCCGTATGAGGATGTGGCGAGAATGTTGGGGATCATGTCCACAAGATGATTTGATTGAGCGGTTGGAACATCTTGACTTCAACATGGATTTCCAACTACAAACGGATTTGATCCTTGATCCTTCTTGAGTCTTTTGGGAATTTTGTGACAAATTTCCATATGACTAAATAGGAATGCACCTTAGCTGAATTACTCAACATGTTATTGCCCAAAAGAATATGCGTGCAATAAAGGAAAAGAGGTAGCTTTGGTTACATCTTCTTGGAAAGTCCAACAAGAAGAAGGGCAACAAGAAAAGAAACCTCAGTTCTGGTCCTTCCAAGAAAATAGCTAAGCAGAAAAGGAAGATTAAAGTGATAAAGGCAAAGGAAAGTGTCTCGAAAGTGTTTCCATTGCCAATAGGAAAGTGTTTCCATTGCGATGAAAGTGTTTCAGTATAGCAATCTAAATGAATGCAATGCCATGGTGAAAACCAACTCAAGTTCAAAATATATTTGGCACTTAAGGTTATGTCATGTTGCGAAGATAGGATTGCAAAATTGGAGAAAATGGGGATTCTATCCTCATTGGGCTCTGAGCCTACTCCAACTTGTGAATCTTGCCTTCAAGGCAAAATGACTAGAACACCCTTTGTTGGACAAGGGCTAAGAGTGAAAATATTTTGGAGCTAATACATAGTGATGTATGTGGTCCATTTAAAGAAATGGCTAGAGGGCTTTCATTATTTTATTACCTTTCTTGATGATAAATCAAGGTTTGGGTATTTGTATTTGATGAAATACAAACATGAATCCTTTGAAAAGTTTAAGGAATTTAAATCAAGTAGTAAATCAAACAGGAAAAAATATTAAAGCTCTTCGATCGGATCGTGGAGGTGAATATTTGAGTCGAATTTGATGAATACTTGAGAGAGCATGGCATTGTTTCTCGGTGACTCCTCCATACAACCGAATGGTGTATCTGAAGGAGAAATCGTACCCTATTGGATATGGTACGTAGTATGATGAGCTATCTTGATATGCCAATCTCCTTTTGGGGATTTGCATTAGAATCGACTTTATATATGAATAGGATTCCATCAAAATCAGTTTCTTCCACACCTTATGAGATATGGCATGGAAGAAAACCAAGTCTTAAGCATGTTAAGATTTGGGGTTGTCTTATATCAAAATGAACACCGATAAATTGGAGACCAGATCGAAAGAGGTCGATTTGTTGGATATCCAAAAGATAGTTTTGGATATTATTTTTATTGCCTACTTCACAAAGGTTGTGATAAGTAGAGATGCCACATTTCTTGAACAGTTTGTTCAAGAAGGAGGCAAAGGAAGGCAAATAGAGTTAGAATTGGAGAATTCGACCAACGATGGATATAGATCCATCTAGTCAACCTATACCCATTGATGAAACATCTACAATGTTCCTCGTAGAACATATCTCACCCACTGAGATATGGTTTTCTTCATGAAGAAGAACAAGAGTTGTCTACTCATGAAGAAGTAGATCATGGAGATGATCCACTTACCTATGAAGAAGCTATATCAGATATAGACTCTTCAAAATGGATTGATGCTATGAAATCTGAGATTGATTCCATGTATAAGAATCAAGTTTGGGATCTTGTTGACCCTCATGAAGGTATTGTACCTATAGGGAACAAATGGGTTTTCAAGAAGAAAATTGCTTCTAAGGGAAAGGTAGAGAGCTATAAGTCAAGGATAGTAGCGAAAGGGTTTCGCAAATGGCAAGGAATAGACTATGAGGAAACTTTCGCCATGCTTAAATCAATTAGGATTTTATTAGCAATAGTGCATACTATGATTATGAGATTTGGCGGATGGATGTCAAAGACTTTTCTTAATGGATACATTGAAGAAAACATTTTCATGGAACAACCTAGGGGATTTGAATCCCAAGATGGTTCCAAGGTATGCAAGCTAAAGCGATCCATTTATGGGTTGAAACAAGCTTCGAGGAGTTGGAACATCCGTTTTGATGAAGCCATTAAATCCTTTGGTTTTATCAAAAATGAGAATGAGCCATGTGTATATAAGAAGGTTAGTGACAGTGCTATCACTTTCCTTGTCTTATATGTGGATGACATACTGTTGATGGGTAATGATACAAGTATGTTGACGACTATAAAGGTATGGTTGTCAAATACATTCTCCATGAAAGACTTAGGTGAGGCAACCTATATTCTTGGGATTCGCATCTATAGAGATAGAGCGAAAAGAATAATTGGTTTATCCCAAAGTCTATACTTGGAAAAGGTGTTAAAGAGGTTTAACATGCTTGATTCCAAGAGAGGATTGTTACCAGTGAGACATGGTATCCACCTTTCTAAAGAGATGTCTCCAAAGACACCTGAAGAAAGAGATAAGATGGCCAGGATTCCATATGCTTCGACTATTGGAAGTTTAATGTATGCAATGTTGTGTACTAGGCCGGATATCGCATATGCTGTTAGTTTGACTAGCAGGTATCAATCCAATCCAGGTTTGGAACACTGGATAGCTGTCTAGAATATCCTTAAGTACTTGAGAAGAACTAAGGATTTATTCTTGATTTATGGAGGTGGAGACTTGCAATTGGATGGTTATACTGATTCTGATTTCCAATCAGATATTGATGATAGAAAGTCTACCTCTGGATATGTGTTCATTTGTAATGGAGGTGCAATCAGTTGAAAGAGTTCCAAGCGATTCCACTTGAGTATATGCATTAGATGCAAAGGAATTTGGATAAAGAAGTTCGTGATAGAACTTACAATAGTTCCTTCCATTGAGTTTCCACTGTGACAACAATG
This sequence comes from Hevea brasiliensis, assembly GCF_030052815.1. Taxonomy (NCBI): domain Eukaryota; kingdom Viridiplantae; phylum Streptophyta; class Magnoliopsida; order Malpighiales; family Euphorbiaceae; genus Hevea; species Hevea brasiliensis. The sequence continues at coordinate 49,142,441 of NC_079495.1, read as the reverse complement.
GAGTAGTCATCTGAGCTAAGGAACTAAGGTCTCACCCAAAATCCAAACACATAGAAAGGCACTACCACATTATCAGAGATATAGTTGGGCAAGGCGATATAGCCATGCAGAAAAATAACATCAGCTAAAAAATTCAGCTGATCCATTCACTAAGCTTTTGTCACAAGGTCAGTTAGACCGACATCTTGAGAAGATAGGTCTAAGATATTGTAATGAATGGCTCTAGTGCTAGTGGGAGATTGTTAGTAGTATGCCCTAGAGCATATCATTTAGTATGTATCTTGTACATATTTTATTAATAAAGGCATTTCCACCTTTTCGTTTACATAATATATTTATGTGTAATAGAAAAGGTCCATTGATATTTTGTTAGAAATATTATTCTTAAGTTGTTAAGAATATGAGTGACAATATTTCTAGCACAAAGTATCATAAATAGGTTCACAATCGAGGATACTTCATAATAAGGACATGACTTATCCAGAAAGATTGTATTCATGTTTGTTCCCAAGTTATTTATATGAGATATAAATAAGATGGAATGGTGAGTCTCATGCCATATAACAAACATGATAGGCACTTATAAATGATAAGTAGGCCGAACCAGTGACACTTATGACAAGCACATGGAGTTTACTCTTGTCAATGTTTTGTCATAAATCATATCAGTGCATATAATCTTTAGACTGAGATAGCACAATTATTTTGTATATAGGTAGTTTGAGTTTGATCTGCTTTCATACTTGTACTATGTATGGGTATATGGGCATGTGTTGGCTCTGCTAGTTATATATGGAGGTAGGTGTTGATCAAGATGGAATCATTCCTCTAAGTAAATAGAGTTAAAATCCTATGTTCATTTAATTGTTCTTGATGTTTCAAGTTCTGGCAGAGACAGATAGATTTATTCGAAAAGAGTTTACGATGAGAAAAATCTTTTAATCAAGAATGGAATTAAAAGAGAACATAATATTCATAGCAAATGGAGTTTGACATAAACCATGACTCCTTGAGTTGGGATTTGAGAGATTCTAGTGCATGGTAACATGTGATTATAGGTTCATTTAAGGTAAACCTTATTACTAATTGGGTGGCCATGGCATGCTATGCTAGGTGTTAACCATGGTCTATGAGGTTCATAAAATGATTTAGAGAAATCATTTATGGTAAGAAAGAGTTACGATGATATTAAGAGTTGATATCATGTCTCATTGCCAATTAGTGATGAGCCTAGTAAGTCACACACATACACAAGTTATCACCTATTTAAATATGATTTAATTAATTAATTAAAGAGTTTAATTGATTAATTAAATAGATTTGGTTTGCAATTAAATTGCAAAGTCCCTAGCATGACTTGAAACCAAATCTAGATTATTGGATGTGTAGTATAAATTAAATTTATATTTAAAGTGTTTAAATATGAATTTAATTGATGAGAAATTAATTAATAGAGATTAATTAATTAATTTATATTTGATATAAATTAATTAGAAGAAGAAAATAATTATTTTGGGTTAAGAACTCAAAATTAAGACACGAGGGCATTTTGGTCATTTCATGACACGTGGCACCATGAGATGGTGACACATGGCATAACACATAAGCTTGCCAAATATTTTTTTAATCATGTAAGATGATTAAAATCAAGATTAAATATAGGTTTGACACTTGGCACAATGTGATTGGGTCACTTAAACCTAGAGCTAATCAAAAGGTGACATGTGGCTAGGGTTTAATGTGTTAACCTAGCTATTTAAGTGGGGTTATGAAAAGAAAACACAACCAGCAGCCTCTCCTCTCATATGTCACGCCACTTTGAGCCTCTCCAGCCATTTTTCTTCATCTCTCATCAATTCAAAGAGATTAGCCATCAATCTCTTGAATTAAGAACACTAGAAATTGTTTCTAGTGTCCTGTTTACATCTCTAATCTCTTAAAAGGCAGAACTTGAATTTCTAATTAATAGAAAAGGCTTTAGAAGCTGTTCAAGGGCTGCCATAGGTGTTCTTGGTGTGGACAAGCTAGAGGGACAACATCTGGTGTCCTGAAGACGAATCTCAAAGGACATCAAGAGGTTAGTGTAATCGTTCTTGATTTAATCTAGGGTTCTAAAATTAATCTATTTAATTTTAAAATCTTAAATGGCAAATACAGATCCAAAAACATATTAAAAGAGTTTTAATATGTTTTTTTATCATTGAAATCAAATAGATAAAAATAAATCTTGCATGGTGCTTGTGACCCTAGGTGAAAATTTTTGAATTCAATGGTATAATCTTGTGTTTTTCACGCTTCCGTTCCTTCATCCATATGAAGCTTTGTATGGCAGAAAATGTAGAACCCCATTGTGTTGGGATGAAGTAGGCAAAAGAAAGATGATTGGGCCAGAAATTGTTTAGTAAACTGAAGAGAAAGTCAGATTGATCAGAGATCAATTTAAGACTGCATCAGACCGTCAGAAGTCCTATATTGATCTGATGAGAAGAGATATTGAGTATGCAGTGGGTGAGAAAGTATTCCTCAAGGTTTCCCCTTGAAAGAAAATTATGAGATTCGGCAGAAAGGGAAAACTAAGTCCTTGTTTCATTGGCCCATATGAGGTTCTGGAGAGAGTGGGTCCTTTGGCATATCGTTTGGCGTTACCTCTAGAGTTGGAGAAGATACATAACGTCTTCCATGTGTCTATGTTGAGGAGGTACAGATCTGACCCATCTCATGTACTACCAGTGGAGGAAATTAAAGTGAATCCAGACCTCACATATGAGGAAAAACCCATAGATATTCTAGCTTATGAGGTGAAGTAGCTACGGAACAAGCAGATACCAATAGTAAAAATGCTGTGGAACCATCATTTGGGCCAGGAGGCTACTTGGGAATGAGAGGAGGACATGAGGAGACAGCACCTACAGCTGTTCAGAGACTGATACCAGGTAAAATTTTGAGACGAAATTTATTTTGAGTGGGAGAGAATTGTAACACCCCTATTGGCATAACCTGGTACATTTTACTGTTCCGGTGACCAGTGTCGGTTCGGACAAGTAAGAGAAGTAGAACCACGTCAAAGACACCTAGTTAAGCCCTGAATGCAAATAATTAGTAATTGTCAAATAGTTAAGTATAAATAAGAAAAACAGAAGATAAGAAGTTAAATGAGCCGAGAGTCACATCGATGGGTGACCTTCTCGAGAAATGACTACGAGGTCAATCTAAACTCAAATTTTGAACCGTAAAATGTGACGCCACCGTCTTTAGGACTATTGCGATCATAGTGGAAAAGAGAAAATCATGAAAAAGAGTTGTTAAGCAGGTCAAATAATTAGTTCAGGGATCCGAAAGAAATATCGAATAACTTGCAAACCAGATTGAACTGGTGAGGGGTAATTTGGTCAATTCACCCCTAGAGCTGATTCCTGACCTAACTGTCCAATAAAATTAGAGAAAAGAAAATTTCGAGATCAAGAATTAAGTTAAAGAACTAATGGAAAAATAAATGAAAAAGAAAAAGGAAAAGAAAAAAGTTTATTTACATTATGCATGACATAAGCATGATGCAATAAATCTAATATATAAATAATTGAAATTTTGGGGATAAATCCTAATAATTAAAAGACAAAAATAAAAAGAAAAAAATTTGGTGTCTTCTTCCTCATATCAGCTACCCCACCTCTCTCACTTCTCTCTCTCTAAACTTCATGGAAACACAATTCCAAGCTTGTGTGAACCTAAAAATCAGCCATAAAACTTATAGATTTCTTAATTAAATCTTGTCTTTAGACCTTGCTAAGCAACTTAGGAGCAAAAAGAAGAAAGGAATCAAAGGTTTGAGAAGAGGAATTTTGTCGAAACAAGGTTAGTAATCTAAACTTGGAAATTTGTAGTTAAATGTTTATGTTCTAGCTCAATTAACTTAGAAATTGTGTAAACTCAAACAAAAACAATTATTGAGGGACCAAACATGAATTTTGGCTAGCTAGGGTTAGGGTTTGATATGAATGAGTTTGAGGTGTTTGAATGGTTATTTGAGGTGAATTAGGTGTGTAGATCATGAATGTACACTTTGAAATGCATTAGATTGAACTTTATGTGTAGCTAGGGTTTTGAGCATGTAAAAAATTGAATAGAAAGTTGAGAATTAGTCAATTGATGTAGTTAATCTTATTTGAGTAGAGAAATGGTCAAGTATGACCATTTGTGGAGTGTATGAATTGTTGAAAACAAGTTTGAATTCGGATTGGTTAGGGTCAGTCTGTAGGCAGCTTGACCTAGGTCCCTTTCAGGGATCAAAACTAAAAATTTACCAACCTAATTGGTGTGAAGCTAATTGGGAATGAAACTAGACACAAAATAGCACATTTTTCATTTAGGAATCATGCCCAGAAAGTGACCATAACTTAGTGAACAATAGGCCAAATCCGAAATTAGGCACATTGACCTATACAAAAATGACTAAATGAACAGTAGTTACGTAAATGACCATAACTTGGTCTAGGAAGATCCAAATGACCTAAATTTTATACCGATAGAAAGCTGAGACATAGCCCTAAAACTTTCATGAAGAAAACAAACCCAAACTTTGACCATAACCTGTCCAAACACTTACCTGCAATCAATGTACAAAAACTGCCATAATCCAGGAAATTGCACAGAATTCTGGGTAATACCAAATCTGGTCAGCCATGTTCAAATGGCCATAACTAATGCTACAAAGCTCCAAATAGAGTGATTCAAAAAGGGAAATAAAATTAAGACAATAAGGAACAACTTCTATGAAGAAAACTTAGTCAAATTACCACAGCAACTTGACCAATGGAACAATGCAAAACAGGGCACCAAATCTGAAATTTTGGAATTTCACCTAAGAGACTTAAGATTTGAGGAAAACAACCAAAACCAATAAGTTAGGCAACCAAAATGTGGTATGTGGGTGAAATTAAAAGTTCCATGCGTATTAAGTATTAGAAAGTCAACAATTTGACTTGAATAGTGTCATAAATAGATTTGAAATTATTTTTGGATTAATGATAAATTATGATACTAAAACACTATAAAATTGTGTGTTTCAATTGAAAAGAATGCCGGGATAGAACCCAAAGCATCGAGTCAAGGCCAAGAGGTGACTCGTATAAGGTTTATGCACAACATAGAAATTTCTGTAAATTTTCTTCTGTAAATTGTTTTGAATGAATTGTAATATTAAATTGTCACTTAATTGTATTGAAATGTTTATTATGCTTTTGACTTAAATTGTTGAAAGTTTACTTGTATGTGTTTGAAATGGCAATAAATATTTAGTAAATTGCTAAGATAGTTTTGAAACCACAGTGTCATGACCATATATTTGAATACCTCACTAGCATGACTAGTGGGAGGAAATAGTTTTGAATTTTGATTCCTTCTCTAGCTGAAGTGTTGAGGAGTGTGCCAGTAGAAGAAGAAATTTGAATGGGTACCCTTAGTTTGAGCTAGCTAACCTTGTGATTTCTCATAAGCCTTCAGCTATTGAGATGAGTATTGTTCTGAATGGCATGATATAACTGTGTGTTTTTATGAAATTCGTTTTGAGACTTCCTAAATGAAATTGTTTGGACTAAAAATTTATAAATCATGTTTTGTATCTATTTTTCATGTTCAGTTCAATATTTGAATAAATGTGATTTGAATTATGTATAAATTGTTATTTTAGTATGTTGTGCATCACTGAGTCATAGTACTCAGCGATGGCTATAATTGCTGTCATAGATATAGAGACTAGAGGACCAGCAAAGTGAGTTGCTGAGGATCTTGGAGCCACATCCCTGAAATTTTGTAGGGTATATTTTATACCCTGATTGTAATATTTATTTTGGTATATGTAAATGTATATATATGTATAAACTGATCATGAGCAGTTGTATAGAGTTTGTAATAATATTAGTTTGGATTTTCTCATGTATATTTTGGATGATGAATGTAATTTGATTTTACTTTAATGAAAAATGAATGAAGTTATTTAGTGTTATATTTTGAAGACAAATGAAATGAGAATTATTTTGAATTTTGGAGTTTGGGAAAAATTGATGTTGATTGTGTTGTAGTAGTGATGGATTTCGATGAAAAGAATTATAGAAAGTGTTTTTACAGGTTTTTGAAGAACTATTTTCTTAAAATACAGATGGCACTCTGCCGAAATTTTTCCAAAAATTTGTGTAAAAATAAAATAGACAAAAATTTTGAACTAGTTTTTAAACTTCTATTAAATGTAAGAAAATGCTCACCACTTCTAAAAAGTGAGAAAATGGTTTTAAAATCCCTTGTAGGTTACTTAATGAGTTATCAGTAGGTGAAGTTCGGTAGTTCATTAGGTATTCTACGGGATCATTTTATGCCTTACAGAGGGGTAAGGTGTGACATTGCCTCTCGAGTTGCTTTGCTGGACATGTTACACGGCCCATGTCAAGTACAAAAAGGACCCGTGTAACTTTCTATCTTCAAGCTATTATGCTAGCAACATTACACGGTTTATGTAAATTGGGCTATGGACTCGTGTAACTTTCTATCTCCCTCAGAGTTAAAAAATTGTAAGAAATTTATGGACTTTCAGAAAGTTACACGGGGCGTGTGAAACCAGTACACGACCCGTGTAATTTTCTGATTTTCCAAATTTTTCTCAAATGAAAATTTTTATCATTACAACACATGAAATGGATGCAAAGGTTAGCAATAGAGCTACTTCCCCGGTTTTGTCCAAATTTCTCTTTTATGGTTTTGACTCGATGATTCCTCTCCTCTTTTGTTCTCTACTCCCTTTTTCTTTCCAGAAGGTCCTACAAAATGAAATACTAATGAGTATAAAACAAAAATCAATATGAAAAAGGAAAAGAAGAAAAGTTCAGAAAAATTTTGGGTTGCCTCCCAAAAAGTGCTTGTTTATAGTCTTTAGCTGGACTTTGCTTGTTTATGGTCTGTCAGTAGGATGGTTGAGGGTGCAATTAATTCCCATTTCTATGGGTTCTCCCTGAAAGTAAGGCTTCAGCCTCTGCCCATTGACCTTAAATGCTCTTGAGGTTTCACTCCATACTTCTACTGCTCCATGTGGAAAGACTTGAGTGACCTTAAAAGGTCCAGACCATCTTGATTTCAGCTTCACTGGAAAGAGTTTCAATCTAAAGTTGAATAATAGGACAAGATCTCCTTCTTTTATTTCTTTCCTTGCTATGGGCCTGTCATGCCATCTTTTGGTTTTATCCTTGAAGATTTTGGTATTTTCATATGCATCCTATCGAATTTCTTTCAACTCATTCAGTCGTAGGAGCCTTTTTTCACCAGCAACTTTGAGGTCAAAGTTTAGGATATGAATTGCCCAGTAAGCTTTATGCTCAAGTTCAACAGGGAGATGGCATGATTTTCCATAAACCAGTCAGAAGGGTGTTGTGCCAATTGGGGTTTTATATACAGTGTGGCATGCCCACAGTGCATCATCTAACTTTATACACCAGTCCTTCCTGGATCTGTTTACAGTTTTCTCTAGAATCCGCTTCAATTCCCTGTTTGAGATTTCTACTTGGCCGCTGGTTTGAGGATGATAAAGTGTGGCCACCTTGTGAGTCACTCCATACTTTTTCAGTAGCGTTTCAAATTGTTGGTTGTAGAAGTGACTTCCTGCATCGCTGATTATTGCTCGTGGTGTGCCAAATCTTGTGAAGATATTCTTCTTAAGGAACCTTGTGACCACTCTAGCATAGTTGGTTGATGTGGCTATTGCTTCTACCCATTTTGACACATAATCAACACCAACCAGAATATACTTGTTTCCATGGGAAGAGGGGAATGGGCCTACGAAGTCTATCCCTCATACATCAAATAATTCTACCTCAAGTATACCATGCAATGGCATTTCATTCCTACTTGAAGTGTTACCTGTTCTTTGGCATTGATTATAAGCTAGGATAAAGGATCTCACATCTTTAAACAAATGTGGCCAACAAAATCCTGCTTGTAAGATCTTGGCTGCTGTTTTTGAGGTGCCAAAATGTCCTCTATATAGTGATGAATGGCAGTGATGAAGGATACTTTCCATATATTCCTCTAGTATTCATCTTCTTATCAGCCCATCATTACATCTCTTGTACAGTAAAGGTTCCTCCCATGTGTAATATCTCACATCATGTAGGAATTTCTTCCTTTGCTGATAAGTCATGTTTGGAGGCAATACCCTTCATACAAGAAAATTAATAAAGTCAGCATACCATGGAGTGTGACACCCCTTAACCGTGTACAGTATACCCGAGTAAGTAATGCCACACGGTGTATCGGCACACTCTAATATTCCTCAATTAATTTATATCATGCTTTTGCATATAATTTATGAAATACAATTTAATTAAGCCATTTATCAAAAGTATTATTCATTTAAGGTTCCGAAAATTTTAAAGAAAATCCGGCAGAGTACCGGCTAAAAATGGAGAAAACCGTTCTTCGGAACCTGTGAAAACACTTCCAAATAATTTTCAAACAAACCCAACTTCAATTCATCAACAGAGTCTCAATATCAAAAACTCAACAATATTTCTCAATTTCAGTTCTCAATAGCCTTTTCATTTCTCAAACATCCATTTCTCAGGGTTCTCATATATATAAATAACAATTAAAAGCTCAAATTACTTCCATACATAACCATAAATCTTTATTATTTACATGAACCTCAAAATACATTACATAATCCCAAATACATATGAGAAAATAAAAATTTAATTACAAAATGACAAAATGACACCTAGTGCCCTACCAATGCACTACAGGTAGTGAGGTGACACGGACACTGTGCAAATCTGCAGGATGAACTCACCCAGTCTGTGGTCTACTGGGCTCACGATCGGGATCTCCAGTACCTACGCGTGGCAAAAGCAACGCGCTAAGCAACAATGCTTAGTGGTGCAATAATATAATAAAAGAAAATAGCAAGAAAACGAATATATAGTGAATGTGTATGATTCATTTATTTAGTATGGTTATATATACATTAATTCAGTAACTTTGTTCACTTTCATTCGTTTGGTTGCCCAAGTAACCTACACTAGGCAGTGGATCGGATAACGTAAAGCGCTTTGGGTATCAAGTACCTCGGGCCGTCACACCATCGGTCACATATGCATCTCCCGGTGTGCAACAGAACAGCTAACAAGCTGTAAATATATCAGGCACAAGGCCAAAGCTCAATATAAAGTCAGAATGGCTAAAAGCCATAAAATCACAGAATGGCATATTGCCATGTGCAGTACTGCTAACTGAACCCTATTGGCATGCCAAACTATCCAAACCAATCATGTTAGGTATACTAGGGCATTTGAAACTTTTAAATTCTTCAATTTGTGAATTTCAAATTTTTAGTGTCACTATTCATCTTATTGGTCAACAAAAATGTTCACTTTTAGAATAAAAATATGTACATTGACTTTGGCACTCCCTACATACCACATTTGGCATTCCAAACTTGTTAGCATTAAGCATTTATACCATTTCAAAGTTTAAACCAACACAAGCAGAATTTTCAGTTTTGGTGAGTCAACTTCACTGTTTCATTGGACACTGTTACTGTGGAAATTTGAAGAAATGTAAAACATGAAAGTTGTTCCTTATTTTGTTTAGTTGAATTTCATTTTTTGAATCACTCGATTTGGAGTTTTTTAGCTCCAGATATGGTCCAAAAACCACAGCTGGCCGGATTTGCATTCTGCAGAAATTACCATATCTACAGTAACATGAACGGTGACTGCCACTGCCATTTGGGTTAGGTTATGGCCATAATTTGGGGTAGGTTCCTTCATGAAAGTTTTTTGTCTATGTCTTAACTTGTTTCTGTAAAAATTTCAGGTCGATTGACCATATCTACAGTGAGTTATGGCCAAATGAACAGTTACTGTTCATTTGGTCAATTCTGCAGCATCAGTTGCAGGGTATCCGGATTGGGGCCAAGTTTTGGTCCTCTTGCTTTGGTCTTTTGGGCATGGTTTCTTCAGAAAAAATGTGCCATTATAAGCCTAGTTTCATGTCCAATTGGCCAAACACCAATTGGACTAACACAGCCCAAGTTATGGCTGTGTAATTGGACTGAAATCTCAGTCCATTGCTGCTGTCCCTAGGGCAGATTACACCTTCACTTTACCATACTATTTTTCAGTTCTAATTATGGTCAACTTACCTAAAATGGTCACTAATTGACCATTAAAATGTGCTCTAACAATTTCCCAAGCCAAGCAAATTTTTCACTCTTCAAAACCCTAGTTCCATTATAGGTTTTCACAACACCTTAATTACTAGCTCCTTCAATAATCACATACACACATGGTTTAAACTTGATCTATAGCCCACTTTAAGTCCATCAAAACAATCAAAATAATTCCTTCACAAGGGCTACCAAAAATTCATAGTATGTGTACACATAATTCTTGTTCATTTTAGTTACAATTCTTACTCAATTCAAGTTGCAAATCATGAAAATAAGGAGTTTTAAGTATCTAATGCACTAACCTTGATTAGGGCAGATTTTTCCTCACTCAAAACTTCACTTTCCTTCACTTTCTAGGCTGCCAAAAGCTTGTTTAAGGTGTAGGGTAAAATTTTAATGAAGTGAGGTTAGGATTTTATGGTGAAACAAGGTAGGAATTTGAGCTTGCTTGATTGAACTTCAATGGAGGGTGGAAGGGAGAGGTTTCGGCTACACTAGAGGAGAGAGGGATGGCTGCTGGTTTTTGGTCTTCTTTCGTCTTTATTTATCTCTTTAATTTGTTAGTCAAATGGGTGCTTAATTGTGATTGGTTGGTAATTATAAATGACATCACCATGATGTCATAAATAGCCCTTTTTCCTCAATTTCTTTTCTTTCCTCCACTACTCATTTTCAATTTAATTTCTAGTAATGTTTATTCATATTTTATGTCATATTAATTATTTACTCAACTGGACAAGTCGGCCAAAAATCACCTCCGAAGGCGAAATGCCCAAAATGCCCTCCGTTTGGCTTAACGGGTCAAAATTGGCTGTACCGATTGAAAAATTTTTCTAGGTATTTTCTTGGAATTCTAATGCCATAGGAACCTCAATGAACCTTCTCTGGAGTCCCAAAAATTATTTTATAATTTTTCCCCCGGGTCAAGGGCTCCTCGTTGCGAGAACCGCAACTTCCCTCCGGTTACCCATCGCTTGGGCACCGGCTCGTTTGACTTGATTGTTTTTTATTTCTAAAATTTTTATTAAATTTTTCTTATTAATATTTGAGTTGATTTTGGTCCCTCACTTAAGTTTAAATATTTTTCTGGACGTTCTAGCTGTCCGGACGGACACCGGTCACCGGAACAGTAGAATGTACGGAGTTGTTATCGGGAGGGTGTTACAACTCTTCCCCTCTAATTTAAATTTCGTCCTCGAAATTTACCTGATGCAAACAGTTGAGGGAACTGTTGCCTCATCGTCTCTTCACTTTCCCAAGTTGCCTCTTCGGTGTTGTGGTGCCTCCAAAGCACTTTCACCAATGGAATTTGCTTGTTTCTCAACTCTTTCACTTCCCGAGCCAAGATCCGTAGAGGTTCTTCTTCGTATGTCAAATTTGGTTGTATTTCAATTTCTTCTCTGGAGATGACATGTGAAGGGTCTGAGCGGTATCTTCTGAGCATGGATACGTGGAACACATTGTGGATCTTGTCCAGTTCTGGTGGTAAAGCTAGCCTATAGGCCACTGGACCCACACGTTCAATGACTTCATATGGGCCAATGAACCTAGGGCTTAACTTACCTTTCCTTCCAAACCTCAATACTTTCTTCCATGGTGACACCTTGAGGAACACCTTATCGCCAACCACATATTCTATTTCTTTTCTCTTCAGGTCGGCATAAGATTTCTGTCTGTCTGAGGCAACTTTCAGATTGGCTTTGATTATCTTTACCTTCTCCTCAGTCTGTTTCACCAGGTCTGGCCCTACCAGTTTATCTTCGCCCAATTCAGTCCAGCACACTGGAGTTCTACATTTTCTCCCATACAGTGCTTCATATGGGGCCATTTGGATACTAGCTTGGTAGCTATTGTTGTATGCAAATTCTGCCAGTGGGAGGTATCTATCCCAACTTCCCTCAAACTCAATGACACAACTCCTCAGCATATCCTCAAGGACCTGCCAAGTATTTCACGTTATTGTTATCATTTCAATTCAATATTTGTATCAATTTCATTGGTTTCAATTGTTTACCTGGATTACTCTTTCTGATTGTCCATCCGTCTGAGGATGGAAAGCTGTACTGAAATGAAGTTGTGTACCCAAGGACTCATGCAACTTCTTCCAAAATCTCGATGTAAACCTTGGGTCTCGATCAGATATGATGGAAAGTGGAATCCCATGCAGTCTAACTATCTCACTGATATACAATTCTGCTAACTTCTCCAGTGAGTCGTCAGTCCTAACTGGCAGAAAGTGTGCTAACTTGGTCAATCTATCCACTATTACCCATGCTGCATCATGTTTCTTCCGGGTGAGAGGTAGACCACTTACAAAATCCATGGTGACCCGATCCCATTTCCATTCAGGTATGCGTATAGGCTGTAGCAAACCCGATGGAACTTGATGTTCTGCCTTGACTTGCTGACATGTCAAGCATTTAGTCACATAGTCAGCTATGTCTTCCTTCATACCAGGCCACCAATACTGAAGCTTCAGATCATGATACATCTTTGTACTTCCTGGGTGCATAGCATATACACTAGTGTGCGCCTCTTTCAGAATACTGGCCTTCACTTCCCCATCTTCTGGTACACACAGTCTTCCTTCGTAATACAGACACCCATCTGCTTTTACCTCATAATCAGTTGCTTTTCCCTATGAGATCTTGCTCATAATGGCCATTAACTTTTCATCTGCCTTTTGCCCATCTAAAATCTGCTGTAGAAGGTTTGGCCTCACTTGCAACTCAGCCAAAATAGCTCCATCTCGAATCAAAGATAGACGGGCATTCAATGATCTCAAGGCTGTCATGGATTTTCTGCTCAAAGCATCAGCAACTACATTTGCCTTCCCAGGATGGTAGTTAATTACACAGTCATAATCCTTCAGGAACTCAATCCATCACCTCTGTCTAAGGTTGAGCTCCCTCTGAGTTGGCAAATATTTTAGACTCTTGTGGTCTGTGTAAATGTAGCATTTTTCACCATACAGGTAATGCCTCCATATCTTCAGTGCGAAGATAATTGCTGCAAGCACTAGATCATGGGTATGGTAGTTCTGTTCATGTGGCCTTAACTGCCTGGAAGCATAGGCGACCACCTTCCCCTCTTGCATCAATACACACCCTAACCCATTATGAGAGGCATCACTGTAGACCACGAAGTCCTTTCACGACATCGGTTGTGTTAATACGGGTGCCTCTGTCAACATAGCCTTCAACTTCTCAAAGCGGTGCGACACTTGTCATTCGGTCAAATTTGACATTCTTGTGTAACAACTTGGTCATTGGAGCAGCTATTAGGAAAATCCTTCACAAATCTCATGTAATACCCACCTAGCCCCAAAAAGATTCAGACCTCAGTTGTATTACTGTGAGGCTTCCATTCCATCACTGCTTCTATTTTCTTGGGATCCACCCTAATCCCATCAGCTGACACTATGTGTCCAAGGAATGCAATCTCATTCAGCCAAAAGTCACACTTGGACAACTTAGCATACAGTTTCTTTTCTCTGAGGGTTTGCAGAACAATCCTCAAATGCTCATCATGTTCTTCACTGGTCTTGGAATACACCAAAATATTGTCAATAAAGACCACTACGAACCGATCTAGGTATGGATGGAAGATACGGTTCATAAGGTCCATAAATGCTGCTGGTGCATTTGTTAGGCCAAAGGGCATCACTAGGAACTCATAATGCCCATGCCGGGTCCTGAATGCAGTCTTGGGCACATCTACATCCTTCACCCTCAACTGATGATACCCTGATCTGAGATCAATCTTAGAAAATACTCCTGCCCCCTTCAACTGATCAAACAGATCATCAATTCTAGGCAACGGATATTTGTTCTTCACAGTCACTTTATTCAACTGCCGGTAATCAATGCAAAGCCTCAAAGTCCCATCCTTCTTTTTCACAAACAGCACTGGAGCTCCCCATGGTGACACACTGGGGCGTATAAACCCCTTATCAAGCAACTCTTGCAACTGAGTTTTCAACTCCCTCAATTCAGTGGGTGCCATCCTATAAGGAGCAATGGAAATGGGTGCTGTACCCGGCAGTGTCTCAATAGCAAATTCAACTTCCCTTTCTGGTGGCAAACCAGGCAACTCTTCAGGAAATACCTCTGGGAAGTCTCTCACTGTGGGTATGTCACTCAGGTTTGGCTTAGCCTGCCTAGTATCCACCACATGTGCTAGGTAGGCTTCACAGCCTTTTCTCATCATTCTTCTTGCAACTATGGCTGAGATGACATTGGACAAGAAATCTGTCCTTTCACCCACAACTGTGATCTCATTACCCTCTGAAGTTTTTAGAGAAATTCTCTTCAATTTACAATCAACTATTGCCTGATGACGTGACAACCAGTCCATTCCCAAAATCACGTCAAACTCATGGAAAGGCAACTCAATCAGGTCTGCCAAGAATTCATACCCCTGAATCCTCAACGGGCAACCTTTGTATATCTTGTTCACTACCACACTGTGGCCTAATGGATTAGTGACCAGAATGTCTTGGTCACTCTCCCCTACTAGTATCCTCCTTTCTACGGGTAGGTTGATGCAAATGTAGGAATGAGTGGATCCTGGATCCACCAATGCATGCACAGGTGTAGTGTAGAGGGAGAACGTACCCCTGATGATGTCCAGGGCATCTTGCTCCTCCTGAGCTCTCAAGGCATAATTTACGGCGGTGGTACATTGTTATCGGCCTCTCATGGCTCGACGCAGCCTATGAGATGGTCCCACGGCAGATTTACGGACCTTCTACCCCTTGGTGGTGCGGGAGCAGTGCATGCGCTTGTGTTGGAGCATTGTAGTAGTTCTGCGTGGGCGGTTCTTCAACCGATACTCTATTGACCCACACCTCAAGCGAGCACGATTACTCTCAACATTCCCCCTTGTGCCATTTCGAGGCAATGTGGACATGCGAGAAGATGTTGGGGCTGGTCCTCGAACCCCATCCTGGAGAGCGCGCTTGATGGTGTGGACGACCTCTCCTAGGGGTGAGCGTGGCACTGGCCCTCGAGGTGACCACGACCACTGTGGTTGACCCGAACTCTGTGCAGGAGGACCCTTGAACTTCTTCCCAAATGCAGGGGCTGAACTAGACTGACCCGGTCCCCTCTTCTGCTGTCTCTCTCTTCTAGTCTGCTCACTAATTCTTACTTTTTCCACCTTTATTGCAGTTTCCACTAACTTGGTAAATTCTGTGATTCCCAAGGCAGTGAGCTGGATCTTGATTTTGTCATTTAGTCCCTCTTCAAATCTCTTGCACCTTTCAGCTTCATTAGGGACTATCTCCCTTCCATAACGGCTTAATCGAACAAACTCCTTCTCATATTCGGCCACTGATAGCTGTCTCTGCCTCAGGTTAATAAACTCTCTTCTTCTCTCTTCTAGATATACATTACCCACATATTTCTTCTTAAATTCTGAAAGAAAGAAGTCCCAAGTTACAGCTTCTATCTGCACTTCACTAGACACGGTGTCCCACCACTCATATGCATCATCTTGCAGTAAAGAGATGGCAGCTTCCAGGTTTTGCTCTGGAGTGCAGTGAAGTTGTTTTAGTACTCTGCCTGTTCTGTTCAACCAATTCTCGGCTGCAATAGAGTCATCTTCTCTCTTGCCATAGAAGTCCACAGCTCCAAACTTCCTTAGCCTTTCAGTGTGATTTACTGCGTGGAGCTGGTGGTGGTGGTGGTGGTCTTGGCATTACTCGGCCATTTGTCTAAAGAAGTCGGCCATTTGTTGGAACATGGCACGTGAGTGGCGAGGCTCTGCTGGTAGTGAGTAGGTTCTCCCCTACCCCTAGTCTCAGCTGCTACCGGTGGAGCATGACTCTCCACTTCCTCCTCAACTGCCCTCTGAGATGAAGGGTCCATATCCTATTCAAAATAAGAAAACAAACAGATCTGCATTAGTGTCACCTCGACTCTTACAAATGCAATGCATGGTATGGACTCAATCTAGGACCAGAAACGCCTAAACCGTGCTCTGATACCACTAAATGTGACACCCCTTACCCGTGTACAGTATACCCGAGTAAGTAATGCCACACGGTGGATCGGCACACTCTAATATTCCTCAATTAATTTATATCATGCTTTTGCATATAATTTATGAAATACAATTTATTTAAGCCATTTATCAAAAGTATTATTCATTTAAGGTTCCGAAAATTTTAAAGAAAATCCGGCGGAGTACCGGTTAAAAATGGAGAAAACCGTTCTTCGGAACCTGTGAAAACACTTCCAAATAATTTTCAAACAAACCCAACTTCAATTCATCAACAAAGTCTCAATATCAAAAACTCAACAATATTTCTCAATTTCAGTTCTCAATAGCCTTTTCATTTCTCAAACATCCATTTCTCAGGGTTCTCATATATATAAATAACAATTAAAAGCTCAAATTACTTCCATACATAACCATAAATCTTTATTATTTACATGAACCTCAAAATACATTACATAATCCCAAATACATATGAGAAAATAAAAATTTAATTACAAAATGACAAAATGACACCTAGTGCCCTACCAATGCACTGCAGGTAGTGAGGTGACACAGACATCGTGCAGAATCTGCAGGATGAACTCACCCGATCTGCGGTCTCACGGGCTCTCGATCGGGATCTCCAGTACCTACGCGTGGCAAAAGCAACGCGCTAAGCAACAATGCTTAGTGGTGCAATAATATAATAAAAGAAAATAGCAAGAAAACGAATATATAGTGAATGTGTATGATTCATTTGTTTAGTATGGTTATATATACATTAATTCAGTAACTTTGTTCACTTTCATTCGTTTGGTTGCCCAAGTAACCTACACTAGGCATTTGGATGGATAACGGGTAACCGCACTTTGGGTATCAAGTACCTCGGGCGTCACACCATCGGTCACATATGCATCTCCGGTGTGCAGCGACTAACAATGTAAATATATCGAGCACAAGGCCAAAGCTCAATACAAAGTCAGAATGGCTAAAAGCCATAAAATCATAGAATGGCATATTGCCATGTGCAGTACTGCTAACTGAACCCTATTAGCATGCCAAACTATCCAAACCAATCATGTTAGGTATACTAGGGCATTTGAAACTTTTAAATTCTTCAATTTGTGAATTTCAAATTTTTAGTGTCACTATTCATCTTATTGGTCAACAAAAATGTTGACTTTTAGAATAAAAATATGTACATTGACTTTAGCACTCCCTACATACCACATTTGGCATTCCAAACTTGTTGGCATTAAGCATTTATACCATTTCAAAGTTTAAACCAACACAAGCAGAATTTTCAGTTTTGGTGAGTCAACTTCACTATTCTATTGGACACTGTTACTGTGGAAATTTGAAGAAATGTAAAACATGAAAGTTTTTCCTTATTTTGTCTAGTTGAATTTCCTTTTTTGAATCACTCCATTTGGAGTTTTGTAGCTCCAGATATGGTCCAAAAACCACAGCTGGCCGGATTTGCATTCTGCAGAAATTACCATATCTACAGTAACATGAACAGTGACTTCCACTGCCATTTGGGTTAGGTTATGGCCATAATTTGGGGTAGGTTCCTTCATGAAAGTTGTTTTTCTATGTCTTAACTTGTTTTTGTAAAAATTTCAGGTCGATTGACCATATCTACAGTGAGTTATGGCCAAATGAACAGTTACTGTTCATTTGGTCAATTCTGCTGCATCAGTTGCAGGGTATCCGGATTGGGGCCAAGTTTTGGTCCTCTTGCTTTGGTCTTTTGGGAATGGTTTCTTCAGAAAAAATGTGCCATTATAAGCCTAGTTTCATGTCCAATTGGCCAAACACCAATTGGACAAACACAGCCCAAGTTATGGCTGTGTAATTGGACTGAAATCTCAGTCCATTGCTGCTGTCCCTAGGGCAGATTACACCTTCACTTTACCATACTATTTTTCAGTTCTAATTATGGTCAACTTACCTAAAATGGTCACTAATTGGCCATTAAAATGTGCTTTAACAATTTCCCAAGCCAAGCCAATTTTTCACTCTTCAAAACCCTAGTTCCATTATAGGTTTTCACAACACCTTAATTACTAGCTCCTTCAATAATCGCATACACACATGGTTTAAACTTGATCTATAGCCCACTTTAAGTCCGTCAAAACAATCAAAATAATTCCTTCACAAGGGCTGCCAAAAATTCATAGTATGTGTACACATAATTCTTGTTCATTTTAGTTACAATTCTTACTGAATTCAAGTTGCAAATCACGAAAATAAGGAGTTTTAAGTATCTAATGCACTAACCTTGATTAGGGCAGATTTTTCCTCACTCAAAACTTCACTTTCCTTCACTTTCTAGGCTGCCAAAAGCTTGTTTAAGGTGTAGGGTAAAATTTTAATGAAGTGAGGTTAGGATTTTATGGTGAAACAAGGTAGGAATTTGAGCTTGCTTGATTGAACTTCAATGGAGGGTGGAAGGGAGAGGTTTCGGCTGCACTAGAGGAGAGAGGGATGGCTGCTGGTTTTTGGTCTTCTTTAGTCTTTATTTATCTCTTTAATTTGTTAGTCAAATGGGTGCTTAATTGTGATTGGTTGGTAATTATAAATGACATCTCCATGATGTCATAAATAGCCCTTTTTCCTCAATTTCTTTTCTTTCCTCCACTACTCATTTTCAATTTAATTTCTAGTAATGTTTATTCATATTTTATGTCATATTAATTATTTACTCAACTAGACAAGTCGGCCAAAAATCACCTCCGAAGGCGAAATGACCAAAATGCCCTCCTTTTGGCTTAAAGGGTCAAAATTGGCTGTACCGATTGAAAAATTTTTCTAGGTGTTTTCTTGGCATTCTAATGCCATAGGAACCTCAATGACCCTTCTCTGGAGTCCCAAAAATTATTTTATAATTTTTCCCCCGGGTCTAGGGCTCCTCGTTGCGAGAACCGCAACTTCCCTCCGGTTACCCATCGCTTGGGCACCGGCTCGTTTGACTTGATTGTATTTTATTTCTAAAATTTTTATTAAATTTTTCTTATTAATATTTGAGTTGATTTTGGTCCCTCACTTAAGTTTAAATATTTTTCCGAACGTTCTAGCTGTCCGGACTGACACCGGTCACCGGAACAGTAGAATGTACGGAGTTGTTATCGGGAGGGTGTTACATGGAGTATGGGAGAATGCTAGTAATTGCTCATCAGAAAATGAGTCATCAATTAGCAAATCCTCAAAGTCTCCTATGTACTCCAATTTCAACCTAGAAAGATGGTCAAACACTACATTTTCGGATCCCTTTTTATCCTTGATTTCAAGGTCAAATTCTTGCAAGAGTAAAATCCATTGAATCAGCCTTGGTTTTGCTTCTTTCTTGTTCAAAAGGTACCAGATTGCAGCATGATCTGTGAAAACAATGACATTTGACCCAATTAGGTAAGATCTGAATTTGTCCATTACAAACACCACTGCTAGGAATTCCTTCTCTGTGGTAGCATAATTGATTTGCGCGTCATCGGGTGTCTTGCTGGCATAATAAATGGCATGGAGCTTTTTATCTTTTCTTTGCCCGAGCACTGCTCCAACTGCAAAGTCACTTGCATCACACATCACGTCGAATGGTAGCTCTCAATTTGGTGGTTGCATTATTGGTGCTGAGATCAAGGCTTCTTTGATCCTGTTAAAAGAAACAAGGCAATTTTCATCAAAATGAAAGGGAACATCTTGACTTAACAGGTTGGTAAGTGGCTAAGCTATTTTGGAAAAATCTTTAATGAATCTTCTATAGAACCCTGCATGTCCCAAAAAGCTTCGCACTCCCTTAACTGATGTTGGTGGTGGCATGTTTTCAATGATCTCAATTTTTGCCTTATCAACCTCAATTCCTCTTTTTGATATCAAATGTCCCAACATTATACCTTCCCTTAATATGAAGTGGCATTTTTCCCAATTTAGGACCAGGTTTGATTCTTCACATCTTTGCAACACCTTAGATAAATTAGCTAGGCAATCATCAAAAGTAGTTCCATAGACATAAAAATCATCCATAAAAACTTCTATGATATTTTCAATATAATAAAAAAAAATAGCCATCACGCATCTTTGAAAGGCAGCAAGGGCATTACAAAGACCAAAAGGCATTTTCCTATATGCAAATGTTCCATAAAGGCAAGTGAATGTGGTGTTTTCTTGGTCTTCTGGGTGAATGGGAATTTGGAAGAATCCCGAATAACCATCTAGATAATAGAAATAAGAGTGTTTTGCTAACCTTTCTAACATTTGGTCGATGAAAGGCAGAGGAAAATGGTCTTTTCTAGTGGCACTGTTCAATTTCCTATAATCTATACACATTCGCCAACCAGTGACTACCCTTGTAGGGATCAGTTCATTGCTTGCATTTTGGATAACAGTTGTCACACCCTTCTTAGGAACTACATGTACTGGACTAACCCATTTACTATCAGAAATTGGGTATATGATACCTGCATATAATAGTTTTAAAATTTCCTTCTTGACTACTTCTTTCATGTTTGGGTTAAGTCTTCTTTGGTGCTCGATAATGGGTTTACTGTTTTCTTCCATGGTATCCTATGCATGCAAATCGAGGGGTTTATCCCTTTCAGGTCTTCTATTTTATACCCTATGGCCTTGTTATGGATCCTAAGCTCTCTTAACAATTTTTTCTCTTCTAACTTAGACAGACTAGCATTGATTATAACAGGATATTTAGAGTTTAAGTCCAGAAATGTGTACCTTAGTGAGGAGGGGAGAGGTTTAAGCTCTACCTTTTTGGCGTTTTCCTGGGGCTTACCCTTAGTTTGTTCCTCCTTCAATTTCTCCATCTCGGAAGCTTTAGCTGAGGGTAGGGGTGGATGAGCTGCTAACTGTTGTACACAGGCTGCTATTTCTATGTTTTCATCATTCACTGTGTGGCTATGCACAATACATGCTTCAAGAGGATCTTTAGGATGTGTCTTATGAAATTCCTTTTCAACTTATTTGTCAATTATGTTAACCTTGAAGCATTCATTAGGCTCGAATTTGTGTTTTATTGTGTCGAACAAGTTGAATTCCACTTCTTCTTCTCCTACCTTGAGGGTTAGTCACCCATTTTTGACATCTATGATGGCTCCGGTGGTTGCCAAGAATGGTTTTCCCAAAATGATAGGGATCTGAACATCTTCTTCCATTTCAAGGACAATAAAGTCTACTGGAATGAAGAATTTTCCCACTTTGATGGGGATGTTCTCAAGTATTCCTATTGGATATTTAACTGATCGATCAGCTAATTACAGTGAAATTGTCATTGGCTTCAGTTGTCACACCCTACCCCTCTATAAGGCATAACATGATCCCGTAGTATACCTAATGAATTACCAACTTTGTCTACTGATAACCCATTAAATACACTACAAGGGATTTTAAAACTTTTCTTACTTCTTTTTACAGTGGTGAGCACTATTTACAGGTGTTAAAAAATTTTTTGAACTTAAGTGAAAGAGCTAACACATTTGAATTATTAGGAATTTCTTTAAAAATTTTGGCAGAGTGCCCTCTGTATTTTGAATAAAACAGTTCTTCAAAAACCTGTAAAAAGCACTTCAAATATATTTCTCAATCTCAAACTCCAACAGTTAAACAACACAATATATTTATCAACTCAAATCCACAATAACTTTTCAATATTTCCAAAGGATGAGATAAAAGAAATATAGTACAAATTTTACAAGTCAATATAATTCATAATTTATTTTACAACTTCAATGTACAATTTTAATTTACAACTGCTCAAAACCAAGAACAATATATACATATAGTGAACATACATTACAGTACAAAATGCAAAATGTGGTATACTCAATACACCCGGTGATCTCTCGCTGAATGCACTAGCAGCCTAATCTGCTACCCTGTCCGTCTGTCTACCTGCGACAGTAATGAAAAGCTATCGCTGAGACAATGTCTCAGTGGTGCACAACATTAACCAAATACAACTTTAAATCACAAATCATAAGTCATATAAATAGTGGATACTTAAACCATAGTTAAATTCAAGACAATGAATGTCATAAAGAATTTGAACTCCATTTCACAAATTATCAAAGCTCATAATAACACAATTTAGTCAAATGGTTTAAGAACACAGTATTACCAATTCACACACAACTTAAGCCATGACACCAAATTTTCGATCAATGCCGCATTGTACACCACGACAAAGCAATCTACAACCCCACTAATTGAAATCAATGAGGGAGGAAGCTAGCTATATAATGAGTACTCATCCGATCTACAACCTCAACTGGTAAACCAGAGAGGGAGGAAAATAAACAATCTCAACCCCATAAATGGAGGAGGAATAATGTGATACTGTCATGCTAAGTGTGAACACAAAATCAATTCCAAACATTTTATTCAAATGATTCGTGAGAAATCCAATAAATTTCCAAAGTCATAATTTCATTCACAAGATGGCAACACAATTCATAATTAACTTCAATTTTCACAAATCATACTAAATAAATTTTTCCACAGTTTCAAACCATTTACAATGCTTTTTAAGCAATAAGTATCCATTCAAACACATTTCCATAATTGAAAACAATAATATACAAATAGTCATAATTTATTTCAATTGAAAAATTCAAAAGAAATAACTGTTGTGCACAAACCTCTGATAACTGTCTTCTGGCCTTGACTCAGTATTTTCTTCCCTGTCCCTGAGTCTTTGCTAACTGAGAAACACAATTTGAAGTGTTTCAGTACTCATTTAAACTATCTCTAACGATAATGCTTGATAATTAATTCACTGAATTCTATTATTTTCTTAGTCAACCTAATATGTCAACCCTCGATGCATTCTAGGTAAGTTAGGTTTTAATCTTACTAATATGCCACATTCAATAGTCTTTTAGGGTTGGTACATGTTACCAAATTCATTTCCATGTATATTGTGTTTTCTTGCAATTTGCTGGATTCCGGGATACTAGTTTGACCTAGCCGGACGACCTAATTTCCTCAATTTTTGGGTTTCGGTCAAAACTACAAACATGTAGATCTATGTCTTATTGTATGAGGGGCAAAATTTCAGGTCATTCTGAGTTTACTAGACCAAGTTATGGTCATTTTACTATTGCTGGTCAAAATGCTTCAAAATTGGTCACTTTAGGTCATTTTAGGTCATTTTAGGTTCGGCCAGTTTTTAGACCCGAACTTGTGCAAGCTTTTTGTCTTGCCTATGGTCATTTCTGGGCTTTGGTGTCTTCATAAGACTTGTAGATATAGGTCTTAACTATTCATGGTCAAAAGTTCAGGTCAATTGGACCTGTTTTGAGTGAGTTATGGCCAAAACACTAACTGCTGCCCAAATGGTCAATTTTCAGGCCTTAATTGCACTAATCCGGATTTGGTCATTTTTCAAGTTACCTTGTAAGCAGAATTTTGGTAAGCTTCCTTCATGAAAGTTGGCACATTTTTTGCCTAGTTTCACCTCTAATTGGTCTCATACCAATTGGAGCCACAAAAATTCATTCATAACCTATAATGCATACTGCCCTTACTAACCACACTTTGCATTAAAATTTTACATTTCTAATGGACACCATACACATTGTATCTAGGTCAATTCTCCAACAATACTTTAATACAACCAATATCCATCCACAATGTACTTAATCAAGTGTCCAGAAATTTAATCAATGTCCAAATACCAATTCAACTCAAGTAAGTCTCCATCACATTCAATTAATCAAATCCATATCTAACAACAATTCAATTGCTCAAACCTAATCCAACTAACCAAGATCAATAACATACAGCCCATTGTTCTTAATCAACATTAAATATACATGAAATTAAGGTCTTCCTAATCATATCAAGGCTGTCCCAAAGCTGTCCAAATTTACACATATACATCAAGCTTCCAATTTCAATTCACAACCTCACTTCACATACACAATTCAAACTATACCTATGGTAATCAAACTCTTATATATTTAAACACTCTAATAAACATCATTCCCCAACAAATACATGTAAAAACAAACCAAACTCTTTTAATCACCATGGTTGCCGAAATTGAAGTCCACCAATTACCCATCCAATTCTTCAAATTTCTCCATAAATCAACTCATTACAACATTAACTCAACGATTAATTCAGAAAGGGAAGGAAAATTAACACTAACCTTGATTTGAGCTTGACAAAACTTCACCAAATTTCTTCCTTTTTGTTCCCTATAATCTGCCCAAGAGGTGTGGACCAAGTTTAATGAAGGGAATTTTATGGTTTTATGTTGAAAATGGGAGAGAATTAAGCTTTGCATGAAAAATTTTCCATGGAGAGCTTGAAGGAATTGAGTTAGTTAGTGGAGAAATTTGCCTTAACATGTGTATTTATACCCCCACTAATAATGGTAATATTATTATAATAATCAAGTTTTACTATTTCTAATTATACCCCCTTTATTTCCCTTAATGACACTTTATACATAAATTTCATTTCATTTCATTTCATTTTTTTTTTGCATTTTCAAAATTTTAACACTACTAATGTTTTTCATGGACATTTAGGTCAAAAGTCAACTCTAGATGTCAAATGACCAAAATGCCCCTATTCGGGTTGTATTCCTGATTTTTTGGTAATACCGATTTTTGTCGTTTTCTCGATTTCTCACTTTTCTTTGTACTAATTAATTAATTTTTTGCTGATATTTCTAATGGTATTTATACTTCAATAGGGGTCTATTTAAGTCCTAAAAATATTTTTCAGGGTTTCTCGCGGTCCAGCGCTAGTCAACAGTCCACGCCGTGACTTCCCGGTGCGGTCACCCATCGCTAGGTTTCTCGGCTCGCTTAACTTGGTTACATTTCTTTGCTATTATTTTTCCTTTGTTTTTCTTGTATTTTATTTTATTGTATTTCATTATTTTATATCTCCTCACTCATATCGAAGTGTAATTCTAGGCATCCTAGCTGTCTGGACAACACTGGTCACTGGAACAGTAAAATGCACTATCGAACATAGGGGTGTTACAATTCTCCCCCCCTTAAAATAAATATCGTCTCGAAATTTTAACTGGCATTAGTCTCTGAACAGCTGTGGGTGTTGTCTCCTCATATCCTCTTCACGTTCCCAAGTAGCTCTCTAGCCTGAATGATGGTTCCACAACACTTTAACTAGGTGTATTTGTTTGTTCCTTAGCTGCTTCACCTCATAAGCCAGAATTTCTATGGGTTCTTCCTCATATGAGAGGTCTGGATTTACCTCAATCTCTTCAACTGATAGTATATGAGATGGGTCAGATCTGTACCTCCTTAACATGGACACATGAAAGACACTGTGTATCCTTGTTAACTCCGGAGGTAATACTAACCGATATGCCAAAGGACCACTCTTTCTAGAACCTCATATGGTCCGATGAAACGAGGACTCAGTTTCTCCTTTCTGCCAAATCTCATAATTCTCTTCCAAGGAGAAACTGTGAGGAATACCTTATCACCCACTGCATATTCAATATCTCTTCTCTTCAGATCAACATAGGACTTGTGACGGTCTGATGCAACCTTGAGTCTATCTATGATCAATATGATCTTTTCCTCTGTCTGCTGAACAATCTCTGGCCCAATCATCTTCCTTTCACCTACTTCATCCCAACATAAGGGAGTTCTGCACTTTCTGCCATACAAAGCTTCATATGGAAGCATCCCAATGCTTGATTGGTAGCTGTTGTTATAAGCAAACTCAATCAAAGGCAAGTGTGTATCCCAACTACCTTCAAAATCAATCACACAAGCCCGTAACATATCCTCCAATATCTGAATAACCCTCTCAGACTGGCCATCTGTCTGTGGGTGGAATGCTGTGCTGAAGTTCAATCTAGTTCCTAGGGCTCTCTGTAGACTACCCAAGAATCTAGAAGTGAACCTAGGATCTCTGTCAGATACAATCGATACTGGCACTCCATGTAGTTTTACAATCTCATATATGTACAATCTGGCCAATATCTCCAGGCTATAGTCCATCCGAACTGGCAAAAAGTGAGCAGACTTGGTTAGTCTATCAACTATAACCCATACTGCATCATGAATATTATGTGTCCTCGGAAGTCCTGTAACAAAATCCATAGTTATCCGTTCCCATTTCCACTCTGGTACTGACAAAGGATGTAACAAACCAGCTGGAACTTGATGTTCTACCTTTACTTGCTGACAAGTTAGGCATTTGGAAACAAATTCAACTATATCCCTCTTCATACCCATCCATCAGTAATGCTCTTTCAGCCCTCTGTACATTTTAGTTCCACCAGGGTGCATAGCAAAAGGAGACTCATGTGCTTCCTTCATAATGATCTGTCTCAATTCTACATCACTAGGAACACACATTCTGCCCTGATGTAGCAATAAACCATCATCTTTCACAGAAAATTCAGGTTTCTTGCCCTGCTGGACTTCTTTCAGTAGCTTTTGATATTTATCATCACTCTGAGCAGCCATTCTGATCTGATCAATCAACACTGGCTGTACATGCCATGCAACTACTATCTGTCCCTCATCATCAATCTCTAAACTTGCATGCTGTGCTTTCAATTCATATACCATAGACAAAGGAGAAACTCTGAAATTTGCCATAGTCTTGCGACTTAAGGCGTCAGCCACCACATTTGCTTTCCCTGGCTGATAGTCTATTAAGCAATCATGGTCTTTAATCAGTTCTAACCATCTCCTCTGCCTCAAATTCAATTCCTTCTGGGTGCCTAAGTACTTCAAGCTCTTGTGATATGTGTAAATGTAGCATTTCTCCCCATACAAATAGTGTCTCCAGATCTTAAGAGCAAAAACAATAGCTGCTAGCTCCAAATCATGTGTTAGGTAGTTCCTCTCATGCGGTTTCAGCTGGCGTGATGCATAAGCAATGACATTCCGATCTTGCATCAGTACACAGCCTAACCCATTGTGAGAAGTATCACTATAAACTGTGTATTCTTTACCCGGAGTAGGTAAAGTAAGGACTGGAGCTTCAGTCAAACACCTCTTCAACTCATCAAAACTTTGCTGGCATTTATCTATCCACTGAAATTTTACATCTTTCCGAAGCAGCTTGGTCAGTGGAGAAGATAACATAGAAAACCCCTTCACAAACCGATGGTAATATCCAGCTAAACCCAGAAAACTGCGAATTTCTGTGATGTTCCTGGGCAGCTTCCAATTAAGGATAGTTTCTCCCTTGCTGGAATCTACCTTGATCCCTTCAGCTGACACAACATGTCCCAAAAAGGAGATTTTTTTCAGCCAAAATTCACATTTCGACAATTTGGTGTATAGCTGTTTCTCCCTTAAAGTTTGCAGTACAATCAGCAGATGTCTGTCATGCTCCTCTACATTCCTTGAATATATTAAAATGTCATCAATAAACATCATCACAAATTGATCGAGATATGGTCTGAAAATAGTGTTCATCAGATCCATAAAAGCAGTTGGAGCATTTGTTAACCCGAATGGCATTACTAGAAACTCATAGTGGCCATACCGAGTTCTGAAAGCAGTTTTTGGAACACTCTGTTCTTGCACCTTCAACTGATAATAACCAGATCGCAAATCAATTTTGGAAAATACAGCTGCACCCTTCAACTGATCAAATAGATCATCAATGCGTGGCAATGGATATCTGTTCTTTATTATCACCTTATTCAACTGCCGGTAGTTAATGCATAAGTGAAGAGTGCCATCCTTTTTCTTAACAAACAATACTGGCGCTCCCTAAGGTGACATACTAGGGTGGATAAAGCCCTTTTCAAGTAGTTCTTGCAACTGTATCTTCAACTCCTTCAACTCTGCTGGTGCCATTCTATATGGTGTTATGGAGATTGGATCCACACCAGGCATAACATTAATTTCAAACTGCACTTCTCTTTCCGGTGGTAATCCTGGCAATTCATTAGGAAACACATCTGGAAAGTCATATACTGTAGGGATGTCCCTCAATGCTAGACTCCCCACTTGGGTGTCTACCACATGTGCCAAGTATGCTTCACACCCCTTTCTAATCATTTTTCTAGCTAGTGCAGCCGAAATAATGTTTGATGGCAATAGTTGCCTCTCCCTATGTATTATCACATCACTGTACTGAGGGAGACCAAAAGTGACTGTCTTCAGCCTACAGTCAATCATGGCATGATGCTTGGCTAACCAATCCATGCCTAAGATGATATCATAATCTCTTAAGGGCATTTCAATGAGATCAGACAGAAAAGTGTGTCCTTGGATCACCAAAGGACAATCTCTATACATTCTATTAACCCTGATCTCCTGTCCTAGCAGACTTGTTACTAGCACCTCAAAGTCCATTTTTGTACATGGAACAGCAATGCAATCAATGATGCTAGCACTCACATAAGAATGGGTAGAACCCGGATCAAATAACGCAAACACATCTTGATTAAAAGTTGAGAAGGTACCAGCCACAACATCAGATGTCTCGGCCTCTTCTCTCTGTCTCATTGCATAGACTCTGACCGGAGCACTGTCTTGCTCTGATTGTTTCACTGTGCCTTGGCTGCCTACTGGGCTACCTCTACCCCTATCTCTACCTCTGCTGGGTGGTTGTGAACTTCTGGTGACAGGGCTCTGAACTGACCCTTCTGTAGTAGTAGGAGGTGGTCTAACTCTGCGAGTACTGGTGTAGTCCTTGGCAAAGTGTCCTGTGCCTCCACAGTTATAACAGGCTCCAATAGCCTTGTAGCATATCCCACTATGATATCTTCCACAAGTTTCATATTGGCGGGGAGGGTAGAAACCTCTGGTACTCTGCTGACCAGATAGAGGAGGTTTATGTCCTGAATATCTTCCCCTACCAGACTTTTTGCCACCTCTGCTGTGTCCCCCATGGTTCTTCCTCTTTCCAGCAGGACCACTGGAACTTTGTTCTACAGATTTTCCCTCTCTGTCCTCTCTTATTTCTTTTTCTCAGGAGCTGCTTTAGATTCAATTCTTTCTAACTCTAGTGCTTGAGAAATAAGTTCAGAGAAGTTAGTGTGTTTGAATCTGACTACTTGTAATCTGATACTAGGCTTCAAGCCGGTTTCAAACCTCTTGCATCTCTCCATGCTGGTAGAAAGTAGACTTATTGCATAATGGCTTAAGCGAGAAAATTCCCTTTCATATTCAACCACTGATCTACTCCCCTATTTCAGGTTTAGGAACTCTTGCAGCTTCTGATCTACATAAGCATCAGGGACATATTTTTGCCTGAATTCCCTGAGAAAGTCATTCCATGTTAGCACTGCAGGTTCTACCAGACTGTGGGGAATGGTTTTCCACCAGTCATAAGCATCCCCCTGTAGCAGAGATACTGAGTATTCAAATCTAAGCTCCTCTGTACAATGTAGCTTCTTGAATACCCTATCCATCCTCTTTAACCACTGTTCTGCCTCTAGAGGATCTACTGTCCCCTTGAACTCTGTAGCCCCATATTTCATCAATTTGTCATACTGCATTGCAGAAGACTGTGGTTGTACCACTAGTGTCTGTATTGGGACTTGAGTAGGCACATTACCAGCCATTTGTTGGAACATTGTAGCCATTTGCTGAGTGAACTGAGCAGGAAACTGCGGTACTACAGGGGATGGTGCTGCTGAACCACTGACATTATGTAGGGCTGGGGCATCCCCTTGCACCTCAGCCTCTATCGATTGATCGACTGAACGATCACCCTCTTCCATAGTTAATGCAAGGATCTTAGACCTCCTGAACAAATAACACAAGGAGATTTCATCTCGTTAGTGCATATTTAAAATGTAATGTACTGTATGTATCAAACAATAATATTGAGCAGTTGTACTATGAAGAAAAAATATTCAAATAACATGTGAAAATAGAATTTAAAAACTAGCTCTGATACCACTAAAACATGTCACACCCTACCCCTCTGTAAGGCATAACATGATCCCGTAGTATACCTAATGAATTACCAACTTCGTCTATTGATAACCCATTAAATACACTACAAGGGATTTTAAAACTTTTCTTACTTCTTTTTACAGTGGTGAGCACTATTTACAGGTGTTAAAAAATTTTTTGAACTTAAGTGAAAGAGCTAACACATTTGAATTATTAGGAATATCTGTAAAAATTTTGGCGGAGTGCCCTCTGTATTTTGAATAAAACAGTTCTTCAAAAACCTGTAAAAAGCACTTCAAATATATTTCTCAATCTCAAACTCCAACAGTTAAACAACACAATATATTTATCAACTCAAATCCACAATAACTTTTCAATATTTCCAAAGGATGAGATAAAAGAAATATAGTATAAATTTTACAAGTCAATATAATTCATAATTTATTTTACAACTTCAATGTACAATTTTAATTTACAAATGCTCAAAACCAAGAACAATATATACATACAGTGAACATACATTACAATACAAAATGCAAAATGTGGTATACTCAATATACCCGATGATCTCTCGCTGAATGCACTAGCAGCCTAATCTGCTACCCTGTCCGTATATTTACCTGCGACAGCAATGAAAAGCTATCGCTGAGACAATGTCTCAGTGGTGCACAACATTAACCAAATACAACTTTAAATCACAAATCATAAGTCATATAAATAGTGGATACTTAAACCATAGTTAAATTCAAGACAATGAATGTTATAAAGAATTTGAACTCCATTTCACAAATTATCAAAGCTCATAATAACACAATTTAGTCAAATGGTTTAAGAACACAGTGTTGCCAATTCACACACAACTTAAGCTATGACACCAAATTTCTGATCAATGCCGCGTTGTACACCATGACAAAGTAATCTACAACCCCACTAATCAAAATCAATGAGGGAGGAAGCTAGCTATATAATGAGTACTTATCTGATCTACAATCTCAACTGGTAAATTAGAGAGGGAGGAAAATAAATGATCTCAACCCCATTAATGGAGGAGGAATAATGTGATACTGTCATGCTAAGTGTGAACACAAAATCAATTCCAAACATTTTATTCAAATGATTCGTGAGAAATCCAATAAATTTCCAAAGTCATAATTTCATTCACAAGATGGCAACACAATTCATAATTAACTTCAATTTTCACAAATCACACTAAATAAATTTTTCCACAGTTTCAAACCATTTACAATGCTTTTCAAACAATAAGTATCCATTCAAATACATTTCCATAATTGAAAACAATAATATACAAATAGTCATAATTTATTTCAATTGAAAAATTCAAAAGAAATAACTGTTGTGCACAAACCTCTAATAACTGTCTTCTGGCCTTGACTCAGTGTTTCCTTCCCTTTCCCTGAGTCTTTGCTAACTAAGAAACACAATTTGAAGTGTTTCAGCACTCATTTAAACTGTCTCTAACGATAATGCTTGATAATTAATTCACTGAATTTTATTATTTCCTTAGTCAACCTAATATATTGACCCTCGATGCATTTTAGGTAAATTAGGTTTTAATGTTACTAATGTGTCACATTCAATAGTCTTTTAGGGTTGGTATATGTTACCAAATTCATTTCCATGTATATTGTGTTTTCTTGCAATTTGCTAGATTCCGGGATACTAGATTGACCTAGCCGGACGACCTAGTTCCCTCAGTTTTCGGGTTTCGGTCAAAACTACAAACATGTAGATCTATGTCTTATTGCATGCGGAGCAAAATTTCAGGTTATTCTGAGTTTACTAGACCAAGTTATGGTCATTTTACTATTGCTGGTCAAAATGCATCAAAATTGGTCACTTTAGGTCATTTTAGGTCATTTTAGGTTCAGCCAGTTTTTGGACCCGAACTTGTGCAAGATTTTTGACTTGCCTATGGTCATTTCTGGGCTTTGGTGTCTTCATAAGACTTGTAGATATAGGTCTTAAATATTCATGGTCAAAATTTCAGGTCAATTGGACTTGTTTTGAGTGAGTTATGGCCAAAACACTAACTGCTGCCCAAATGGTCAATTTTCAGGCCTTAATTGCACTAATCCGGATTTGGTCTTTTTTCAAGTTACCTTGCAAGCAGAATTTTGGTAAGCTTCCTTCATGAAAGTTGGCACATTTTGTGCCTAGTTTCACCTCCAATTGGTCTCATACCAATTGGAGCCACAAAAATTCATTCATAACCTACAATGCATACTGCCCTTACTAACCACACTTTGCATTAAAATTTTACATTTCTAATGGACACCATACACATTATATCTAGGTCAATTGTCCAACAATACTTTAATACAACCAATATCCATCCACAATATACTTAATCAAGTGTCCAGCAATTTAATCAATCTCCAAATACCAATTCAACTCAAGTAAGTCTCCATCACATTCAATTAATCAAATCCATATCTAACAACAATTCAATTGCTCAAACCTAATCCAACTAACCAAGATCAATAACATACAGCCCATTGTTCTTAATCAACATTAAATATACATGAAATTAAGGTCTTCCTAATCATATCAAGGCTGTCCCAAAGCTGTCCAAATTTACACATATACATCAAGCTTCCAATTTCAATTCACAACCTCACTTCACATACACAATTCAAACTATACCTATGGTAATCAAACTCTTATATATTTAAACACTCTAATAAACATCATTCCCCAACAAATACATGTAAAAAAAAACCAAACTCTTTTAATCACCATGGCTGCCGAAATTGAAGTCCACCAATTGCCCATCCAATTCTTCAAATTTCTCCATAAATCAACTCATTACAACATTAACTCAAAGATTAATTAAGAAAGGGAAGGAAAATTAACACTAACCTTGATTTGAGCTTGACAAAACTTCACCAAATTTCTTCCTTTTTGTTCCCTATAATCTGCCCAAAAGGCGTGGACCAAGTTTAATGAAGAGAATTTATGGTTTTATGTTGAAAATGGGAGAGAATTAAGCTTTGCGTGGAAAATTTTCCATGGAGAATTGGGAGTGACAATCGGCCATTGTTGGAAGCTTGAAGAAAATGAGTTAGTTAGTGGAGAAATCTGCCTTAACATGTGTATTTATACCCCCACTAATAATGGTAATATTATTATAATAATCAAGTTTTACTATTTCTAATTATACCCCCTTTATTTCCCTAAATGACACTTTATACATAAATTTCTTTTCATTTCATTTTTTTTTGGCATTTTCAAAATTTTAACCCTACTAATGTTTTTCATGGACATTTAGGTCAAAAGTCAACTCTAGATGTCAAATGACCAAAATGCCCCTATTCGGGTTTATTCCCGATTTTTCGGTAACACTGATTTTTGTCGTTTTCTCGATTTCTCACTTTTCTTTGTACTAATTAATTAATTTTTCTCTGATATTTCTAATGGTATTTATACTTCAATAGGGGTCTATTTAAGTCCTAAAAATATTTTCCAAGGTTCCTCGCGATCCAGGGCTAGTCAACGGTCCATGTTGTGACTTCCCGGTGCGGTCACCCATCGCTGGGGTTCTCGGCTCGCTTAACTTAGTTATATTTCTTTGCTATTATTTTTCCTTTATTTTTCTTGTATTTTCTTTTCTTATATTTCATTATTTTATATCTCCTCACTCATATCGAAGTGTAGTTCTAGGCATCCTAGTTCCTCCTCTTTGACTTATTGTATGATTATGTTCACTCCCTCTTTGACTTCCACCGAGGTGAGTATGGATGAGTTCTCTTTATCTTTCTAGCTTCCTCCTCCTTTCCGCTTGGCTTTTAGATTTTTCTGAGGTCTCCTTTGTTGGTTCTTTCTCTAATTATACTAGAGTTCCCCCACTTCTTAATGTAACTGCCTTATGATGCTCCCTTGGGTTCATCTCCGGTTGACTAAGCAGTTTACCAGCAGCCTTACTTGAAGAACTTGCATGCTGAGCAATTTGATTCTCCAGTATCTTGTTATGGGTAGCAAGTTGGTCCATTCTGGAAGTTAGCTATTTAATCAATTCATTCTGTTGTTGTTGAGCTGCTAAGAACCCTTCCATCATGGATTCCATGGTCATCTTCGGTTCAGGTTGTAATGGCCTAGCCCACTAGTGATATTGTCCGCTCTGGGCCGAAGCCCTCACGGTTTTAAAACGCGTCACTAGGGGTTAGGAACCTCCATCTTATGAACCCAGCATCTCTCCCGTGTTTTGTCGATGAGGGATTTGCCTAGGGTGTTACAATCCACCCCCCTTATGGGACTCAGTGCCCTCGCTGAGGTTTGCCCCACCATCGTTCAAGGTTGCACGCGGAGCGACTC
The DNA here is from genome assembly GCF_030052815.1 of Hevea brasiliensis. NCBI lineage: Eukaryota > Viridiplantae > Streptophyta > Magnoliopsida > Malpighiales > Euphorbiaceae > Hevea > Hevea brasiliensis. The sequence goes on along the minus strand of NC_079495.1, from coordinate 49,108,049 downwards.
TGATACCACAAATGTAATGGCCTAGCCCACTAGTGATATTGTCCGCTCTGGGTCGAAGCCCTCACGGTTTTAAAATGCGTCACTAGGGGTTAGGAACCTCCATCTTATGAACCCAGCATCTCTCCCGTGTTTTGTCGATGTGGGATTTGCTTAGGGTGTTACACAGGTTGCTAAGGTTGAGGAGGCGACGGTGGCTGTGCAAAGTTTTGGCCTTTGTTTTGAAATCCAGGGGGGTGCTGGTGGTTTGTACCCCTGTTGCTTGTTTATTGGCTGGTTCTGCTAATTGGACCATGAGAAATTTGGGTGGTTCCTCCATCTAGGGTTATAAGTGTTTGAATATGGATTGTTGGGTTACCTTTGGTTGAAGTTTTCTCCATTATTCACATAGTTCATTTGTTATGTGGAGGGTTCATTGAAGCTGTTATATTCTGAACTCATGTACCCTCCTCCATAGCTGTCCTCATGTTGACTATTCATTCCTACTACATTGGCTAGCATTTTATCAAGCCTCCTAGTGAGCTGATCAAATTGGGCATCATGCTTAGGGCATCCACCTCCAGGATCCCTGCTGTTCTCTTTGCATTTCCTCTTTCATTTGACCACTCATAATTATGGTATGCAACCTTCTCTAAAAGTTCAAGTGCTTGTGCCACTGTTTTCTCCATTAGGTCACCTTCTGTAGCTGAATCAACTATGCTCCTTGTAGAGGGTAGTAACCCATTATAGAAGTTTTGCACTAGTAGCCAATCCTTTATACCATGGTGTGGACATTCCCTCTACAGGTCTTTATATCTTTCCCATGCATCATAGAATGATTCAACTTCCTTTTGTCTAAAGGTGTTGAGCTCAAGTCTCAGTCTTGCAGTCTTTGCAGGTGGGAAGTATCTTGCTAGAAAAGCTTGCGAGAGGTTTTCCCAAGTGGTAAATGTTCTAGCTGGTTGAGAAAGTAACCACTTCCTTGCTCTATCTCTAAGGGAGAATGGGAATGCTCTGAGTCTTATGGCTTGATCAGACACTCCATTCATCTTAAATGTGTCACAAAGGGCAAGAAAGCACTGGAGATGATAATGTGGATCTTTTGTTAGTGAACCTGCAAACTGGGTTTGTTGAATCATTTGAAGCCATGCTGGTTTTAATTCAAAGTTGTTTGCCTTCACTGTGGGTATGGTAACACTGGGCTGAAATCCTTGGACAGATGGAGCTCCGTAGTCTCTCAAGAGTCTTGGTCTGTCATTATTATCGGCCATGGTTGGAATTTCAAGATCTTCTTTATCGTGCTCTTGATGTTTCTTTTCCCTCCTGATGGCTCTTAAAGTTCTATCTATCTCCGGATCACAGTCCAAAATTTCTTCTTTTGGCCTTATTCTGGTCATATACCAGATCGGACACCTGAGAGAAAAGAAATAAAACAAATCAAATAAAATTAGATAATAAATATAATTGCCTAAATCAGCTAAATTACCTATCGTTTGATATTACTAAAGTCAAAATTCCCTGGCAATGGTGCCAAAAACTTTTTATGCTGGTTTTACAACTACTGCAAGTGCATGGATCGCTAATAAGTAATAAAGTGATGAGTAAAGCATCGTTTCCATAAGGAATTTGATTAGTAAGTACCAATCCACATAGTAATTTTGACTGTTTAGGCTATCGAATAATGAGGGAATGAATGTTGTCTATTTTAAACACTAAAATGATAAACTTAAAATGAAGTAATCTATTTTGGAACAATTTTGGAATTAAGATTTCACACTTGAATCTTACTGTGGATGTTATCTTTTTTATTTACTAGATTGAGAATCGTTTGCCTTGATGGAAATTAGTCCTAAGGTATCCTAAGTCCTCTCTCAAGGCACTTAGGGTGTATTCTAATTAACTTAAACCCGACTGTCATGGCAATCAAATTAATTAAAATCCTTTAAGGTCTTTGACCAATTTTGAAATTCCATAAAGGTATCAGCCTATGTCTAGGTTAGAATTCCTAGGTTCAAGATCTTGATTTTCTAATATTAATCTTTACCTTTCAGTCCTTCAATTAATATCTACAATCAATACTAAGTGGATACCAACACATAGCATGCATTAAGATCACAAGAAATTAAATCAATGAACAAATCTCAAATTCAATAAATAAAACTTAATGTCTATCCATAACAATGATTACAAGCATTACTCTCCTAATTCCAGAATATGAAAACTACTCACTCATGAGTTTAACAAACATCATGATAAAAAGGTAAAGACAGTAAAAAGAAATCATATAAAAGAAATAAAACAATAAAAATTCATTTAAGGAGATGGAATGAAGGAACCGAAGAGAGTTTGCAGCTTTGATCTTGTGGAACTTCAGCTAGAAAACTCCTCTTGATACTGATATTCTTCTCCTCAAGATGGCTGGAGAGAGTGCAGAATGCGAGTTTCTTTAAAACTTCTAAAAAGTGCTGTCAAAGGATCCCCCTTTTTTCGATTTGATGTTTTCTACTTCTATTTATAATAGTTGTTCTAAGGTTAGGTCATTTTGAGTCCAAAAAGCCTTAGGAGTATGATTTGAATGTGTAAACAAGAGCGGGAACTCGGGTTTAAAAACTAGCTGTCGCATGGTACATGGCTCGTGTGTCACTATATGACCCCGGGCCGTGTAACTTACTGAAGTGGAATTGCGGAGTCTTACATTGACACAGAGACTTACATGGGTCTGTAGTGGCTACACGGGCTGGTTACATGGGCCATGTACTTTTTTTCTCAGAAAGTTCTTCAAGCTTGTGCCTGGCAAAGACTTATACGGGTCCCTGCAGATTACACGGGTCCAATTACACAACTCGTGTACTTGTGTTTCTCCATTGATTCTCTTGGCTTTTTTTTTGGCAAAGAGTTACAAGGGTCTGTTGCTTTGCTTACATGACCCGTGTACTTTGTATCAGTAGCGATTCTCAGTCTCTTGACCTCTCCAAGCTTTTCTTTACATTCCTATACTCTAGGGCTTCATCCAAATAGCTGAAATGATGCAGAAAATATGGAATTAAGGGCTTGACAATAGAAATTACAAAAACTAATGAAATCAACTACTATGAATGAGATTACTTACCTAAATGCTATGAGATAATATACAATTATGCTTAAAAATATATACAATTCAAGTGTATCAACTATTCCAATGACTAAGGTCTGTTCGGACAGCTAGAATGTATGGAACCATACTTAAACTACAGTGAGGAGTCATAATTAAATTGAATAAAGATCAATTAAGGTTGAAGAAAAATAAAAAAAGTGAAATGCAAATCGGTTAAATGAGCACAAGCCCCAGTGATGGATAACCTTACTGAGAAATGACTATGTAACACCATCACATTGGACAGTTCCGTACATTCTACTATTCTGATGACTAAGTGTAACTTCCCTTACTCGGTCTATAGTGTAATCGAGCAAGGCATGCCACACTCTATGCCAGAGCACCTTATCTTATCTTACTTTATCCCTTGGTAATTATATTCCATTTTATTATTTTAATTTTTAATTATCCAATCGGAGAAACTGATGGAGTTTTCCCTGATTTATTAATATTTTAACTAATGACCACCTGTTTGAAAACAATTTTGTATATATATTCACATTTCCACATTCAAATCAAAAATTCATTTCCATCATCATTGGATCAATATTCTCAAATTTCAAATCATCGATCGTTTTCACTCTTATGGATCCATATGAAATTTCATCTCATTTTTATTTATACGCAGTTCATATATGAAATTTCAAACTTCATTAATTTACAATAATGTACAAATGAACACAACTTTTTAATATACATTACATGTTTAATAATTAATGACAATGATTTAAAAACAAAATACATCAGTTAGATTGTGACACCCCTTACTCGTCTACAGTATAGCCGAGTAAGATATGCCACATAGTGTACCGGAGCACCATATCTTATTTCATTACAATTCACTCTTTCTTAATTTATTTATTTATTCATTTATTAGTCAATAAGTGAAACTTATGTCATTTAATTTATTTATTAAAATTATGAATTAATTTAAGGTTTCGAAAATTTTACAAAAAATCCGGTAGAGTGCTAGCTAAAAATTGAGAAAACAGTTCTTCGGAACCTATGAAAAACACTTTCAATAATTTCCAATCATTCTCAAACTCTATTTGTATCACATCAATTTACAACAATTTCTTAACAATTCCTCCATTTGTCATTCATTCATTTCACATCATCATCAGGCTCAAATCATAAATAAATTCTCATATGTTATTTATAAACACAAAGTTACAAATACTTACATTAATACAAGATTATATTACATAGGTTTCAAATATACATGATAAAATAAGAGTTTAATTACAAAACTTACAAAAATCACAAAATATAAAATGGGACCTAGACTCCTACCAATGCACTATAGTCTGTGAGGTGATACGGACACAATGTAGAACTGTGAATGGCCTTACCCAGTCTGTGGTCTACTGGGCTCTCTGTCCAAATCTTCAGTACCTATGCGTTGCAAAAGCGACGCGCTAAGCATAAAGCTTAGTGGTGCCAATAATACAAGAAAATATAATATGCAAATAAAAGTAATAATTTCTTAGTTATTGTGTTCATAAGAAATGAATAATTACTAACTTATTGTTTAGTCAAGGGCTAATTACATTTTATGATATTAACTCCTTCATGCATTTTGTTAATCGTTTTCTTGATGATTTTAAGCTTCTTTATTTTATTGTAATCATTCTTAATCTTTATCTTGATTTTTAATCTCTTTATTTTCATTAATAATCAATTCAATTACAATTATACTTTTTCATGTCCAAGTAACCTATAATTGAATAGGCTGGATAAATGGGTAAACTAGCACTGGGTACCAAGTACCTCGGGCCATCACACCATCGGTCACATTGTGTCTCCCGGTGTGCAAACAGAATGGCTAATAAGCCATAAAAGCAATAAGGCATAAAGCCAAGTATAACATCATAATTAGTATAGCCATAGCCTATCATCACAGAATGGCATGGAGCCATACATCATATGCAGTACTGCTATCAGAATCCTATTGGCATGCCAATCTATCCAAACTAATCACATTAGGCCTACTAGGGCATATTACAAAGTCATTTCTTGAATATTTGTACTTTATATATAAGGTTTATTTCATTAGTCAACTAAAATGTTGACTTTTTCATAGATAATAGGTATATTGGTTCAAATATCACCAACACACCACATTTTTCACTCCAAAGTTGTTGGCATTGGTTGCCAATTCCATTTCAAAGCTTAGTGTTAGTTATTCACAATTTTCAGATTTCGAGCACTAAGTTTATTGTTCCATTGGTCATTTGTACAGTAGGAATTTGGCAACATTGTCATCATGAAAATTGTTTTTTATTGTGTCTAGTTACATTTATTTTTTTGAATCACTCCATTTGGAGTTTTATAGCTCAATTTATGGCCTAAACACCATAACTGGCCGGATTGCAATTTTCTAGATTTTTCTGGGCAAAACCAATTCTTCAAATTTTGTACACTAATTGCAGGACAATTTTTTGAACATGTTATGATCAAAATTTGGGTTTTATTTGATCATAAAAGTTGTGGGTATATGTCTCAACTATCTACTGGAAAAATTTCAGGTCAATTGGACCTTTCTATACTGAGTTATGACTAAATGAATAAACACTGTTTATTTGGTCATTTTGCTTAGGCAGAATGCAAGTCACCCAGATTAGGGTAATTTTTAGGTCAACTTGATTTGGTTTTCTGGGTAGGGTTTCTTCACCAAAGTTGTGCCATTATATGTCTAGTTTCATATCCAATTAGCCTTACACCAATTAAACCTATACAACTCTATTTATAGCTACCCAAACCTACTGGACTTAGAACCAGTCCTACAAGTCACCAAGGGTAGCATGCCTAAGTTCCACTCCAACGTCCTTACTCACTTCAATTCCTCCTCACACACATTGAAAAGGTCACTAATTGACCATTACAAGGTTAACATACCATTATATGAGCATACCCTAATGTTATTCAAATGTCCAAGTTCTCAAGTTCATTCATGCACTATACTTGCATTTCACTTACACAATCATGTTCAAGCACTCATCTCATGCTATGGGCAGCTCATAAACACTTTACTTCAATTAAATTCATCAAACCCTAACCACCCCTAGGCTGCTGAAATTTGTAGGGATGGATACACATAATTTTTATTTTGTTTTTCTTACATTTTCTACTTATCTCATGGCATTAAGCATTAATAAAGTAAAAGTGCTAAGACATTGGACACTAACCTCTTTTGCTCACTCTTCCAAGTGTCGAAAAGTTCCTTCTTTCCTCTTCTTTTTGCTGGCTAGAGGATGTTCAACTTGCAAGATCAATTTTTTGTGAAGCAAGGTTGTGGTTTTAAGGTGAGATGAGGTGGGATTTGGGAGCTTACTCAAGCTTCCATGGAGGTTGGGTTGGGCTAAGGTTTACGGCTGGTCTGGTTTTGGGGAAGAAACATATTGCTTTTTGTTTATTTTTACCTCATTTTACCTCTTTTTAATTGGTTTTTAATAGCTTGTTCAATTGTGATTGGTGGGAGCCCTTTTAATAACATCATATGATGTTATAATTCCCTATTTCTTTCATTTTTCTTTCCTTTTCTTTTCGACTCATTTTTAATTTAATTTTTAGCAATATTTATTCACATTTTATGTCATAATAATTATTTACTTATCTAGACAAGTTAGCCAAAAATCATCTCTGAAGACGAAATGACCAAAATGCCATCTGTTTGGCTTAACAGACTAAAATTGTCTGTACAGATTGAAAAATTTTTCTAAGCATTTTCTTGGCATTCTAATGCCATAGAAACCTCAATGACTCTTCCCTGGAGTCCCAAAAATTATTTAATGAATTTTTCCCCTGGTCTAGGGCTGCTAGTTGTGAGAACCGCAACTTCCTACTAGGTTACCCATCGCTTGGGCACCGACTCATTTAACTTGGTTGTATTTTATTTCTAAAATTATTCCTAAATTTTTCTTATTAATATTTGAGTTAATTATGGTTCCTCACTTTAGTTTAAATATTTTTTCAGACGTTCTAACTATCCGGACCGACACTCATCACCGGAACAGTAGAATGTACGGAGTTGCTACAGGGAGGGTGTTATAATTCTTCCCTTCTAATTTAAATTTTGTCCTCTAAATTTACCTGACTTAAGCAATCATGGAGTTGCTACCTCCTTACTTCTTCACTTCCTTGTATTGCCTCATCAATGTCTGGATTTGGCTCCTCCTAAGCTTCCATGGCATATACCTGTGGTGCCACCTTGACTTCGGGCCTTTCAACTGTCTCAGAAACAATTTTCTGTGAAATGTCAGCTGTCTCTGCTCCACCCGATCTTTTATCCCTTTAAACTGTAGGGGCAGGTCTATCAACTTTTACTGGAGCTATTGAACCACTCCTCTGAGGGCAATCTCTTATGAAATGATCCGTAGCCCCACACTTGAAACACTCTCCAGTTAACAGTCGACACTCCCCTCTGTGTATCCTACCACAGTGCATAAATTCAGGCACTGGGGCTGATCCCCTTGTTATTGTGCCCAGGGAGCTAGTTATAGATATTCCAATTTGGCCTCTCTAGTCCTGTGTCTGATCTTGTGAACTAGAACCCTTAAACTTCTTACCATCAGTCGGTATACTTGACTGCCCTGGTCCAAATTCCCTCTTACGCTACCTATCTTTCCTATTATGTTCACTTACTCTAACCCTTTCCACTTTCAGTGCGGCTTCAACTAATTTCGTGAAGTTCGTAATCCCTAAGGCAGTGATCATTATTTTAATGTTGTCATTTAACCCTTCTTCAAACCTTCTGCACCTCTCTGCTTCTGTAGGGACTATCTCTCTTCCGTAGCGGCTTAGTCTGACAAACTCATTCTCATACTCCGCTACTGATAACTGCCTCTGCCTCAGGTTAATGAATTCTCTCCTCTTATCTTCTAGGTACACACTTCCCACATACTTCTTCTTAAATTCAGCAAGGAAGAAATCCCAAGTTATTAACTCTGGTCGAACCTTACTAGATACGGTGTCCCACCACTGATAGGCATCATCTTGAAGTAGGGACACAGCACCCTCCAAGTTTTGCTCTGAGGTGCAATGTAGTTGCTTAAATACCCTTATGGTGCGGTCTAGCCAATTCTCAGCCGCCACCGAGTCATCTTCTTTCTTACCAATGAAGTCCACAGCCTTAAATTTTCTCAGTTTTTCCAGATGGGATTTCTGATGTGGAGGTGGTGGTGGTGGCATAGCCCCAGCCATCTGTCTGAAGAATTTAGCCATTTGCTGAAACATAGCCGATGGAGGCTGTGTAGGCACTGCTGGTGTCGATGGAGCAGGTTCTCTTTAGCCCCCAGTCTCAACTGCAGGTGGAGCACATCTACTGCCCTCTGTAACATGGGGTCCATATCCTAATCAAAATAAGAAAGACAAACAGATTTGCATTAGTGTCACCTCGACTCTTACAAATGCAATGCATGGTATAGACTCTATCTAGACCCAGAAACGCCTAAACCGTGCTCTGATACCACTAAATGTGATACCCCTTATCCGTCTATAGTGTAGCCGAGCAAGATATGCCACACAGTGTGCCAGAGCACCATATCTTATTTCATTACAATTTACTCTTTCTTAATTAATTTATTTATTAATTTATTAGTCACTAAGTGAAACTTATGTCATTTAATTCATTTATTGAAATTATGAATTAATTTAAGGTTTCGAAAATTTTACAGAAAATCCAGCAGAGTGCTGGCTAAAAATGGAGAAAACTGTTCTTTAGAACCTATGAAAAACACTTCCAATAATTTCCAATCATTCTCAAACTCCATTTGCATCACATCAATTTGCAACAATTTCTTAACAATTCCTCCATTTGTCATTCATTTCACATCATCATTAAGCTAAAATCATAAATAAATTCTCATATGTTATTTATAAATACAAAGTTACAAATACTGACATTAATACAAGATTATATTACATAGGTTTCAAATATACATGATAAAATAAGAGTTTAATTACAAAACTTACAAAAATCACAAAATACAAAATGGGACCTAGTGTCCTACCAATGCACTGTAGTCTGTGAGGTGACATAGACACTATGTAGAACTGTGAACAGTCTTACCCAGTCTGTGGTCTACTGGGCTCTCTGTCCAAATCTTTAATACCTACACGTTGAAAAAGTGACACGCTAAGCATAAAGCTTAGTGGTGCCAATAATACAAGAAAATATAATATGCAAATAAAAGTAATAATTTCCTAGTTATTGTGTTCATAAGAAATGAATAATTACAAACTTAGTGTTTAGTCAAGGGCTAATTACATTTTATGATATTAACTCCTTCATGCATTTTGTTAATCATTTTCTTGATGATTTTAAGCTTATTTATTTTATTGTAATCATTCTTGATCTTTATCTTGATTTTTAATTTCCTTATTTTCATTAATAATCAATTCAATTACAATTATACTTTTCCATGCCCAACTAACCTATACAAATTGACCGAACTGGATAAACGGGTAAACTAGCACTGAGTACCAAGTACCTTGGACCGTCACACCATCAGTCACAATGTGTCTCCCGGTGTGCAAACAGAATGGCTAATAAGCCATAAAAGCAATAAGGCATAAAGCCAAGAATAATATAGTAATTAGTAGAGCCATAGGCTATCATCACAAAATGGCATGGAGCCATACATCATACGCAGTACTGCTATCAGAACCCTATTGGCATGCCAACCTATCCAAACCAATCACATTAGGCCTACTAGGGCATATTACAAAGTCATTTCTTGAACATTTGTACTTTGAATGTAAGGTTACTATTTATTTCATTAGTCAACTAAAATGTTGAATTTTTCATAGATAATAGGTCTATTGGTTCAAATATCATCAACATACCACATTTTGCATTCCAAATTTGTTGGAATTGGTTGCCAATTCCATTTCAAAGCTTAGTGTTAGTTATTCACAATTTTTAGATTTGAAGCACTAAGTTTACTATTCCATTAGTCATTTGTACAGTAGGAATTTGGCAACATTGTCTTCACGAAAGTCGTTCCTTATTGTGTCTAGTTACATTTTTTTTTTGAATCACTCCATTTGGAGTTTTGTAGCTCAAGTTATGGCCTAAACACCATAACTGGCCGGATTGCAATTTTCCAGAATTTTCTTGGCAGAACCAATTCTGCAGGTTTTGTACACTGATTGCAGGTCAGTTTTTGAACATGTTATGATCACAATTTGGGTTTTGTTTCTTCATGAAAGTTGTAGGTTTATATCTCAGCTATCTACTGAAAACATTTTAGGTCAATTGGACCTTTCTATACTGAGTTATGACCAAATGAATAAATACTATTCATTTGGTCATTTTGCCCTGGTAGAATGCAAGTCACCCGGATTAGGGCAATTTTTAGGTCAACTTGATTTGATTTTCTGGGCAGAATTTCTTCACCAAAGTTGTGCTATTATGTGTCTAGTTTCATGTCCAATTGGTCTTGCACCGATTGAACCTATACAACTCTATTTATAGTTACCCAAACCTACTTGACTCATAACCAGTCCTGCAGGCCACTAAGGGCAGCATGCCTAAGTTCCACTCCAACATCCTTACTCACTTCAATTCCTCCTCACACACATTGAAATGGTCACTAATTGACCATTACAAGGTTAACATACCATTACATGAGCAAACCCTAATGTTATTCAAATGTCCAAGTTCTCAAGTTCATTCATGCACTATACTTGCATTTCACTTATACAATCATGTTCAAGCACTCATCTCATGCTATGGGCATCTCATAAATACTTTACTTCAAGTAAATTCATCAAACCCTAACCACCCCTAGGCTGCTAAAATTTATAGGGATGGACACATATAATTTTTATTTTGTTTTTCTTACATTTTCTACTTATCTCATGGCATTAAGCATGAATCAAGTAAAAGTGCTAAGAGATTGGACACTAACCTCTTTTGCTCACTCTTCCAAGTCTCCAAAACTTCCTTCTTTCTTCTTCTTTTTGCTGGCTAGAGAATGTTCAAGCTGCAAGATCAATTTTTTGTGAAGCAAGGTTGTGGTTTTAAGGTGAGATGAGGTGGGATTTGGGAGCTTACTCAAGCTTCCATGGAGGTTGGGTTGGGGTAAGGTTTACGGCTGGTCTGGTTTTGGGGAAGAAACAGATTGCTTTTTGTTTATTTTTACCTCTTTTTAATTGGTTTTTAACAGCTTGTTCAATTGTGATTGGTGGGAGCACTTTTAATGACATCATATGATGTCATAATTCCTTATTTCTTTCATTTTTCTTTCCTTTTCTTTTCTACTCATTTTCAATTTAATTTTTAGCAATATTTATTCATATTTTATGTCATAATAATTATTTAATTAACTAGACAAGTCGGCCAAAAATCATCTCTAAAGACGAAATGACCAAAATGCCCTCCGTTTGGCTTAACAGACTAAAATTGCCTGTACTGATTGAAAAATTTTTCTAAGCATTTTGTTGGCATTCTAATGCCATAGAAACCTCAATGACTCTTTCCTGGAGTCCCAAAAATTATTTTATGAATTTTTCCCCTGGTCTAGGGCTCCTACTTGCGAGAACCGCAACTTCCTACTGGGTTACCCATCGCTTGGGCACCAACTCATTTAACTTGGTTGTATTTTATTTCTAAATTTTTTTTCTAAATTTTCTTATTAATATTTGAGTTAATTATGGTTTCTCACTTTAGTTTAAATATTTTTTCGGATGTTCTAGCTGTTCGGATCGACACTCGTCACCAGAACAGTAGAATGTACGGAGTTGCTACAGGGAGGGTGTTACATAGATGGACCCTACCAATGCACTGCAGTGAGGTGACACAGCTGACACAATGCAATATGATCTCCAAGCAATCCCAGTAAGTCACCTACTGGGTCTTATCCTTCTCTTCAGTACCTACGCGTAGCAAAAAACAACGCGCTAAGCATAATGCTTAATGGTGCAATAATAATGTAAAATAAACTAAATAATTAGAAACAAAGAAAATTTTGTCATTATGCCACACAGGATGTATTTTTGATAACCACTTGTAGTATATCTAATTTATTGGTTTTACCTTTCATTATTTATTATTGAATTTTCAAGATTTATTTTAATACGCAAGCAACCTATTCAGACTGATTGGACTGGATAAACAAATAATCTGGCACTGGGTATCAAGTACTTCAAGCCATCACACCATCGATCACATAGTGTCTGCTAGGTGTGCAATAAAATGGCTAAAAAAGCCATAGCCTCAATCGGGCCATAAAGCCATGTGTATTAGAAAGCAACAGAATGGCTATAAGCTATAAATCACAAAATGACATTAAAAGCCATAAATCACAGAATGGTATAGAACCATAAGCAGTACTGCAAATTAGAACCCTATTGGCATGCCAAACTATCCAAACCAATCATAAAATTAGGCATACATGGGCACCTTAGTACCTTAAGCATTGTTTTTTACATTATGTTATTGCATTTTACTATTTATTACACTATTCATGCTAAATCTTGATCATGTCATTCATAATGGAAACACAAGCCCAAAATTATATTCATCCCACATTTTAGTTCATTAAGCTATTGGCGTTAATTGCCAACCATAATTCAAGTCATTTTAAGAGTATCTCAAAAATTTCAGAATTTGTAACTTAAGTTCACTGTTACATTAGGCCAATCTACAGTGGAAATTTGACCTTACTTTCTTCAGCAAAGTTATTCCTTAATGTGTTAAATTTAATTCTTTTTTTGAATCACTCAATTTGGAGTTTTGTAGCCCAAGTTATGGCATTTTTGCCACAACTGGTCGGATGGTTTAAGATCCAAAATTTTCAGGTCAGTTTTAGTCCAAGTAGATTTTGATGAACCAAATTTACCCAGCAAATTTAGGTTAGGGTCAGAATTAGGGTTCCTAATCTTCATGAAAAATGTCCTACTATTCCTAAGCTTTCCATTGGTTTAAAAATCAGGCAATTTGAAGCTTTCTAGAGTAAGTTATGCCTAATTGACCAAATATTATTCATTTGGTCATTTCTACCCAGGTCTAGAACACTAGTTTCGGATTCAAGCAAATTTTAAGGCAATTTGTGGGAAGTTCTAGGCAGGGTCACTTCATAAAAAATGTGGCATTATGTCCTATGTTTCATCTCCAATTAGCTTCACATCAATTAAAGCAATGTAGCTCTACTTATGGCTACACAAGGATACTGGACTCAAGGTTCAGAATTCCCTGCACAAAAACAACACTTCCAAATCTTTATTCAATTACACAACTCTCTTCAATACATGGTTAAACCACATCAAATGGTCAACAATTGACCTCAACAACCTCATTTGAACATCATATTTGTGACACCCCTCATCCGTCTATAGTGTAGCCGAGCAAGAAGTGCACATTTGGTGCCAGAGCACCCTATCTTATCATGTCGTGTCTATTGTTATTTTTTAAAGTTTGTGGAAAACATGTGGTAATATTTTTTTTTATTTTTTTTTATCACAATTGATTTCTGTGGAAATCCGAGCAGAGCCTCCTCTGATTTATTAGCATCTGGCGAGTTCCAATGGTTACCTGTTAAAAATAATTTCATATCTGTATCATTTTTCCATGTATCATATCATATCATTTTAAGAAAATGAAATTCAGTTCATTCATATGAAAATTTATATACAAAAATTACAAGCTTTATTTACAGTCCAAAATATAAATTCATTTAATTACAATGTTCAAAATTAATATACATCTCATTGTATATGAACCAAAATGCAAAACCTAAGTACATGGGCCCTACCAAAATAAATACTGCTGAGGTGACTATGAACTTGTAGCAGATTGGGTTATTGTGTAGTCAGAGCACTACTGTGGTGACTGCTGCTGCGGTGGCTACTGCTTTGGCTGCTGCTCAGTTTGGTCCCCAGTACCTACGCGAGGAAACAATCTATCGCGCTAAGCATATTGCTTAGTGGTTCATAATTTAAAATAAAAATAACTGAATAATCAAGGATAATTATTTCATGTATAATTTTATATAGAGATTCATATTTAATGAACTCTGAGTCAATTATATGTTTATTGAACTTTAGAAGTAATTAAACTTGTCGGGATCCTTTCTAATAATTTATTCCATTTTTTAGTTTTCTTAATTTCATATCAGTGGTCTCTTCATGTAATTATTTAATTTTTAAAGCTTATTACTCATGAGTCATTTCATAACTTTAGCTGCTCCATAGGAGCATATTAATTTACTGGGGTCTCTTCATATAATCAATTGATTTTTATAGCCTATTACTCATATCTGTGATCTTTTCGGTACTTAATTAAATTTAAGACTCATTACTCATATTTGTGCCCAAGTAACCTATAACAGACTATAATGCTGGATATACGGGAGTATACTGGTTAGACCTCCATATGTCTACCCTGTATACAACTGTCATGTCAGGCATAAGGCCTGCGGGCAGGCATAAAGCTAGAAATCATATCAGGCACAATGGCCAATGGGCAGGCATAAAACTAGTAGAACAATCATATCAGACATATTTTGCCGATCAATGATTAGTCATGTAAAAATCATATCAATACATTCTCAGTCTTTTAAAATCACATCAATGCCAAGTAACCTATAACAGTCTATAAAGACTGGATACATGGGAATATTCTATCATGTATACATCTGTCATGTCAGGCACAAGACCAGCAGGCAGGCTATTAAAGCCAGAAATACAATTATGCACAATGGCATCTGTCATATCAGGCACAAGGCCAGCGGGCAGGCTGTTAAAGCCAGAAATACAATTACGCACAATGGCATCTGTCATGTGACCTAAAATTTTACCAGCAACAAGCTGAGATATAGACCAACAACTTTCATGAAGAAACCTAACCCAAATTATGACCAAAACATATTCAAAAAGTGAGTTGCAGTCACTGTTCATTACACTGTAGATATGGTCAGTCCAGAAATTCTGGACAAAATTTCAATCTGGCCAGTTGTGGTTTTTGGACCATAACTTGAGCTATAAAACTCCGAATGGAGTGATTCAAAAAAGAAAATTCAACTAGACAAAATAAGGAACAACTTTCATGTTGATCAGTTTGCTAAATTCCCACTGCAAAATTGACCAATGGAACAGTAAAGACAAAGCATAAAAACTGAAAATTCTGCCCAACTAAGATTAAGCTTAGAAATGGTATTGGCAACCAATACCAATAAATTTTGAATGCAAAATGTGGTATGTTGACGATATCGGAACCAATGTACCTATTGCCTATGCAAAAGTCAATATTTTTGTTGACTAATGAATGGAATAGTAACACTAAAACTTAAATTTCAAAAATTGTAAAACTTAAAAGTGTAAAATGCCTTAGTATACCTAACAAGATTGGTTTGGATAGCTTGGCATGCCAATAGGGTTCTTGTAACACCCTCCCTGTAGCAACTCCGTACATTCTACTGTTCTGGTGACCAGTGTCGGTTCGGACAACTAGAACGTCTGAAAAAATATTTAAACTAAAGTGAGGAACCATAATTAACTCAAATATTAATAAGAAAAATTTAAAAAAAATTTAGAAATAAAATACAACCAAGTAAAATGAGCCGATGCCCAAACGATGGGTAACCCAGTGGGAAGTTGCGGTTCTCGCAACTAGGAGCCCTAGACCCGAGAGAAAATTCATAAAATAATTTTTGGGACTCCAGAGAAGGGTCATTGAGGTTCCTATGGCATTAGAATTCCAAGAAAATATTTAGAAAAATTTTTAATCTGTACAGACAATTTTGGCCCGTTGAGCCAAACGGAGGGCATTTTGGTCATTTCGCCTTCAGAGGTGATTTTTGGCCGACTTGTCCAGTTAAGTAAATAATTATTATAATATGAAATGTGAATAAATAATGCTAAAAATTAAATTGAAAATGAGTAGAGAAGAGAAGAAAAAAAATGGAAGAAAATACCAATTATGACATCATATGATGTCATTAAACACTTACCCACCAATCATATTTAATCAAAACTTAAATTAACTAATAAAATGTGGATAGAATACAACAAAAAACTCATAAAAATCCAGCAGCCCATCACCTTCCCGTATCCCTCAAACTCCATAACCATTCCACCATTGAAAGCTTACCAAAGCTTTATAACCCACCCAAATCTCACTTAAAACCCTAAGTCCACTTCAATAAAATTTGTCTCTACATCTTAAGCAAGTGTTTGGCTGCCAAGAAAGCCAAAGAAAGTGAAGAATTAACAAGATAAAATTCTGCCCTACTAAGGTTAGTGCCATATACTTTGCTTTTATACCTTTCTAATCATGAATTTGAGCTAAGTTAAGTTGAAAATTTGATGAAAATTGAATTAATGAAGCATGGTTATATTTCATGAAAATTTGGCAGCCTTGACATGAGTTAGAGTTAGGAGAATTCTTTGGTTAAAGTGACATATTAGCTGCCTCTCTTATAAATTATATGATTAGTATAGCAAATTAGGAGTAAGATGCATGAATTGGAGGCTTGGACAATTAGGGTTAGGGTTTTGAAATTTATTTTTGGTGGTGGATGAAAATGGACACAAATTAAAGTTTTAATGGTCAATTAGTGACCATTTGAGGTAATTTGACCATAACTTGGGGTGAATTGTAGCATTAGAAAACTGATTTGGTATGCTGCCTAGTGAGACTTGTAGGGTGGCTGTGAGTCCAGCCTGTTTGGACAGCCATAACTTGGGCTGTGTAAGTTCAATTGGTGTTTGGCCAATTGGACATGGAATTAGACACATAATGGCACAACTTTGGTGAAGAAACCATGCCCATAAGACCAAACCAAGTGGACCAAAAACTTGCCCCAATCTGGGTGTCCTGCAACCAGTTTCTGCAGAATGACCAAATGAATAGTGATTGTTCATTTGGCCATAACTCATTGTAGAATTGCCCAATTGACCTGAAATTTTTCCACCAACAAGATAAGATATAGACCAACAACTTTCATGAAGAAACCTACCCCAAATTATGACCAGAACCTATCCAAAAATTGAGTTGCAGTCACTGTTTACTGCACTGTAGATATGGTCAGTTCTGAAATTTTTCAATCCGGCCAGTTGTGGTTTTTGAACCATAACTTGAGCTACAAAACTCCAAATGGAGTGATTCAAAAAAAGAAATTCAACTAGACAAAATAAGGAACAACTTTCATGTTTATCATTTTCTCAAATTCCCAATACAACAGTAACTAATGGAACAGTAAAGATAGGGTATAAAAACTGAAAATTCTGCTCCATTAATTTTAAGCTTAGAAATGGTATTGGTAATCAATGCCAACAAATTTTGAATGTAAAATGTGGTATGTTGGGAGTGTTAAAACCAATGTACCTATTTTCTATGCAAAAGTCAACATTTTTGTTGACTAATGAAGGGAATAGTAACACCAAAACTTGAAATTCAAAAAATTGTAAAATTCAAAAGTATCAAATGCCCTAGTATACCTAACAAGATTGGTTTGGATAGTTTGGCATGCCAATAGGGTTCAGTTAGCAGTACTGCACCTGGCATTTTGCCATTCTGTGATTTCATGGCTTTTAGCCATTCTGACATTGTGTTGATATTTGGCCTTGTGCCTATTGTTATTACAGCTTATTAGCTGTTCTGTTGCACACCGGGAGATGCATATGTGACCGATGGTGTGACGGCCCGAGGTACTAGATACCCAGTGCCAGTTTACCCGTTTATCCAGTCCAGTCGTCCAGTATAGGTTACTTGGGCAACCAAAAATGAAATTGGATAAATTTAATGAAATAATAAATGTAACAAGGACAAAATAAGTAAGACTACAAATACTCATCGATAATTTATTTGTAATAAGACATCGATACATTCACTGCATATTTACTTCCTGTTATTTCTTTTTATTTTATTATTGGCACCACTAAGCATTATTTCTTAGCGCGTTGCGTTTGCCATGCGTAGGTTCTGGAGATACTGACCGAGAGCCCAGTAGACCACAGGCTGGGTGAGACCTCCTGCAGTTCTGCATAGTGTCCGTGTCACTTCACCATCTTCAGTGCATTGGTAGGACACTAGGTTTCATTTTGGTAATTTGTAACTAACTTTTATTTTCTTTTGTATAATTGAAACTTATGTAATGTATTTTGGTATTAATGTAAATAGTAGATATTGTGTTTGTGAATGAAAAAGTGAATATTTATTTATGACTTTTACATGATTATCATATGAGATGAATGATTGAGAAATGGAAATGTTGTTGAAAAACATATTGAGATTTTGTTGATGAAATGAAGTTGGGATTGTTGGAAATGATTATTGGAAGTGTTTTTAACAGGTTCCGAAGAACTGTTTTCTCCATTTTTAGCCGATACTCTACCGGATTTTCTATAAAATTTTCGGAACCTCAAATAAATTATAATTTCAATAAATGGCTTAAATGAATTATATTTCATAAATTATATTCAAAACTATGATAAAAGTAAATTAAGGAAGAATAAAAATGATTGAGATAAAGTAGAGTGTTCAAGACAATCGTGACATATCTTACTCGGATATACTGTAGACGGGTAAGGGGTGTCACATTTAGTGGTATCAGAGCACGGTTTAGGCGTTTCTGGGCCTAGATTGAGTCCATACCATGCATTGCATTTGTAAGAGTTGAGGTGACACTAATGTAGATCTGTTTGTCTTTGTTATTTTGAATAGGATATGGACCCTACATCTCAGAGGGCAGTTGAGGAGGAAGCGGAGAGTCATGCTCCACTGCAGTGAGACCGGGGTAGGGGAGAACTCCCGCCAGCTCAAGCAGAGCCTCGCCAGCCTCCACAGGCCATGTTCCAAAGAAATAGCCGAATTCTTGGACAAATGGTCGGGTAATGCCAAAGACCAAAGACCACCACCACCTCCACAGCAGAAATCACACTTCGAAAGACTAAGAAAATTTGGAGCAGTGGACTTCTTTGGCAAGAGAGAAGATGATTCTATTGCAGTCGAAAATTGGTTGAACAGAACAGGCAGAGTTTTAAAACAACTCCACTGCACTCCAGAACAAAATCTAGAAGCTGCCATATCTCTGTTGCAAGATGATGCATATGAATGGTGGGATACTGTGTCCAGTGAAGTATAGCCAGAAGTAATAAATTGGGACTTCTTCCTCTCCGAATTTAAGAAGAAATATGTGGGTAGTGTATACTTGGAAGAGAGAAGAAGAGAGTTCATTAACCTGAGGCAGAGACAGCTGACAGTGGCCGAGTATGAAAAGGAATTTGTCAGATTAAGCCGCTATGGAAGGGAGATAGTCCCTAATGCGGCCGAAAGGTGTAAGAGATTTGAAGAGGGATTAAATGACAACATAAAGATCATGATCACTGCCTTGGGAATCACCGACTTCACCAAGTTAGTGGAAGCTGCAATAAAAGTTGAAAAAGTAAGAATAAGTGAGCAGACTGTAAGAGAGAGAGCAGAAGAGGGGCCTGTGTCGCCTAGTTCATCTCCTGCATCTGGGAAGAAGTTCAAGGGTCCACCTGCACAGAGTTTAGGTCAATCACAAGGTCAAGGTCAGTTTCAGGGGCCCAGGCCACAGTTTACCCCTAGGAGAGGTCAGTCCACACCATCAATGGGCAGCTCTCCAGGGATGGGGTTCAGGGGACCAGCCCCAGCATCTTCTGCATGTCCACATTGCCTGAAGTGGCATAAGGGGGAGTGTTGGAGAGTGACTGGTGCCTGCTTAAGGTGTGGGTCAACAGAGCATCAGTTGAGGAACTGTCCACGCAGAACTACTACAGCTGCTCCAACACAAGCAGACAGACCTACTCCTGCACCACAAACGGGTAGAAAATCTGGCAAATCTGAGGAGGCCTACATCTAAGCCAGCAGAGAGGCCTGAGAGCAGACCACCTGCCAGAGCCTATGCCATGAGAGCTCAGGAGGAGCAAGACGCCCCGGACGTCATCAGGGGTACGTTCTCCCTCTACAATACATCTGTGCATGCATTGGTGGATCCAGGATCCACTCATTCATACATCTGCATCAACATACCTATAGAAAGGGGGATATTAGTAGGGGAGAGTGACCAAGACATTCTGGTCACTAATCCATTGGGCTACAGTGTAGTGGTGAACAAACTATATAAGGGTTGCTCGTTAAGGATTCAGGGGTATGAATTCTTGGCAGACCTGATTGAGTTGCCTTTCCATGAGTTTGACGTGATTTTGGGAATGGACTGGTTGTCACGTCATCAGGCAATAGTTGATTGTAAACTGAAGAGGATTTCTTTGAAAACTCCTGGGGGTAATGAGATCACAGTTGTGGGGGAAAGGACAGATTTCTTGTCCAATGTCATCTCAGCCATAGCTACAAGAAAACTGAGGAGAAAAGGCTGTGAAGCCTACTTAGCACATGTGGTGGATACTAGGCAGGCTAAGCCAGATCTGTGTGACATATCCACAGTAAAGGACTTCCCATATGTGTTTCCTGAAGAATTGCTTGGTTTGCCACCAGAAAGGGAAGTTGAATTTGCTATTGAGACACTGCCGGGTACAGCACCCATTTCCATTGCTCCTTATAGGATGGCACCCACTGAATTGAGGGAGTTGAAAACTCAGTTGCAAGAGTTGCTTGATAAGGGGTTCATACGCCCCAGTGTGTCACCATGGGGAGCTCCAGTGCTGTTTGTGAAAAAGAAGGATGGGACTTTGAGGTTATGCATCGATTACCGGCAGTTGAATAAAGTGACTGTGAAGAACAAATATTCGTTGCCTAGAATTGATGATTTGTTTGATCAGTTGAAGGGAGCAAGAGTTTTTTCTAAGATTGATCTCAGATCAGGGTATCATCAGTTGAGGGTGAAGGATGCAGATGTGCCAAAGACTGCATTCAGGACCCGATATGGGCATTATGAGTTCCTAGTGATGCCCTTTGGCCTAACAAATGCACCAGCGGCATTCATGGACCTTATGAACCGTATCTTCCATCCACACTTAGATCGGTTCGTAGTGGTCTTTATTGATGATATTTTGGTGTATTCCAAGACCAGTGAAGAATATGATGAGCATTTGAGGATTGTTCTGCAAACCCTGAGAGAAAAGAAGCTGTATGCTAAGTTGTCCAAGTGTGACTTCTGGTTAAATGAAATTGCATTCCTTGGACACAGTGTCAGCTGATGGGATTAGAGTGGATCCAAGAAAATAGAAGCAGTGATGGAATGGAAGCCTTCCAGGAATACAACTGAGGTCAGAAGTTTCTTTGGGCTAGCTGGGTATTACAGGAGATTTGTGAAGGGATTTTCCTTAATAGCTGCTTCAATGACCAAGTTGTTACACAAGAATGTCATATTTGACTGGAATGACAAGTGTCAGACCAGTTTTGAGAAGTTGAAGGCTATGTTGACAGAGGCACCAGTGTTAACACAGCCAGTGTCAGGAAAGGACTTTGTGGTCTACAGTGATGCCTCTCATAATGGGTTAGGGTGTGTATTGATGCAAGAGGGAAAGGTGGTCACTTATGCTTCCAGACAGCTAAGGCCACATGAACAGAATTACCCTACCCATGATCTAGAGCTTGCAGCAATTATCTTCGCACTGAAGATATGGAGGCATTACTTATATGGTGAAAAGTGCTACATTTACACGGACCAAAAAGCCTGAAATACTTACCAACCCAGAAGGAGCTCAACCTTAGACAGAGACGATGGATTGAGTTCCTAAAGGACTATGATTGTGTAATTGACTACCATCCTAGGAAGGCAAATGTAGTTGCTGATGCTTTGAGCAGAAAGTCCATCACAGCTTTGAGATCATTGAATGCCCGTCTATCTTTGGTTCGAGATGGAGCTATTTTGGCTGAGTTGCAAGTGAGGCCAAACCTGCTACATCAGATTTTAGATGGGCAAAAGGCAGATGAAAAATTAATGGCTATTATGAGCAAAATCTCAGAGGGAAAAGCAACTGACTATGAGGTGAAAGCAGATGGGTGTCTCTACTACAAAGGAAGAGTATGTGTACCAGATAATGGGGAATTGAAAGCTAGTATTCTGAAAGAGGCACATGCCAGTGTTTATGCTATGCACCCAGGAAGTACAAAGATGTATCATGATCTAAAGCTTCAGTATTGGTGGCCTGGTATGAAGAAGGACATAGCTGATTATGTGACTAAATGCTTGACATGTCAGCAAGTCAAGGCAGAACATCAAGTTCCATCAGGTTTGCTACAGCCTATACGCATACCTGAATGGAAATGGGATCGGGTCACCATGGATTTTGTAAGTGGTCTACCTCTCACCCAGAAGAAACATGATGCAGTATGGGTGATAGTGGATAGATTGACGAAGTTAGCACACTTTCTGCCAGTTAGGACTGACTACTCACTAGAGAAGTTAGCAGAATTGTATATCAGTGAGATAGTTAGACTGCATGGAATTCCACTTTCCATCATATCTGATCGAGACCCAAGGTTTACATCGAGATTTTGGAAGAAGTTTCATGAGTCCTTGGGTACACAACTCCACTTCAGCACAGCTTTCCATCCTCAGACGGATGGGCAATCAGAAAGAGTAATCCAAGTAAACAATTGAACCAATTGAATTAATACAAATATTGAACTAAAATGATAATAATAACATGAAATATATGTCAGGTCCTTGAGGATATGCTGAGGAGTTGTGTCATTGAGTTTGAGGGAAGTTGGGATAGATACCTCCCACTAGCAGAATTTGCATACAACAATAGCTACCAAGCTAGTATCCAAATGGCCCCGTATGAAGCACTGTATGGGAGGAAATGTAGAACTCCAGTGTGCTGGACTGAATTAGGCGAAGACAAACTGGTAGGGCTGCACTGTGAAACAGATCGAGGAGAAAGTAAAACTAATCAAAGCCAATCGAAGGTTGCCTCGCATGCATGTAAATCCTATGCCGACTTGAAGCGAAAAGAAATAAAATATGCGGTTGGCGATAAAGTGTTCCTCAAGGTGTCACCGTGGAAGAAGGTACTGAGGTTTGAAAGAAAAGGTAAGTTAAGCCCTAGGTTCATTGGCCCATATGAAATCATTGAACGTGTGGATCCAGTGGCCTATAGGCTAGCTTTACCACCAGAGCTGGACAAGATCCACAATGTGTTCCACGTATCTATGCTAAGAAGATATCGCTTAGATCCTTCACATGTCATCTCCATAGAAGAAATTGAAGTACAACCGGATTTGACATATGAAGAAGAACCCATACGGATCCTGGCTCGGGAAGTGAAAGAGTTGAGGAATAAGCAGATTCCACTGGTGAAAGTGCTTTGGAGGCACCACAACACCAAAGAGGCAACTTGGAAAAGTGAAAAGATGATGAGGCAAAAGTTCCCTCAACTGTTTGCATCAGGTAAATTTCGAGGACGAAATTTAAATTAGAGGGGAAGAATTGTAACACCCTTCCTGTAGCAACTCCGTACATTCTACTGTTCCGGTGACCAGTGTCGGTCCGGACAACTAGAACGTCTGAAAAAATATTTAAACTAAAGTGAGGAACCATAATTAACTCAAATATTAATAAGAAAAATTTAGAAAAAATTTTAGAAATAAAATACAACCAAGTAAAATGAGCCGATGCCCAAGCGATGGGTAACCCAGTGGGAAGCTGCGGTTCTCGCAACTAGGAGCCCTAGACCCGAGAGAAAATTCATAAAATAATTTTTGGGACTCCAGAGAAGGGTCATTGAGGTTCCTATGGCATTATAATTCCAAGAAAATATTTAGAAAAATTTTTCAATCGGTACAGACAATTTTGGCCCGTTAAGCCAAACGGAGGGCATTTTGGTCATTTCGCCTTCAGAGGTGATTTTTGGTCGACTTGTCCAGTTAAGTAAATAATTATTATAATATAAAATTTGAATAAATAATGCTAAAAATTAAATTGAAAATGAGTAGAGAAGAGAAGAAAAAAAAAAGGAAGAAAATACCAATTATGACATCATATGATGTCATTAAACACTTACCCACCAATCATATTTAATCAACACTTACCCACCAATCATATTTAATTAACTAATAAAATATGGATAGAATACAGCAAAAAACTCATAAAAATCCATCAGCCCATCACCTTCCCGTATCCCTCAAACTCCATAACCATTCCACCATTGAAAGCTTACCAAAGCTTTATAACCCACCCAAATCTCACTTAAAACCCTAAGTCCACTTCAATAAAATTTGTCTCTACATCTTAAGCAAGTGTTTGGCTGCCAAGAAAGCTAAAGAAAGTGAAGAATTAACAAAAGAAAATTCTGCCCTACTAAGGTTAGTGCCATATACTTTGCTTTTACACCTTTCTAATCATGAATTTGAGCTAAGTTAAGTTGAAAATTTGATGAAAATTGAATTAATGAAGCATGGTTATATTTCATGAAATTTTGGCAGCCTTGACATGAGTTAGAGTGAGGAGAATTCTTTGGTTAAAGTGACATATTAGCTGCCCCTCTTATAAATTATATGATTAGTATAGCAAATTAGGAGTAAGATGCATGAATTGGAGGCTTGGACAATTAGGGTTAGGGTTTTGAAATTTAATTTTGGTGGTGGATGAAAATAGACACAAATTGAAGTTTTAATGGTCAATTAGTGACCATTTGAGGTAATTTGACCGTAACTTGGAGTGAATTGTAGCATTAGAAAACTGATTTGGTATGCTGCCTAGTGAGACTTGCAAGGTGTCTGTGAGTCCAGCCTGTTTGGACAGCCATAACTTGGGATGTGTAAGTTCAATTGGTGTTTGGCCAATTGGACATGAAATTAGACACATAATGGCACAACTTTGGTGAAGAAACCATGCCCATAAGACCAAACCAAGTGGACCAAAAACTTGCCCCAATCCGGGTGTCCTGCAACCAGTTTCTGCAGAATGACCAAATGAACAGTGATTGTTCATTTGGCCATAACTCATTGTAGAATTGCCCAATTGACCTGAAATTTTTCCAGCAATAAGCTACGATATAGGCCAACAACTTTCATGAAGAAACCTACCCCAAATTATGACCAGAACCTATCCAACAATTAAGTTGCAGTCATTGTTTACTGCACTGTAGATATGGTCAGTTCTGAAATTTTTCAATCCGGCCAGTTGTGGTTTTTGGACCATAACTTGAGCTACAAAACTCCAAATGGAGTGATTCGAAAAACGAAATTCAACTAGACAAAATAAGGAACAACTTTCATGTTTATCATTTTCTCAAATTCCCACTGCAACAGTAACTAATGGAACAGTAAAGATAGGGTATAAAAACTGAAAATTCTACTCCATTAATTTTAAGCTTAGAAATAGTATTGGTAATCAATGCCAACAAATTTTGAATGTAAAATGTGGTATGTTGGGAGTGTTAAAACCAATGTACCTATTTTCTATGCAAAAGTCAACATTTTTGTTGACTAATGAAGGGAATAGTAACACCAAAACTTGAAATTCAAAAAATTGTAAAATTCAAAAGTATCAAATGCCCTAGTATACCTAACAAGATTGGTTTGGATAGTTTGGCATGCCAATAGGGTTCAGTTAGCAGTACTGCACATGGCATTATGCCATTATGTGATTTCATGGCTTTTAGCCATTCTGACATTGTGTTGATATTTGGCCTTGTGCCTATTGTTATTACAGCTTATTAGCTGTTCTGTTGCACACCGGGAGATGCATATATGACCGATGGTGTGACGGCCTGAGGTACTAGATACCCAGTGTCAGTTTACCCGTTTATCCAGTCCAGTCGTCCAGTATAGGTTACTTGGGCAACCAAAAATGAAAGTGGATAAATTTAATGAAATAATGAATATAATAAGTACAAAATAAGTAAGACTACAAATACTCATCGAAAATTTATCTGTAATAGGACACCGATACATTCACTGCATATTTACTTCCTGTTATTTCTTTTTATTTTATTATTGGCACCACTAAGCATTATTGCTTAGCGCGTTGCTTTTGCCACGTGTAGGTTCTAGAGATACTGACCGAGAGCCCAGTAGACCACAGGCTGGGTGAGACCTCCTGCAGTTCTGCATAGTGTTCGTGTCACCTCACCATCTTCAGTGCATTGGTAGGACACTAGGTTTCATTTTGGTATTTTGTAACTAACTTTTATTTTCTTTTGTGTAATTGAAACTTATGTAATGTATTTTGGTATTAATGTAAATAGTAGATATTGTGTTTGTGAATGAAAAAGTGAATATTTATTTATGACTTTTACATGATTATCATATGAGATGAATGATTGAGAAATGGAAATGTTGTTGAAAAACATATTGAGATTTTGTTGATGAAATGAAGTTGGGATTGTTGGAAATGATTATTGGAAGTGTTTTTAACAGGTTCCGAAGAACTGTTTTCTCCATTTTTAGCCGGTACTCTGCGGGATTTTCTATAAAATTTTCGAAACCTCAAATAAATTATAATTTCAATAAATGGCTTAAATGAATTATATTTCATAAATTATATTCAAAACTATGATAAAAGTAAATTAAGGAAGAATAAAAATGATTGAGATAAAGTAGAGTGTTCCGGTACACCGTGTGACATATCTTACTCGGATATACTGTAGACGGGTAAGGGGTGTCACAGTTCTATTAGCAGTACTGCATATGGCTTCATGCCATTCTGTAACATAATAGCCTTTGGCTATGTTATTTGAATTATTACACTTGGGTTTTAACCCCGATAATTATTACAGCTTATTAGCTGTTCTGTTGCACACCGGGAGACACAATGTGACCGATGGTGTGATGGTCTGAGGTACTTAGTACCCAGTGCGTTACCGTTTATCGATTCGATCAATTAGTATGGGTTACTCGGGCAATGATAATAAACCTTACCAAATTTAATCGAATAATAATGCAAATAATATCAGAAGTTAAGTCTAAAAAAAATGTAAACACACATTCTGCATATTCATTTTATTATATTATATTATATTATATTATATTTTATTTTATATTATCACCACTAAGCAGAATTGCTTAGCGCGTCGCTTTTGCCACGCGTAGGTACTGGAGACCTAGCTGGTGAGCCCAGCAGACATCAGACATGGTGAGCCTTCATATTTGCATCTGGAGTCCCGAGTCACCTCACACCTGCAGTGCATATGGTAGGACATAGGATTTTGGGAGCATTTTGTATGTTGGCATTTTGTATTAGTTTGGATTGTAACTATAAACTCTTGTAATTATGTATTAATGTAAATATATGAAATTTCATATTATTGAAATTTTCTGCATAATGTATGTTGATAAATGAAATGTTGAGAAATATTTATGAATATGCTTCAAGTGATGAAGTGAACAGAAAAGTTTTGAAAATAGTATTATGATTTGAGATTGAGATTTTGAGATTGACTTGAAATGTGTATAATAGAGTTTGGATTTGGAAATTATATTGGAAGTGTTTTTAAACAGGTTCAGAAGAACTGTTTTTCCAATTTACAGCCGGCACTCTGCCGGATTTTCTATAAAATTTGTGAAAAAATTCAGATTTATCAAAATTGTAAATAAATGAATTAAAAAGGGATAAATTGTAAATAGAAACATAAATTGGTGCTCCGGCACACTGAGTGACATAACTTGCTCGGCTACACGTAGACGGGTAAGGGGTGTCACATTTAGTGGTATAAGAGCATCGGTTTAGGCGTTTCTGGGCCTAGATAGAGTGCATACCATTGCATTGCATTTGTAAGTGTTGGGGTGACACTGATGCAGATCTGTTTGTTTTCTTATTTTGAATAGGATATGGATCCTGCTTCGCAAAAAGCAGTTGATGAATAGGTGGAGAGTCGTGCTCCACCAAGAGCTGAATCTGGGGGCAGGGGAGAATCTGCTCCACCAGCAGCTGAGGCACCTGCCCAACCTCAGTTTGCTCTATTTCAGCAAATGACTGAATTCTACCGGCAAATGATGAGGGCAATTCCACCACCACAACCACAGCCACAACCTCCACCAGCACCACATAAATCTCATTTGGAGAAACTGCGAAAGCATGGGGCTCTGGACTTCTTTGGAAAGAGGGAGGATGATCCCATGACAGTAGAAAACTGGTTGGATAGAACCATCAGAGTTTTGAAATAGCTTAACTGCACCCCCGAGCAGAACCTGGAGGGTGCTGTGTCCCTACTTCAGGATGATGCATATCAGTGGTGGGACACAGTAACTAGTGAGGTGAAACCTGAATGGATCACCTGGGAATTTTTCCTCATAGAGTTCAGGAAGAAATATGTTAACAAAGTGTATTTGGAAGAGCGAAGAAGAGAATTTATCAGTCTGAAATAGAGGCAATTGTTAATGGTGGAATATGAGTGTGAGTTTGTCAGACTAAGCAGATATGGGAGGGAGATAGTCCCTACAGAGGCAGAGAGGTGCAGAAGGTTTGAAGAAGGGCTCAATGACAAGATCAAAGTCATGATCACAGCATTGGAGATCACTGATTTTGCTAAGCTAGTAGATGTTGCATCAAAAGTGGAAAGGGTCAGAATAAATGAACAAACTAGAAGGGAAAGACAGCAGAAGAGGGGTCCGGGTCAATCCAGTGCATTTTTTGCTCCCAGTAAGAAGAGTAAGGGTCCTCCTGCTCAGAGTTCAGGACCACCACAGGGTCAGGGTCAGCCTCAAGGGCCCAGACCACAGTTCACACCTAAGAGAGGCCAGTCCACACCATCAGTGGGCAGCTCTCCAGGGACGGTGTTTAGGGGACCAGCCCCAGCATCTTCTGCTTGTCAGTACTGCCAGAAGTGGCATAAGGGAAACTGTTGGTGAGTGACCGGTGCTTGCTTACGGTGTGGATCTACAGAATATCAGATCAAGAATTGTCCAAAGAGGACTGCTACTGTTGCTCAAACACAAACTGACAGACCTGCTCCTGCACCACAAAGGGGTAGGAAGCCCGGTAAACCTGTGGCAGCTGGTCTATCACTGAGGCCTGCATCTGAGTCAGCTGAGAGGCCAGATACTAGAGTACCTACCAGGGCCTATGCCATTTGTAACACCCCTCACCCGTCTACAGTGTAGCCGAGCAAGGCACGCTACACGGCGTGCCGGAGCACCTGATCTTATCTGATTTCATTATAGTTCTTGATTTATTTATTCAAAAACTTTATTTAAGTTTCAGGCTATTTTTACTTTTATCAAAATCTAACTAATTTGGAAATTTTAAAAATTTTAACGATAATCCGACAAAGTGTCGGCTGTAATTTATACTAATAGTTCTTTTGAACCTGCTAAAGACAATTCACAACATATTCAAATTCATAGCTCAATTTATCTCGATAATATCTCATCAGTTTCTCAAAATTTCTTAAACTCAATCTCATTCAGAATCATTATGATTAGACAATCAATTCAGACATCAGAATTCTTACATTTCATTAACTTATATAATTTTCCAATTAAGTACATAAATTTGTCAAGTACAGGATATACAAATGAAATTACAATATACTTAGAATGAACAAAATACATAACATGTATAATTATGAGCCCTATCTACATGTATTGCTGAGGAGGTGACAATCTTGAACTCTTCTGACACTTCTGCAGATCTGGACTCCAAAAATCTCAGTCAACAGTCTACTGGTTTTACCTTCAGTACCTGCGCGAGGAAGCAATTCCATCACGCTAAGCATTTCTGCTTAGTGGTGCAATAGTATAACAAGAAATAATATATATAAATAAAGAAAGAAATAAATCATAATTCGGATACTCAGGAATCAATTTAATTTGGTATGGTATTTCTAGTATCAACGATCTTATATACTAGTTTGTTTCTCTTTGGAAGTGCTTAATTTATAACTTTTCAGTAATACTAGCCAGTATACAAATTATTCTAACTATATTGTATTTCAAGTCTCTATGGTTCTGCAATTTATATTTTTGTTATGTTCCTTTTGCTAATCTCTTTTACTCATTCATTCAATGCTTAATTTAATTGTACTGAAATTTCATTATACTTAACTTAACTTAACTTAACTGCCTGAATTGAATAATGTTTTAATTGATTGCCCATGTAGCCTATACACTGACCAAACTGGATAAACGGATATACTAGTACTGGGTACCTAGTACCTCCGGCCGTCACACCATCGGTCACAAAGTGTCTCCCGGTGTGCAAATAGTGTGGCTAAAAAGCCATATAATCAATCAGGCATTAAGCCGAGTATAATAACACAATCTGTATAGCCATAGGCTATTAAAATCATAATATGGCATAATAAGCCATAAAACACAATATGACGTAAAGTCATTTACAAAACAGCTGTCAGAATCCTATTGGCATGCCAACCTATCCAAACTAGTCAACTAGGCAAATTAGGGCATATTACAATGTTACATATTTAATTCTTTATTCATAGGGTTTATACATCTTTATGCCTTTCACTGGTCAATAAAATTATTGACCTTTTTATGCATCATGGATAGGTTGATTCTAGCATCAAAATGTCACAATTTACATTTCAATATGTTGTCAATATAATGCAATTTACCCTTTTTACAAGTTGGCATTCATTGCCAAATTACTTCAAGCATCATTTTATGTAATTACCAATTTTCTATTTTAGTGTGCTAGATTGGTCTAGCTTAAAGTCCTATTGCCCTTGGTTTTTAGCTTCCGGTGAAAGAAGAAAAACTGTAGCTCTATGTCTTATTACACGCGGGGCAAAATTTCAGGTCATTCCGAGTTGTATAGACCAAGTTGTGGTCAATTTACTAAAGCTGGATAGATTGCACCTTTACTTCAAAATTTGGTCAATTTCTCAATTTTTGTATGCTAGATTGTCTAGCTTAAAGTCCTATTTCTCTTGGTACTATTCCCTTTAATTCATTTTATTAGTCAACCTATAATGTTGACCCTTGATGCACTCTACGTGAGTCAATTCTAATGTTACCAATATGTCACATTTTATAGCCCTTTAGTGTTGGTATATGTTACCAATTTCATTTCCAAGTGTATTGCATTTTATTGCAATTTATCGGATTTCAGTGTACTATTTTGACCTAGCTGGACGACCTAGTTCCCTCGATTTTTGGGTTTCGGTCCAAACTAAAAACTTGTAGGTCTATGTCTTATTGCACTCGGGGCAAAATTTCAGGTCATTCTAAGTTGTATAGACCAAGATATGGTCAATTTACTAAAGCTGGACAGATTGCACCTTTAGTGCAAAATTTGGTCAATTTTAGGTCACGTTTGGTTCAGCAGTTTTTGTACCCGAACTTGTGCAAGCCATTTGACTTGGTTCTGGCCATTTTTGGGTTTTGGTGTCTTCATAAGAATTGTAGGTCTATGTCTTATTGCACTCGGGGCAAAATTTCAGGTCATTCTAAGTTATATAGACCAAGATATGGTCAATTTACTAAAGCTGGACAGATTGCACCTTTAGTGCAAAATTTGGTCAGTTTTAGTTCTGGCAGTTTTGGTACCTGAACTTTTGCAAACTATTTGACTTGGTTCTGGCCATTTATGGGTTATGGTGTCTTCATAAGAATTGTATCTCTATGTCTTATTGCACTCGGGGCAAAATTTCAGGTCATTCTATGTTGTATAGACCAAGATATGGTCAATTTACTAAAGCTGGACAGATTGCACCTTTAGTGCAAAATTTTGTCAGTTTTAGTTCTGGCAGTTTTGGTACCTGAACTTTTGCAAGCTATTTGGCTTGGTTCTGGCCATTTCTGGGCTTTGGTGTCTTTATAGGAATTGTAGATCTATGTCTAAACTAACCATGGTAAAAATTTCAGGTCAATTGGACCTGTTTTGAGTGAGTTATAGTCATCCCAAGGACTACTGTTCATATGGTCAAAAATCTGGGTTACAAGGTTGCTATTCCGGATTTGGTCATTTTTAAGGTCAGTTTCTAGGCAGAATTTTGGCAACATTTCTACATGAAAGTTGGCCTATTTGGTGTCTAGTTTCACCCCCCATTGGTCACATACCAATTGGGTTCATAGTTTGGCACTTATGGCCTAATTTAGGTACTGCCTTCAATACACAATCTGCACAAAGCACATACACTTCCAATTTGATATTCCTTATCCTCCTCATTACTTTAATATTCAATCAATAACACTTCCATATATATTTTACACAATTCCAGAAACACTTTTGGGAAGAATATTCAAGTGCTCAATGCACACAATTCACCATTAAGTTCAACATTCACTTCCACCAAAATTCAACATATCTCAATGTCAATATTACACATACACTTTAACATAATCATACTTCAATATCACTTACACTTGCTGCCCACAATTTAACATTAGAATATTTCATTAATAACTACATGTTCACACACAAATTCATGGTTTAATAGGCTGCCAAACATGGCAGTTTGCCCAAAGCATTAAGGTTCCATTACACACCCTTAATTCAAGCACTACATGCACATACTTAGATTTTAACTTACTACTTCCTCCATTTAAGTTATTCAACCTTAATTTTCATCCATTATAGGTAAGCAAAACTCAACTACAATTAACTTTCATGGCTGTCCAACATTGAATATATCAATAACTCATCGAATCCTTCAAATTTCTTCACCATCCAACTCATCTCAACTTTAATACAAACATTAATGAAGCAAGGGATGAAAAACTAGCGCTAACCTTTTTTGAGCTTCACCAAAACTTTATCAAATCCTCTTCTTTTTGCTTCTAACATACTGCCCAAGGTGTGTGTGCAAGCTTTAATGAAGGAACTAAGTAGAAATGGTGGCTTGATCATGCACCCATGGAGGTTGCATGTGGGGCATCCATGGTGATTTCCATGGTGAACTCCATTTCTCTTGGCTGGTTATTTCTCAAGCTGGAAGATGATGGTTCTGCTGTCCCAAAGGAATATTTAAGTGTCCCAAATTAAGAGTTAGTGGAGCACTAACTTGGATTTTAATGTTTAATTAGTTAAAGTTTCCTTATTTGCTCATTTGGCTCCATTCTTTTACTATTTACATATTGTATCACAATTTAATTTTTCATGAAAATTTTAAAGTGTAATATCATTTATTTTTAATGGAAATTGAGGTCAAAAGGCAACCCTAGGTGTCAAATGACCAAAATACCCCACTTTGGGTTATATTCTTGATTTTTCGATAACACCGATTTTTATCTATTTCTTGATTTTTCGTTTTTTTTGTACTAATTTATTAATTTTTCTTTAATAATTCTAGTGTCAATTATATTTCAATAGACCTTTAATTATGTCCCAAAATTAAATTCTGAGGGTTCCTCGAGGTCCTGGGGTAGGCAACGGCCTTCCCAGTGCGGTCACCCATCGCTGCGGTGTCGGCTCGTTTAACTTAGCTTCATTTTCTCTCTTTCATTTGTCTTTGATTTTTCTTGTATTTTCTTCTTATTTATTTCATCATTATATGTCTATTCATTATCACCGAAGTGTAGTTCCAGACATTCTGACTTTCCGGGGCAGACATTTCCATTGCTCTTTATAGAATTGCACCCACTGAATTGAGAGAGTTGAAAATTTAGTTACAAGAGTTGCTTGATAAGGGGTTCATACGCCCCAGTGTGTCACCATGGGGAGCTCCGGTGCTGTTTGTGAAGAAAAAGGATGGAACCTTAAGATTGTGTATTGATTACCGACAGTTGAATAAAGTAACTGTGAAGAATAAATATTCATTGCCCAGAATTGACGATCTGTTTGATCAGTTAAAGGAAGCCGGTGTATTTTCAAAAATTGATCTCAGATCAGGGTATCATCAGTTGAGGGTAAAGGATGCAGATGTGTCAAAAACTGCATTCAGAACCCGGTATGGGCATTATGAATTTCTAGTGATGCCGTTTGGGTTAACAAATGCACCAGCAGCATTTATGGACCTTATGAATTGTATCTTCCATCCATACTTAGATCAGTTTGTAGTGGTCTTTATTGATGATATTCTGGTGTATTCCAAGACCAGGGAAGAACATAATGAACATTTGAGGATTGTTCTACAAACCCTGCGAGAAAAGAAGCTATATGCTAAGCTGTCCAAGTGTGACTTCTGGATGAGTGAAATCTCTTTCCTTGGACACAAAGTATCAGTAGAGGGGATTAGAGTGGATCCCAAAAAGATAGAAGCAGTGATGGAATGGAAGCCTCCTAGAAATAGAACTGAGGTCAGAAGTTTCTTGGGGCTAGCTGGGTATTACAGAAGATTTGTGAAGGGGTTCTCTCTTATAGCCGCTCCAATGACCAAGTTGTTGCACAAGAATGTGAAATTTGGCTGGAACGACAAGTGCCAAGCCAGCTTTGAGAGGCTGAAGGCTATGTTGACAGAAGCACTAGTGTCGGGAAAAGACTTTGTGGTCTACAGTGATGCCTCACATAATGGGCTAGGGTGTGTATTAATGCAAGAGGGGAAAGTGGTCGCCTATGCTTCCAGGCAGTTAAGGCCACATGAACAGAACTACCCTACTCATGACCTGGAGTTAGCAGTAATTATCTTTGCATTGAAGATATGGAGGCATTATTTATACGGTGAAAAATGCTACATCTATACGGACAACAAGAGACTAAAATATTTGCCAACCCAGAAGGAGCTCAATCTTAGACAGAGGCAAAGGATTGAGTTCCTAAAGGACTATGATTGTGTGATAGATTATCATCCTGGGAAGGCAAATGTAATTGCTGATGCTTTAAGCAGGAAGTCCATTACAGCTTTAAGATCACTAAATGCTTGTCTGTCCTTAGCTCAAGATGGAGCTATTTTGGCTAAGTTGCAAGTAAGGCCAACCCTGCTACAGCAGATACAAGATGGGCAGAGGGCAGATGAAAAATTAATGGCCATTGTGGGTAAAATTCCAGAGGGAAAGGAAACTGAATATGAGGTGAAAGCAGATGGGTGTCTGTACTACAGAGAAAGAGTGTGTGTACCAGATGATGGGGAACTGAAGACGAGTATTCTAAAAGAAGTACACACTAGTGTTTATGTTACCCACCCGAGAAGCACGAAAATGTATAATGATTTGAAGCCTCTGTCACACCCTACTCCTTTGTACGGCATAACATGATCCCGTAGTATACCTAATGAATTACCAACTTCGTCTACTGATAACCCATTAAATACACTACAAGGGATTTTAAAACTTTTCTTACTTCTTTTTACAGTGGTGATCACCATTTACAGGTGTTAAAAAATTTTTTCTTTCGAACTGAAGTGAAAAAGCTAACACATTTGAATTATTAGTAATTTCTGTAAAAATTTTGGCGGAGTGCCATCAGTATTTTGGAATAAAATAGTTCTTTAAAAACCTGTAAAAAGCACTTCAAATATATTTCTCAATCTCAAACTCTAACATTTAATCCACTCAATATGTTTCTCAACTCAAATCCACAAAAATTTTTAATATTTTCAAAGGCTGAGATAAAATAAATATAGTACAAATTTTATAAGCCAAAATAATTCACAATTTATTTTTACAACTTCAATGTATAAATTTGAATTTACAACTACTCAAAACCAAGAACACTATATACATATAGTGAACTTACATTACAATACAAAATGCAAAATATGGTATACTCAATATACCTGATGAACTCTCAGTATAGTACTAGCAGCCTAGTCTGCTGCCCTGTCAGTCTGTCTACCTGCGACAGTAATGAAAAGCTATCGCTGAGTAAAATTACTCAGTGGTGCATAATAACAATTTGAAATGCGATATATAAATCTTTTATTAACAATTCACAAATCAAATAATTCACAATTCCATTTCGCAATTTACAAAGTTCATATAACACAAATTTGATCAAACAATTGAATAACACAGTTTTGCCAATCGATAACACCATTTGATCAAGTAATTGAATAATACAGTTTTGCCAATCAATAACACCATTTAATCAAATAACTAAATAATACAGTTTTACCAATCAATAATATAATTTAATCAAGTAACTGAATAACACAGTTTTGCCCATCAATAACACAATTTGATCAAATAACTGAATAATACAGTGTTGCCAATTGATAACACAATTTAGGCCATGACACAATTTTTCCGCACATGCCGTATTGTACACCACAACAAGACACACTCACCCCAATAATTGAAATCAATGAGGGAGGAAGCTTGCTGAATAATGAGTACTCATCCACACTCACCTTAGACTGATAATTCAAAGAGGGAGGAATATAGTGTACTTATCAGAGCACTTGTAGGTGTTACGTATCGCCATCCCTGCAAGCTCCTAGGTTCACGCATGAAAGTTCCTAGAAATCATAGGCGTTACATATCGCCGTCCCTACTTTGCTCTGCTACCACTAAACACAATTTATCTCAAACTTTCCATTTACAAAGTAGGCAACACAATAATTTCCAAATAATATTCCCAAAACCAAAACAATAAAAAATTATTCATAACTCATTTCTCCAAATAAATTTGCTAGTAAAAGCAGTGAATATAAAAGTATTGTGCACGGACACAATTTAAAACTATAATGTTCAATTAAATTTTTAAGTACAAAATGAGAAGTTAAAATTATTGTGCACAAACACAATTTAAAACAATAACATACAAATAATCATAATTTATTTCAATTGAAAAATTCAAAAGAAATAACTATTGTGCACAAACACAATTTAAAATAATAACATACAAATAATCATAATTTATTTCAATTGAAAAATTCAAAAGAAATAACTATTGTGCACAATCCTCTGATAACTGTCTCTTAGCTCTGACTCAGTGTTTCCTTCCCTTTCCCTGAGTCTTTGCTAACTGAAATACACAATTTGAAGTGTTTCAGTACTCATTTAAACTGTCTCTAAGAATAAGGTTCAATAATTAATTTATCGAATTCTATTATTTCCTTAGAAAAGCTACGATGTCGACCCTCGATGCAGTCTAGGTGAATTAGGTTTCAATGTAACCAATATGTCACATTTTATAGCCTTTTAGTGTTGGTACATGTTACCCAATTTATTTCCATGTATAGTGCACTTTAGTACAATTTGTCGGATTCCAGTATATTAGTTTGATCTAACCGGATGACCTAGTTCCCTCGATTTTTGGGTTTCGGTCAAAACTACAAACTTGTAGATCTATGTCTTATTGCACGCGGGGCAAAATTTCAGGTCATTCTGAGTTATGTAGACTAAGTTATGGTCATTTTACAATTGCTGGTCAGAATGTACCAAAATTGGTCACTTTAGGTCATTTTAGATCATTTTAGGTTCGGCCAGTTTTTGGACCCGAACTTGTGCAAGCTATTTGACTTGCTTATGGTCATTCCTGGGCTTTGGTGTCTTCATAAGACTTGTAGATATATGTCTCAACTATTCATGGTAAAACATTTAGGTCAATTGGACCTGTTTTGAGTGAGTTATGGCCAAAACACTAACTATTGCCCAAATGGTCAATTTTCAGGCCTTAAATGCACTAATCCGGATTTGATCATTTTTCAAGTTACCTTCCAAGCAGAATTTTGGTAAGCTTCCTTCATGAAAGTTTTTGTGCCTAGTTTCACCTCCAATTTTCATACCAATTGGAGCCACACACTTAAGGTTCTAGGCTAAAATACACACTGCCCTATTGCACATTGTCCATCACTCATCAAAGGATGCATTTAACACTTACCAATTTACACATTCATGCCATTTCTGTTTTGTACCATAACCTAAACACATTTCACAACACATTTTTGGTTACTTTGGCAGCTTATAACCACACTCAATATGCACCTTATAGTACAGAATTCACCAAGTCTAATTTACACACAATTTAACTACATAATATGGGTCATTTACATGTCCAAACTCAAACTCTTACATACATGTACAAGCTGCCACAACAAGTACCATAATTCAACTATACAATTCCATAAACCAAACCATAAAATAACATTTTTTTGGTTCACAATTCAAGCTGCCGATTTGTACCTCACTTTGAATAAAGTTCCAAGCTTCCAAATTCAAGTATACATTCACATATACTTAGTATACATCACCCAATTTATTCCTACACATATAAACACTTAATCAATCCTTTAATCTACCATTTACAAGCAAGAATAAACTGCCCTTAAGGAGTTTCCATGGCTGCCAAAAATACACATCTCCCTTAATACATCAATCTCCAAAAATCTCTCCACAATTCAAGTACCCATAACATCCTCACAAACTTTAATGAAGCAATAATAAAAAACACATGCTTACCACTTTGGAAACTCTTCGAAACCTCTCCAAAACCTGGTCTTCTTGTTGCCTATCTACTGCCCAAGGTGTATGGACAACTTTTAGTGAAGGGAAGTGCAAGGAAGGGGGCTTGGATCAAGCTTGCATGGAGCTCCAAGGTGGACGGCAATGGTGGACTCCTCTTCACCATTTTCGGCTGAGTTTTGAGAGCTTGAAGAAAATGTGTTTCTGCTGTCCAAGATGAAGAATAAGTGATCCAGTTTGGTGAGTTAGTGGAGCACTATGGGTGTCACACCCTACCCCTCTGTAAGGCATAACATGATCCCGTAGTATACCTAATGAATTACCAACTCCATCTACTGATAATCCATTAAATACACTACAAGGGATTTTAAAAACTTTTCTTACTTCTTTTACAGTGGTGAGCACTATTTACAAGTGTTAAAAACCTTTTTGAACTGAAGTGATAGAACTAACACATTTGAATTATTTGGAGTTTCGGTAAAAATTTTGGCAGAGTGCCATCTGTATTTTGGATAAAACAGTTCTTTAGAAAACCTGTAAAAAGCACTTCAATATATTTTCCAAATCTCAAATCCAACATTTTTCTCAACACAACATATTTCTCAACTCAAATCTGCAGTGATTTTTCAAAGACTGAGATAAAAGAAATATAATACAATTTTTACAAGCCAAAATAACTCATAATTATTTTACAACTTCAATGTACAACTTTTATTTACAACTGCTCAAAACCAACAACAATATGTACATACAGTGAACATACATTACATTACAAAATACAAAATATTGGTATACTCATTATACCCGGTAGTCTCTCGCTGGAGATACTAGCAGCCTAGTCTGCTGCCCTGTCTGTCTGTCTACCTGCGACAGCAATAAAAAGCTATCGCTGAGACAATGTCTCAGTGGTGCACAACATTAACCAAATACAATTTAAATCACAATTCATAATTCAAATAAATAGTGGATACTTAAAACCATAGTTAATTTCAAGACAATAATTGTCAACCAGAATTTAAACTCCATTTCTCAATATCACAATAAATTTCAGTAAGTCAGATCATGGTTGAATTCAAAAGATAGTATATGTCAATAAGAGTTTAAATTCATTTCACAATCTCACAATAAATCTCAATAATCAAAACATAGTTAAATTCGAAAGACAGTAAATGTCAATAAGAATTTAACTTCATTTCACAAATTATCAAATCGCATAACAACACAATTTAGTCGAATAAGTTAAGAATACAGTGTTGCCAATTCATTCACAACTTAAGCCATGACACAAATTTCCGATCAATGCCGCGTTGTACACAACGACAAAGCAATCACAACCCCACTAATTGAAATCAATGAGGAAGGGAGCTAGCTATATAAGGAGTACTCATCCGATCACCTCAACTGGTAAACCAGAGAGAGAGAAAAATAAACGATCACGACTCCATAAATGGAGAAGGAAAATAAACGATCACAACCCCATAAATGGAGAAGGAATGATACGATACTGTCATGCTAAGTGTGAACACAAAATCAATTCCAAACATTTTATTCAAATGATTCGTGAGAATCCAATAAATTTCCAAAGTCATAATTTCATTCACAAAATGGCAACACAATTCATAAGTAACTTCAATTTTCACAAATCACACTAAATAATTTTTTCCACAGTTTCAAACCATTTACAATGCTTTTCAAGCAATAGGTATCCATTCAAACACATTTCCATAATTAAAAATAATAATATACAATTAATCATATGAAATCTTATTCAGAGTAAAATCAGTTGAAAACTAGTTGTGCACAAACCTCTGATAATTGTCTCCTGGTCTGGACTCAGTGTTTCCTTCCCTTTTCCTGAGTCTTTGGTAACTGAGAAACACAATTTGAAGTGTTTCAGTACTAAATTAAACTGTCTCTAACGATAATGTTCGATAAGTAATTCACTGAAGGCTATTATTTGCTCAATCACCTAATATACCGACTCTCGATGCGTTTTAGGTAAATTAGGTTTTAGTGTCATTTATATGTCACATTCGATAGGGTTTTAGGGTTGGTACGTTTTACCAAACTCATTTCCTTGTTTAGTGCATTTTAATGCAACTTGCTGGATTCCGGGATACTAGTTTGACCTAGCTGGACGACCTAGTTCCCTCGGTTTTCGGGTTTTGGTTAAAACTACAAACTTGTAGATCTATGTCTTATGGAACGCGAGGCAAAATTTTAGGTCATTCTGAGTTAATTAGACCAAGTTATGGTCATTATACTATTGCTGGTCAAATGGCATCAAATTAGGTCAATTTTAGGTCAATTTGGTCAACTTTGGTTCGGCCAGTTTTTGGACCCAAATTTGTGCAAGCTTTTTGACTTGCTTATGGTCATTTCTGGGCTTTGGTGTCTTCATAAGACTTGTAGGTATGGGTCTTAACTATTCATGGTTAAAATTTCAGGTCAATTGGACCTGTTTTGAGTGAGTTATGGCCTAAACACTAACTGCTGCCCAATTGGTCAGTTTTTAGGTTTCAATTGCACTTAATCCGAATTGGTCATTTTTCATGTCACCTTGCAAGCAGAATTTTGGTATGCTTTCTCAATGAAAGTTGGCACATTTTGTGCCTAGTTTCACCTCCAATTGGTCTCATACCAATTGAGGTTACACATTTAAAGTTATAGGCTAAAATGTATACTGCCCTTAACTACCTTACTTAAACATACCTCAATTACACACTTACATTACTATATGTCCACTTCCCTTACCAATTCTGTTTTGGTTCATTACCAAAACCATATTCCACTTTACATTAACATCACTTTGGGCAGATTACAAACATCCTTAATACACCAATTAAAATTCACATTTACAAAGTCTAAGTACAATCACATATACACCTAAACCTTACTAGTTCTTACATACACTTTACACAATCAATCTATATACATATCCATCAACCTTAATGTCAATATTTCTGCCAACACCTTCATGAACACATACATTTATCCAAGAATTCCAAGGCTGCCGAAAAGCTTCCTCAACACCAAAGTGTCCTACAATTCATCAATTTCCATTCCAAGTGCAAAATCACCATATACATATGGAATAATTTACTAGGATATTAAATCACCATAACCAACATCATTTCTCATCAAATATATGTACAAATATTTCATCAAATACATAACTCCATGGCTGTCCAAAATGAACATATCAATAGCTTCTCAAACTTGAAATTTTTCTTCACAAAACCAACACCCATAACATGAACACAAAGTTTAACAAAGCAATCTTCCAAAATACAAACTTACCTTATGGTTGGAACTTGCCAAACCTTGATTAAACTTCTTGATTTTAGTATCAAGCTCTTCCTTATGATGTGTAGACAATCTTTAATGAAGGAACCTAAGTGATTGGAGTTGAAATGGAGGAGTGCATGAAGCTTGAAGAGAAACGCCAATGGAGGTTTTTATTCTTCTTCAATTCGGCAATGTTGAGAGGGTTTGAGGAAGATGAAGTTTCAGCTGCTATAGTGGACTTACATCAGCCCATTTTATGCTTAGTTTAATCATTAGTGGACCACTCACACAAATAATTCATATTATAAACTTAACCCCCACTTATTCCACATTTAACCTTTAATTTTTGTTATTTACTTTAGGTACCACCAAATTAATTTTTCATTTTATTTTCTAAGTGTAATATTATTTATTTTTAATGGACATTTAGGTCAAAAGACAATTCGGGATGTCAAATGACCATAATGCCCCTGTTCTGGCTGCATTCCCGATTTTTTGGTAACACCGGGTTTTGTCTGTTTTTCGATTTCTCACTTTTCTTTGTACTAATTATTTAATTTTTCTTTGATCTTTCTAATGAGATTTATTTTTCAATAAGGGTCTATTTAAGTTCTAAAAATATTTTCCAGGGTTCCCCGCAGTCCAGGGCTAGTCAACGGTCCACGCCGTGACTTCCCGGTGCGGTCACCCATCGTTAGGGTTCCCGGCTCGCTTAACTTGATCACATTTCTTTGCTATCATTTTTCCTTTGTTTTTCTTGTATTTTCTTTTCTTGTATTTCATTATTTTATGTCTTCTCACTCATATCGAAGTGTAATTCTAGGCATCCTAGCTGTCCGGACAACACTGGTCACCGGAGCAGCAGAACGCACTACCGAACTTAGGGGTGTTATAATTCTCCCCCCCTTAAAATAATTTCGTCCATGAAATTTTACCCAATAGCCATCTTACAATAGTCATACGTTTATTTTCTCCTTTCTATACGATCGTATAATCTTCTTTTCCTCAAATTTGAATAAGACTTTTAACAATCTAATACAATGTTTAATTTGTTTGTATAATACTAATCTCCTCTTATTATTGTCCTGTCTAATATTTCGATTCATGTTCCTTCTTGAATGACCCTTGAGGTCTTGTTAGAATCATTCATCTAGTCATTGGTCCTCTGACCATTCTGGTCCATAGTCTTCCTCACATTAGTAATATTTCTTTGTTATATATGAATCAACTGTTCAAATCTCTACTTCCATAACTCTTTTTATCTGTCAATATTTTATAACTTACTTTCTTTTGTACCGAACTATAACCTTTCGATATTCTAACTTTTGATTTTTAGATTCCTAAGTAGGATTTTCAAACTTATTTCTAACAATTAAATTATGTCCTGGCATAACTATACAAAAACAGATGCCGTTGGCAACTATCCTCATCTAGGTGTACTATCAGATAGTACGTAGCTCTACACAATAATCTCAAGTTAGTACTGTAATCTGCAGTTTACAGTATAAACAATCAAGAACATTGCATAGTTACTACAATACATCCCAATAGATCAAACTTTCCTATCCTTTGTCCTTTTCGAATTCACTGATATCTGAACTTATTCTGATTACAATATCCATTAACAATTACTAACAGTAACATCTCTGCCTTCATCTAGAGCAATTCTATTACTGTAACTTACTTTTACGTCCTCTTGCTTTACATTAAATAGGCTCGCCAATTAGCTTGATAATTTATGGTGTGTCAGGAAATACTTTTCGCCGATAAACTCTTCCAAAACTAATTTCACTTATTATCACAATCCCTATCCTAAAGGACTAATCACTAATGCATCAAAATTTATTTCCCTGACCTCCTGTCCTAGCGGACTTGTTACTAGCACCTCAAAGTCCATTTTTGTACATGGAACAGCAATGCAATCAATGATGCTAGCACTCACATAAAAATGGGTAGAACCCGGATCAAATAACACAAACACATCTTGGTTAAAAGTTGAGAAGGTACCAGCCACAACGTCAGATGTCTCGGCCTCTTCCCTCTGTCTCATTGCATAGACTCTGACCGGAGCACTGTCTTGCTCTGAATGTTTTACCGTGCCTTGGCTGCCTGCTGGGCTACCTCTACCCCTGCCTCTACCTCTGCTAGGTGGTTGTGAGCTTTTGGTGACAGGGCTCTGAACTGACCCTTCTGCAGTAGTAGGAGGTGGTCCAACTCTGCGACTACTGGTGCAGTCCTTAGCAAAATGTCCTGTGCCTCCACAGTTATAACAGGCTCCAATAGCCTTATAGCATATCCCACCATGATATCTTCCACAATTTTCACATTGGCGGGAATGGTAGGAACCTCTGGTACTCTGCTGACCAGATAGAGGAGGTTTCTGTCCTGAATGTCTTCCCCTACCAGACTTCTTGC
The DNA here is from genome assembly GCF_030052815.1 of Hevea brasiliensis. Taxonomy (NCBI): domain Eukaryota; kingdom Viridiplantae; phylum Streptophyta; class Magnoliopsida; order Malpighiales; family Euphorbiaceae; genus Hevea; species Hevea brasiliensis. The sequence goes on along the minus strand of NC_079495.1, from coordinate 49,064,118 downwards.
CACCTCTGTTGTGTCCCTCATAGTTCTTCCTCTTTCCAGTGGGACCACTGGAACTCTGTTCTACTGATTTTCCCTCTTTCTCTGTCTTCTCTGATCTCTTTTTCTCAGGAGCAGCTTCAAACTCGATTCTTTCTAACTCTAGAGCTTGAGAAATAAGTTCAGAGAAGTTAGTGTGTTTGAAGCCGACTACTTGTAATCTGATACTGGGCTTCAAGCCGGTTTCAAACCTCTTGCATCTCTCCCTGCTGGTAGAGAGTAGACTCACTGCATAATGGCTAAGGCGGGAAAATTCCCTTTCATACTCAGCCACTGATCTGCCCCCCTATTTCAGACTTAGGAACTCTTGCAGCTTCTGGTCTACATAAGCATCAGGGACATATTTCTGTCTGAATTCCCTGAGAAAGTCATTCCATGTTAGCACTGCAGGTTCTACCAGACTGTGGGGGATGGTTTTCCACCAGTCATAAGCATCCCCCTGTAATAAAGATACAGAGTATTCAAATCTGAGCTCCTCCGTGCAATGCAATTTCTTGAATACCCTATCCATCCTTTCTAACCACTGTTCAGCTTCTAGAGGATCTACTATCCCCTTAAACTCTGTAGCCCCATACTTCATCAATTTATCATACTGCCTGGTAGGAGACTGTGGTTGTACCACTGGTGTCTGTATTGGGACTTGAGTAGGTACATTACCAGCCATTTGTTGGAACATTGCGACCATCTCACGAGCGAATCGAGCAGAAATCATGATGCAGGGTGGTCTTCTTGAACCACTAACATTATGTAGGCCTGGGGCATCCCCTTGCACCTCAGCCTCAATAGATTGATCGACTAAACGATCACCCTCTTCCATAGTCAATGTGAGGATTTTAGATCTCCTGAACAAATAACACAAGGAGATTTCCTCCCGTTAGTGCATATTTATAATGTAATGTACTGTATGTATCAAACAATGATATTGAGCAGTTGTACTATGAAGAAAGAATATTCAAATAACAGGTGAAAATAGAATTTAAAAACTTTGCTCTGATACCACTAAAACATGCCACACCCTACCCCTCTGTAAGGCATAACATGATCCCGTAGTATACCTAATGAATTACCAACTCCATCTACTGATAATCCATTAAATACACTACAAGGGATTTTAAAAACTTTTCTTACTTCTTTTACAGTGGTGAGCACTATTTACAGGTGTTAAAAACCTTTTTGAACTGAAGTGATAGAACTAACACATTTGAATTATTTGGAGTTTCTGTAAAAATTTTGGCAGAGTGCCATCTGTATTTTGGATAAAACAGTTCTTTAGAAAACCTATAAAAAGCACTTCAATATATTTTCCAAATCTCAAATCCAACATTTTTCTCAACACAACATATTTCTCAACTCAAATCTGCAGTGATTTTTCAAAGACTGAGATAAAAGAAATATAATACAATTTTTACAAGCCAAAATAACTCATAATTATTTTACAACTTCAATGTACAACTTTTATTTACAACTGCTCAAAACCAACAACAATATGTACATACAGTGAACATACATTACATTACAAAATACAAAATACAAAATATTGGTATACTCATTATACCCGGTAGTCTCTCGCTGGAGATACTAGCAGCCTAGTCTGCTGCCCTGTCTGTCTGTCTACCTGTGACAACAATAAAAAGCTATCGCTGAGACAATGTCTCAGTGGTGCACAACATTAACCAAATACAATCTAAATCACAATTCATAATTCAAATAAATAGTGGATACTTAAAACCATAGTTAATTTCAAGACAATAATTGTCAACCAGAATTTAAACTCCATTTCTCAATATCACAATAAATTTCAGTAAGTCAAATCATGGTTGAATTCAAAAGATAGTATATGTCAATAAGAGTTTAAATTCATTTCACAATCTGACAATAAATCTCAATAATCAAAACATAGTTAAATTCGAAAGACAGTAAATGTCAATAAGAATTTAACTTCATTTCACAAATTATCAAATCGCATAACAACACAATTTAGTCGAATAAGTTAAGAATACAGTGTTGCCAATTCATTCACAACTTAAGCCATGACACAAATTTCCGATCAATGCCGCGTTGTACACCACGACAAAGCAATCACAACCCCACTAATCGAAATCAATGAGGAAGGGAGCTAGCTATATAATGAGTACTCATCCGATCACCTCAACTGGTAAACCAGAGAGGGAGAAAAATAAACGATCACGACTCCATAAATGGAGAAGGAAAATAAATGATCACAACCCCATAAATGGAGAAGGAATGATACGATACTGTCATGCTAAGTGTGAACACAAAATCAATTCCAAACATTTTATTCAAATGATTCGTGAGAATCCAATAAATTTCCAAAGTCATAATTTCATTCACAAAATGGCAACACAATTCATAATTAACTTCAATTTTCACAAATCACACTAAATAATTTTTTCCACAGTTTCAAACCATTTACAATGCTTTTCAAGCAATAGGTATCCATTCAAACACATTTCCATAATTAAAAACAATAATATACAATTAATCATATGAAATCTTATTCAGAGTAAAATCAGCTGAAAACTAGTTGTGCACAAATCTCTGATAATTGTCTCCTGGTCTGGACTCAGTGTTTCCTTCTCTTTTCCTGAGTCTTTGGTAACTGAGAAACACAATTTGAAGTGTTTCAGTACTAAATTAAACTGTCTCTAACGATAATGTTCGATAAGTAATTCACTGAAGGCTATTATTTGCTCAATCACCTAATATACCGACCCTCGATGCGTTTTAGGTAAATTAGGTTTTAGTGTCATTAATATGTCACATTCGATAGGGTTTTAGGGTTGGTACATTTTACCAAACTCATTTCCTTGTTTAGTGCATTTTAATGCAACTTGCTGGATTCCAGGATACTAGTTTGACCTAGCTGGACGACCTAGTTCCCTCGGTTTTCGGGTTTCGGTTAAAACTACAAACTTGTAGATCTATGTCTTATGGAATGCGGGGAAAAATTTTAGGTCATTCTGAGTTAAGTAGACCAAGTTATGGTCATTATACTATTGCTGGTCAAATGGCATCAAATTAGGTCAAATTTAGGTCAATTTGGTCAACTTTGGTTCGGCCAGTTTTTGGACCCGAACTTGTACAAGCTTTTTGACTTGCTTATGGTCATTTCTGGGCTTTGGTGTCTTCATAAGACTTGTAGGTATGGGTCTTAACTATTCATGGTTAATATTTCAGGTCAATTGGACCTGTTTTGAGTGAGTTATGGCCTAAACACTAACTGCTGCCCAATTGGTCAGTTTTTAGGTTTCAATTGCACTTAATCCGAATTGGTCATTTTTCATGTCACCTTGCAAGCAGAATTTTGGTATGCTTTCTCAATGAAAGTTGGCACATTTTGTTCCTATTTTCACCTCCTATTGGTCTCTTACCAATTGAGGTTACACATTTAAAGTTATAGGCTAAAATGCATACTGCCCTTAACTACCTTACTTAAACATACCTCAATTACACACTTACATTACTATATGTCCACTTCCCTTACCAATTCTGTTTTGGTTCATTACCAAAACCATATTCCACTTTACATTAACATCACTTTGGGCAGATTACAAACATCCTTAATACACCAATTAAAATTCACATTTACAAAGTCTAAGTACAATCACATATACACCTAAACCTTACTAGTTCTTACATATACTTTACACAATCAATCTATATACATATCCATCAACCTTAATGTCAATATTTCTGCCAACACCTTCTTGAACACATACATTTATCAAAGAATTCCAAGGCTACCGAAAAGCTTCCTCAACACCAAAGTGTCCTACAATTCATCAATTTCCATTCCAAGTGCAAAATCACCATATACATATGGAATAATTTACTAGGATATTAAATCACCATAACCAACATCATTTCTCATCAAATATATGTACAAATATTTCATCAAATACATAACTCCATGGCTGTCCAAAATGAACATATCAATAGCTTCTCAAACTTGAAATTTTTCTTCACAAAACCAACACCCATAACATGAACACAAAGTTTAACAAAGTAATCTTCCAAAATACAAACTTACCTTATGGTTGGAACTTGCCAAACCTTGATTAAACTTCTTGATTTTGGTATCAAGCTCTTCCTTATGATGTGTAGACAATCTTTAGTGAAGGAACCTAAGTGATTGGAGTTGAAATGGAGGAGTGCATGAAGCTTGAAGAGAAACGCCAATGGAGGTTTTTATTCTTCTTCAATTCGGCAATGTTGAGAGGGTTTGAGGAAGATGAAGTTTCAGCTGCTATAGTGGACTTACATCAGCCCAATTTATGCTTAGTTTAATCATTAGTGGACCACTCACACAAATAATTCATATTATAAACTTAACCCCCACTTATTCCACATTTAACCTTTAATTTTTGTTATTTACTTTAGGTACCACCAAATTAATTTTTCATTTTATTTTCTAAGTGTAATATTATTTATTTTTAATGGACATTTAGGTTAAAAGACAATTCAGGATGTCAAATGACCATAATGCCCCTGTTCGGGCTACATTCACGATTTTTCGGTAACACCGGGTTTTGTCTGTTTTTCGATTTCTCACTTTTCTTTGTACTAATTATTTAATTTTTCTTTGATCTTTCTAATGAGATTTATTCTTCAATAAGGGTCTATTTAAGTCCTAAAAATATTTTCCAGGGTTCCCCGCAGTCCAGGGCTAGTCAACGGTCCACGCCGTGACTTCCCGGTACAGTCACCCATCGTTAGGGTTCCCGGCTCGCTTAACTTGATCACATTTCTTTGCTATCATTTTTCCTTTGTTTTTCTTGTATTTTCTTTTCTTGTATTTCATTATTTTATGTCTTCTCACTCATATCGAAGTGTAATTCTAGGCATCCTAGCTGTCCGGACAACACTGGTCACCGGAGCAGCAGAACGCACTACCGAACTTAGGGGTGTTATAATGGGTGATTTAATGTTTATTTAATCTAAAGTTTCATTTTCCCACATTTAACTCCCAATTTTTGCTATTTACATTAGGTACCACCAATTTAATTTTTTATAATATTTTCCAAGTGTAATATCATTTATTTTTAATGGACATTTAAGTCAAAAGATAACTCCAGGTGTCAAATGACCACAATGCCCCTGTTCGGGTTGCATTCTCGATTTTTCGGTAACACCTAGTTTTGTCCGTTTTTCGATTTCTCACTTTTTTTTGTATTAAATAATTAATTTTTCTTTGATATTTCTAATGATATTTATATTTCAATAGACATTTATTTACATCCTAAAAATATTTTCTAGGGTTTCCCACAGTCCAGGGCTAGTCAACGGTCCACGCCGCGACTTCCCGTTGCGGTCACCCATCGCTAGGGTTCTCGGCTCGTTTAACTTGGTTACATTTCATTGCTATTATTTTTCCTTTATTTTTCTTATATTTTATTTTCTTGTATTTCATTATTTTATGTCTCCTCATCAATATATAAGTGTAGTTCTAGGCATCCTAGCTGTCCGGACAACACTGGTCACCGGAACAGTAGAATGCACTACCGAACATAGGGGTGTTACAATTCTCCCCCCCCCCCTCCTAAAATAAATTTCGTCCGCGAAATTTTACCCAATAGCCATCTTACTATAGTCATACGTTTATTTTTTCCTTTCTATATGATCGTATAATCTTCTTTCTCTCGAATTTGTATAAGACTTTTAACAATCTAATACAACATTTAATTTGTTTGTATAACACCAATCTTCTCTTACTATTGTGCTGTCTAATATTTCGATTCATGTTCCTTCTTGAATGACCCTTGAGGTCATGGTAGAATGATTTATCTAGTCATTGGTCCTCTGACCATTCTTGTTAATAGTCTTCCTCACATTCGTAATATTTTTTTGTTATATCTGAATCAACTATTCAAATTTCTACTTTCACAACTCTTTTTATCTTTTAATATTCTATAACTTACTTTCTTCTGTACTAAACTATAACCTTTCGATTTTCTAACTTTTGAGTTTTAAATCCCTAAGTAGGATTTTCAAACTTATTTCTAACAATTAAATTTTGTCTAGCATAACTATACCAAAACAGATGCCGTTGGCAACTATCCTCATCTTGGTGTACTATCGAGTAGTACGTAGCTCCACACAATAATCTCAAGTCGGTACTGTAATCTGCAGCTTACAGTATAAACATCAAGAACATTGCATAGTTACTACGATACATTCTAATAGACCAAATTTTCTGATATTTTATCCTTTTCAAATTTACTGATATTCGAATCTTATTCTGATTACAATATCCATTAACAATTACTAACAGTAACATCCTTGCCCTCATCTAGAGTAATTTTATTACTGTAACTTACTTTTACGTCCTCTTGCCTTATATTAAGTAGGCTTGCTGTTTAGCTTTATAATTTATGGTGTGTTAGAAAATACTTGTCGCCGATAAACTCTTTCAAAACTAAATTCACTTATTATCACAATCCTTATCTTAAAGGACTAATCACTAATGCATCAAAATTTATTCCCCTGTAAAGGAATAACAACAGAACATATAGTTCTAACACTAACATAAAAGTATGCAGACCCCAGGTCAAACAATACATAAACGAAGAGTTCCATCCTTCTTCTTAACAAACAATACTAGCGCTCCCCATTGTGACACACTAGGGCGGATGAAGCCCTTTTCAAGTAGTTCTTGCAATTGTACCTTCAACTCCTTAAACTCTGCTGGTGCCATTCTGTATGGTGTTATGGAGATTGGATCCACACTAGGCATAACATTAATTTCAAACTGCACCTCTCTTTCTAGAGGTAATCCTGGCAATTCATCAGGAAACACATCTGGAAAGTCATATATTGTAGGGATGTCCCTCAATGCTGGACTCCCCACTTGGGTGTCTACCACATGTGCCAAGTATGCTTCACACCCCTTTCTGATCATTTTTCTGGCTAGTGCAGCTGAAATGATGTTTGATGGCAATAGCTGCCTCTCCCCATAAATTACCACTTCAGCATCTTGAGGAGACCAAAAGTGACTATCTTGATCTCTGATCAATCATGGCGTGATGCCTGGCTAACCAATCCATGCCCAAGATGATATCATAATCTCTGAAAGGCATTTCAATGAGATCAGACAGAAAAGTATGTCCTTGGATGACCAAAAGACAATCCCTATACATTCTATAACCCTGACCTCTTGTCCTAATGGACTTGTTACTAGCACCTCAAAGTCCATTTTTGTACATGGAACAGCAATGCAATCAATGATGCTAGCACTCACAAAAGAATGGGTAGAACCCGGATCAAATAACACAAATACATCTTGATTACAAGTTAAGAAGGTACCAGCCATAACATCAGATGTCTCGGCCTTTTCTCTCTGTCTCATTGCATAGACTCTGATTGGAGCACTACCTTGCCCTGATTGATTCACTGTGCCTTGGCTGCCTGCTGGGTTACCTCTAACCCTGCCTCAACCTCTGCTGGGTGGTTGTGAACCTCTAGTGACAGGGCTCTGAACTAACCCTTCAGCAGTAGTAGGAGGTGGTCCAACTCTCACGAACGCAGTGCGATCCTTAGCAAAGTGTCCTATGCCTCCACAGTTATAACAGGCTCCTATGGCCTTGTAGCATACCCCACCATGATTTTTACCACAAGTTTCACATTGGCAGTGAGGGTAGGAACTTCTAGTTGTTCAACGACTGGACCTTGGTGGTCTCTGCCTTGATAATCCACCTCTGTTATATCCCTGAGCTCGGAGCTCCTCAAATTCTTTTCTCTTCCTCAAATTACTGCTTGAGCTCTGACCCACAGGTTTCTCCCTCTTCTCTATTTCATGTTGCCCTTGTGGGGGTTAGGTCTGTACTTGGGCTTGGGCTGACAGATTATCAGCCATTTATTGAAAGAAAGTGGCCATTTGCTTGGCCATTTGTGCAATAATTTGCACTGGTAAAACTGGTACAGTCGGGCCTTCGACACTTTGTGGAGCTGGGGCCTCAACTTGTACCTCACCCTCTATCAATTGATCGACTGAACGATCACCCTCTTCCATAGTCAATTCGAGGATCTTAGACCTCCTGAACAAATAACACAAGGAGATTTTCTCCCGTTAGTGCATATTTATAATGTAATGTACTATATGTATCAAACAATAACATTGAGTAGTTGTACTATGAAGAAAGAATATTCAAATTATAGGTAAAAACCGAATTTAAAAACTAGCTCTGATACCACTAAACATGTCACACCCTACTCCTTTGTAAGGCATAACATGATCCCATAGTATACCTAATGAATTACCAACTTCGTCTACTGATAACCCATTAAATACACTACAAGGGATTTTAAAACTTTTCTTACTTCTTTTTACAGTGGTGAGCACTAGTTATAGGTGTTAAAAAATTTTTTCTTTTGAACTGAAGTGAAAAAGCTAACACATTTGAATTATTAGTAATTTCTGTAAAAATTTTGGCGGAGTGCCATCTGTATTTTGGAATAAAATAGTTCTTCAAAAACCTGTAAAAAACACTTCAAATATATTTCTCAATCTCAAACTCCAACATTTAATCAACTCAATATGTTTCTCAACTCAAATCCACAATAATTTTTCAATATTTCTAAAGGCTGAGATAAAAGAAATATAGTACAAATTTTACAAGCCAAAATAATTCACAATTTATTTTTACAACTTTAATGTACAAATTTGAATTTACAACTGCTCAAAACCAAGAACACTATATACATACAGTGAACATACATTATAATATAAAATGCAAAATATGGTATACTCAATATACCTGATGAACTCTCAGTGTAGTACTAGTAGCCTAGTCTGCTGCCCTGTCAGTCTTTCTACCTGCGACAGCAATGAAAAGCTATCGCTGAGTAAAATTTACTCAGTGGTGCACAATAACAATTTCAAATGCGATATATAAATCTTTTATTGACAATTCACAAATCAAATAATTCACAATTGCATTTCGCAATTTACAAAGTTCATATAACACAAATTTGATCAAACAATTGAATAACACAGTTTGGCCAATCAATAACACCATTTGATCAAGTAACTGAATAATACAGTTTTGCCAATCAATAACACCATTTAATCAAATAACTGAATGATACAGTTTACCAATCAATAACACAATTTAATCAAATAACAGTTTTGCCCATCAATAATACAATTTGATTAAATAACTGAATAACACAGTGTTACCAATTGATAACACAATTTAGGCCATGAAACAATTTTTCCACACATGTCGTGTTGTACACCACGATAAGACACAGTCACCCCAATAATCAAAATCAATGAGGGAGGAAGCTAGCTGAATAATGAGTACTCATCCACACTCACCTCAGACTAACAAGTCAAAGAGGGAGGAATGTAGTGTACTTATCAGAGCACTTTCAGGCGTTACGTATCGCCATCCCTGCAAGCTCCTGGGTTCACGCGTGAGAGTTCCCAGAAATCGTAGGCATTACGTATCACCGTCCCTACTTTGCTCCGATACCACTAAACACAATTTATCTCAAAATTTCCATTTACAAAGTAGGCAACACAATAATTTCCAAATAATATTTCCAAAACCAAAACAATAAAAAATTATTCATAACTCATTTCTCCAAATAAATTTGCTAGTAAAAGCAGTGAATATAAAAGTATTGTGCACGGACACAATTTAAAACTATAATTTTCAATTAAATTTTTAAGTAGAAAATAAGAAGTCAAAATTATTGTGCACAAACACAATTTAAAACAATAACATACAAATAATCATAATTTATTTCAATTGAAAAATTCAAAAGAAATAACTATTGTGCACAAACACAATTTAAAACAATAACATACAAATAATCATAATTTATTTCAATTGAAAAATTCAAAAGAAATAACTATTGTGCACAAACACAATTTAAAACAATAACATACAAATAATCATAATTTATTTCAATTGAAAAATTCAAAAGAAATAACTATTTTGTGCAAACCTCTGATAACTGTCTCTTGGCTCTGACTCAGTGTTTTCTTCCCTTTCTCTGAGTCTTTGCTAACTGAAACACACAATTTGAAGTGTTTTAGTACTCATTTAAACTATTTCTAAGAATAAGATTCAATAATTAATTTATCGAATTCTATTATTTCCTTACTCAACCTAAGATGTCGACCCTCGATGCAGTCTAGGTGAATTAGGTTTCAATGTTACCAATATATCACATTTTATAGCCTTTTAGTGTTGGTACATATTACTCAATTAATTTCCATGTATAGTGCACTTTAGTGCAATTTGTCAGATTCTGGTATATAAATTTGGTCTAACCGGATGACCTAGTTTCCTCTGTTTTTGGGTTTCGGTCAAAACTATAAACTTATAGATCTATGTCTTATTGCACGCGGGGCAAAATTTCAGGTCATTCTGAGTTATGTAGACCAAGTTATGGTCATTTTACTATTGCTGGTCATAATGTACGAAAATTGGTCACTTTAGGTCATTTTAGGTTCGGCCAGTTTTTTGACCCGAACTTGTGCAAGCTATTTGACTTGCTTATGGTCATTTCTGGGCTTTGGTGTCTTCATAAGACTTGTAGATATATGTCTAAACTATTCATGGTAAAACTTTCAGGTCAATTGGACCTGTTTTGAGTGAGTTATGGCCAAAACACTAACTACTATCCAAATAGTCAATTTTCAGGCCTTAAATGCACTAATCAAGATTTGGTCATTTTTCAAGTTACCTTCCAAGCGGAATTTTGGAAAGCTTCCTTCATGAAAGTTGGCACTTTTTGTGCCTAGTTTCACCTCCAATTGGTTTCATACCAATTAGAGCCACACACTTAAGGTTCTAGGCCAAAACACACACTGCCCTATTACACATTGTCCATCACTCATCAAAGGATGCATTTAACACTTACCAATTTACACATTCATGCCATTTCTGTTTTGTACCATAACCTAAACACATTTCACAACACATTTTTGGTCACTTTGGCAGCTTATAACCACGCTCAATATGCACCTTATAGTACAGAATTCACCAAGTCTAATTTACACACAATTTAACTACATAATATGGCTCATTTACATGTCCAAACTCAAACTCTTACATACATGTACAAGTTGCCACAACAAGTACCATAATTCAACCATACAATTCCATAAACCAAACCATGAAATAACATTTTTTTGGTTCACAATTCAAGCTGCCGATTTGTACCTCACTTTGAATAAAGTTCCAAGCTGCCAAATTCAAGTATACATTCACATATACTTAGTATACATCACCCAATTTATTCCTACACATATAAACACTTAATCAACCCTTTAATCTACCATTTACAAGCAAGAATAAACTGCCCTTAAGGAGTTTCCATGGCTGCCAAAAATACACATCTCCCTTAATACATCAATCTCCAAAAATCTCTTCATAATTCAAGTACCCATAACATCCTCACAAACTTTAATGAAGCAATAATCAAAAACACATATTTACCACTTTTGAAACTCTTTAAAACCTCTCCAAAACTTGGTCTTCTTGTTGCCTATCTACTGCTCAAGGTGTATGGGCAACTTTTAGTGAAGGGAAGTGCAAGGAAAGAGGCTTGGATTAAGCTTGCATGGAGCTCCAAGGTGGACGGCAATGGTGGACTCCTCTTCACCATTTTCGGCTGAGTTTTGAGAGCTTGAAGAAAATGTGTTTCTGCTGTCCAAGATGAAGAATAAGTGGTCCACTTTGGTGAGTTAGTGGAGCACTATGGGTGATTTAATGTTTATTTAATCTAAAGTTTAATTTTCCCACATTTAACTCTCAATTTTTGCTATTTACATTAGGTACCACCAATTTAATTTTTCATGATATTTTCCAAGTGTAGTATCATTTATTTTTAATGGACATTTAGGTCAAAAGAAATCTTGGGTTGTCAAATGACCACAATGCCCCTGTTCGGGCTGCATTCCCGATTTTTCAGTAAAACCGAGTTTTGTTCATTTTTCTATTTCTCACTTTTCTTTGTACTAATTAATTAATTTTTCTTTGATATTTCTAATGATATTTATACTTCAATAGACATTTATTTAAGTCCTAAAAATATTTTCCAGGGTTTCCCGTGGTCCAGGGCTAGTCAACGGTCCACGCCGCGACTTCCCGGTGCGGTCACCCATCGCTATGGTTCTCGGCTCGTTTAACTTGGTTACATTTCATTGCTATTATTTTTCCTTTATTTTTCTTGTATTTTTTTTTCTTGTATTTCATTATTTTATGTCTCCTCATCAATATGTAAGTGTAGTTCTAGGCATCCTAGCTGTCCGGACAACACTGGTCACCGGAACAGTAGAATGCACTACAGAACATAGGGGTGTTACAGCCTCATTATTGGTGGCCTGGCATGAGGAAGGATATAGCTAACTATGTGACTAAGTGTTTGACATGTCAGCAAGTTAAAGCAGAACATCGAGTTCCATCAGGATTGCTATAGCCTATAAGCATACCTGAATGGAAATGGGACCGGGTCTCTATGGATTTTGTTAGTGGTCTACCTGTCACCCAAAAGAAGCATGATGTAGTGTGGGTGATAGTGGATAAATTGACGAAGTCAGCACATATTCTGCCAGTTAGGACTGACTACTCACTGGAGAAGCTAGCAGAATTGTATATCAGTGAGATAGTTAGAATGCATGGAATCCCACTTTCCATCATATATGACCGAGACCCAAGGTTTACATCGAGATTCTAGAAAAAGTTGCAAGAAGCCTTGGGCACACAACTCCGCTTTAGCACGGCTTTTCATCCCCAGACGGATGGACAGTTAGAACGAGTAATCCAGGTAAACCTAAGAACAAATTGAATTTTTGCAATTAATAAATTAAAATGATAGTAACAATGTGAATTATGTGATAGATCCTGGAGGATATGCTAAGAAGTTGTCTCATTGAGTTTGAGGGGAGTTGGGATAGATACCTCCCACTGGCAGAATTCGCATATAACAATAGCTACCAAGCTAGCATTCAAATGGCTTCGTATGAAGTACTGTATGGGAGGAAATATAGAACCCCAGTGTGTTGGACTGAATTGGGCGAAGATAAGCTGGTAGGATCAGACCTGGTGAAACAGACTAAGGAAAAAGTGAAGATAATCAAAGCTAACTTGAAGGTTGCCTCAGATAGACAGATATCATATGCTGACTTGAAGAGAAAAGAGATAGAGTATGCAGTTTGCGATAAAGTGTTTCTCAAAGTCTCACCGTGGAAGAAAGTACTGAGGTTTGGAAGAAAGGGTAAGTTAAGCCCTAGGTTCATTGGCCTATATGAAGTTATTGAACGTGTGGAACTAGTGGCCTATCGGCTAGCTTTACCACCAGAACTGGATAAAATTCATAATGTATTCCATATTTTTATGCTGAGGAGATATCGCTCAGACCCTTCACATGTCATTTCCATGGAAGAGATTAAAATCCAATCGGACTTGACATATATAGAAGAACCTATACAGATCCTAGCTTGGGAAGTGAAGGAACTGAGAAATAAACAAATTCCACTGGTGAAAGTGCTTTGGAGGCACCACAACACTAAAAAGGCAACTTGGGAAAGTGAAGAGATGATGAGGCAATAGTTTCCTCAACTGTTTGCATCAGGTAAATTTCGAGGACGAAATTTTTATTAGAGGGGAAGAGCTGTAACATCCTCACTTTAGCTAGTCCGTATAGTCTACTGTTCCGGTGACTAGTGTCGGTCCGGACAGTTAGAACGTCCGAAAAAATATTTAAACTAAAGTAAGGAACCATAATTAACTCAAATATTAATAAGAAAAATTTAGAAAAAATTTTAGAAATAAATTACAACCAAGTTAAATGAGCCGGTGCCCTAGCAATGGGTAACCTAGTAAGAAGTTGCGGTTCTCGCAACTAGGAGCCCTAAACCCAGGAGAAAAATTATAAAATAATTATTGGGACTCCAGAGAAGGGTTATTGAGGTTCTTATGGCATTAGAATGCTAAGGAAATGCTTAGAAAAAATTTTCAATCGGTACAGACAATTTTGGCCCATTAAGCCAAACGGAGGGCATTTTGGTCATTTTGTCTTCAGAGATGATTTTTGGTCAACTTGTCCAGTTAAATAAATAATTTATATAACATAAAATATGACTAAATGTTGTTAAAAATTTAATTGAAATTAATTAGACAAGAAATGGAGAAGAAATGAAAAAAAATAGCATTATGACATCATAATGATGTCATTTTTTCCAACCTATCCAATACGGACACATGGCATCAACTTATTTTAAAGAGACAAAATGGGCTGAAAATGAAACAAAAAATCAGACTTCTCTTCCTCATCTCTTCCTTGCCGTGAACCTCCACCATTGTTACCCATTTTCAAGCTTTCAAAGCTTGATTTTCCCTCACTTTTACCCAACTAAACCCTAACCTAGCAACATAAAAAATTGTTCTATCATCTTGGTGAGTCTTTTGGGAGCAAAAAGAATTAAAAAGAAAGAGTTCTTACAAGCTTTGGATTAGCTCCCTAAGAGGTTAGTGACTTAAACTTATGTTTCTTTTCAAATTTATGTTGAATAAGTATAATTGAGAGCAAAGTTGCAAAGAAATTTGCTAAATATCTTGTGTATGTCCATCTCAAAATTTTGGGCAGCCTTGAACCTAGTAGAGTTTTGAAGATTTCTTAGAATTAAATTGCAATTTGGCTGCCTTTAACATTAATACAATGCTTAGGACAATGGAAGGTATATAAATGCATGACTCAAGATATTAGGGTTAGTGTTTGGGCATAAATTAGAGACCTTAATTAGTTAATGGTGAAAATATGTTTTAATGGTCAATTAGTGACCATTTAGTTCTGTTTAACTAAAAAATGAAGTGTGTTGAGTGATGGGATTTGGGTTTGGTATGGCTGCCCTTGGTGACCTGTAGAATTGGACATGAGTCCAGTAGGTTTGGGCAGCCATAACTTGAATTGTAGAGGTTCAATTGGTGCAAAGCCAATTGGAAATGAAACTAGACACATAATGGCACAACTTTGGTGAAGAAACCATGCCCATAAAACCAAACCAAGTGGACCAAAAGCTTGCCCTAATCCGGGTGACCTGCAGTCTGCCTGGGCAAAATGACCAAATGAACAGTATTTGGTCATTTAGCCATAAATCAGTGTAGAAAGGTCCAATTGACCTGAAATTTTACCAGCAATAAGTTGAGATATAGACCAACAACTTTCACGAAGAAACCTAACCCAAATTATGACACTGTTCAGTACACTGTGGATATGGTCAATCTAGAAATTCTTGACAAAATTTCAATCCGGCCAGTTGTGGTTTTTGGACCATAACTTGAGCTATAAAACTCCAAATGGAGTGATTCAAAAAAGGAAATGCAACTAGACAAAATAAGGAACAACTTTCATGTTGATCAATTTGCCAAATTCCCACTGCAAAATTAACCAATGGAATAGTAAAAACAAAGCATAAAAACTGAAAATTCTGCCCAACTAACATTAAGCTTAGAAATGGTATTGGCAACTAATACCAACAAATTTTGAATGCAAAATGTGGTATGTTGATGATATTGGAACTAATGTACCTATTGCCTATGCAAAAGTCAACATTTTTGTTGACCAATGAATGGAATAGTAACACTAAAACTTAAATTTCAAAAATTGTGAAACTTAAAAGTGTAAAATGCCCTAGTATACCTAACAAGATTGGTTTGGATAGCTTGGCATGCCAATAGGGTTCTGTTAGCAGTATTGCATATGGCTTCATGTCATTCTGTGTTTCATGGCTTCCCATGCCATTCTGTGACATAATAGCCTTTGGCTATGTTATTTGAATTATTACACTTGGGTTTTAACCCCGATAATTATTACAGCTTATTAGCTATTCTGTTGCACACCGGGAGACACAATGTGACCGATGGTGTGATGGTCTGAGGTACTTAGTACCCAGTGTCAGTTTACCCATTTATCCAGTCCAGTCAATTAGTATGGGTTACTCGGGCAATGATAATAAACCTTATCAAATTTTAATCGAATAATAATGCAAATAATATTAGAAGTTAAGTCTACCAAAAATGTAAACACACATTCTACATATTCGTTTTATTTTATTATATTATATTATATTTTATTTTATTTTATATTGTCACCACTAAGCATAATTGCTTAGCGCGTCGCTTTTGCCACACGTAGGTACTGGAGACCTAGCTGGTGAGCCCAGCAGACATCAGACCAGGTGAGCCTTCATATTTGCATCCGGAGTCCCGAGTCACCTCACACCTGCAGTGCATATGGTAGGACATAGGATTTTGGGAGCATTTTATATGTTGGCATTTTGTATTAGTTTGGATTGTAACTATAAACTCTTGTAATTATGTATTAATGTAAATATATGAAATTTCATATTATTGAAATTTTCTGCATAATGTATGTTGATAAATGAAATGTTGAGAAATATTTATGAATATGCTTCAAGTGATGAAGTGAACAGAAAAGTTTTGAAAATAGTATTGTGATTTGAGATTGAGATTTTGAGATTAACTTGAAATGTATATAATGGAGTTTGGATTTGGAAATTATATTGGAAGTGTTTTTAAACAGGTTCAGAAGAACTGTTTTTTCAATTTACAGCCGGTACTCTGCCGGATTTTCTATAAAATTTGCGAAAAAATTCAGATTTATCAAAATTGTAAATAAATGAATTAAAAAGAGATAAATTGTAAATAGAAACATAAATTAGTGCTCCGGCACACTGAGTGACATAACTTGCTCGACTACACTGTAGACGAGTAAGGGGTGTCACATTATGTAAGTCTCCAATAATCAATTCAAAACCCTAATTCATATTGACAAGATCAATCACAATATAAACATAAAATAAACTTTCTATCACAAGTAACTTCATTACTCAACCTATAACTCATTCATCAAAATCACAATTCACCTTTTACATACATGAAATTATCAATCTCTCATGCTTTCAAAGCTGCCCAAAATGAAGCAATTCCAAAAAATTTCCAATTGTTAAGCCAAACCCTAACTCAAATTGGCAATTATCAAGTATAATCATGCAATCAAATTTCCAATCCATGTAATTTCACAACTCAACATCATTAATCACCATCAAGGTCAAGAATCCATCAAGCCCTTAAGAATCTCAAGGCTGCTGAAATTTCAATTAATCATACCCTTAATAATTTCTTGTAATTACATGCAATTCACACTTAATTTGGTAGGTATACTACACTTAGAAGTTGAAGGATAAGTTTTAGTGCACTAACCTTAAATCAAGAAATTTCCAAGCTTGTAAAACTCCAAAATTTCTACTTCTTGTTACTGCCTATAGTGTTCCCAAGGTGTGAGGATCAACTTTTGTGAAGTGAGCTTATGGTTTCATGTGGAAAATGAAGGGATTGAAAGCTTGCATGTGAGAAGAATCCATAGAGGAAAAGGAAGATGCATTTCGGCCATGGTGAGAGATGAGTTGAATAAGATGATTTAGTGGATTGTTTCTTGTCATTTTATGCATTTTATACCTCCACTAACTTTTAAATATTAGTTATAATATTGAAGTTTTCATATTCCAAATAATCCTCCCATATTTCCCTTAATTACACTATATATATAATCCCTTATTTTCATGGGGTTTCTAAAATGTAATACCACTCATTTTTAATAGACATTTAGGTCAAAAGTCAAATCTAGGTGCCAAATGACTAAAATGCCCCTCTTCAGATTATAGTGCCATTTTTTTTGTAATACCGATTAAATCCCTAATTAGTCAGTTCCTTTAATTTTCGTTTTCTTCTGTACCGATTCACTAAATTTTCTTTGACATTTTCAATGTCATTTGTACCTCTATAAACCTTTAATTAAGTCCTAAAAATTATCTCCCAGGGTTCTCATCAACTGTCTATGTAGTGACTTCCCAGTACAGTTACCCATCACTGCGGTTCAGCTCATTTAACCTAATTGCATTTAATGTCTTTTATTTTTCCTTAATTTTTCTTATATTTTCTTATCATTTATTCCATCATTTTATATCTCCTCACTATCATTTAAGTGTAGTTTCAGACATCCTAGCGGTCCGGATAGATATTAGTCATTAGAATAATAGAACGTACGGACTACCTATGGTGAGGGTGTTACAATATTATCAAACCCCTAAACCTCATGCAAAATCCTAACCTCCATAACCCTATCTCATGCAAACTCATACCAAATCAACATATCCATCATATATATATTCATCAACATCACTAATAGACATATTAACTTTCATTAAAACCATCAAACCCCACATGTACCTAGGCTGGCCGAAAATGACCTCTACCATAACCCATCAATTTATTCCAATTTCATGCAAATCTCAACTCGTTTCAACATGTTATCAAGTATTAAATAAGAAAGCTAAGTATAACTTGCACTAACCTTGCTTGACCCAAATTTGATCTTGTCTAAACTTCAATTTCTTTGCTTTTTGTGACTGTTAAACACTTTCTGAAAGCCTAATAACTAATTTTTGTGCTGGGAACTTGGGATTTTATGGTGAGAATTATAGGGAAATTGAGCTTGAAAAGGTTCAAAAATGGTGGAAGGTGTTTATCATGGTGGTTGAGCCAAGTCTAAATGAAGAAGAAGATAAAGCTAATTTTTATTTTATGTGATTTCTTTTATCTCTTTTATGTGATTTCTTTTATCTCTTTTATATGTGTTTGTCTCATTTTAATTGGTTAAAAATTTTAATTAAGTCATCTTGTCATCATGCCTATGTCATTATTAGAATTATATTTTTCATTTCTTCTATTTTCTTTTCTTCTTTTCTCTACTCATTTCTAATTGAATTTTTATCAATATTTCTTTATATTTTATTACATTAATCTCACTTAATTAAATTGACATTTTGGTAAAAGTCAACTCTCTAAGTGAAATGACTAAAATTCCCTTCATTGAGTTTATCAGATTATATTTGCCTTTACAATTTGGCATAAATTTTCTTGCATTTCATCGACATTGTAACACCCCTTACCCGTCTACAGTGTAGCCGAGCAAGGCATGTCACACTCAGTGCCAGAGCACCCTATCTTATCTTGCTTTATTCTTTTAATACTTTGTTCTCGTTATATTTTAATATCAACTATTTTTCTAAGGAGAAACTAGCGGAGTTTCCCCTATTTTACTACCAGTTGGCGTATTTCACTATTTACCTGCTTGAATATTCAACAATATTTTTACAATAAAATCTCATCCATACTAATCATAATTATCTCATCAATTCGAATATCCTCTATATAATTCAATTTCATATTCATTTCCATACATTCCCATTCATTCTTAACTCATATGTGAAAATTTTCAATCTTCATTAATTTATATGATATACAATTTAATCACATATGAACTAACCGATTTATTAATTTACAACACATAAATATTAATTACAATTTTCTAGTTTACATTACAACATAAGAAATATTTATAATATATAAAATACATAAAATGACTTATATGGGCCCTATCTACATGCATTGCTGAGGAGGTGACAACCTTGAACACTCTGCAGATCAGAACTCCAAAATCCCGGTCTAATATCCACTGGGTTTTATCTTCAGTACCTGTATGAGGAAAAAATCCATCGCGCTAAGCATTGGTGCTTAGTGGTGCGATAATATAACAAAGAAAATAATATACAATAAAGATAAAATCGAAGCAATATTTGGATGCTCAAAAATTAATTTAATTTCATATGAGATTACTAATATTAATTTTCGGTTATCCTAATTTCTCCTTATTTGAAAATGTTTAGTTTATAAAGTTTACAGTAATAATATATACAACATTCAATTATTCAACAATATTAAATTTAGCCTCAATTTATTATGAGAGACGGATTTGTAATATTTATTTATGTTCTACTTTTTTTGCAAATCTTCTTATCATTTCACTAATTTATTTCTAGGTATTTTGAATCATTGCATAGTAAATAAAATTTTAAAACTAATTCTAATTTCTTTTTTATTCATTCATTTAATTCACATTATTCTTAACAAATTTCACTACCCAAGTAACCTATGACAGGCTGACTAAACTTGATAAGCGGGTCGTGGGCACTAGGCACTGCGGTGCCTCGAGCCATTACACTATGGGACGTGAAACACGAAACGTCAACCACTTATGTAATCAGTATAGCTAAAAGCCATGATAACATATCAGTATGGCTAAAAGCCATGATAACAAGTAATCGGGCATAAAAGCTATGAGTGTGGACATAAAGCCACAAATACTGGCATAAAGCCTTACGCAGTATTGCTAAAATAATACCTTATTAGCATGCCAATCTATCCAATCTAACACACGTGTCTAGGCAATACATTGGCACATAACTACCATTAAGATTTATTATGTTTTATTATTTCATTATTTCATTATAAGCTCAAATAATAATTTATAATATTTCAATTCTATTCTTAGCAGAAGTATAAATTTCTAAAATACAATTCGACATAATTTATGCATTCATTATAATTTATACATTCATTTGATCATTTATATGATCACAATTCACATCTATTATCCTTCTATACCATTGTACTCAAAGTGTTTTTCCTTTCTACAATAATGAAAACTAATGTCTCATTTATACATTAATATGATTAATTTATTCATTACACTATTTATATAACTTATCATTTGCAATTTAAGCTTCGGTCCTTTGCATTAATATTATTAAGGTTACTATTTACCTTATTATTCACTCAAAAAGTGGACTTTTTCATACCTAGTAAATATTTTAATCCTAATTACACTAAGTGTCACACCCTACCCCTCTGTAAGGCATAACATGATCCCGTAGTATACCTAATGCATTACCAAACTTCGCCTACCGATAACCCATTAAATACACTACAAGGGATTTTAAACCTTTTCTTACTTCTTTTTAGAGTGGTAAGCACTATTTACAAGTGTTAAAAAAAATTTTTTGAACTGAAGTGAAACAGCTAACACATTTGAAGAATTAAGAAATTTTTGTAAGAATTTTAGTAGAGTGCCATCTGTATTTTGAATAAAACAATTCTTCAAAAACCTGTAAAAAGGCACTTTAATTATTTTGTTCAATCCCCAAACTCCAATATTCAATCAACACAATAAGTTTCTCAACAATTGTCAACTCAAATCCACAATAATTTTTTCAGTGTTTTCAAAAGCTGAGATAAAAGAATATATCACAATATTTACAAACCAAAATAATTTACAAATTTAGTTTACAACTTTAATGTACAATTTTAATTTACAACTGCTCAAAACCAAGAACAATATATACATACAGTGAATATACATTACAATATAAAATGCAAAATATGGTATACTCAATATACCCGATAATCTCTTAGTGTAGTACTAGGAGCCTAGTTTGCTACCCTGTCAGTCTGTCTACCTGCGATAGCAATGAAAGCTATCGCTGAGCCAATGTCTCAGTGGTGCACAACATTAACAAAATACAACTTTAAATCACAATCATAAGTCGTATAAATAATGGATACTTAAAACCATAGTTAAATTCAAAGACAGTGAATGTCATAAAGAATTTAAAATCCATTTCACAATATCATAATAAATATCAATAAATCACACGCACAGCTTAATCATGTTCCAAAGTCCAATTCATCCCAAGAGCCGATGGCTAATGAGGAATAACACAGCTACCTAGCAATAATATGAGTACTCATTCTATTCGTCCTCAACAGGCGCACACCTCAACACTTCAGCGAGAGAGGGAATTCAAAGTCAATTCATCCCACTAGACAAGTTAGCGAGGAATTCAATCAATATACATGATAGCTGTGGTTTCAAACCATTTACAATGCTTTTCAATCAAAAAGTATCCATCAAATATCATTCAAACAATTTTTCACACTTTAAAATAATAATATACAAGTAGTCATAGTTTATTTCAATTGAAAAATTCAAAAGAAATAACTATTGTGCACAAACCTCTGATAAATGTCTCTCGTCCCTGACTCAATGTTTCCTTCCCCTTCCCTGAGTCTTTGCTAACTGAAACACACAATTTGAAGTGTTTCAGTACTCATTTAAACTGTCTCTAACAATAAGGCTTAATAATTAATTTATTGAATTCTATTATTTTCCTTAGTCAACCTAAAATATTGACCCTCGATGCACTCTAGGCGAATTAGGTTTAATGTTATCAATATGTCACATTTTATAGTTTAGTGTTGGTATATGTTACCAATTTCATTTCCAAGTGTATTGCATTTTATTATAATTTGCCGGATTTCAGTATATTAATTTAACCTAGCCGGATGACCTAGTTCCCTCGGTTTTCTGGTTTCGGTCGAAACTAAAAACTTGTAGGTCTATGTCTTATTGCACGCAGGGCAAAATTTTAGGTCATTCTGAGTTATGTAGACCAAGTTATGGTCACTTTACCAATGTTGGACAAAATGTACCAAAATGGTAACTTTAGGGCACTTTTGGTTCAGCTAGTTTTGGTACCCGAATTTGTGCAAGCTATTTGGCTTGGTTCTGGCCATTTCTAGACTTTGGTGTCTTCATAAGAATTGTAGATATATGCCTCAAATATTCATGGTAAAAATTTCAGATCAATTGGACCTGTTTTGAGTGAGTTATGGTCAAAATACTAACTATTGCCCAAATGGTCAATTTCAGGCTTTCAAAGCACTAATCCGGATTTGGTCATTTTTCAAGTCACCTTCTAAGCAGAATTTTGGCAAGCTTCCTTCATGAAAGTTGGCACATTTTGTGCCTAGTTTCACCTCCAATTGGTCTCATACCAATTAGAGTCACAAACTTAAGGTTCTAAGCCAAAACATATACTACCCTATTACAATTTGTTCATCCTTTACCAATTACACATCCTATGCTTACCAGGTTCACTCTTCCATGCCAATTCTGGTTTACACCATAACATTAACAAATTTAGCAACACATTTTTGGTCATTTTGGCAGCTTGTAACCACTCTCAACATACACACTATAATACAGAATTTTCCAAGTCCAATTACAACAATTAACCACAAGACATACCTCATTTACATGTCCAAATTGAAACCATTATACTCATATCCAAATTCAAACAATTATTCATACACACATGCTGCCATCAATGAGAACATAATTCAACAATATTTCATGAACTCAAACACTTCAATCTTCTTCATGAGGCTGCCACAAGTTTACACATACCCATCAATTTCCATTTTCATTTTTCAAGCTTCCAAATCAAACCTTACACATGGAATTCAACTACAATACAATCAAACATTTAAATCATCATTCAAACCAATATTTACATGCAAGAACAAGCTATTCATATTGAGGTTTCATGGCTGCCAAAAGGTACATCTCCATTAAAACATCAAACTTTAAAACTTCTTCCACAAATCAACTCACCACAACACCCATTCAAAGTTTAATGAAACAAGAATTAAAAATACATACTTACCACTTTTGAAATTCTTCAAAACCTCACCAAAACTTAACTTTCTTGCTGCCTATCTACTGCCCATAGTGTGAGGACAAAGCTTAGTGAAGAAAGCTAATGGAAAAAGTGGCTAAAACATGCTTGCATGGAGCTTGGAGTGTGGACGTCCATGGAGGCTTTCTCCCAAGGTTTCGGCTGGTTTTCCTTCCTAAGGTTGAAGATGAATTCTACACTTCCCATGTGTCCCTTTAGGTGTCCATTTGTTGAAGTTATAGGAGCACTAGTAAAGGTTTCAATGATTATTTATTTAATTTCTAATTTTTGCACATTTTCCTCCTATCTTTTGCTATTTAGATTTTGTACCACTATTTTAATTTTTCATGACATTTTCCAAGTGTAATATCATTTATTTTTAATGAACATTTAAATCAAAAGACAACTCGGGTTGTCAAATGGCCACAATGCCCCTGTTTGGGTTGCATTCCCAATTTTTTTGTAACACCGAGTTTTGTCATTTTCTCGATTTCTCGTTTTTCTTTGTACTAATTAATTAATTTTTCTTTGATATTTCTAATGACATTTATACTTCAATAGATGTTTATTTAAGTCTTAAAAATATTTTCTAAGATTCCCTGCGGTCCAGCGCTAGTTAACGGTCCACGCCACAACTTCCCAGTGCGGTCACCCATTACTATGGTTCTCAGCTCATTTAACTTGGTTACATTTCATTGCTATTATTTTTCCTTTGGTTTTATTGTATTTTATTTTCTTGTATTTCATTATTTTATGTCTCCTCATCAATATTTAAGTGTAGTTCTAGGCATCCTAGCTGTTCGGACAACACTGGTCACAGGAACAGTAGAACACACTACCGAACATAGGGGTGTTACAATTCTCCCCCTCTTAAAATAAATTTTGTCTTGAAATTTTACCTGGCATTAGTCTCTGAACAGTTGTGGGTGCTGTCTCCTCATGTCCTCTTCACGTTCCCAAATACCTTCCTGGCCTGAATGATGGTTCCACAGCACTTTAGCCAGGTGTATCTGTTTGTTCCTCAGCTACTTCACCTCATATGCCAGAATTTCTATGGGTTCTTCCTCATATGAGAGGTCTGGATTTACCTCAATCTCTTTAACTGATAATACATGAGATGGGTCAGATCTGTACCTCCTTAACATGGATACATGAAAAACACTGTGTATCCTTTCTAGCTCTGGAGATAATGCCAACCGATATGCCAAAGGACCCACTCTCTCCAGAACCTCATGTGGTCCGATAAAGCGAGGACTCAGTTTCCTCTTTCTGCCAAATCCCATAATGCTCTTCAAAGGAGAAACTTTGAGGAATACCTTATCACCTACTGCATATTCAATATCTCTTCTCTTCGGATCAACATAGGACTTCTGAAAGTCTGATGTAGCCTTGAGTCGATCTCTGATCAATCTGATCTTTTCCTCTGTCTGCTGAACAATTTCTGGCCCAATCATCTTTCTTTCACCTACTTCATCCCAACATAGGGGAGTTCTGCATTTCCTGCCATACAAAGCTTCATATGGAGGCATCCCAATGCTTGATTGGTAGCTGTTATTATAAGCAAACTCAATCAAAGGCAAATGTGTATCCCAACTACCTTCAAACTCAATCACACAAGCTCGTAGCATATCCTCCAATATCTGAATTACCCTTTCAGTCTGGCCATCTGTCTGTGGGTGGAATGTTGTGCTGAAGTTCAATCTAGTTCCTAGGGCTCTCTGTAGACTACCCCAGAATCTAAAAGTGAACCTAGGATCTCTGTCAGATACAATCGATACTGGCACTCCATGCAATTTTACAATCTCATATATGTACAATCTGGCCAATCTTTCCAGGCTATAGTCCATCCGGACTAGCAAAAAGTGAGCAGACTTGGTCAGTCTATCAACTATAACCCATACTGCATCATGACTATTCTGTGTCCTCGAAAGTCCCATCGCAAAATCCATAGTTATTCATTCCCATTTCCACTCTGGTACTGGTAATGGATGTAACAAACCAGCTGAAACTTGATGTTCTGCCTTTACTTGCTGACAAGTTAGGCATTTGGAAACAAAGTCAGCTATATCCCTCTTCATACCCATCCACCAATAATGCTCTTTCAGCCTTCTGTACATTTTAGTTCCACTAGGGTGCATAGCAAAAGGAGACTCATGTGCTTCCTTCATAATGATCTGTCTCAATTCCACATCATTAAGAATGTAGCAATAAACCATCATTTCTCATAGAAAATTCAGGTTTCTTGCCCTGCTGGACTTCTTTCAGTAGCTTCTGATATTTATCATCACTCTGAGCAGCCATTTTGATCTGATCAATCAACACTGGCTGTACATGCCATGCAACTACTGTCTATCCCTCATCATCAATCTCCAAACTGACATGCTGTGCTTTCAACTCATGTACCATGGACAAAGGAGAAACTCTGAGACTTGCCATATTCTTACGACTTAAGGCGTCAGCCACCACATTTGCTTTCCCTCGCTGATAGTCTATTAAGCAATCATAATCTTTAATCAGTTCTAACCATCTCCTCTGCCTCAAATTCAATTCTTTCTGGGTGCCCAAGTACTTCAAGCTATTGTGATATGTGTAAATGTAGCATTTCTCCCCATACAAATAGTGTCTCCAGATCTTCAGAGCAAAAACAATAGCTGCAATCTCCAAATCATGTGTTGGGTAGTTCCTCTCATGCTGTTTCAGCTGGCGTGATGCATAAGCAATGACATTCTGATCTTGCATCAGTACAAAGCCTAACCCATTATGAGAAGCATCACTATAAACTGTGTATTCTTTACCCGGGGTAGGTAAAGTAAGGACTGGAGCTTCAGTCAAACACCTCTTCAACTCATCAAAACTCTGCTGGCATTTATCTATCCACTGAAATTTTACATCTTTACAACGGCTTAGTGGTGGAGAAGCTAACATAGAAAACCCTTTCACAAATCGATGATAATATCCAGCTAAACCCAGAAAACTGTGAATTTCTGTGATATTCCTGGGTGGCTTCCAATTAAGGATAGCTTCTACCTTGCCGGAATCTACCTTGATCCCTTCAGCTGACAGAACATGTCCCAAGAAGAAGATTTCTTTCAGCCAAAATTCACATTTCGATAATTTGGCGTATAGCTGTTTCTCCCTTAAGGTCTACAGTAAAATCCACAGATGTCTGTCATGCTCTTTTGCATTCCTCGAATATATCAAAATATCATCAATAAACACCACCACAAATTGGTCGAGATATGGTCTGAAGATAGTGTTCATCAGATCCATAAAAGCAGCTGGAGCATTAGTTAACCCGAATGGCATTACTAGAAACTCATAGTGGCCATATCGAGTTCTGAAATCAGTTTTTGGAATACTCTGCTCTTGCACCTTCAACTGATAATAACCAGATCGCAAATCAATTTTGGAGAATACAGCTGCACCCTTCAACTGATCAAACAGATCATCAATGCGAGGCAATGGATATCTGTTCTTTATTGTCACCTTATTCAACTGTAGGTAGTCGATACATAAGCGGAGGGTGCCATCTTTCTTCTTAACAAACAATACTGGCACTCCCCAAGGTGACACACTAGGGCGGATGAATCTCTTTTCAAGTAGTTATTGCAACTGTACCTTCAACTCTGCTGGTGCTATTCTATATGGTGTTATGGAGATTGGATCCACACCAGGCATAACATTAATTTCAAACTGCACCTTTCTTTCTGGAGGTAATCCTGGTAATTCATCAGGAAACACATCTGGAAAGTCATATACTATAGGGATGTCCCTCAATGCTGGACTCTCCACTTGGGTGTCTACCACATGTGCCAAGTATGCTTCACACCCCTTTCTGATCATTTTTCTGGCTAGTGCAGCCCAAATGATATTTGATGGCAATAGCTGCCTCTCCCCGTGTATTACCATTTCACTGTACTTAGAGAGACCAAAAGTGACTGTCTTCAGTCTACAGTCAATCATGGCGTGATACCTGGCTAACCAATCCATGCCCAAGATGATATCATAATCTCTGAAGGGCATTTCAATGAGATCAGATAGAAAAGTATGTCCTTGGATCACCAAAGGACAATCTCTATACATTCTATTAACCCTGACCTCTTGTCCTAGTGGACTTGTTACTAGCACCTCAAAGTCCATTTTTGTACATGGAACAGCAATGCAATCAATGATGCTAGCACTTACATAGGAATGGGTAAAACCTGGATCAAATAACACAAACACATCTTGATTAAAAGTTGAGAAGGTACCAGCAACAATATCAGATGTCTCAGCCTCTTCTCTCTGTCTCATTGCATAGATTCTGACTGGAGCACTGCCTTGCTCTGATTGATTCACTATGCCTTAGCTGCCTGCTGGGCTACCTCTACCCCTGCCTCTACCTATGCTAGGTGGTTGTGAACCTCTGGTGATAGGACTCTGAACAGACCATTCTGCAGTAGTAGGAGGTGGTCTAACTCTACGAGTACTGGTGCAGTCTTTGGCAAAGTGCCCTGTGCCTCCACAGTTATAAGAGGCTCCTATGGCCTTGTAGCACACCCCACCATGATTTCTTCCACAAGTTTCACATTGGCGGGGAGGGTAGGAACTTCTAGTACTCTGCTGACCAGATGGAGGAGGTTTCTGTCCCAAATATCTTCCCCTACTGGACTTTTTACCACCTCTGTTGTGTCCCCCATAGTTCTTCCTCTTTCCAGTAGGACCACTGGAACTCTGTCCTACTGACTTTCCCCCTTTTTCTTTCTCTGTCTTCTTTTATTTCTTTTTCTCTGGGGCCGCTTCTGACTCAATTCTCTCCAATTCTAGTGCTTGAGAAATAAGCTCAGAGAAGTTGTTATGTTTGAATCCAACCACTTGTAATCTGATACTGGTAGAAAGTAGACTTACTGCATAATGGCTCAGGCGGGAAAATTCCCTTTCATATTCTACCATTGATCTACTTCGCTGTTTCAGACTTTGAAACTCTTGCAGCTTTTGTTCCACATAAGCATCAGGGACATATTTTTATCTGAACTCCCTTAGAAAATCATTCCATGTTAGCATTGAAGGTTCTACCAGACTATGGGGAATGGTTTTCCACCAGTCATATGCATCCCCCTGTAGCAGAGATACTGAATATTCAAATCTGAGCTCCTCTGTACAATGTAGCTTCTTGAACACCCGATCCACTCTCTCTAACCACTGTTCTGCCTCTAGAGGATCTACTATCCCCTTGAACTCAGTAGCCCCATATTTAATCAGCTTGTCATACTGCCTAGCTGAAGACTGTGGTTGTACCACTAGTGTTTGTAGTGGGACCTGAGTAGGGATATTACCAGCCATTTGTTGGAACATTGCAGCCATCAGCTGAGCGAACTGAGCAGGAAACTGTGGTACTGAGGAGGCTGATGCGGCTGATCCACTGACATTTTGTAGGGCTGGGGCATCCCCTTATACCTCAGCCTCTATCGATTGATCGATTGAATGATCACCCTCTTCCATAGTCAATTCAAGGATCTTAGACCTCCTGAACAAATAACACAAGGAGATTTCCTACCGTTAGTGCATATTTATAATGTAATGTATTATATGTATCAAACAATGACATTGAGCAATTATACTATGAAGAAAGAATATTCAAATTATAGGTGAAAACAAAATTTAAAAACTAGCTCTGATACCACTAAAACATGTCACACCCTACCCCTCTGTAAGGCATAACATGATCCCGTAGTATACCTAATGAATTACCAAACTTTGCCTACCGATAACCCATTAAATACACTACAAGGGATTTTAAACCTTTTCTTACTTCTTTTTAGAGTGGTGAGCACTATTTACAAGTGTTAAAAAAAAATTTTTGAACTGAAGTGAAACAGCTAACACATTTGAAGAATTAATAATTTCTGTAAGAATTTTGGCAGAGTGTCATCTGTATTTTAAATAAAACAGTTCTTCAAAAACCTATAAAAAAGGACTTCAATTATTTTGTTCAATCCCCAAACTCCAATATTCAATCAACACAATAAGTTTCTCAACAATTGTCAACTCAAATCCACAATAATTTTTCCAGTGTTTTCAAAAGCTGAGATAAAAGAATATATCACAATATTTACAAACCAAAATAATTTACAAATTTAGTTTACAACTTTAATGTACAATTTTAGTTTACAACTGCTCAAAACCAAGAACAATATATACATACAGCGAACATACATTACAATACAAAATGCAAAATATGGTATACTCAATATACCTAATGATCTCTCAGTGTAGTACTAGCAGCCTAGTCTATACTGTCGATCTGTCTACTGCATAAAGAATGAAAAGTTATCGCTGAGCCAATGTCTCAGTGGTGCACAACATTAACAAAATGCAACTTTAAATCACAATCATAAGTCATATAAATAGTGGATACTTAAAACCATAGTTAAATTCAAAGACAATGAATGTCATAAAGAATTTAAACTCCATTTCACAATATCACAATAAATATCAATAAATCACACACAGCTTAATCATGTTCCAAAGTCTAATTCATCCCAAGAGCCAATGGCTAATGAGGAATAACACAGCTAGCTAGCAATAATATGAGTACTCATTCTATTCATCCTCAACAGGCGAACACCTCAACACTTCAGCGAGAGAGGGAATTCAAAGTCAATTCATCCCACTAGACAAGCTAGCGAGGAATTCAATCAATATATATAATAGCTGTGGTTTCAAACCATTTACAATGCTTTTCAATCAATAAGTATCCATCAAATATCATTCAAATAAATTTTCACAATTTAAAACAATAATATACAAATAGTCATAATTTATTTCAATTGAAAAATTCAAAAGAAATAACTGTTGTGCATAAACATCTGATAAATGTCTCTTGGCCTTAACTCAGTGTTTCCTTCCCCTTCCCTGAGTCTTTGCTAACTGAAACACACAATTTGAAGTGTTTCAGTACTTATTTAAACTGTCTCTAATAATAAGGCTTAATAATTAATTTATTAAATTCTATTATTTTCCTTAGTCAACCTAAAATGTTGACTCTCGATGCACTCTAGGCAAATTAGGTTTAATGTTATCAATATGTCACATTTTATAGTCCTTTAGTGTTGGTATATGTTACCAATTTCATTTCCAAGTGTATTGCATTTTATTGCAATTTGTCGGATTTTGGTATACTAGTTTCACCTAGCCGGATGACCTAGTTCCCTCGGTTTTCGGGTTTCGATCCAAACTACAAACTTGTAGGTCTATGTCTTATTGCACGCGGGGAAAAATTTCAGGTCATTTTGAGTTGCGTAGACCAAGTTATGGTCAATTTACCAATGCTGGACAGAATGTACCAAAATGGTAACTTTAGGTTATTTTTAGGTCACTTTTGGTTTGGCCAGTTTTGGTACCCGAATTTTTGCAAGCTATTTAGCTTGGTTCTAGCCATTTTTGGGCTTTGGTGTCTTTATAAGATTGTAGATATATGTCTCAGCTATTCATGGTAAAAATTTCAGGTTAATTGGACCTATTTTGAGTGAGTTATGGTCAAAAAACTAACTACTGCCCAAATGGTCAATTTTCAGGCTTTCAAAGCACTAATCCGAATTTGGTCATTTTTCAAGTCACCTTCTAAGCAGAATTTTGGTAAGCTTCCTTCATGAAAGTTGGCACATTTTGTGCCTAGTTTCACCTCCAATTGGTCTCATACCAATTGGAGTCACACACTTAAGGTTCTAAGGTAAAACATACACTGCCCTATTACAATTTGTTCATCCTTTACCATTTATGCATCCTATGCTTACCAAGTTCACTCTTCCATGCCATTTCTGGTTTGTACCATAGCATTAACACATTTAGCAACACATTTTTGGTCATTTTGGTAGCTTGTAACCACTCTCAACATACACACTATAATACAGAATTTTCCAAGTCCAATTACAATAATTAACCACAAGACATACCTCATTTACATGTCCAAATTCAAACCATTATACACATATCCAAATTCAAACAATTATTCATACACACATGCTGCCATCAATGAAAACATAATTCAACAATATTTCATGAACTCAAACACTTCAATCTTCTTCATGAGGCTGCCACAGGTTTACACATACCCATCAATTTCCATTTTCACTTTTCAAGCTTCCAAATCAAACCTTACACATGGAATTCAACTACAATACAATCAAACATTTAAATAATCATTCAAACCAATATTTACATGCAAGAAAAAGCTATTCATATTGAGGTTTCATGGCTGCCAAAAGGTACATCTCCATTGAAACATCAAACTTCAAAACTTCTTCCACAAATCAACTCACCACAACACCCATTCAAAGTTTAATGAAACAAGAATTAAAAATACATACTTACCACTTTTGAAATTCTTCAAAACCTCACCAGAACTTAACTTTCTTGCTGCCTATCTATCGCCCATGGTGTGAGGACAAAGTTTAGTGAAGAAAGCTAATGGAAAAAGTGGCTAAAACATGCTTGCATGGAGCTTGGAGTGTGGACGTCCATGGAGGCTTTCTCCCAAGGTTTCGGCTGGTTTTTCTTCCTAAGGTTGAAGATGAATTCTGCACTTCCCATGTGTCCCTTTAGGTGTTCATTTGCTGAAGTTAGTGGAGCACTAGTAAAGGTTTTAATGATTATTTATTTAATTTAGGTGTCCATTTGCTGAAGTTAGTGGAGCACTAGTAAAGGTTTTAATGATTATTTATTTAATTTCTAATTTTTGCAAATTTTCCTCTTATCTTTTGCTATTTAGATTTTGTACCACTATTTTAATTTTTCATGACATTTTCCAAGTGTAATATCATTTATTTTTAATGGACATTTAGGTCAAAAGACAACTCGGGGTGTCAAATGGCCACAATGCCCCTGTTCTAGTTGCATTCCCGATTTTTCGGTAACACCGAGTTTTGTCATTTTCTCGATTTCTCGTTTTTCTTTGTACTAATTAATTAATTTTTCTTTGATATTTCTAATGACATTTATACTTCAATAGATGTTTATTTTTGTCTTAAAAATATTTTCCAGGATTCCCCGCCGTCCAGGGCTAGTCAACGGTCCACACCGTAACTTCCCGGTGCAGTCACCCATCGCTTTGGTTCTTGGCTCATTTAATTTGGTTATATTTTATTGCTATTATTTTTCCTTTGTTTTTCTTGTATTTTCTTTTCTTGTATTTTATTATTTTATGTCTCCTCATCAATATTTAAGTGTAGTTCTAGGCATCCTAGCTGTCCGGACAACACTGGTCACAGAAACAGTATAATGCACTACCGAACATAGGGGTGTTACATTAAGATCCCACATTTTAAGTTCTAAATTTGTTGACATTGATTGCCAATTGCACTTCAAAGCCTCCTAGAAGTATTTTCAAAAATTTAGTTTTTGTGTCCTATGTTTACTATTCCATTGGTCTAAACTACAGTGAGAATTTGGCAAACTTTTCTTCATCAAAGTTGTTCCTTTATGTGTCTTCTTTAATTTTCTTTTTGAATCACTCCATTTGGAGTTTTGTAGCTCAAGTTATGGCCTAAATACCATAACTGATTCATTGACCCTTTCTGGATCCAGAACCAGGCAGATTCTAGAGTACAATTTATTCTAATTATTTGGGTGTGCTACAATCATTTTTAGACCTAATATCCTTCATATGAGTTGTTAACTTATGTCTTAGGATCACTCAGGTTGAAGAATCATAATTTTTCTAGTTATTTAGAGTGAATTATTGCCAAATAACTGACCTGGACTCATGAACCCTGTGCCTTCAGGATTTTAGGTTCAGGTCAACATCTTTGATTCTCATTTTAGGGTACTTGCACTCAAAATTTGAAGAAGGTTCATAAATCAAAGTTTGAGTTCTAATTCTTAGA
This sequence comes from Hevea brasiliensis, assembly GCF_030052815.1. Classification (NCBI taxonomy): domain Eukaryota; kingdom Viridiplantae; phylum Streptophyta; class Magnoliopsida; order Malpighiales; family Euphorbiaceae; genus Hevea; species Hevea brasiliensis. The sequence goes on along the minus strand of NC_079495.1, from coordinate 49,030,746 downwards.
TTTCCAAAGTAATTTGGCTCATCTCAAATGGAGTTTCCTAGTGGCAGATATGATCTAAATACTATTCTGGGATCAAGTGTCTATTTGGTTAAATTTCAGGATTTGGAATGCTAAATTGTCCTAGCAATCTCTTCAAGTTCTATCAGGTTTTGGGTTTTGGTCAAAACACCAAATTTTTATTTCTAGGTCTTATAGAAATTTTGGCTTTGGTTTCACTGCATTTTCAGTTTTGTAGACCAAGTTATGATATTTTTTTAAAAACTGGTCAGGCTAGTCAATGTCCAAAATTTTCTGGTCAGTTTGGTTCTAGCAGTTTTGTTAGACTAAATTTGGTTAACAATTTGATTAGGCTAAGGTCAGAACTGGGCTCTGAGTTCTTCATGTGAAATGTTCTCCTATGTCTAAGCTTTCCAATGGTTCAAAAATCAAGTCATTCTGACCTTCCTAGAGTGAGTTATGTCCATTTGAACATTTACTGTTCATATGGTCATTTTTCTAGGTCCAGCATATGGTTACCCAGATTCAAGCCAATTTTTGGTCATTTTGTGCTTGGTTTCTGGGTATAGTTTCTTCATGAAAAATGTTGCTTTAGGTCTTAAATTTCATCTCCAATTGGCCTCACACTAATTGGAGCTGTCTAGCTCTATGTATGTTCATCTAAACACACTGGACTCATAGGTCCAGAATTCCCAGCATAAGAATAACACTCCCAATTTTCAAATCTACCCAACTTCCAAACTTCAATTCACATTCATAGTACTTCTAATAGTCAATAATCAACCTTAACATCATCAAATTCAAGTCATAACACAAAATTTCTAATTTTAACAAACCCTAAATCAACTTGCATAAACTTTAAATTCCAAGAGAATTTATAGCACTAACCTTATTCTTCTAGCTCCAAGCAACCTTCAATCAACCCAACACTTTATTCACCTCTTTAGGGCTGCCAACTGGATTTTCCTTTCACTTTTCTTCCCACTTTCCTTGGGTTTTATGGCTGGCTATGGAGGTTTATCAAGGCTGCCAACTATTTTTATAAAGGAAGGTAATGGTTTGGAAGCTTGAAATGGTGTTTTAATGATAGGAAAATGAAAGAATTTAAGAGGAAAATGGAGAAGAGAGGGTTAGACGGGAGAATGGCTAGAGAAGAAGATGGCTTTTTTCCAAATTTTAACTCATTTATCTCTTTTAATTGGGTTTATAAGTATGTGTCACAATATGATTGGGTGGAGGCATTTTAATGACATAAGCCCCATTTTAATTTATTTTCTTTTCTTTTCTTTTCTACTCATTTTCAATTTAATTTTCATCACTTTTTATTCATATTTTATGTCATATAATTTATTTACTTAATCGGACAAGTTGGTAAAAAATCAAATCAGAAGGCGAAATGACCAAAATGTCCTTCATTTGCTTAATGGACTAAAATTGTTTGTACCAATCTAAAAAATTCTCCTAACCTTTTCTTGACATTCTAATGCTACCTAGGGTGCTATAACTCTTCTCTGATGTCCCAGAAATTATTTCACAAAATTTCCCTCGGGTTTAGGGCTACTAGCTGTGAAGACAGCAACTTCCCATTAGGGTCACCCATCAACGGGGCACCGGCTCATTTAACTTTGTTGTATTTCATTTCTACAATTTTTCCTTAATTTTTCTTACCATGATTTGGTTTATTTATGACTCCTCACTCTAGTCTGAATATAGTTTCAGATATTCTAGCTCTCCGAACAGACCTTGGTCATCGGAACATTAGAACGTACGGTCAGGCTAAAGTGAGGGTCTTTCAACTCTTCCTCTCTAATTTAAATTTCTTCCTCGAAATTTACCTGACTTAAGTAATCAAGGAGTTGCTACCTCCTTGCTTCTTCACTTCTTTATATTGCCTCATCAATGTCTGGGTTCGGCTCCTCTCTAGCCTCCATGGCATATACCGGTGGTGTCACCCTGACTTTGGGCCTTTCAACTATCTCAAAAACAACCTTCTGTGAAATATCAGCTATCTCAGCTCTACTAGGTCTTCTACCCCTTTGTATTGTGGGGACAGATCTATCAGCTTGCGCTGGAGCTGTCAAATCACTCCTCTGAGGGCAATCTCTTATGAAATGATCCGTAGCCCTACACTTGAAACACTCCCCTCTATGTCTCCTACCACAGTGCGTACATTCAGGCACTGGGGCTGATCCCCTTGTTACTATGCCCGGGGACTAGCTACAGATATCCCAACCTGGCCTCTTTGGCCTTGTGTCTAGTCCTGTGAACCCTTTAACTTCTTACTATCAGTCGGTATACTTGACTGCCCTGATCCAAATTCCCTCTTACGCTACCTATCTTTCCTGCTCTGTTCACTTACTCTGACCCTTTCCTCTTTCAGTGCAGCTTCAACTAGTTTTGTAAAATCTGAAATCCCCAAAGCTATTATCATAATTTTGATATTATCATTTAACCCCTCTTCAAACCTTCTGCACCTCTCTGCTTCTGTGGGGACTATCTCTGTAACACCCTCACTTTAGCTAGTCCGTACATTCGACTGTTCTAGTGATCAATGTCTGTCCGGACAGCTAGAATGACTAGAACTATATGTAAACTAGAGTGAGGAGTCATAAATAACTCAAATAATGGTAAGAAAAATTTAGAAAAAATTTTAGAAATAAAATACAACCAAGTTAAATGAGCCGGTGCCCTAGCGATGGGTAACCTAGTGGGAAGTTGCGGTCTTCGCAGCTAGGAGCCCTAAACCTGGGAGAAAATTCATAAAATATTTTTTGAGACTCCAGAGAAGAGTCATTGAGGTTTCTATGGCATTAGAATGCTAAGAAAAGGCTTAGAAAAATATTTCGATCGGTACAGACAATTTTGGTTCAATAAGCCAAACGGAGGGCATTTTGGTCATTTCGTCTTCAGAAATGATTTTTGGCCGACTTGTCCAGTTAAGTAAATAATTATTATGATCTAAAATATGAATAAATATTATTAAAAATTAAATTTAAAATGAGTAGAAAAGAAAAGGAAAGAAAAATGAAAGAAATTGGGAATTATGACATCACATGATGTCATTAAAATGCTCCCACTCAATCACCTTGCAACAAGCTACTAAAACCCAATTAAAAAGAGATTAATTAGAAACAAATCAGCTCATCTTCTTCATTTGGTTCATGTTAGCTGAACCACCTCTTGAGCTTTCCTCCATGGATGCTTTTTGAAGCTCCAATTTCCCATCAAAATCATTCATATTTTCTCAATCATCAAACACAAAAACTTGATTTTTGACCTAACTTGAGAGATTAGAAGAAAAAGGGAGCAAGGAGATTGAAGATTTAGTGAGAAGAAAAATTAGTAACTAAAGGTTAGTGCCTAATATTATTATCTCTTTTGTTTAAAGTTTTATTTAGACTTGAGAAGAGTTGAAATTACTTGAAATAAAAAGAAAATGATAACTTTGTGTAGAATTAAATTTTTGGCAGCTATGAGAATTGATAGGATTTTGATGACATGAAAGTTATACTTATGGTTATAAGTGTTAATTAATAAGTAAATGTGATTAACATGTTGATTTACATGTGGTGTGCATAAATTGAGACCTTGAGTTAGGGTTTGAGTTAATTTTGTTACCTTAGTGATATGGCTTGAAATTGATCTTGTTGAGGCTGTTTGTTGATCATTTGAAGTGTTATGAGTGATAATTTGTAGTTGGGAGTAAGGAGAATGGAATATTGGAAGTGATGTTTCATGTTCAGGAAATTCAGACCTATGAGTCCAGGGTCTTGCTTGACCTATAACTGAAGTTGTGTGACTCCACTTAGTATGAGGCCAATTGGAGGTGAAACTAGAGTCAAAATACCCCATTTTTCATGAAGAAACCCTGTCCAAATTCTATCCATAAGTTGACCAATTTGCTGGTCCAATCTGGATATCCAAAAACTGAACCCAGAAAAATGATCTGTTCATTTGGCCATAACTCTCTTTAGACAGGTCCAAATGACCTGAATTTTATACCATCAGAAAGCTTAGACATAGTACTACTGTCACACCCTACTCTCCCGTAAGATGTAACATGATCCCATAGAACACCTAATGAATTACCGTACTTTGCCTATCGATAACCCATTAGATATGCTACAAGGGATTTTAAAACAATTTTCGTGAATTTAAATCATTGATTAAAATCTGGTGTTATAAAATTTTTTCAAAATTTCGGCAAAGTGCCGACTGTATTTTGAGAAAACAGTTCTTCAATCCTGCAAAAGAAAATACTCCAAATATGTTTTCTCAAATACAACTCCAATAACTTCATTTCAATTCACAATTCAAATCTCAATAAACAATCAATTCATTTTCAAACCAATCTCATCATAAAGAAATATTTCATTGATTACAAGACTCAAAATTTATATTACAAAACTATTCAAGTAAATGAAATCTCAAATTTACATTTACAATAATTTACATTTAATTAAATACCAGAGTTTTTATACAACTGCTCAAATAATTTACATACATATTACTACATGCATACATCAAAACCTATGTAAATGGGTATACCTATGATATACCTGGAGCTGATCTGAATGTCTCTTTAAAGAAGCTTACTCAATTGCTCTATGCTCTTTTCATCTGCGACAGCATACAAAGCTATCGCTGAGTGGTGAACTCAGTGGTGCACAACTATAATTTAAAACATAGTACAATATACATTGACAAAATTTACAGTAAATCATATAGAAATCTAAATACTCATCAAATTCCAAAACTCAAAATATTCATCGCCAATAATATAAATCATTTGTATAAAATGACTTTGATCATCAAATTCAATTTATCAAATCATAACTAACCATTTAAGGTAATTCCAACAAAATCGATTATACATAAATCATAATTGCAATCATAATTCTTTACTATTCAAAAACCATTCTTTATCTCAAAAACCATTCTTTATCTCAAAAACCATTATTTATCTCACTAACTATGCAAGACTAATCCGAAAGGGCCATCTTCGGTGTGATTCTAACTCCCTATGGTCGGGGAGGTCGAATCATCGTGCACAGTACACATCACAATAATGAATCTTCCGAAAGGGCCATAACATAAAAAACTTAGATCTAACCTCTAATAAGAGGAGAATCTAAGCCTGTGCACATACCATGGTAATCAAAACACAACTAACTCCATTGTCTTCTCAACAAATAAGAGAGACGGGTAATAACCTAGTCAAGCATCTATAGTGAGATATAAAATAATATCACAATCTTTTTAATGAGCATAAATCACAATACAATTCGATTCATAGTCAATTCCAATATCCAATAATTTTTATGCTCATCACAATTAAAATCATAAATTTGCATTTTTTCATGAAAATTGCCCATCACAATTCAAAATATGTTTTATCACAATTTTCCAAAACATAATTTATTCAATCCACAACAATGCTTAATACTTGTGGAAATACCATTTCACAAAGCTAAATTCATACATACTATAACAATTTCAATAATCATTGAATTAAATCCAATGCTTGTTAAACATAATACATAAGAAAAATATGTTATTTAATCATATGAAATATTCAGAACAAAATCATTTAAAAATTAGTTGTGCACAAACCTCTGATAAAAGCCTCTTGGCTCTTACTCAGTGTTTCATTCCCCTTCCCTGAGTCTTTGCTAACTGAAACACACAATTTGAAGTGTTTCAGTACTCATTTAAACTGTCTCTAACAATAAGGCTTAATAATTAATTTATTGAATTCTATTATTTTCCTTAGTTAACCTAAAATGTTGACCCTTGATGCACTCTAGATGAATTAGGTTTAATGTTACCAATATGTCACATTTTATAGCTTTTTAGTGTTGGTACATGTTACCAATTTCAAATATATTGCATTTTATTGCAATTTGCTGGATTTCAGTGTACTATTTTGACCTAGCTGGACGACCTAGTTCCCTTGGTTTTTAGGTTTCAGTCCAAACTACAAACTTGTAGGTCTATGTCTTATTGCATGCAAGGCAAAATTTCTGGTCATTCTGAGTTGTGTAGAACAAGTTATGGTCAATTTACCAATGCTAGACAGAATGAACCAAAATGGTAACTTTAGGTCATTTTTAGGTCACTTTTGGTTCGGCCAGTTTTGGTACCTAAACTTATGCAAGCTATTTGGCTTGGTTTTGTCCATTTCTGGGCTTTGGTGTCTTCATAAGAATTGTAGATATGTGTCTAAACTATTGATGGTAAAAATATCAGGTCATTTGGACCTGTTTTGAGTGAGTTATGGTAAAAAAACCAACTACTGCCCAAATGGTCAATTTTCAGGCTTTCAAGTCACTAATCCGGATTTAATTATTTTTCAAGTCACCTTCTAGGCAGAATTTTGGTAAGCTTCCTTCATGAAAGTTGGCACATTTTGTGCCTAGTTTCACCTCCTATTGGTCTCATACCAATTGGAGTCACACACTTTAGGTTCTAAGCTAAAATGTACACTGCCCTATTACACATTATTTATCCTTACCAATTACACATCCAACACTTACCAAATTAATTCTTCCATGCCAATTCTGGTTTGTACCATAATATTAACACACTTTACTTCACATTTTTGGTCATTTTGGCAGCTTGTAACAACTCTCAACAAACACATTATAACTCAGAATTTTTCCAAGTCCAATTATAACAATTAACCACATGACATACCTCATTTACATGTCCAAATTCAAACCATTATACACATATCCATGCTGCTATCAATAACAACATCTTAGACAACCATAAACAAGTAAAAACAAGCTACATATACAGAATTTCCATGGCTGCCAAAATGTACATCTCCATTAAAACATCAAACTTCAAAAATTCTTCCATAAATCAATTACCCACAACCTTGGTTACACTTTTAATGAAATAAGAATTGAGAACACTCGCTTACCACTTTTGAAGTTCTTCAAAACCTCACCAAAACTTAACTTTCTTGCTCCCAATAATCTGCCCAAGAGGTATACACCAGTTTTAATGAAGAAATTTGCAAGAAGACATGGCTTAATCATGGTAGATGGAGCTTGTGGTATGGTGCGGCCATGGAAGAATTTTTGAGAGAATTTGGTTTGGCTTGGAGAAGAATGTAGAAGAAGAAGAAGATGGAGTTAATGGAGTTGGCTGTCCACTTAAGTGATGTTAGTGGAACACTAATTGATTAAGAATCTATTTTAATGTTAAACTTTCCAATTTTTGCAATTTGGCTACCACACTTTCACTATTTATATAATGTATCACATTTTAATTTTTCATGGTATTTTCAAAGTTTAATATCATTTATTTTTAATGGACATTTAGGTCAAAAGGCAACTCGCTGTGTCAAATGACTAAAATACCCTTATTCGGGTTGTATTCTCAATTTTTCGGTAACACCGAGTTTTATCATTTTCTCAATTTCTTGTCTTTCTTTGTACTGATTAATTAATTTTTCTTTGATATTTCTAATGACATTTATACTTCAATAGATGTTTATTTAAGTCTTAAAAATATTTTCTAGGGTTCCCCGTGGTCCAGGGCTAGTCAACGGTCCACGCCGTAACTTCCCGGTGCGGTCACCCATCGCTATGGTTCTCAACTCGTTTAACTTGGTTATATTTCATTGCTATTATTTTTCCTTTGTTTTTCTTGTATTTTCTTTTTGTTTTTTTGTATTTCATTATTTTATGTCTCTTCACTAACATTTAAATGTAGTTCTAAGCATTCTAACTGTCCGGACCGACACTGGTCACCGGAACAGTAAAATGCACTACCGAACATAGGGGTGTTACAATTCTCCCCCCCTTAAAATAAATTTCGTCTCGAAATTTTACCTAGCATCATTCTCTGAATAGTTGTGGGTGTTGTCTTCTCATATGCTCTTCACGTTTCCAAGTAGCTTCCTAGCTTGAATGATGGTTCCACAGCACTTTAACCAAGTGTATCTGTTTACTCCTCAGCTGCTTCACCTCATATGCCAGAATTTCTATGGGTTCTTCCTCATATGAGAGGTCTGGATTTACCTCAACCTCTTCAACTGATAGTACATGAGATGGGTCAGATCTGTACCTCCTTAACATGGACACATGGAAGACATTATGTATCCTTTCTAGCTCTGGAGGTAATGCCAACTGATATGCCAAAGGACCCACTCTCTCCAGAACCTCATATGGTCCGATGAAATGAGGACTCAGTTTCCCCTTTTTGCCAAATCTCATAATCCTCTTCCAAGGAGAAACTTTGAGGAATACCTTATCACCCACTGCATATTCAATATCTCTTCTCTTCAGATCAACATAGGACTTCTGACGGTCTGATGCAGCCTTGAGTCGATCTCTGATCAATCTGATCTTTTCCTCTATCTGCTGAACAATTTCTGGCCCAATCATCTTTCTTTCACCTACTTCATCCCAACATAGGGGAGTTCTGCACTTTCTGCCATATAAAGCTTCATATGGAGGCATTCCAATGCTTGATTGGTAGCTGTTGTTATAAGCAAACTCAATCAAAGGAAAGTGTGTATCCCAACTATCTTCAAACTCAATCACACAAGCCCATAGGATATCCTCCAATATCTGAATTACCCTCTCAGACTGGCTATCTGTCTATGGGTGGAATGCGGTGCTGAAGTTTAATCTAGTTCCTAGGGCTCTCTGAAGACTACCCCAGAATCTAGAAGTGAACCTAGGATCTCTGTCAGATACAATCGATACTGGCACTCCATGCAGTTTTACAATCTCATTTATGTACAATCTGGCCAATCTTTCCAGGCTATAGTCCATCCGGATTGGCAAAAAGTGAGCAGACTTGGTCAGTCTGTTAACTATGACCCATACTGCATCATGACTATTCTGTGTCCTCGGAAGTCTCATCACAAAATCCATAGTTATCCGTTCCCTCACTATGTTTCATAGGGTGCCGTTTGTATGCTAGCTTGACACTTATTATTGTATACAAATTCTGTTAGTGGGAGGTATCTGTCCCATCTCCCCTTGGATTCAAGGACATAAGTTCTCAGTATATTCTCGAGGGCTTATTACATTTTACAGGTTATTATTATCATTTCATTTCATTATTTACAGAAAATCAATGAGTTTCAGAATTTACCTAAATTACTTGTTTCGACTGTCCATCCGTCTGAGGATGATAAGTCGTACTGATATCTCTAAACTTATAGCAATTACTGTGGTACAGGTAGTTTACATTATTGTAATCGAGTTGCTGACTCTAGCTACCTTACAAGTGTAATCTTTCGACAGGCTAGTTCTGAAGTTTTAAATTTCTGACTAAAATTTTCACATTTATTTCCAGTAATAGCACTCTATCCGGGCATAACTGTATCAATTTATAGATTACATACAAATATTCTTATTTTATTATACCACGAGGAAGCACGTAGCTTAACACAATAATCCCGTATCAGTACTGTAATCTGCAGCTTACAATACAACATCGAGAACATTACATAGTCACTACGTTATAACCTTATGGACTAGGTTTTCTAACATCTTATCTTTCTCGAATCCACTAATATCCTAAACCGATTCTGATTACAATATCCCTTGACAATTACTAACAGTAACATCTTTGCCCTCATCTAGAGCAATTTTATTACTGTAACTTACATTTAGGTCCTCTTGCCTTACATTAAGTAGGCTCGCCAATTAGCTTTATAATTTATGGTGTGTTAGAAAATACTTTTAGCTAATAATTCTTCCAAAATTAATGTCAATCATACTTATTATTATAATTTTTATCCTAAAGGACTAGTCACTAATACATCAAAATTTATTCTCTTGTAAAGGAATAACAATAGAACATATAGTTCTAACACTAGCACACAACTAAGTAGTGTTGGGATCAAATAATAACTAATTGTTTCTTTCAAAAATTAAGAACTTACCAGCAGCTACATCCGAAGTTTCTGTTCTTTTTCCTTGGTGCATGTGGACACTCTGACTGGTGCGCTACTATATTCGGGTTGATTCACTGTGTTATGGTGGTGAGGAGTACCAACTCTATTTCTATCTCGACTCTGATTGACTGTCTGTGAACTCCGGAGTGCAGATTGAGGTGTTCTAGTACAATCTCTCACAAAGTGTCCAAGCTTTCCACAATTGTAGTAGGCTCTAGAGGCCTTACAACAAATACCTCCATGTAGCTTACCACAAACATGGCAGAAACGGGCAGAATAGGAACTTCTGGTTGTTCGACGACTAGATCTTGGTGTTCTCTGCTCTGATGATCCGCCTCTGTCATATCCCTGAGCTCGGGGTTCCTCAAATTCTTTTCTCTTCCCCAAATTACTGTTTGAGCTCTGACCCATAGGTTTCTCCCTTTTCTCTATTTCACACTGCCCTTGTGGGGGTTGGGTTTGTGCTTGAGCTTGAGCTAACAGAGTATCAGTCATTTATTGAAAGAGTGTGGCCATTTGCTGGGCCATTTGTGCAGTAATTTGTACCGGTAAAACTGGTACAGTCGAGCCTTCAACACTTTGTGGGGCTGGGGCCTCAACTTGTACTTCTGCCATCACAGACTGTTCTATTATCTCATTCTTCTCTTCCATATCTTTTCACAAGATTTTCTATTCCTGTACAACCAACACAAGGAGATTCCTCTCCATTAATTCATATTTATGATGTAAATGCACTATATGTATCAAACATTTGAGCAGTTGCAGTTACCGACAAAAAGATTTCAAATTCACAGTTCGAAATTTACTTTAAAACCATAGCTCTGATACCACAAAACATGTCACACCCTACTCCCCTGTAAAATGTAACATGATCGCATAGCACACTTAATGAATTACCATACTTCACCTATCGATAACCCATTAAATATGCTACAAGGGATTTTAAAATAATTTTCGTGAAATTTAAATCATCGATTAAAATCTGGTGTTATAAAATTTTTTCAAAATTTCGGCAAAGTGCCGGTTGTATTTTGAGAAAACTGTTTTTCAATCCTGCAAAAGAAAATACTCCCAATATATTTTCTCAAATACAACTCCAATAACTTCATTTCAATTCAAATCTCAATAAACAATCAATTCATTTTCAAACCAATCTCATCATAAAGAAACATTTCATTGATTACAAGACTCAAAATTTATATTACAAAACTATTCAAGTAAATAAAATCTCAAATTTACATTTATAATAATTTACATTTAATTACATACCAAAATATTTTACAAGAGTTTTTATACAACTGCTCAAATAATTTACATACATATTATTACATGCATACATCAAAACCTATGTACATGGGTATACCTATGATATACCTGGAGCTGTTCTGAATGTCTCTTTAAAGAAGCTTACTCAATTGCTCTTTGGTCTTTTCAACTGCGATAGCATACAAAGCTATCGCTGAGTGGTGAACTCAGTGGTGCACAACTATGATTTAAAACATAATACAATATACATTGACAAAATTTACAGCAAATAATTTGGAAATCTGAATACTCATCAAATTCCAAAACTCAAAATATTCATTGCCAATAATATAAATCATTTGTATAAAATGACTTTGATCACAAAATTCAATTTATCAAATCATAACTAACCATTTAAGGTAATTCCAACAAAATCGATTATACATAAATCATAATTGAAATCACAATTCTTTACTATTCAAAAACCATTCTTTATCTCAAAAACCATTCTTTATCTCACTAACTATGCAAGACTAATCTGAAAGGGCCATCTTCGGGGTGATTCTAACTCCCTATGGTCGGGGAGGTCAAATCATCGTGCACAATACACATCACAATAATGAATCTTTCAAAAGGGCCATAACATAAAAAACTTAGATCTAACCTCTAATAAGAGGAGAATCTAAGCCTGTGCATATACCATTGTAATCAAAACACAACTAACTCCATTGTCTTCACAACAAATGAGAGAGACGGGTAATAACCTAGTCAAGCATCTATAGTGAGATATAAAATAATATCACAATCCTTTTAGTGAGCATAAATCACAATATAATTCGATTCAAAGTCAATTCCAATATCCAATAATTTTTATGCTCATCACAATTCAAATCATAAATTTGCATTTTTCCATGAAAATTGCCCATCACAATTCAAAACATGTTCTATCACAATTTTCCAAAACATAATTTATTCAATCCACAACAATGCTTAATACTTGTGGAAATACTATTTCACAAAGCTAAATTCATACATACTATAACAATTTCAATAATCATTGAATTAAATCCAATGCTTGTTAAACATAATACATAAGAAAAATATGTCATTTAATCATATGAAATATTCAAAATAAAATCAGTTAAAAACTAATTGTCCACAAACCTCTGATAAATGCCTCTTGGCGCTTACTCAGTGTTTCCTTTCCCTTCCCTGAGTCTTTGCTAACTGAAACACACAATTTGAAGTGTTTCAGTACTCATTTAAACTGTCTCTAACAATAAGGCTTAATAATTAATTTATTGAATTCTAGTATTTTCCTTAGTCAATCTAAAATGTTGACCCTCGATACACTCTAGATGAATTAGGTTTAATGTTACCAATATGTCACATTTTATAGCCTTTTAGTGTTAGTACATGTTACCAAATTCACTTTCAAGTATATTGCATTTTATTGTAATTTACTGGATTTCGGTGTACTATTTTGACCTAGCTGGATGACCTAGTTCCCTCGGTTTTTGGGTTTCAGTCCAAACTACAAACTTGTAGGTCTATGTCTTATTGCACACGGGGCAAAATTTCAGATTATTCTAAGTTGTGTAGGCCAAGTTATGGTCAATTTACCAATGCTGGACAGAATGCACCAAAATGGTAACTTTAGGTCATTTTTAGGTCACTTTTGGTTAGGCCAGTTTTGGTACCTGAACTTTTGCAAGCTATTTGGCTTGGTTTTGGCCTTTTCTGGGCTTTAGTGTCTTCATAAGAATTGTAGATATATGTCTATACTATTCATGGTAAAAATTTCAGGTCATTTGGACCTGTTTTGAGTGAGTTATGGTCAAAACACCAACTACTACCCAAATAGTCAATTTTCAGGCTTTCAAGTCACCTTCCAGGCAGAATTTTGGTAAGCTTCCTTCATGAAAGTTGGCACATTTTGTGCCTAGTTTCACCTCCAATTGGTCTCATACCAATTGGAGTCACACACTTAAGGTTCTAAGCTAAAATGTACGCTGCCCTATTACACATTGTTTATCCTTACCAATTACACATCCAACACTTACCAAATTAATTCTTCCATGCCAATTCTGGTTTGTACCATAACATTAACACACTTTACTTCACATTTTTGGTCATTATGGCAGCTTGTAACAACTCTCAACAAACACATTATAACTCAGAATTTTTCCAAGTCCAATTACAACAATTAACCACATGACATACCTCATTTACATGTCCAAATTCAAACCATTATACACATATCCATGCTGCCATCAATAACAACATCTTAGACAACCATAAACAAGTAAAAACAAGTTACATATACAGAATTTCCATGGCTGCCAAAATGTACATCTCCATTAAAACATCAAACTTCAAAAATTCTTCCATAAATTAATTACCCACAACCTTGGTTACACTTTTAATGAAACAAGAATTGAAAACACTCACTTACCACTTTTGAAGTTCTTTAAAACCTCACCAAAACTTAACTTTCTTGCTCCCAATAATCTGCCCAAGAGGTATACACCACTTTTAATGAAGAAATTTGCAAGAAACCATGGCTTAATCATGGTAAATGGAGCTTATGATATGGTGCGGCCATGGAAGAATTTTTAGAGAATTTGGTTTGTCTTGGAGAAGAATGTAGAAGAAGAAGAAGATGGAGTTAGTGGAGTTGGCTGTCCACTTAAGTGATGTTAGTGGAGCACTAATTGATTAAAAATCTATTTTAATGTTAAACTTTTCAATTTTTGCAATTTGGCCACCACACTTTCACTATTTACATAATGTATCTCATTTTAATTTTTCATGGTATTTTCAAAGTTTAATAACATTTATTTTTAATGGACATTTAGGTCAAAAGGAAACTCAGGGTGTCAAATGACCACAATACCCCTATTCGGGTTGTATTCTCGATTTTTCGGTAACACCGAGTTTTGTCGTTTTCTTGATTTCTCGTCTTTCTTTGTACTGATTAATTAATTTTTCTTTGATATTTCTAATGAAATTTATACTTCAATATATGTTTATTTAAGTCTTAAAAATATTTTCCAGGGTTCCCCGCAATCTAGGGCTGGTGCGGTCACCCATCGCTATGGTTCTCAACTCGTTTAACTTGGTTACATTTCATTGCTATTATTTTTCCTTTTTTTTTTCCTTTGTTTTTCTTTTTTTTTTGTATTTCATTATTTTATGTCTCTTCACAAACATTTAAATGTAGTTCTAGGCATTCTAACTATCCAGACCGACACTGGTCACTGGAACAGTAGAATGCACTACCGAACATAGGGGTGTTACAACTACAACTTTCATTGAGAACACCAAGCCCAAAAATTCCTCTAACCTAATGAAATTTTTGACTCAAATTAGGATACCAAACTGACCTGAACCATTCTGGCCAGAATTTTGTGGACATAGACTACCCTACCAGTTTTGGCAAAATGACCATAACTTGGTCTATAAAAATTTAAATGTAATGAAACCAATGGCAAAAGTTTTATAAGACATGTAACACCCTCCCGGTAGCAACTCCGTACATTCTACTGTTCCGGTGACCAGTGTCGGTCCGGACAGCTAGAACGTCCGGAAAAATATTTAAACTAAAGTGAGGAACCATAATTAACTCAAATATTAATAAGAAAAATTTAGGAAAAATTTTAGAAATAAAATACAACCAAGTTAAATGAGCCGGTGCCCAAGCGATGGGTAACCCAGAGGGAAGTTGCGGTTCTCGCAACTAGGAGCCCTAGACCAGGGGGAAAATTCATAAAATAATTTTTGGGACTCCAGAGAAGGGTCATTGAGGTTCCTATGGCATTAGAATGACAAGAAAATATTTAGAAAAATTTTTCAATCGGTACAAACAATTTTGACCCGTTAAGCCAAACGGAGGGCATTTTGGTCATTTCGCCTTCAGAGGTGATTTTTGGCCGACTTGTCCAGTTGAGTAAATAATTAATATGACATAAAATATGAATAAATATTACTAAAAATTAAATTGAAAATGAGTAGTGATGAAAATAAAAGAAAATGCAATAAAATGCCAAATATGACATCATTATGATGTCATTTAAAAGCTACAACCAATCACAATTGAACAACCATTTAACTAACTAATAAAAAGAGATAAACAAGACCAAAAAAAGACCAAAAGCTAGCAGCCATCTCCTTCCTTCCAAACCAGCCGAAATCCATACCTAGCCAAACCTCCATTTTTGGTTCTTAAAAGCTTCAATTTCCATGCTTTCCTCACCTTAAAATCCTAATATCCCTTCACAAAAATTTATCCCCACATCACAAGGCAACTCTAGGCAGCCATAAGAAGTAGGAATTCTAAGGAGAATACAAGTCCAAGAAGTGCCACTTAAAGGTTAGTGCACCTATCTACTTAAAACCCTTATTTTCCATGTTAGGGACTTGAAATCAACATGAATTTGTGAATTAAATGAACCAAATTTGTGTGCATGCCTACCATGAATTTCGGCAGCCCTAAGGAAGAAACAATGATGGAGTGTTTTGATGGACTTAAAGTGGATTAGAGATCATGTTTAAAGCATGTATGCATGTGGTTAGTGAATGAGTTAGTAATTAAGGTATGTTGTGAAAATTTATAATGGAAACTAGGGTTTTGAGAGTAAAATGTGGACTTGGCTTATGAAATTGTTAAAGAACATTCTAATGGTCAATTAGTGACCATTTGAGGAAATTTGACCATAATTTGGACTGAAATATAGCATGGCAAAGTGAATGAGTATGCTGCCCAGTGAGTGCAGCAGGGTGGCTGTGATTCCAGCCCACTTGGACTGCCATATCTTTGGCTGTGTTAGTCCAATTGGTGTTTGGCCAATTGGACATGAAACTAGACCTATAATGGCACATTTTTGCTGAAGAAACCATGCCCAAAAGACCAAAGCAAGAGGACCAAAAGTTGGCCCCAATTTGGGTACCCTGCAAGCCAATTCTGCAGAATGACCAAATGAATAGTAACTGTTCATTTGGCCATAACTCACTGTAGAAATGGTCAATTGACCTGACATTTTTACAGCAACAAGTTACGACATAGACAAACAACTTTCATGAAGAAACCTACCCCAAATTATGACCAGAACCTAACCAAAATGGCAGTCACAGTCACTGTTCATGGTACTGTAGATTTGGTAATTCTGTAGTTTTTTCAATCCGGCCAGCTGTGGTTTTGGGACCATATCTGGAGCTACAAAACTCTAAATGGAGTGATTCAAAAAAAGGAATTCAACTAGACAAAATAAGGAACAACTTTCATGTTTACCATTTCCTCAAATTCCCACTGCAACAGTGCTTAATGGAACAGTAAAGTTAGGCTTCAAAAACTGAAAATTCTGCCCTCTTGGTTTTAAGTTTAGAAATGGTATGGGTGCTCAATTCCAACAAGTTTTAAATGTAAAATGTGGTACATTGGGAGTGTTAAACCAATGTACCTATTTTCTATCCAAAAGTCAACATTTTTGTTGATCAATGAGGTGAATAGTGACACCAAAAACTTGAAATTCAAAAATTGAAGAATTCAAAAGTATCAAATGCCCTAGTATACCTAACAAGATTGATTTGGATAGTTTGGCATGCCAATAGGGTTCAGTTAGCAGTACTGCACATGGCATTATGCCATTTTGTGATTTTATGGCTTTTAGCCATTTTGATATTGTGTTGAGACTCGGCCTCGTGCCTAATACTATTTACAGCTTGTTAGCTGTTCTGTTGCACACCGGGAGATGCATATGTGACCGATGGTGTGACGGCCCGAGGTACTAGATATCCAGTGCCAGTTTACCCGTTTATTCAGTCCAGTCGTCTAGTATAGGTTACTTGGGCAACCAAATGAATGAAAATGGACAAAGTTAAAGAAATAAATGAATATAACAGATACAAAACAAATAAGACATATACATTAAATACATATTTATTTTCTGCTATTTTCTTGTATTTTATTATTGCACCACTAAGCATCATTGCTTAGCGCGTTGCTTTTGCCATGCTTAGGTACTGGAGATACTGAACGTGAGCCCAGTAGACCGCAGACTAGGTGAGTCCATCCTGCAGCTCTGCACAGTTTCCGTGTCACCTCAATTTCTGCAGTGCATTGGTAGGACACTAGGTGTCATTTTGGTATTTTGTAACTAAATTTTTATTTTCTCATATGTAGTTAAACTTATGAAATGTATTTTGATGATCATGTAAATAATGAGAATTGTGTTTGTGAATGGAAAAGAGAATGTTTATTTGTGACTTATACTTGATTATCACATGTGATGGATGATTGAGAACTTAAATTGAAAATTGTTGAGATTATGATATTGAAGTTTGAGAATGATTGAATGTGATTATTGGAAGTGTTTTTCACAGGTTCCAAAAAACTGTTTTCTCCATTTTTAGCCGGTACTCTGCCGGATTTTCTTTAAAATTTTCGGAACCTCAAATAATTTATAATTTCGATAAATGGCTCAAATATATTATATTTCACAAGTTATATTCAAAAGCATGATAAAAATTAATTAAGGTATATTAGAGTGTGCCGATACACCGTGTGACGTATCTTACCCGGATATACTGTACACGGGTAAGGGGTGTCACATTTAGTGGTATCAGAGCACGGTTTAGGCGTTTCTGGGCCTAGATTGAGTCCATACCATGCATTGCATTTGTAAGAGTCGAGGTGACACTAAATATAGATCTATTTTTCTTTCTTATTTTGAATAGGATATGGACCCTACATCTCAGAGGGCAGTTGAGGAGGAAGTGGAGAGTCATGCTCCACCTGCAGCAGCTGAGACTGGGGTATGGGAGAACCTGCTCCGTCAGCTCAAGCAGAGCCTGCTCAGCCTCCACAGGCCATGTTCCAGCAAATGGCCGAATTTTTCAGACAAATGGCTGGGGTAATGCCAGCACCACCACCATCACCAGCTCCACAGCAGAAATCACACCTGGAAAGGCTAAGAAAGTTTAGAGCAGTGGATTTCTTTGGCAAGAGAGAAGATGATTCTGTTGCAGCCGAAAATTGGTTGAACAGAACAGGCAGAGTCTTAAAACAACTCCACTGCACTCCTGAACAAAACCTAGAGGCTGCCATATCTCTGTTGCAAGATGATGCCTATGAATGGTGGGACACGGTATCCAGTGAAGTGCAGTCATAAGCTATAACTTGGGACTTCTTTCTCTCAGAATTCAAGAAGAAATATGTGGGTACTGTATACCTGGAAGAGAGAAGAAGAGAGTTTATTAATCTGAGGCAGAGACAGTTGTCAGTGGCCGAGTATGAGAAGGAATTCGTCCGATTAAGCCGCTACGGAAGGGAGATAGTCCCTAATGAAGCTGAAAGGTGTAAGAGATTTGAAGAGGGACTAAATGACAACATAAAGATCCAGCTCACTGCCCTGGGAATCACAGAATTTACCAAGTTAGTGGAAGCTGCAATAAAGGTTGAAAAAGTAAGAATCAGTGAGCAGACCAGAAGGGATAGACAGCAGAAGAGGGGCCCGGGTCAGTCTAGTTCATCTCCTGCACCTGGGAAGAGGTTCAAGGGTCCATCTGCATAGAGTTCAGGCCAGCCACAAGGTCAGGGTCAGTCTCAGGGGCCCAGGCCACAGTTTACCCTTAGGAGAGGTCACCCACACCATCGGTGGGCGCTCTGTGGGGATGGGGTTCAGGGGACCAGCCCCAGCAACTTCTGCATGTCCACACTGCCTGAAGTGGCATAAGGGGGAGTGTTGGAGAGTAACTGGTGCCTGCTTAAGGTGTGGGTTGACAGAGCATCAGTTGAGGAACTGTCCACGTAGAGCGACTACAGCTGCTCCAACAAAAGCAGACAGACCTGCTCCTGCACCACAGAGGGGTAGAAAATCTGGCAAATCTGAGGCTGTGGAACCATCACAAAGGCCTGCATTTGAGCCAGCAGCAAGGCCTGATAGCAGACCACCTGCCAGAGCCTATGCCATTAGAGCCCAGGAGGAGCAAGATGCCCCGGACGTCATCAGGGATACGTTCTCCCTCTACAATACACCTGTGCATGCATTGGTGGATCCAGGATCCACTCATTCATACATCTGCATTAACCTATCCGTAGAAAGGGGGATACTAGTAGGGGAGAGTGACCAAGACATTCTGGTCACTAATCCATTGGGCCACAGTGTGGTAGTGAACAAAGTATACAAGGGTTGCCCGTTAAGGATTCAGGGGTATGAATTCTTGGCAGACCTGATTGAGTTACCCTTCCACGACCGCAGACTGGGTGAGTCCATCCTGCAGCTCTGCACAGTGTCCGTGTCACCTCAACTTCTGCAGTGCATTGGTAGGACACTAGGTGTCATTTTGGTATTTTGTAACTAAATTTTTATTTTCTCATATGTAGTTGAACTTATGAAATGTATTTTGATGATCATGTAAATAATGAGAATTGTGTTTGTGAATGGAAATGAGAATGTTTATTTGTGATTTATACTTGATTATCACATGTGATGGATGATTGAGAACTTAAATTGAAAATTGTTGAGATTATGATATTGAAGTTTGAGAATGATTGAATGTGATTATTGGAAGTGTTTTTCACAGGTTCCGAAGAATTATTTTCTCCATTTTTAGCCGGTACTCTACCGGATTTTCTTTAAAATTTTCGGAACCTCAAATAATTTATAATTTCGATAAATGGCTCAAATATATTATATTTCACAAGTTATATTCAAAAGCATGATAAAAATTAATTAAGGTATATTAGAGTGTGCCGATACACCGTGTGACGTATCTTACCCGGATATACTATACACGGGTAAGGGGTGTCACAAGACATAGGTCTACAATATTGGTCTTTTGACCAAAACCCAGAACCTAAAGGAACTAAATCAAATGGTTAGAAGAAATTAACACATTAAAACTTGGAGTTTGGCCAAATCACAATTGACCCAAGAATAGTATTTATAGCGTATCTCCCGCTAGGAAACTCTAATTAGGTTGAGCCATACTGATCTGAAACCTAAGAAATAGGACCCCAACTTTGTTTTAGACATTGTCCTCAAATTATAAACATAAGAATCCTAAAATGGAGGTCAAATTTACTGACCTGAACCTGGACCCTGAAGACACAAGGTACTGGAGTATAGGCCAATTAAAATGGTATAATTAATTCTATAAAACTTTGAAATTGTAATTAAAATTTCTAAGTGACCATAAGACATAGGGCAACAAATTCTATGAAGAACACTAAGCCTAAAAGTAACTACAACATGTCCAATTAAATTAGAAAAAGGTAATGCCAAAATCTGCCTAATTAAAGAGACATAATTAGGAAATAAACCAGTTATGGTTATTTGACCATAAAATGAGCTAGAAAACTCCAAATAGGGTGATTCAAAAAGTGAAATGTAACTAAACACAATAAAGAACAACTTGGCCAAATTCTCACTGTAGAATAGCCTAATTGAATAGTGAACTCTAGCACCCAAAATTGAAATTTTTGATTTATTTTCTATTGGTTAGAAGTATGGATTGGCAACTAATGCCAACACTTTTGGGAACCAAAATGTAGTAAATCTATTTGATTAAAACTCATGTAACTATTATATATGAGAAAGTCAATATTTTGACTTAAATGACCAAATGAATAGTAATCTTACAAGTTAAGTATAAATATTTAAGAAATAACTTTATAATATGCCCTAGTAGGCCTAATGTGATTGGTTTAGATAGGTTGGCATGCCAATAAGGTTCTGATAGTAGTACTACGTATGATGTATGGCTCCATGCCATTCTGTGATATGATAGCCTATGGATATACTGATTATGATGTTATACTTGGCTTTATGCCTTATTGTGACACCCCTTACCCGACTACAGTGTAGCCGAGCAAGTTATGCCACTCAGTGTGCCGAGCACTCTATTTTATCTGATTTCATTACAGTCCTTGATTTATTTATTCAAAAACTTTATTGAAGATTTAGGCTATTTTTACTTTTATCAAAATCTAACTAAGTTGGAAATTTCAAAAATTTTAACGATAATCCGACAAAGTGTCGGCTGTAATTTGGACTAACAGTTCTTCTGAACCTGCTAAAGACAATTTCAATATATACTCAATTTCTTAAACTTAATAGTCTCAAAAATTTTCAAACATAATGTATCTCAATACAGTATCCAGATTTCTCAGAAATCTCATTAGATTTTCAATATCTCAATATTCACAAGTATAATCTCATTATAACTCAAATTCAATTCACATACTAAAATACTTACTTTGAATAGCTTCCATAATTCATAGGTTAATTACATGAGTTTATTTTGTACAAGATATACAAATAATTTACAATGTATTAGGAATGAACAATATACATAACATGTATAAAATGAGCCCTATCTACATGCATTGCTGAGGAGGTGACAATCTTGAACTCTTCCGACACTTCGCAGATCCGACTCCAAAAATCTCAATGATCTATTGGTTTTACCTTGATCACTGCGAGGAAGCAATTCCATCGCGCTAAGCATTTCTGCTTAGTGGTGCAATAATATAACCGAAATAATATATACAAGTAAAGAAAGAAATAAATGATAATTGGATACTCAAGAATCAATTTAATTTGGTATGGTATTTCTAGTATCAACGATCTTATATACTAGTTTGTTCCTCTTTGGAAGTGCTTAGTTTATAACTTTTCAGTAATACTAGCAGGTATATAATTTATTCTATCTGTATTGTATTTCAAGTATGTACGGTTATGCAATTTATATTTTTGTTATGTTACTTTTGCTACTCTCTTTTGCTTATTCATTGAATAGTTCATATAATTGTACTGGATTTTAATTATAGTTAAGTTAACTTAGCTGAATTGAATAATACTTTAATTGATCGCCCAAGTAACCTATACTAGACGCATCGGATCGATAATCGTCGTTGGCACTGGACACCGTGGTGCCTCGGGCTGTCATACCATGGGACGCAGAACGTCAACCACGTATGCAGTCAGTATGGCTAAAGAGCCATGATATCACATAATTGGCATAAAAGCCATGAATACGGGCATAAAAGCCATGAATACAGGCATAAAGCCTATCCTTTCGCAGTACTGCTAAAACAATACCCTATTGGCATGCCAAACTATCCAAACCAATCTTGTTAGGTATACTAGGGCATTTAATATTTTAAAATATTAATATATTGTACTTTATGACTTCATTATTTCATGATAAATTTCAATCATAATTCATACATTCATTTGATCATTTATATGATCACAATTCACATCAATTATCCTTTTATACCATTGTACTCAAAATACTTCTCCTCTTTACAATAATGAGAACTAATGTCTCATTCATACATTAATACGGTTTATTTGTCCATTCATTATGTTATTCATATTGATCACATCAATTAGGTGACTTATCTTTCATGTTTCAAGTAATCCATGAATATTTCATGGATTTCAAATTTATGGCCTAAATTTCTTTTTAACAATTTTGACTAGGATGCATAGTCCATATTTGTCATACAATTCTAAGCATTTAAGCTTAGAATTGGTTCTAGGTCTTCATCTTAATTTACTAATCATTTTGATTACTATTCACCTTACTAGTCAACCAAAATGTTGACCTTTTTATACTTAATGGATATATTAATTCTTATTATACCAAGATACCACATTTTGAGTTTTACATTTGCTAGTATTAATTGCCAATTGCAATTTAAAGTCCCCTAGATGCATTTCTAATTTCAAATTTTGAATTTCAAGTTTTGGTGTCACTATTCATTTCATTAGTCAACTAAAATGTTGACTTTTGCATAAACAATAGGTACATTGGTTTTAATACTCCCAACATACCACATTTTGTATTCAAAACTTGTTGGTTTTGGTCACTTTCTCAAAGCTTAGGTCATTTTGGCAAAATTGCCAATTTTTGGTTTTGGTGACACTATTCACCTCATTGGTCAACAAAAATGTTGACTTTTGCATAGAAAATATGTACATTGACTTTGGCACTTCAAACATACCACATTTTTCATTTAAAACTTGTTGGCATTAAGCATTAATACCATTTCTAAGCTTAAACCAAGAGAAGCCAAATTTTCAATTTTGCTAACTCAACTTTACTATTCCATTGGGCACTATTGCAGTAGGAATTTGAGGAAATGGTAAACATGAAAGTTGTTCCTTATTTTGTCTAGTTGAATTTCTTTTGTTGAATCACTCCATTTGGAGTTTTGTAGCTCAAGTTATGGCCAAAAAAAGTTTACTGTTCATGTGCACTGTTCATGCTGAGATTTTGGGTCTGGTAGATTTTTGGTCCAACTTTGGTCAGTAATTTGATCAAGTTAAGTTCATAATTTGGTCTAACTTTCTTCATATGAAATGTTCTACTATGCCTTAGGTTTCCATCGGTTCAAGAATCGCCTAAATCCGAGTTTTCTAGAGAGAGTTATAGCCATCCAAACATTACTGCTCAAATGAAAATCTGCAGAGTTGCAGGTTTGAACAGTAACTGTGACTGCCATTTGGGTTAGGTTCTGGTCATAATTTTGGGTAGGTTTCTTCATGAAAGTTGTTTGTCTATGTCTTAACTTGCTTCTGTAAAAATTTCAGGTCAATTGACGAAATCTACAGTGAGTTATGGCCAAATGAACAGTTACTGTTCATTTGGTCAATTCTGCAGGGGCTGTTGCAGGGTGTCCGGATTGGGGACAAGTTTTGGTCCTCTTGCTTTGGTCTTTTGGGCATAGTTTCTACAGAAAAAATGTGCCATTATAAGCCTAGTTTCATGACCAATTGGCCAAACACCAATTGGACCTACACAGCCAAAGATATGGCAGTCCAAACTTGCTGGACTCACAGCCTCATTTCTGCTGTCTCTTGGCAGCCTTCCCATTTCAGTTTACCATGCATTAGCTCACTTCAAATTATGATTTACTTGCCTTAAATGGTCACTAATTGACCATTAGAATGTCCACTAATCATTCCATAAGCCAAATCAAATTTTCACTCCCAAAACCCTAGCTTAAATTCAAAATTTACACAATTTACCTTAATTAACCAACTACTTCATTATCCTTATGTTCATACACTTTAAACATAATCTCTAGTGCACTCCAAGTCCATCAAAATACTCAATCTTGTTCCTTCCTTAGGGCTGCCAAAATTCATTGTATACATACACATAAATTCCATTCATTTTATTCACAAATTCTTGCTTATTTTAGGTCTCTAATCATGGAAAGAGAAAGATGTATGCATAATAGGCACTAACCTCACTTGTGACCTAACTTGGACTTGCCCAACTTCAAATTTTCCTCAAATTTCTGCTGCCTTATGCTTCCTCAAGGTTTAGGGATAATTTTTTGTGAAGGAAGTTGAGGGTTTTGGGGTGGAGAGCTTAGGGAAAATCAAGCTTTGAACAAGAGCTTTCATGGAGTTTTTTTTCTTCTCTCTCTCTCTCTCAACGTTTCTGCAGCCCAAAGATGAAGATGGCTGTCCACTTTTTCCAATTTTTATCTCCTTTTATTCATATTTAAGTAATTTATAATGATGTGTCAAAATTTGGTTGGGTGAAAATATTTTAATTGCATCATGCTCATGTCATAAATATGACTTTTATTTCATTTTCTTTTCTTTTCTTTTCTACTCATTTTCAATTTAATTTTTAACAATATTTATTCATATTTTAGATCATAATAATTATTTACTCAACTGGACAAGTCGGCCAAAAATCGTCTCTGAAGGCGAAATGACCAAAATGCCCTCCGTTTGGCTTAACGGGTCAAAATTGTCTGTACCGATTGAAAAATTTTTCTAAATATTTTCTTGGCATTATAATGCCATAGGAACCTCAATGAATCTTCTCTGGAGTCCCAAAAATTATTTTATAATTTTTCCCCCGGGTCTAGGGCTCCTCGTTGCGAGAACCGCAACTTCCCTCTGGTTACCCATCGCTTGGGCACCGGCTCATTTAACTTGGTTGTATTTTATTTCTAAAATTTTTACTATATTTTTCTTATTAATATTTGAGTTAATTTTGGTTCCTCACTTTGGTTTAAATATTTTTTTTTCAGAAGTTCTAGCTGTCCGGACCGACACTGGTCACCGGAACAGTAGACTGTGCGGAATTGCTACCGGGAGGATGTTACACTTATTGCTTTTATGGCTTATTAGCCATTCTGCTTTCACACCGCGAGATACATTATGACTGATGGTGTGACGGCCCGAGGTACCTGGTATCCAGTGCTAATTTACCCGTTTATCTAGTCCACTCAATTTGTATAAGTTACTTGGGCATGAAAAAGTATAAATGTAATTGAATTGATTATTCAAGGAAGTAAGGAAATTAAATATCAAGATAAAGAACAAGAATGATTTCAATAAAATGAGGCTCAAAATCATCAAAGAAAACGATTAATAAAATGCTAGAAAGAATTGAAATGAACTGGACTGATGATAAAAAAAAAATTATCTATTATTGAATGCACTAGGAACTTTAATTATTATGAAATAATTTAGGATAACCTAGAAGGTATTGAATTAAATGACACAAAAAGATTAATAATAGAAATATAATTTAAATAAATATTACAAATGTACCTTTCATAATAATATTAAGTTAAGAATAATGCTATTAGAATATTAGTATATTGTATATTCTTACTGTAACCTTATGAACTAAGCACCTCCAAAGAGGACTAAATTAGGAAAATAAAAAGGGCATATTAAATTTTAGAAATCTTATTAAAGCATAATTAGATCTAAATTATCTAAACCATGTTTTATTTCTATCTGTATTTTGTATATTATTTTCTTTGTTATATTATTGCACCACTAAGCAGCAATGCTTAGCGCGATGGATTTGTTTCCTCGCGCAGATACTAAAGGTAAAGCCCAGTAGATATTAGACTGGGATTTTGAAGTCCAGATCTGCAGAAGTGTCAGAAGTGCTCAAGGTAGTCACCTCCTCAGCAATGCATGTAGATAGTGCTCACATTAGTCATTTTATATATTTTGTATAGTATAAATATTTCTTATGTTGAAATGTAAACTAAGAATTGTAAACTAGAAAATTGTAATTAATATTTACGTGTTGTAAATTAATGGAGATTGAAAATTTTCATATATGAATTGAGTATGAATGGAAATATATGGAAATGATTATGAAATTAAAATATATGGATTGTAGACTCTTATTTTGTGATGAGTATGTGCATTGAGGCCGTAGGAAACTCGATGATGAAAAATTATATGACTGTAAGATATAATTGAAGGCATGTGTAACATCCTCATTTTCATAGTTCGTACATCCTACTGTTTCGATAGCTAATGCCCACCCTGGAAAATCGAAATATCTGGAACTACACTTAATTGACAGTGAGGAAGCATAAAATAATAAAATATGTGATGAGAAAAATTAAGGAAAAATAAAAGAGATAAAATGTAACTAAGTTAAATGAGCGAACCCGTAGTGATGGGTGACAACACCGGGAAGTTACGACGAGGACCGTTGACTAGCCTTGGATCTCGAGGAACTCGGGAAAATATTTTCGAAACATAATTAAAGGTCTACTGAGGTGTAATTGACATTAGAAATATCAAAGCAAATTTAGTGAGTCAGTGTAAACAAAAACAAAAAAAAATTTAAGGAATCGGCTGTACAAGGAGTAAATCGGTAGCACCGAAAAATTCGAAATGCAACCCGAAGAGGAGTATTTTGGTCATTTGACACCTAAACTTGCCTTTTGACCTCAATGTCCATTAAAAATAAGTGGAATTAAACTTTAAAAATTCCATGAAAAATGAAATTATAAATAAAATGAAATTAAAAGGAAATATGGGGCTATAATTAGAATTATGAAAGTTTAATTATTTTAACTATTATTTAAATGGTTATTGGGGTATAAAACCATAAGTGGACAGCATTTTCTACTAAATCATTTCATCTTCTTCACTCCTTCATCACCATTGCCGAATTTGATTTTCTCTCCCAAGTTCATCCATGGACGTCCATGCAGCAAGGTTCATCAACCCATGATCAAGCCATTTTTTCCTCTAAGTTTCTTCACTAAAGTTGTTCTACACATCATGGGCAACATATAGGGAGCAAAAAGGGCAGCATTTGATGAAGTTTGATCAAGCTCCACAAAAGGTTAGTGCTAGTTTTTCATCCCTTGCGTCACTAAAGTTTGTATTAAGGTTGAGATGAGTTGAATGGTGAAGAAATTTGAAGGATGTGATGAGTTATTGATATATTCAATTTTGGACAGCCATGGAAGTGAAAGGTAAGTGGTTTATTCTTACATGAATTTGATGGGAATTAAGGTTAATTAAAGTAATTTGATGTGTTAGAGAATTAATTCCATGTATATGTGTGAATGAGCTTTAGAATTGGGGTTTGAAAGAAATTGTGGAAGACTTTGGCCAATGGTGATTTTTTTTGGTAGCCTTGAGGTTCAATGAAGAGTGCTTGATTTCATGAATTTACTTGATAAATTATGGTACTAAGGGATTAATGGAAGTGTATGTAAATTATTGTTGGAATTATATATAATTGTTGGGTGTTTTTATGTAGATATTATGTTAATGTTGCCTTTGTGAATTAGGTTTGTATTTGGTATCTTGAGGATTTGTATATACTGCTCCAATTGACCATAATGAGATGTGAAGAATGATGTTAGTATGTTACCAATCCAGAATTTAGGTATGGGAAACTACGGTATTGAATGTGTAGTTGATTGGTATTTAAGAATTGTATAAGGGCAGTATGCTTCGGAGCTATAACCCTAATTGTGTAACCCCAATTGGTATGAGGCCAATTGGAGGTAAAACTAAACACAAAATGTGCTGACTTTTATGTAAAAACATTATTAAAATTCTGTCCAGAAAGTGACCATAAATTGGACCTAATCCGGATTTGGTAATGTGTAAACACTAAATTTGACCATATGAACAGTATTCACAAAATTGGCCATAACTCAGTGAAAATAGGTCCAAATGACCTGAAATTTATACCGTTGGAAAGCTTAGACATAGGACTACAACTTTGGTGGAGACCACCAAGCCCAGAAATGCCATTAAGCAAGTCAAATTGATTGTCCAAATTGGGTTACAAAAATTGGCCGAATTAACTTTGACTTAAAAATGACATAATAGTGCAATATAAGTGGAACTTGACCAACCATAGTAAAATGACCATATCTTGGTCTACACAACTCCAAATGACCTAAAATTTATACCATTGGAAAGCTTAGACATAGAGTTACAACTTTAGTGAAGATCATAGAACCCAAAAATGTCATTTATTAAGTCAAATTGCTTGCAAAAGTTGAGGTAACAAAACTGTCCAAACCATTGCAACCCAGAATTTGACCATTTGAATAGTAGTCACTTATGTGACCATAACTCACACAAAAAAGGTCCAAATGACCTGAAATTTATACCATGGAAAGCTTAGACATAGAGCTACAATTCTTATGAAGATTCCAAAGCCTAGAAATGACCAGAACGAAGTCAAATTGCTTGCCCAAGTTAGGGTACCAAAATTGCCAGAACTGAATTTGACCTAAAATTGACCAAATTTTGCACTAAAGATGCAATCTGTCTAATTTTAGTAAATTGACCATATCTTGGTCTATACAACTCAAAATGACCTGAAATTTGTGCCAAAAGTTCAATAAGACATAGAGCTACAAATTTGCTTCTTTGACCAGAAGCTAAAAACCAATGGAAACAGAATATTTAGCTAGATCAATCTAGCACACTAAAACTGAAAAATTGACAATAATATGCAATGAAGCCTAGCAATAATTTGGCAATAAATGCTAACTTGTGAGAATTGTAAATTGCACTATACTGACAGCATATTGAAATGCGAATTGTGACATGTGATACTAGAATCAACTTATGCATGATTTATGAAAAGGTCAACATTTTCATTGACCAATGAATTGTATAATGACCAGTAAACCCTAAAAATAAATATTTAATCTTGTAATATGCCCTAGTTTGCCTAGTTGACTAGTTTGGATAGGTTGGCATGCCAATAGGATTCTGACAGCTGTTCTGTAAATGGCTTAACGCCGTACTGTGTTTTTTGGCTTATTATGCTATATTATGATTTTAATAGCCTATGGCTATACATATTGTGTTATTATACTCGGCTTAATGCCTAATTGATTATATGGCTTTTTAGCCACACTGTTTGCACACCGGGAGATACTTTGTGATCGATGGTGTGATGGCCTGAGGTACTAGGTACCCAGTGCTAGTATATCCGTTTATCCAGTCTGGTCAGTGTATAGGCTACACGGGCAGTAAATTAAAACATTATTCAATTCACGCAGTTAAGTTAAGTATACAAAAATTTCAGTACAATTAAAGTAAGCATTGAATTGAATGAATTAAAGAGATTAGCAATAGAAACATAACAAAAATACAATTTGCAGAACCGTAGAGACTTAAAATACAATACAGTTAGACTAATTGATTCCTGGATATCCAAATTATGATTTATTTCTTTCCTTATTTGTATATATTATTTCTTGTTATATTATTGCACAACTAAGCAGAAATGCTTAGCACAATGGAATTGTTTCCTCGCATAGGTACTTTGATTGAGATTTTGGAGTCCAGATCTGCAGAAATGTCAGAAGAATTCAAGGTTGTCACCTCCTTAGCAATGTATGTAGATAGGGCTCATAATTACACATGTTATGTATTTTGTTCATTCTAAGTATATTGTAAATTATTTGTATATCCTGTACTTGACAAACTTATGTAATTTAGTTGACAAATTATATAAGTTAATGAAATATAAGAATTCTGATATTTGAGTTAATTATCTAATCATAATGATTCTGAATGGGATTGAGTTTGAAAAATT
Source organism: Hevea brasiliensis (assembly GCF_030052815.1). Taxonomy (NCBI): domain Eukaryota; kingdom Viridiplantae; phylum Streptophyta; class Magnoliopsida; order Malpighiales; family Euphorbiaceae; genus Hevea; species Hevea brasiliensis. Next base: position 49,000,703 of record NC_079495.1, on the reverse strand, counting down.
TTGATACTGAATCTGAGTTTGAGAAAATGTTGAGAATGCTTTGAGATAATTTGAGTTATGAATTTGAGTATATATTGAATTTTTTTTTTTTTACAGGTTCAGAAGAACTGTTAGTCCAAATTACAGCTGGCACTCTGCCGGATTGTCGTTCAAATTTTTGAAATTTCCAAATTAGTTAGATTTTGATAAACAGTAAAAATAGCCTAAACCTTGGACAAAGTTTTTGAACAAGTAAATCAAGGACTGTAATGAAATTAGATAAAATCAGGTGCTCTGGCACTTCGTGTGACATACCTTGCTCGGCTGCACTATAGACGGGTGAGAGGTGTTACAGCATGAAACTGAATTATTAATTCCGTGGTATGATCTTGAAAATAATAATAATAATATGTTTTTTTGGAAATTAATTTAATTTAAATAAAATTTTGTTTTGTTTAAATTTAATATGCGTAGTTCTTAAATGGACCTAATTGAGTTTAATTGGGCGCCATGGGCTTAAGAAAGCCTAGTTAGGAATTTTAAATAGGACCCATTTAATTTATTTTTTGAAAATTAAAATAAAAAAATATCTTTTTCTCTATCCCTCTCCTATACAAACTCTCTCTCTCCCTTTTGGCCCCACTCTCTTCCTCACTCCATATTGGTGCCACCCGCTTTCCCTCTCTTCCTATTAGTTGGAACACCTCACCCTTATCCCAGTCTCACCCAAATTCCTCAATCTCAGTTGTTTAAGTTATCTGAACTTTATCACACTGAGACGTCAAATCCTACCACACCTCTTCCTCACTTCCTATTGGTGCCTTCCCCTTCCCCTCTCTTCCTATTGGTTGAAACAACTCATCCATATCTCAGTCTCACCAAAATTTTGCAATCCTAGTTGTTTAAGTTATCTGAACTTTATCACCCTAGGACTCCAAACTCTATCACACCTCTCTCCCAAAACCCTATAAATACCCTACTAACAAAAAAAAAAAAAAAAAAGTGGAGGAGAAGACAAAAAATAAAAATAAAAAAAAGGATAAAAAATTAAAGAGAGGAATAACCAAAATTCTTTTAGTTCTTCTTTCTTTGTAGAGATATCTCTTAAAGGTTAGTTCTTTTATTTTCTTTTCAAGATCTATGCCATGTAATGTTTAATTCTATGTTTCTTGTTTTTAATTTATTTTATATGTTCATATAGATCATGTAATCATGTTTAATTTGAGGGGATACACAACTCTACACATATTTAGTTTTCTGTCTCTCATATTTTTATTATTTTTTGTTATTTTCTGAATCTATAAAAAATTTGTAAAAATTATATTCACATTCTACACGAAATTTTATTAATTTTAAGCTCAAGAATCACTAAAAAAGCTTTAATATTTTGTAAGTTATGGCTATTTGAAGTTAGGGTTCCTATAAAATCTGATTTGCAAGATACCCGATTTGTGGAGCCCATATCTCCCTTGTTTCTTAACATTTTTATGTAAATCTGGTGTCTAAAATTAAGTTTGGAATCTTTTGAATCTTTTCCAATTAGTTTCACATTCATATCTATTATGGTCGGTGAGTTATAAATTTTACAAAAAAGTAGTGCGATTCTGTTACTGGAAAAAGTTACGATTTGTGTAGACCATTCGGATAGGGTTTTATTTGGTTTATAAATTTTATGATGTCTATCTTCTGTAATTTTTTCATGATTTTTAGGCTTGTCTAACTATTTTTCAAAAATCAAATTTCTAGCTACTGTCAATCTGCCAGAATTTGGAAATTGTATGTTTATGCATGTTCTTATATTTTCTTGGGTTTCAATTGATATTTGATCTATTTTTCTGTGCTTTTTTAATTCAAGAAGTATTATGAAGTGTTTGGAATTCGTTAGAAGATGTGGACCCTTAGGTAGTTGTTACTAATTAGGAATCTTAACCCTTTAGAAGACTAGAGTTATAATCCAATGTAAATTGTTATTAATATTTTCTTATTTTCTTTATTTCTTTTATTTTTTTTAGTTTCTTTATTTTTTTATTACAAACAAAATTGGTAAGTAGCCCTAAGGTAAGTACTAAAGAGGGCATTTGCATGGAGCTTATATGGAGCTAAATGGGAGTAAACCAAGGATATATCATTGTCATACTAGAAGAGAAGACCATTTTTTAAGGGTAGCTTGCTCCAATGGCAACTGCAATTACTAACAAGTAAGTAATCTTAAATTCTTAGAATAACCATTGGCATGAAATTGTAGCAATAATAGGATTTTTATTTGGTAAATTAAAATTAACTTTATTTTTAATTTAACTGATGTTTGCATGTAATTAATTTAAATAAATACTTTGTAAATTAAAATTAATCTTGTTTGTAAATTAAACTAACATTGACATATAAAATAAATTTAATTTAATACTTGATAATTGTAAAATAAATTTGCATGTTAAAAACCTTTATTAGGTTGTGATTGTTTGGGCCTTATGTAATATTAGAATAAATTACTCATGTACATAATTAATTTAGTTTAATTATTCTTAGGGTAACTTGGTGAAAAATTAATTAATTAGGTGAAATAGAAACTTAGGGTTATTTGAAATTGAATTTGTTTGTAAATTAAATTCTCAATAATAAATTAATTTTAGTCATCTGGTAAATATCATTTAAATAATTAGCAACCCCATAGATAGGAATTACTTGTGCATGAAAATTGTGTGTAAACAACAACCCTTTTGTGAATTACTTGAGACGAAGAAACGGATGAAGTTTTTCTTAGCATAGGCCTAGGAGAAAGTATAGATGGTTTGGTGACTTTTCTTGAGATGAAGGGGCAGATCACAAGTCATGGTTTGGGCTATGAGCCAACAGAAGAGGAAAAAGAGCCAAAGCCTCCTAAGTTCTTGAAAGAGGGGGCAATTACCTTGACATATGATTAGGGGTTACAACATGTGAAAGAATAAGAGCAAAAAATCAGCACCATTGATCTAAAGAGTACATGAAAGCCAAGCACCTAAAGCTACACCCTTAAGTTTGAGTCTGTCTTTTGTGATGCTCACAGTAGTGATACTGATGTTTCAATTTCTAATATACTTAATGCTGATTTTAAGGCGAAGATCAACAATATGACCAGTCCTTTTGCTTGCTTGTTTGATGTTTATTCTAATGGGCATATGCATGGCATTCATAATCATTTAGAATCAATTTATATTAATTCATCAAAATGGATATCTATTAATTTGGGTACACTAAATAGTCCTAAAGACATTAAGTTAGCTGAAGATTTAACCCAAGAAGAAAGAGATAAATTTATAGCCTTGTTAACAAAGTACCAAGAAGCACATGCCTCGAGCTTAAAATTAGATGGCCGATTCCCAAGCCAAGCTAGTGTCCCCATAGGAAAAGAATGATTAAAAGTTGACTTAGCTAGTTATCCTAATGAGGAGTAAAATTTCATGCTATGAAAGATTAATAGTAGCACATGTGGACCTAGAAGGAGAAGAAAAATGATACAAAGACATAAGGAGGTTTCTAGAAGTGAGAGAATACTCGCAATAAGCCTACAAAAGAGATAGAGCAATAATTCATAGATTAGCCACTCAACTTACTTTAGCTGGGGAGGCAATTCTACTAACTCTTATGTGTGATAGAAAAATACGCTGAGCAAATAATGAAAGAAGTACATGCAGGAATGTGTGATCCCCATATTAATGGAAAGGTCCCCATATGAATGAAGAACTAGCTTTGATTGATGAAAAGAGGATGTGAGCCTTGTATCATATGCAGGCTAATTAGAGGAAGATAGCTATAGCCTTTAATAAGAAGGTGAAGCCAAGAAAGATCAAATAGGGAGACATGATTTTGAAACAAGCTCGGCCCGTCCCTTTTGATTTAAGAGGAAAGTTTAACCCAAGCTAGGATGGTCCATACATAGTCAAAAAGATCTTGCTACGGTAAGAATATCAGACTTGGATGGGAATGAATTTCAAGAACCAGTCAATTTAGACAAGCTCAAATGGTACTTTGTGTGAGATAGGCTCGCTAGGCTGAAAACCTACAAAAGGCGGTCTAGGCAAAAGTAAGGGCCAAAGAAAAAAAAAAGAAGAAAAAAAAAATGCTAGATTGAAAATCTGTAAAAGGTCGTCTACGCAAAAGGAGAGATAAGAGAAGATCTAGATGGTAAACCTAAAAAGGCCATTCAGCAGGTTATAAAGCTTATTTCTAACTTTGGAAGGTTGAAAATTTGGTAAAACTAAATGTTAGAGGGAGTAATGGTGTACCTGAATAAATAAAGGAGCTTTTATTGCATTAACCAGGAATAGGTTTTATTTAATTATGATTGTGAATGTTTGTGTCTTGAGGGATACATCAAATGATTAAGTACTTGAACTGCATTGTTTTGATTTAATCTATGTCTTCTGAGTATGACAAGATAGGTGTTTGATATGAATGCCCTGGAAATTGTCCAATTTCAAAAAAAAAAAAAAGATATCGCTAGGTGGAAAACCCAAAAGGGCCACTTAGGCAAAAGTTAGAGCAAGCCCACTGAGATGAAAACCCAAAAGGGCATTTCAGGCAAAAGTTAGGGTACAAAGAATTGAGTTCATGGGAGAGAAAGGAGTCAAGGCAGAACAAGATTTTGAAATGGCTTTAGAATAATGAACCATGGGGGGAGAGAAGAAAAAAGAAAAATCAAAGAGAAATTGTATTGTGACCTTAAGAAAGTCTTTTTTTTTTGTGAACAGTTCTTCTCAAAAATTTTAAAGTTATAAGAAAGTTTTTGCAAAAGGAGGTCCCCCAGAGGACTAAGTTTTTTTTAGAATCTTTAGCAAAATCAGCATACCTATGATAGAAAGTAGCATACAAGAAGCACAAAAATCACAAAAAGAGTTCTGAGACCTAGTCATCCCAATTTTTTCAAATCATGAAATAGATATTTTTTTTGGTAAGTCCTTAGACATTGTTTAGGGCATATGGCATAGTTGTGTAAGGCGTAGAAGAACATGATTCAACATGTCACCAGTAGGTGTGTAAGGCGTAGAAGAATATGCATCACCAAAGTTTCAAGTGTCAAACTACGAGGGGGTCTGATTCTTCCTCATGATAGCGAGGGGGGTACGTAGGTAGTTTAGGACTGCGGTCCTAAATACGAACCCACAACATTTCATGATAGATGTTTTTTGGTAAGTCCTTAGACATTATTTAGGGCATATGGTATAGTTGTGTAAGGCGTAGAAGAACACACAACACCACAGTTTCAAGTGTCGAACTACGAGTGGTTTGATTCTTCCTCAGGATAGCGAGGGAGATATGTAGGTAGTTTAGAATCGCGGTCCTAAATACAAATCCACAACATTTCAAATCACAGAGTTGCCATTATCATGAGACCGTAGCTAGTCTCATGATGCTGAGTGTATCGACAAAGCAAGATGCATTCGATTTTCACATGACACAATTATCACTGTTATGAGACTGTAGCTAGTCTCATAACGCAGAGTGTATCAACAGAGCAAGATGCACTCAATTTTCACGTGACACAACTATCACGGTTATGAGACCGTAGCTAGTCTCATAACATAAAGTATGTCGACTGAGCAAGATGTACTCGATCCTTATAGCCAATGTTTCATAGTTATTAGAAGATTGAGTTTCACTTCGACGAAACTTGAGCAATGCTTTTGCATTGATTTCAACTTTCGCCAAAGTGGAGGGAAAACTGTAGACCCTTATTTTGTGATGAGTATGTGCATTGAGGCCGTAGGAAACCCGATGATGAAAAATTGTATGACTATAAGATATAATTGAAGGCATGAAACTGAATTATTAATTCTGTGGCATGATCTTGAAAAAAAAAATAATAATATGTTTTTTTGGAAATTAATTTAATTTAAATAAATTTTTTTTTATTTAAATTTAATATGGGTAGTTCTTAAATGGACCTAATTGAATTTAATTGGGCTCCATGGGCCTAAGAAAGCCTAGTTAGGAATTTTAAATAGGACCCATTTAATTTATTTTTTAAAAATTAAAATAAGAAAATATCTTTTTCTCTATCCCTCTCCTATACAAACTCTCTCTCTCCCTTTTGGCCCCACTCTCTTCCTCACTCCCTATTGGTGCCACCCCCATTCCCTCTCTTCCTATTAGTTGGAATACCTCACCCTTATCCCAGTCTCATCCAAATTCCTCAATCCCAGTTGTTTAAGTTATCTGAACCTTATAACACTAGGACTTCAGATACTACCACACCTCTTCCTCACTTCCTATTGGTGCCTTCCCCTTCCCCTCTCTTCCTATTGGTTGAAACACCTCATCCATATCTCAATCTTACCAAAATTCTGCAATCCTAGTTGTTTAAGTTATCTGAACTTTATCAGCCTAGGACTCCAAACCCTATCACACCTCTCTCCCAAAACCCTATAAATACCCTATTAACAAAAAAAAAAAGGTGGAGGAGAAGACAAAAAATAAAAATAAAAAAAGGAAAAAACAATAAAGAGAGGAATAGCCAAAATTCTTTTAGTTCTTCTTTCTTTGTAGCGATATTTCTTAAAGGTTAGTTATTTTATTTTCTTTTCAAGATCTATGCCATGTAATGTTTAATTCTATGTTCCTTGTTTTTAATTTATTTTCTATGTTCATATAGATCATGTAATCATGTTTAATTTGAGGGGATACACAACTCCACACATATTTAGTTTTCTGTCACTCATATTTTTATTATTTTTCATTATTTTCTAAATCTATAAAAAATTTGTAAAAATTATATTCATATTCTACACGAAATTCTATTAATTTTAGGCTCAAGAATTACTAAAAAAGCTTTAATATTTTGTAAGTTATGGCTATTTGAAGTTAGGGTTCCTGTAAAATCTGATTTACAGGATACCCAATTTTTGGAGCCCATATCTCCCTTGTTTCTTAATATTTTTATGTAAATCTGGTGTCTAAAATTAAGTTTGGAATCTTTTGAATCTTTTCCAATTAGTTTCACATTCATATCTATTATCGTTGGTGAGTTATGAATTTAACAAAAAAGTAGTATGATTCTGTTACTGGAAAAAGTTACAATTTGTGTAGACCATTCGGCTAGGGTTTTATTTGGTTTATAAATTTTATGATGTTGTATGATGTTTTGGCTATCTTCTGTAATTTTTTCATGATTTTTAGGCTTGTCTAACTATTTTTCAAAAATCAAATTGCTTGTTACTGTCAATCTACCAGAATTTGGAAATTGTATGTTTATGCATATTCTTGTATTTTCTTGGGTTCTAATTGATATTTAATCTATTTTTCTGTGTTTTTTTAATTCAAGAAGTATTATGAAGTGTTTGGAATACGTTAGAAGATGTGGACCCTTATGTATTTGTAACTAATTAGGAATCTTAACCCTTTAGAAGACTAAAGTTAGAATCCAATGTAAATTGTTATTAATATTTTCTTATTTTCTTTATTTCTTTTATTTTCTTTAGTTTCTTTATTTTTTTATTACAAACAAAATTGATAAGTAGCCTTAAGGTAAGTACCAAAGAGAGCATTTGCGTGGAGCTTATATGGAGCTAAACGGGAGTAAGCCAAGGATATCATTGTCATACTAGAATAGAAGACCATTTTTTAAGGGTAGCTTGCTCCAATGGCAACTGCAATTACTAACAAGTAAGTAATCCTAAATTCCTAGAATAACCATTGGCATGAAATTGTAGTAATAATAGGATTTTTATTTGGTAAATCAAAATTAACTTTGTTTTTAATTTAACTGATGTTTGCATGTAATTAATTTAAATAAATACTTTGTAAATTAAAATTAATCTTATTTATAAATTAAACTAACATTGGCATATAAAATAAATTTAATTTAATACTTGGTAATTGTAAAATAAATTTGCATGTTAAAAATATTTATTAGGTTGTGATTGTTTAGGCCTTATGTAATATTAGAATAAATTATATATGTACATAATTAATTTAGTTTAATTATCCTTAGGGTAACTTGGTGAAAAATTAATTAATTAGGTGAAATAGTGTAACACCCCTATGTTCGGTAGTGCGTTTTACTGTTCCAGTGACCAGTATTGTCCGGACAGCTAGGATGCCTAGAATTACACTTCGATATGTGTGAGGAGACATAAAATAATGAAATACAAGAAAAACAAAGAAAAAGTAATAGTAAAAAAATGCAATCAAGTTAAGCGAGCCGAGAACCCTAGCGATGGGTGACCGCACTGGGAAGTCACGGTGTGGACCGTTGACTAGCCCTGGACCGCGGGGAACCCTGGAAAATATTTTTAGGACTTAAAGATACATCAATTGAAGTATAAATATCATTAGAAATATCAAAGAAAAATTAAATAATTAGTGCAAAGAAAAGTGAGAAATCGAAAAACGGACAAAACCCGGTGTTACCGAAAAATCGGGAATGCAACCCTAACAGGGGCATTGTGGTCATTTGACACCCCAAGTTGTCTTTTGACCTAAATGTCCATTGAAAATAAATAATATTACACTTAGAAAATATAATGAAAAATTAAATTTGGGTTACCTAATGTAAATAGCCAAAAGTGGAGAGTAAATGGAGTAATTAACACATTTAACATATAATATTAATTAAATAAAGTTAGTGGAGAGTTAGTGGGAATTATCTACACCTAAGTGGACAGCCACATCACTCAACATCTTCATCTTCCTCAATTCACCATTGCCGAAAATCCAAAAGCTTTCAAACCTCCCATGGCCGCCCCATTTGCATGACTTCTTACACCCATTTCAAGCTACACTTTCTTTACTTGTTTTCATTAAAGTTTATCCCCACATCACAAGGAAGAGTTTGATAGCAATTTCAAGAAGTTTTGGTGAAGATTTGAGAAGTCTCATCCATAGGTAAGTTTGAGTTTTTGATTATTGCTTTGTTAAAGTTTGTAAGGGTGTTATGGGTGTTTGATTTATGAAGAAATTTTTGAGGTTTGATGTTGACATGTGTACTTTTGGCAGCCATGGAAACACCTTAAAGATAGTTTACTCTTGCTTATAAATGGTGGATTAAAAGGTTGATTAAATATTTATGTGTATGGGAAATCATTTGGGTGATTATACTTAGTATATGTAAATCTGAAATGAAATTTAAAGCTTGGAAATTAATGGAATGTAAATGTACCATTGTGGCAGTTTGTTAACTCTTGAAGAATGCTGGAATTCATGCTTGGTTTATGGAATAATGATGTTAATTTGTGATAGGGGTTATGGCAGTTTGAGTGCATGTATGATGGTGTGAAGTTGGGCATGTAAATGAGCATGAATTGGTGATTGAATTGTTGTAAATTGAGTTAGAAAAATTTTGCACTTGGTGGTACACATTGAATGTAATTGTAAGCTGCCAAAATGACCTATAATATTTTGTAAATTATGTTTAGGTTGTGGTACAACCAGAATTGGTTTGAATGTTGAGTTTGGTGAGTGTTAAAAGTGATCCTTGATGTGTATGCAAGAATTGCAATAAGGTAGTTTGAGTTTTAGGCCTATAACTTTAAGTGTGTGGCTCCAATTGGTATGAGACCAATTGGAGGTGAAACTAGGCACAAAATGTGCCAACTTTCATGAAGGAAGCTTGCCAAAATTCTGCTTGCAAGATAGCTTGAAAAATGACCAAATCCAGATTAAGTGCAAATGAGGCCTGAAAATTGACCATTTGGGCAGAAGTTAGTGTTTAGGCCATAACTCACTCAAAACAGGTCCAATTGACCTGAAATTTAACCATGAATAGTTAAGACCCATATCTACAAGTCTTATGAAGACACCAAAGCCCAGAAATGACCATAAGCAAGTCAAACAGCTTGCACAAGTTCGGGTCCAAAAAAATGACCTAAAGTGACCTAAAGTGACCAATTTTGATGCAATTTGACCAGCAATAGTAAAATGACCATAACTTGGTCTACATAACTCAGAATGACCTGAAATTTGCCCCGCGTTCCATAAGACATAGATCTACGAGTTTGTAGTTTTGACCGAAACCCGAAAACTGAGGGAACTAGGTCATCCGGCTAGGTCAAACTAGTATCCCGGAATCCAACAAATTGCAAAAAAATGCAGTATACACGGAAATGAACTTGGTAACATGTACCAACCCTAAAATACTATCGAATGTGACATATTAATAACATTAAAACTTAATTTACCTAGAATGCATCGAGGGTCGACATATTAGGTTGACTAAGTAAATATTAGAATTCAGTGAATTAATTATCAAGCATTATCGTTAGAGACAGTTTAAATGAGTACTGAAACACTTCAAATTGTGTTTCTCAGTTAGCAAAGACTCAGGAAAAGGGAAGGAAACACTGAGTCAAGACCAGGAGACAGTTATCAGAGGTTTGTGCACAACAGCTATTTCTTTTGAATTATTTTCAATTGAAATAAATTATAATTATTTGTATATTATTGTTTTAAATTGTGAAACTGTGAAAAATTGTTTGAATGATATTTGATGGATACTTATTGATTGAAAAGCACTGTAAATGGTTTGAAACCACAGCTATCATATACATTGATTGTATTCCTCACTAGCTTGTCTAGTGGGATGAATTGAATTCCCTCTCTGGCTGAAGTGTTGAGGTGTGTGCCTGTTGAGGACGAATAGAATGAGTACTCATATTTTTGCTAGCTAGCTATGTTATTCCTCATTAGTCATTGACTTTTGGGACGAATTGAATACCTCATTAGCCATCGGCTTTTGGGATGAATTGAACTTTGGAACATGATTTCAAGGTGTGTGTGATTTATTGATATGTATTGTAAGATTATGAAATGGAGTTTAAATTCTTATTGACATTCACTGTCTTCTGAATTTAACTATGATTTGATTACTGAGATTTATTGTGATATTGTGTTAAATTCCTTATGACATTATTGTCATGAATTTAACTATGGTTTTAAGTATCCACTATTTATTTAACTTATGAATTGTGATTTAAAGTTGTATTTGGTTATTGTTGTGCACCACTGAGACATTGTCTCAGCGATAGCTTTTTATTGCTGTCGCAGGTAGACAGAAGGACAGGGCAGCAGACTAGGCTGCTAGTACATCCAGCGAGAGATTATCGGGTATAATAAGTATACCACATTTTGTATTTTGTACTGTAATGTATGTTCACTGTATGTACATATTGTTTTTGGTTTTGAGCAGTTGTAAATTAAAATTGTACATTGAAGTTGTAAAGTAAATTATGAGTTATTTTGACTTGTAAAAATTGTATTATATTTCTTGTATCTCAGTCTTTGAAAAATTACTGTGGATTTGAGTTGAGAAAAATGTTGTGTTGAGAAATATGTTGGAGTTGAGATTTGGAAATATATTGAAGTGCTTTTTTACAGGTTTTCTGAAGAACTGTTTTATCCAAAATACAGATGGCACTCTGCTAAAATTTTTACAGAAATTACTAATAGTCCAAATGAGTTAGCTGTTTCACTTCAATTCAAAAAGTTTTTTTCTTTTTTTTAACACCTGTAAATAGTGCTCACCACTGTAAAAGAAGTAAGAAAAGTTTTAAAAATCCCTTGTAGTGCATTTAATGGGTTATCAGTAGACGAACTTGGTAATTCATTAGATATACTACGGGATCATGTTACGCCTTACAGAGGGGTAGGGTGTGACAAATAGAAACTTAGGGTTATTTGAAATTGAATTTATTTGTAAATTAAATTCTCAATAATAAATTAATTTTAGTCATATGGTAAATATCATTTAAATAATTAGCAACCCCATAGATAGGAATTACTTGTGTATGAAAATTGTGTGTAAACAACAACCCTTTTGTGAGTTACTTGCGTGTGTAGGATTAGAATTGCAATTTTTAGGATAAAGTTTAATAAAAGAATAATAAACAAGGCTTCTAGAAACATTAGTAGAGGACTGACACTCGAATCAATGAGGTTAGACCAGGCGTAAGGGTTGCCTAACACCTTCCCCTTACGTACCCATTATCCTGAACTTAGACATTGGGCTATGGTAATGATGGTTGTGAAAACTCTGCAAGGAGTAAGTTGCCATCCATGACCCTCGAAAGAAACACTAAATATGTCCCGGTTATTACCTGGGTGGCAACTCCTGTCTATCTATGCCTTCGTGGCATAAATCCTTAGTACCGTGGTAGTGTTATGGGAAGACGGTACTTACTAGTGGTTTGATTCTATCAGGATTGTATGAAGTGCATGTCTAGGAAATGCTGTCTAAGGAGGTGGTACTTAAGTGAGACCATTGTGACTCCACCATCTTTCCTGGGCATTACCTAGTGCATTTTATATAATTCTAATGGATGATATTTCGCCTCATGCCTCCCACTCCTACATGGATGAGATTTGAAATATGAGATAATTATGAGAATGATTGAGGATATTTTTATTTTAAAATGTTATTGAAATTTCAAATAGGTGAATAGTGAAACATGTCAAACGATAATAAAATAGGGAAAACTCTGTTAGTTTTCCTATAAAAAATTAATTGATATTAAATTAAACGAATTCAAAATTATTAAAAGAATAAAGTAAGATAAGATATGGTACTCCGGCACTGAATGTAGCTTGCCTGCTCGACTACACTGTAGTCGGGTGAGGGGTGTTACATTTATTGGTATCAGAGCACGGTTTAGGCATTCCTAGGCATAGGTAGATAGAAAGCGATAGTGTGCATAACATGCATTGCATTCATATGAGTCGAGGTGATACTAATGCAGATCTGCTTTCTCTGGTAAGGTGAAGAAATAAGAGAGTAGTAGCTTCTCGACTATTTACACCGAGTAAATTTTGAGGACGAAATTTTTGTTAGAAGGAAAGAATTGTAACACCCTCACTTTAGCTAGTCCGTACATTCGACTGTTTCGGTGACCAATATATGTCCGAACAGCTGGAATGACTAGAACTGTATGTAGACTAGAGTGAGGAGTCATAAATAACTAAAATAATAGTAAGAAATATTTAGAAAATATTTTAAAAATAAAATACAACCAAGTTAAATGAGCCGGTGCCTTAGCAATGGGTAACCTAATGGGAAGTTACAGTCTTCGCAGCTAGGAGTCCTAAACCCAAGAGAAAATTCATAAAATAATTTTTGAGACTCCAAAGAAGAGTCATTGAGGTTTCTATGGCATTAGAATGCCAAGAAAAGGCTTAGAAAAAATTTTCGATCGGTACAGACAATTTTGGTTCAATAAGCCAAACGGAGGGCATTTTGGTCATTTTATCTTCAGAGATGATTTTTGGCCGACTTGTCCAGTTAAGTAAATAATTATTATGATCTAAAATATGAATAAATATTGCTAAAAATTAAATTAAAGATGAGTAGAAAAGAAAAGGAAAGAAAAATAAAAGAAATTGGGAATTATGATATCACATGATGTCATTAAAATGCTCCCACCCAATCACCTTGCAACAACCCACTAAAACCCAATTAAAAAGAGATTAATTAGAAACAAATCAGCTCATCTTCTTCATTTGGTTCATGTTAGCCGAACCACCTCTTGAGCTTTCCTCCATGGATGCTTTTTAAAGCTCCAATTTCCCATCAAAATCATTCATATTTTCTCATTCATCAAACACAAAAACTTGATTTTTGACCTAGCTTGAGAGATTAGAAGCAAAAGGGAGCAAGGAGATTGAAGATTTAGTGAGAAGAAAAATTAGTAACTAAAGGTTAGTGCCTAATATCATTATCTCTTTTGTTTAAAGTTTGATTTAGACTTAAGAAGAGTTGAAATTACTTGAAATGAAAAGAAAATGATAACTTTGTGTAGAATTAAATTTTTGGCTGCTATGAGAATTGATAGGATTTTGATGACATGAAGGTTATACTTGTAGTTATAAGTGTTGATTAATAAGTAAATCTGATTAACATGTTGATTTACATGTGGTGTGCATAAATTGAGACCTTGAGTTAGGGTTTGAGTTAATTGTTACCTTGGTGATATGGCTTGAGATTGATCTTGTTGAGGCTATTTGTTGATCATTTGAAGTGTTATGAGTGATAAATTGTAGTTAGGAGTAAGGAGGATGGAATATTGGAAGTGATGTTTCATGTGCAGGAAATTCGAACCTATGAGTCCAGGATCTTGTTTGACCTATAACTGAAGTTTTGTGACTCCAATTGGTATGAGGCCAATTGGAGGTGAACCTAGAGTCAAAATACCCCATTTTCATGAAGAAACCCTGCTCAAATTATATCCATAAGTTGACCAATTTGCTGGTCCAATCCGGATATCCAAACACTAAACAAAAAAAAATGACCAAATGAACAGTATCCATAACTCTCTTTAGACAGGTCCAAATGACCTGAATTTTATACCATTGGAAAGCTTAGACATAGTACTACAACTTTCATTGAGAACACCAAGCCCAGAAATGCCTCTAACCTAATGAAATTGTTGACTCAAATTAGGACACCAAACTGACCTGAACCATTCTGCCCAGAATTTTCTGGACATAAACTACCCGACCAGTTTTGGCAAAATGGCCATAACTTGGTCTATAAAAATTTAAATGCAATGAAACCAATGGCAAAAGTTTTATAAGACATAGGTCTACAATATTGGTCTTTTGACCAAAACCCAAAACCCAAAGGAACTAGGTCAAATGGTTAGAAGAAATTAACACATTAAAACTTAGAGTTTGACCAAATCACAATTGACCCCAGAATAGTGTTTATAGCATATCTCCCGCTAGGAAACTCTAATTAGGTTGAGCCATACTGATCTGGAACCCTAAGAAATAGGGCTCCAACTTTGTTTTAGATATTGTCCTCAAATTATGAACATAAGAACCCTAAAATGGAGGTCAAATTTACTGACCTGAACCTGGACCCTGAAGACACAGGGTACTGGAGTCTAGGCCAATTAAATTAGTATAATTAATTCTATAAAACTTAGAAATTTGTAATTAAAATTTCTAAGTGACCATAAGACATAGGCCAACAAATTATATGAAGAATGCTAAGCCTAAAAGTAACTACAACATGTCCAATTAAATTGGAAAAAGGTAATGCCAAAATCTGCCTAATTAAAGAAACACAATTAGGAAATGAACCAGTTATGGTTATTTGACCATAACTTGAGCTAGAAAACTCCAAATGGGATGATTCAAAAAGTGAAATGTAACTAGACACAATAAAGAATAACTTTGATTAAGAACTAAATTCTTACTATAGAATGGCCTAATGGAACAGTGAACTCTAGTACCCAAAATTGAAAATTTTGATTTATTTTCCATTGGTTAGAAGTATGGATTGGCAACTAATGCCAACACTTTTGGGAACCAAAATGTGATAAATCTATGTGATTAAAACTCATATAACTATTATATATGAGAAAGCCAATATTTTGACTTAAATGACCAAATGAATAGTAATCTTATAAGTTAAGTATAAATATTTAAGAAATAACTTTGTAATATGCCCTAGTAGGCCTAATGTGATTGGTTTGGATAGGTTGGCATGCCAATAGGGTTCCAATAGCAGTACTGTGTATGACGTATGGCTCCATGCCATTCTATGATATGATAGCCTATGACTATACTGATTATGATGTTATACTTGGCTTTATGCCTTATTGCTTTTATGGCTTATTAGCCATTCTGTTTGCACACTGGGAGGCACATTGTGACTGATGGTGTGACGGCCTAAGGTACCTGGTACCCAGTGCTAGTTTATTTGTTTATCGAGTCCGGTCAATTTGTATATGTTACTTGGGCATGGAAAAGTATAAATGTAATTAAATTGATTATTAAAGGAAGTAAGGAAATTAAATATCAAGATAAAAAACAAGAATGATTTCAATAAAATGAGGCTCAAAATCATCAAAGAAAACGATTAATAAAATGCTAGAAAGAATTGAAATGAACTGGACTGATGATAAAAACAAAAAAAAGTTATCTATTATTGAATGCACTGGGAACTTTAATTATTATTAAATAATTTAAGATAACCTAGAAGGCATTGAATTAAATGATACAAAAAGATTAATAATAGAAATATAATTTAAATAAATGTTACAAATGTACTTTCATAATAATATTAAGTTAAGAATAATGCTATTAGAATATTAGTATATTGTATATTATTACTGTAACCTTATGAACTAAGCAACTCCAAAGAGGACTAAATTAGGAAAATAAAAAGGCGATATTAAATTTTAGAAACCTTATTAAAGCATAATTAGATCTAAATTATCTGAACCATATTTTATTTCTATCTGTATTTTGTATATTATTTTTTTTTTTGTTATATTAATGTGCCACTAAGGAGCAATGCTTAGCGCGATGGATTTGTTTCCTCGTGCAGGTACTAAAGGTAAAGCCCAGTGGATATTAGACTGGGATTTTAAAGTCCAGATCTGCAGAAGTGTCAGAAGTGCTCAAGGTAGTCACCTCCTCAGCAATGCATGTAGATAGGGCTCACATTAGTCATTTTATGCATTTTGTATAGTATAAATATTTCTTATGTTGAAATGTAAACTAAGAATTGTAAACTAGAAAATTGTAATTAATATTTACGTGTTGTAAATTAATGGAGATTTAAAATTTTCGTGTATGAATTGAGTATGAATGGAAATGTATGGAAATGATTATGAAATTGAAATATATGGATGAGATTTGAAATATGAGATAATTATGAGAATGATTGATGAGATTTTTATTTTAAAATATTATTGAAATTTCAAACAGGTAAATAGTGAAACACGTCAAACGATAATAAAATAGGGTAAACTTCGTTAGTTTCTCCGTAAAAAAATAATTGATATTAAATTAAACAAATTCAAAATTATTAAAAGAATAAAGTAAGATAAGATAGGGTGCTCCGGCACCAAATGTAGCATGCCTTGCTCGGCTACACTGTAGTCGGGTTAGGGGTGTTACAATCTCCCTCTTGTATCTACTCAGTCTCATAAATTCTCTCTCATATTCTGCTTCGGTTAGCTGTCTCTGCCTCAAACTAATGAACTCTCTTCTTCTATCTTCTAGATACACACTTCCAATGAACTTCTTCCTGAACTCCACAAGGAAGAACTCCCAAGTTATCTACTATAGGAGCACCTCACTAGATACAACATGTCACACCTTACCCCTTCATGAGGCATGACATGTTCCCGTAGTATACTTAATGAATTACCGAACTTCACTTACCGATAACCCATTAAATACACTACAAGGGATTTTCAAACAATTTTATTTCCTTTTCGAAGGTGGTGAGCACTTTTAACAGGTATTAAAAACTTTGATTTGCGGTTTAAATACTAGGTAAAAATTTTGATAAATTTTATTTTTTTTTAAATTTTGTAAAAATTTTGGCAGAATGCCGTCTGTAATTAGGGAAAAACCAAATTTTAAAGACCTGTAAAAAACACTTCCAATAATTTATTTCACAATTCCTAACCTCCAAATAAATCTCAAACCAACTCAATTCAACATAGTCAACCACAATTCAAGTCAAAATTCACATTTCAAAATATTGTCAAAATAAATCCATGAAATCATAAACATTGCATTAAAGTTTATTTACATACACAAAATTCAAAAATAATATTATTATAATTTTTACTGTACGACTACTCAATTTACATTAATACATATGAACAATTCTATATTTACATAAAACTAAATACATTGGGTATAAAATAATACCCGTACCAAAAAGTCAGTGAAGTCCTCGTCAACACAGCAGCTCACTTTGCTGCTTTTTCTTTTCCCTTATCTGCGACAGCAAATAAAGCTATCGCTGAGTATGATTTACTCAGAGGTGCACAATAAAAAAAATATTTAACATGCCGAAATTAAAACATTCACTACTAATAATAATTCAAACATTTCACAATCATATGTCACAAATTTTCAAAGCACATTTATAACACAATTTTGTCAAATAATTTAATAAACACAGTGTTGCCAATCCATACACAACTTAGGTCATAACACAAAATTTCCAATCAATGTCGTGTTGTACACCACAACAAAGCAATCTACAACCTCACTAATCAAAATCAATGAGGGAGGTGGCTAGCTAGCTATATGAGTACTCATCTGATCTCAACCCCATAAATGGAGGAGGAATAATATGGTACTATCATGCTAAGTATGAATCCGAAATCAATTTAAAACTATTTATTTAAATATTGCATGAAAAATCTAATCAATTTCCAAAGTCCAATTTACAGGCATAAAGTGGCAACACAATAGTTCTCAAAATTCATAATTAACACAATACATTTACAATGCATAATAAATCAAGGTTTCAATTTTAAAATAATAGTTTAAAGTTATTGTGCACAAACCTGATTTGAGTCTCTTCTAGGCCTTGACTCAATTTGCCTTATCCTTGTCCATCTCTTTTTCAACTAAAACACACAATTTACAGTGTTTCCGTATTATATCTCATAATAATTCCAACAATTTATTGCATACTTATTTAATTATATCTCTACATAGGCTTAAAATGTCATTCTCTAGACTGTGCATTTTAGGGTTACTATTTATGGCACTATTCAAGTCAAAATATTGACTTTCTCATGCTTAATAAGTATGTGAATTCCAATATCACCCACATACCACATTTTGAGTGTCTAATTTGTTGGCCTTAGTTGCCATTTCAATTTCTAAGTCTCCTAAGAGAAATTTCAATTTTTCAATTTTGGTCCCCTATCTTGCACTGTTCCATTGGTCTGATTACTGTAGAAATTTGACTAAGTGTTCCTCATCAAAATTATTCCTTATTATCTCAGCTTTAATTCTCTTTTTCAATCACTCCTTTTAGAGTTTTGTAGCCCAAGATATGCCTATTTTTCTAAGGCTGGCCAGATTAGTTCAAACCCAGAATTCTGGGCACTTTCTTGGTTCTGGCAGTTTTGGTGTGCTGACTGCAGCTCATTTTTTGATGGGTTATGGTCAGAATTTGGGTTTGTGTTCTTCATAAAAGTTGTAGTGCTATGTCTCAGATTTCCATCGATGCAAAATTCAGGTCATTTGGACCTTCCTACACCAAGTTATGCCTATTTGAACAAGTACTGTTCATATAGTCAGTTTTGTACAGTGGCAGTGTGCATTACCTGGATTTTACACCACTTTGTGTTCAGTTTTAGGGTTGGGTTTCTGCATGAGAATTGTTGTTTTGGGTCTTATTTTTGATTCCCAATTAGCCTCACACCAATTGGAGTAGCCAATTTTCAGTTATACCCTCTTGAGTTGACCAAGGTCAAACTATCTAGAAGTGCACCCTTACCAATCCGAATTGCCTTTCAATTCTCACCATTCTAACACACCCCATTTGGCCTCAATTGACCATTTCTAAACTCAATTAGTTCCAACTGCATCAAATTTCAATTTTCACCAAATTTTCTCCCAAATTCATTAGCTCAAGAACCCTAATTTTTACATCTTGTTCAATTAGTGCATTTAAAGTGTATAGCTATCTTCTACATACTAATTTACACTTAATTACACTTTTAATGTCACACCTTACCCCTCTGTAAGGCATAACATGATCCTATAGAATACCTAATGAACTACCGAACTTCACCTACCGATAACTCATTAAGTACCCTACAAGGGAATTTAAAACATTTTTCTTACTTTTTAGAAGTGGTGAGCATTTTCTTACATTTAATAGAAGTTTAAAAGCTAGTTAAAATTTTTGTCCATTTTTATTTGTCCGCAACTTTTGAAAAATTTTCGGCAGAGTGCCGTCTATATTTTGGAAAAACAGTTCTTCAAAACTTGTGAAAAACACTCCCAAATAATTAATTTAATCCCCATTTGCAACCACCAAAACTCAAATCAACATCAATAGCAATAATTCAATTCAAAATCCAAATTTCAAATAAAAAATTGTTATCTCAAAACATTTCATAAACTCATGCACACTGCATTTTAAATATTTAATTTACATTCATAATTTAATTTGCAGACATAAAGTCTCAAAAATAATATTATTATACATTGACTGTACAACTGCTCAGTCTACATTAATACATATGACACTAAATCATTTACATCAAAATAATTACAAAGGTATCAACAAATACCCATACAAAAATCTTTAAACTGTGCTTCTCTCTTACTGTAGCAGCTTACTCTACTGTTATGTCTTTTTCCTTATCTGCGATAGCAAAAGAAGCTATCGCTGAGTATAAAAATACTCAGTGGTGCACAATGAAACGTAAAATGCATAATGTAAAACATTTATGAACAATTCATAATTTAAAAATCTCATAATCGCATTTTACAATTTTTCAAATCACATTTATAACAAATCACAATTTAAGCTTAATATAACACAAATTTGATCAAACAATTTAATAAACATAGTGTTGCCAATCAATAACACAACTTAGGCCATGACACAAAATTTCCAAACATGCCGTGTTGTACACCACACAGGCAAACTCACCCCACTAATCGAAATCAATGAGGGAGGTGGCTAGCTAGCTAATGAGTACTCATCCAAACTCACCTCAGACTGGCAAGCCAGAGAGGGAGGAATATAGTCAAACTCACCCCATAAATGGAGGAGGAACATAGTCCATGCCAAGTGTGAATAAAAAACAATTTAAATCAAGTTATTCTAACATTTCACGCAAAACACAAATCAATTTCCAATTCAAATTTCCATTCATAAAATGGCAACACAGTATTTCTCGAAACCCATAATTAAGACAACTAATTCACAATGCATAGTTAAATAAGTTTTCAATTAGAAAATGATAAATTAAAGTTTATTGTGTACAAACCTGATGTGAGTCACCTCGAGGCCTTGACTCAGTTTTTCCTATCCTTTTCCAAATCTTTTTCAATTGAAACATGCAATTTATAGTGTTTCAATATCTTATCTCATAACAAATCCAATAATTTATTTCATACTTATTTAATTGTATCTCTACATAGACCTAAATTAGCATTTTCTAAACTTTGCATTTCGGGATTACTATTTATGGTACTATTTTGGTCAAAATATTGACTTTCTTATGCTTAATAGGTATAGGGATTTCAATTTCACCCATATACCACATTTTGGTTTCCAATTTTGTTGGCTTTAGTTGCTCCTTAGATTTTTAGGTTTCGCAGGCACAATTTCAAATTTTCCAGATCTGGTATCTTGTTTTGTACTGTTCCATTGGTCATGTTGCTGTTAGAATTTAGCAAAGTTTTCTTCATGGAAGTTGTTCCTTATTGTCTTCATTTTAATTCCCTTTTTGAATCACTCCATTTGTAGTTTTGTAGCCCATGATATGACTATTTGAATGGGGCTAGCTAGATTTGGTGTTACCCAAAATTCTGTGCATTTTCTGGATACTGGCATTTTTGGTGTGCTGACTGCAGGTGACTTTTTAGATAGGTTATGATGAAAATTTAGGTTTGTTTTCTGCATGAAAGTTATAGGGATATGTCTCAACTTTCCATCGGTATAAGATTCAGGTCATTTGGACCTTCCTGGACCAAGTTATGGTCATTTAAGTAACTATTGTTCATTTAATCATTTTTGTACAGGGCAGTGTGCCCAATTCCGAATTTGGCCTAATTGTTCACTAAGTTATGGTCACTTTCTAAGCATGATTCCTAAATAAAAAATGTGCCATTTTGTGTCCAGTTTCATTCCTAATTGGCCTCGCACCAATTGGGTTGGTAAATTTTTAGTTTTGGTCCCTGAAAGGGACCTAGGTCAAGCTGCCTGCAGATTGACCTTCACCAATCCAAATTGGAACTTGGTTCCAACAATTCATACACACCACAAATGGTCACAATTGACCATTACTCAACTCAAATAAGGTTAACTACATCATTTAGCCAATTCTCAAATTTTTCTCCAATTTCTTCAAAATGCTTAAACCCTAACTACACATAAAGTTAAATTTAATGCATTCAAAGTGCACATTTATGATCTCTACACCTAATGCGCCTCAAATAACCATTCAAACACCTCAAACTCATTCATTTCTAACCCTAACCCTAGTTGGACGAATTTCATATTTAGTCCCTTAACAATTTTTTTTGTTTAATTTTAAGTTGATTTCAGTTTAATTGAGCTACAAACACAACATATAAACTAAGATTTTCAAATTCAATTACTTACCTCCAATTGAATCTCAACTTTTCAATTTCTTCTCTTTTCCTCTTTTCTTTTCTTCTTCAATAGTTGAAGTAAAGTGCTAGAACAAGTTTTAATTTAGTGGATTGGGAAAATTATGGCCAAAGTGAGGGTTTTGAAAAGCTTTAATCAAGCTTCCATGGAGGTTTAGTGAGATAAGGGAGAGAAAGTGAGGGTGGACATCCAAAAGAAGAAGAAGGAAACAATTTTATTTCTTCTTGAATTTTCAACTTTATTAATTCATAATTATCCCAAATTTTTAATTTTTAGATATTAGATTCATTGCATCATGCTTATGTCATGCATGATGTAAATAAACATTTTTCTTTCTTTCTTTCTTTTTTTCTTTTACATTTATTTTTTTTTCATTAGTTTTTTAATTTAATTCTTGATCCTGAAATTTTCTTTTCTCTAATTTTATTGGACAGTTAGGTTAGGAGTCAGCTCTAGGGGTGAATTGACCAGACTGCCCCTCACCGGTTTGATCCGATTTGCAAGTTATTCGATATTTCTTTCGGATTCCTGACCCAATTATTTAACCTGTTTAACAATTCTTTTATATGATTTTCTCTTTTCCACTGTGTTCGCAATAGTCCTGCTAAACTTTGTATTTCGGGATTAATGTTCATGGTACTATTTCGGTCAAAATATTGACTTTCTTATGCTTAATAGGTATAGGGATTTCAGTTTCACCCACATACCACATTTTGGTTACCAATTTTGTTGGTTTTAGTTGCTCCTTAGATTTTTAGGTTTCCTAAGCACAATTTCAAATTTTCCAGATTTGATGTCCTGTTTTGTACTATTCCATTAGTCATGTTGCTGTTAGAATTTAGCAAAGTTTTCTTCATAGAAGTTGTTCCTTATTGTCTTCACTTCAATTACTTTTTTTGAATCACTCCATTTGGAGTTTGGTAGTCCAAGTAATGATTATTTGAATGGGGCTGGCCGGATTTGTTGTCACCCAGAATTTTGGGCATTTTCTAGATACTGGTAGTTTTGGTGTGTTGAATGCAAGTGACTTTTCAGATAGGTTATAGTCAAAATTTGGGTTTCTTTTCTTCATGAAAGTTCTAGGGCTATGTCTCAGCTTTCCATTGGTATAATAATAAGGTCATTTGGACCTTCCTAGGCCAAGTTATGGTCATTTAAGTAACTACATTTCATTTGGTCATTTTTGTACAGGGCAATGTGCCCAATTTCGGATTTAGCCAAATTGTTCACTAAGTTATGATCACTTTCTGGGCATGATTCCTAAATGAAAAATGTCTCATTTTGTGTCTAGTCTCATTCCCAATTAGCCTCCCACTAATTGGGTTGGTAAATATTTAGTTTTGGTCCCTAAAAGGGACCTAGGTCAAGCTGCCTACAGATTGACCTTCACCAATCCGAATTGAAACTTGGTTCCAACAATTCATACATACCACAAATGGTCACAATTGACCATTACTCAACTCAAATAAGGTTAACTACATCATTTGGCCAATTCTCAAATTTTTCTCCAATTTCTTCAAAATGCTCAAACCCTAACTAGACATAAAGTTAAATTTAATGCATTCAAAGTGCACATTCATGATCTCTACACCTAATGCACCTCAAATAACCATTCAAACACCTCAAACTCATTCATTTCTAACCCTAACCCTAGCTAGAATAATTTCATGTTTAGTTCCTCAACAATTGTTTTTGTTTAATTTTAAGTTGATTTCTAGTTTAATTGAGCTACAAACACAACATATAAACTAAGATTTTCAAATTCAATTACTTACCTCCACTTGAATCTCAACTTTTCAATTTCTTCTCTTTTCCTCTTTTCTTTTCTTCTTCAATAGTTGAAGTAAAGTGCTAGAACAAGTTTTAATTTAGTGGATTGGGAAAATTATGGCCAAAGTGAGGGTTTTGAAAAGCTTTAATCAAGCTTCCATGGAGGTTTAGTGAGATAAGGGAGAGAAAGTGAGGGTGGATGTCCAAAAGAAGAAGAAGGAAACAATTTTATTTCTTTTTGAATTTCAACTTTATTAATTCAAAATATTTCCCAAAATTTCAATTTTTAAATATTAGATTTATTGCATCATGTGTATGTCATGCATGATGTAAATAAACCTTTTTCTTTCTTTCTTTTTTTTTTCTTTTACATTTATTTTTTTTCATTAGTTTTTAAATTTAATTCTTGATCCCAAAATTTTTTTTCTCCAATTTTATTGGACAGTTAGGTCAGGAGTTAGCTCTAGGGGTGAATTGACCAAATAGCCACTCGCCGGTCTGATCCGGTTTGCAAGTTATTCGATATTTCTTTCGGATCCCTGACCTAATTATTTGACCTACTTAACAATTCTTTTCTATGATTTTCTCTTTTCCACTGTGTTTGCAATAGTCCTAAGGACCGCGGTGTCACATTTTACGTTTCAAAATTTGAGTTTAGATTGACCTCGCAGTCATTTCCGAGAAGGTCACCCATCATTGTGACTCCCGGCTCATTTAACTTCTTGTGTTCTATTTTTCTTATTTATACTTAACTATTTGGAAATTACTAATTATTTGTGTTCAGGGCTTATCTAAGTTTCTTAGATGTAGTTCTACTTCTCTTAATTGTTGTAACACCCTCAGAACGTCCGGAAAAATATTTAAACTAAAGTAAAGAACCATAATTAACTCAAATATTAATAAGAAAAATTTAGGAAAAATTTTAGAAATAAAATACAGTTAAGTCAAAAGAAGCGATGGGTAACCAGAGGTAAGTTGCGGTTCTCGAAACGAGGAGCCCTAGACCAGGGGGAAAAATTGTAAAATAATTTTTGGGACTCCAGAGAAGGGTCATTGAGGTTCCCATGGCATTAGAATGCCAAGAAAATATTTAGAAAAATTTTTCAATCGGTACAGACAATTTTGACCCGTTAAGCCAAACGGAGGGCATTTTGGTCATTTCGCCTTCAGAGGTGATTTTTGGCCGACTTGTCCAGTTAAGTAAATAATTAATATGACATAAAATATAAAGAAATATTGCTAAAAATTAAATTGAAATGTGGTAGAAAAGAAAAGAAAAGAAAAATGAAGGAAATTAGGGATAATGACATCACATGATGTCATTTACATACCCTCCACCAATCACCATTCAATAAGTCTTTTTTTTAAACAATTAAAAGAGACAAATGGACTCAAAATTCTGCTGTTTCCTTCTTCTTCTTCAGCCAAAACGTGAATCTCTCCCTCTTCTCCCTCCATTGATTTTCAAACAAAAGCTTCATTTCTCATGCTTCCTCACCATATTTCCTCAAGACCCCAACACTAAAATGAATCCTTGGACCTAGAGGAAGTGTTTGGCAGCCAAGAGAGTACAAGAAAATGAAGATTTAACTTGGAGAAATCTGCCCTACAAGAGGTTAAAGTGAGGTTAGTGCCTACTTATATATATACTTCTTTGATTCCATGTTAGAAGCTTGAAATAAGTGAGAAATTGTAAATTAAATGAATAAAAGTTAAGCGTATGCATCCCTTGAATTTTTGGCAGCCCTAAGGAAGGATGAGTTTGATTGTTTTAATGAATTTAGAGTGGATAGAAATGATGTTTAAGGTATGAATATGCATGGATGTTGAACTAGTGTGCTAATTGAGGTTTATGGGCAAATTGAATTGGACATTAGGGTTTTGAGAAGTGAAAAATTGATTTGGCTTATGAAATTGTTAGAGCACATTTTAATAGTCAATTAGTGACCATTTTAGGTATGTTGACCATGAATTGGACTGAAAAATAGTATAGCCAAGTGAATGTGTAGGCTGCCTTGTTAGTGCAGCAGAGGGACTGAAAATTCAGTCCACTTGCACTGCCATAACTTTGGCTGTGTAGGTCCAATTGGTGTTTGGCCAATTGGACATGAAACTAGGCTTATAATGACACATTGTTGCTGAAGAAACCATGCCCAAAAGACCAAAGCAAGTGGACCAAAACTTGGCCCCAATCCGGACACCCTGCAACAGCCCCTGCAGAAATGACCAAATGAATAGTAACTGTTCATTTGGCCATAACTCACTGTAGATTTGGTCAATTGACCTGAAATTTTTACAGCAACAAGTTAAGACATAGACAAACAACTTTCATGAAGAAACTTACCCCAAATTATGACCAGAACCTAACCCAAATGGCAGTCATAGTTACTGTTCAAACCTGCAACTCTGCAGATTTTCATTTGAGCAGCAATGTTTGGAGGACTATAACTCTCTCTAGAAAACTCGGATTTAGGCGATTCTTGAACCGATGGAAACCTAAGGTATGGTAGAAAATTTCATAAGAAGAAAGTTAGACCAAATTATGAACTTAACTTGATCAAATTACTAACCAAAGTTGGACCAAAAATCTGCCAGACCCAAAATCTCAGCATGAACAGTGCACGTGAACAGTAAACTTACTTTGGCCATAACTTGAGCTACAAAACTCCAAATGGAGTGATTCAAAAAAAGAAATTCAACTAGACAAAATAAGGAACATTTTCTATGAAGGAAGTTTTGTTAAATTCCAACAGTAAATTGACCAATGAAACAGTGCAACTTCGGAGCACCAAAACCGAAAATTGGCAATTTTGCCAAAATGACCTAAGTTTTGAGAAAGTGACAAAAACCAACAAGTTTTAAATGAAAAATGTAGTATGTTTGAAGTGCCAAAGTCAATGTACATATTTTTTATGCAAAAGTCAATATTTTAGTTGACTAATGAAGTGAATAGTGACATGAAAACTTGAAATAAGCTTGGAAATGGATTTGGTAATTGATTTTAACAAGTTTTAAATGCAAAATGTGGTACATCGGGAGTGTTAAAACCAATGTACCTATTGTCTATGCAAAAGTCAACATTTTTGTTGACCAATGAGGTGAATAGTGACACCAAAACTTGAAATTCAAAATTTGAAATTAGAAATGCATCTAGGGGACTTTAAATTGCAATTGGCAATTAATACTAGTAAATGTAAAACTCAAAATGTGGGATCTTGGTGTAATTAGAATTAATATATCCATTAAGTATAAAAAGGTCAACATTTTGGTTGACTAGTATGGTGAATAGTAATCAAAATGATTAGTGAATTAAGATGAAGACCTAGAACCAATTCTAAGCTTAAATGCTTAGAATTGTATGACAAATGTAGACTATGCATCCTAGTCAAAATTGTTAAAAAGGAATTAAGGCCATAAATTTGAAATCCATGAAATGTTTATGGATTACTTGAAACATGAAAAATAAGTCACATAATTGATGTGAATAGATAGTTAGGGCTTATATGCCCATCACAAATGGAATTCATAAAATATTAGAAACTCAACTTGAAATATAAAATTTGTAATTACATAAGTAGACTCTTGAATGTATAAATGAGAAAGGAAAAATGTTTTGAATACAATGGTACATGTGAACCATTGTTTAGAATTGGGATCAATATGAATAACATAATGAATGGATAAATAAACCATATAAATGTATGAATGAGACATTAGTTCTCATTATTGTAAAGAGGAGAAGTATTTTGAGTACAATGGTATAAAAGGATAATTGATGTGAATTGTGATCATATAAATGATCAAATGAATGTATGAATTATGATTGAAATTTATCATGAAATAATGAAGTCATAAAGCACAATATATTAATATTTTAAAGTATCAAATGCCCTAGTATACCTAACAAGATTGGTTTGGATAGTTTGGCATGCCAATAGGGTATTGTTTTAGCTGTTTTGCGAAAGGAATGGCTTTATGCCTGTATTCATGGCTTTTTGGCCGTATCTATGGCTTTTATGCCCGTATTCATGGCTTTTATGCCGATTATGTGATATCATGGCTCTTTAGCCATACTGACTGCATACGTGGTTGACGTTCTGCGTCCCATGGTATGACGGCCCGAGGCACCGCGGTGTCCAGTGCCAACGACCGTTATCGATCGATGCGTCTAGTATAGGTTACGTGGGCAATCAATTAAAGTATTATTCAATACAGGCTCCTAAGTTAAGTTAAGTATAATGAAAATCCAGTACAATTAAATTAAGTATTGAATGAATAAACAAAATAGATAAGCAAAAGAAACATAACAAAAATATAAAATTCATAACAGAACAGACTTGAAATACAATACAGATAGAATAAATTATATACATGCTAGTATTACTGAAAAGTTATAAACTAAGCACTTCAAAAGAGGAACAAACTAGTATATAAGATCGTTGATACTAGAAATACCATACCAAATTAAATTGACTCTGAGTATCTGAATTATCATTTATTTCTTTCTTTACTTGTATATATTATTTCTGGTTATATTATTGCACCACTAAGCAGAAATGCTTAGCGCGATGGAATTGCTTCCTCAGCAGTAGACTGTCGACTGAGATTTTTGGAGTCCAGATCTGCAGAAGTGTCAGAAGAGTTCAAGATTGTCACCTCCTCAGCAATACATGTAGATAGGGCTCATTTTATACATGTTATGTATATTGTTCATTCCTAGCACATTGTAAATTATTTGTATATCTTGTACAAAATAAACTCATGTAATTAACCTATGAATTATGGAAGCTATTCAAAGTAAGTATTTTAGTATGTGAATTGAATTTGAGTTATAATGAGATTATACTTGTGAATATTGAGATATTGAAAATCTAATGAGATTTTTGAGAAATCTGGATACTGCATTGAGATACATTATGTTTGAAAATTTTTGAGACTATTAAGTTTGAGAAATTGAGTATATATTGAAATTGTCTTTGGCAGGTTCAGAAGAACTGTTAGTCCAAATTACAGCCGACACTTTGTCGGATTATCGTTAAAATTTTTGAAATTTCCAACTGAGTTAGATTCTGATAAAAGTAAAAATAGCCTAAATCTTCAATAAAGTTTTTGAATAAATAAATCAAGGACTGTAATGAAATCAGATAAAATAGAGTGCTCAGAACAATCGAGTGGCATAACTTGCTCGCCACACCTTGTAGTCGGGTAAGGGTGTCACATTTAGTGGTATCGAGCGGTTTAGGCGTTTCTGGACCTAGATAGACTGCATATCATGCATTGCATTCATAAGAGTCGAGGTGACACTATTGCAGATTTGTATTTCCTGTTTATTTTAGGTTAGGGTATGGAATAAGAGAGTGAAGAGACAATGAGATAGCGAATGGAAATAAGAAGGAGACTATATTTAAGATGAAAAAGGATGAGTACATAACTGTTTGAGGATAGGATTGAGACTAAGGAGAAAGTGAAGTAGGATAACACGGAAAGGTGAAGAAATAAAGAGGTAGTAGCTCCTCGACTATTTACACTGGGTAAATTTCGAGGACGAAATTTAAATTAGAGGGGAAGAATTGTAACACCCTCACTGTAGCAACTCCGCATACCATCTCGGTGACGGTGTCGGTCCTGCATAAACTAGAACGTCTGGAAAAATATTTAAACTAAAGTAAAGAACCATAATTAACTCAAATATTAATAAGAAAAATTTAGGAAAAATTTTAGAAATAAAATACAGTTAAGTCAAAAGAGCCGGTGCCCAAGCGATGGGTAACCAGAGGTAAGTTGCGGTTCTCGCAACGAGGAGCCCTAGACCAGGGGGAAAAATTGTAAAATAATTTTTGGGACTCCAGAGAAGGGTCATTGAGGTTCCCATGGCATTAGAATGCCAAGAAAATATTTAGAAAAATTTTTCAATCGGTACAGACAATTTTGACCCGTTAAGCCAAACGGAGGGCATTTTGGTCATTTCGCCTTCAGAGGTGATTTTTGGCCGACTTGTCCAGTTAAGTAAATAATTAATATGACATAAAATATGAAGAAATATTGCTAAAAATTAAATTGAAATGTGGTAGAAAAGAAAAGAAAAGAAAAATGAAGGAAATTAGGGATAATGACATCACATGATGTCATTTACATACCCTCCACCAATCACCATTCAATAAGTCTTTTTTTAAACAATTAAAAGAGACAAATGGACTCAAAATTCTCGTTTTTCCTTATACTTCTTCAGCCAAAAAGTGAGTCTCTCCTCTTCTCCCTCCATTGATTTTCAAACAAAAGCTTCATTTCTCATGCTTCCTCACCATATTTCCTCAAGACCCCAACACTAAAATGAATCCTTGGACCTAGAGGAAGTGTTTGGCAGCCAAGAGAGTACAAGAAAATGAAGATTTAACTTGGAGAAATCTGCCCTACAAGAGGTTAAAGTGAGGTTAGTGCCTACTTATATATATACTTCTTTGATTCCATGTTAGAAGCTTGAAATAAGTGAGAAATTGTAAATTAAATGAATAAAAGTTAAGCGTATGCATCCCTTGAATTTTTGGCAGCCCTAAGGAAGGATGAGTTTGATTGTTTTAATGAATTTAGAGTGGATAGAAATGATGTTTAAGGTATGAATATGCATGGATGTTGAACTAGTGTGCTAATTGAGGTTTATGGGCAAATTGAATTGGACATTAGGGTTTTGAGAAGTGAAAAATTGATTTGGCTTATGAAATTGTTAGAGCACATTTTAATAGTCAATTAGTGACCATTTTAGGTATGTTGACCATGAATTGGACTGAAAAATAGTATAGCCAAGTGAATGTGTAGGCTGCCTTGTTAGTGCAGCAGAGGGACTGAAAATTCAGTCCACTTGCACTGCCATAACTTTGGCTGTGTAGGTCCAATTGGTGTTTGGCCAATTGGACATGAAACTAGGCTTATAATGACACATTGTTGCTGAAGAAACCATGCCCAAAAGACCAAAGCAAGTGGACCAAAACTTGGCCCCAATCCGGACACCCTGCAACAGCCCCTGCAGAAATGACCAAATGAACAGTAACTGTTCATTTGGCCATAACTCACTGTAGATTTGGTCAATTGACCTGAAATTTTTACAGCAACAAGATAAGACATAGACAAACAACTTTCATGAAGAAACTTACCCCAAATTATGACCAGAACCTAACCCAAATGGCAGTCATAGTTACTGTTCAAACCTGCAACTCTGCAGATTTTCATTTGAGCAGCAATGTTTGGAGGACTATAACTCTCTCTAGAAAACTCGGATTTAGGCGATTCTTGAACCGATGGAAACCTAAGGTATGGTAGAAAATTTCATAAGAAGAAAGTTAGACCAAATTATGAACTTAACTTGATCAAATTACTAAACAAAATTGGACAAAAAATCTGCAAGACACAAAATCTCAGCATGAACAGTGCACGTGAACAGTAAACTTACTTTGGCCATAACTTGAGCTACAAAACTCCAAATGGAGTGATTCAAAAAAAGAAATTCAACTAGACAAAATAAGGAACATTTTCTATGAAGGAAGTTTTGTTAAATTCCAACAGTAAATTGACCAATGAAACAGTGCAACTTCGGAGCACCAAAACCGAAAATTGGCAATTTTGCCAAAATGACCTAAGTTTTGAGAAAGTGACAAAAACCAACAAGTTTTAAATGAAAAATGTAGTATGTTTGAAGTGCCAAAGTCAATGTACATATTTTTTATGCAAAAGTCAATATTTTAGTTGACTAATGAAGTGAATAGTGACATGAAAACTTGAAATAAGCTTGGAAATGGATTTGGTAATTGATTTTAACAAGTTTTAAATGCAAAATGTGGTACATCGGGAGTGTTAAAACCAATGTACCTATTGTCTATGCAAAAGTCAACATTTTTGTTGACCAATGAGGTGAATAGTGACACCAAAACTTGAAATTCAAAATTTGAAATTAGAAATGCATCTAGGGGACTTTAAATTGCAATTGGCAATTAATACTAGTAAATGTAAAACTCAAAATGTGGGATCTTGGTGTAATTAGAATTAATATATCCATTAAGTATAAAAAGGTCAACATTTTGGTTGACTAGTATGGTGAATAGTAATCAAAATGATTAGTGAATTAAGATGAAGACCTAGAACCAATTCTAAGCTTAAATGCTTAGAATTGTATGACAAATGTAGACTATGCATCCTAGTCAAAATTGTTAAAAAGGAATTAAGGCCATAAATTTGAAATCCATGAAATGTTTATGGATTACTTGAAACATGAAAAATAAGTCACATAATTGATGTGAATAGATAGTTAGGGCTTATATGCCCATCACAAATGGAATTCATAAAATATTAGAAACTCAACTTGAAATATAAAATTTGTAATTACATAAGTAGACTCTTGAATGTATAAATGAGAAAGGAAAAATGTTTTGAATACAATGGTACATGTGAACCATTGTTTAGAATTGGGATCAATATGAATAACATAATGAATGGATAAATAAACCATATAAATGTATGAATGAGACATTAGTTCTCATTATTGTAAAGAGGAGAAGTATTTTGAGTACAATGGTATAAAAGGATAATTGATGTGAATTGTGATCATATAAATGATCAAATGAATGTATGAATTATGATTGAAATTTATCATGAAATAATGAAGTCATAAAGCACAATATATTAATATTTTAAAGTATCAAATGCCCTAGTATACCTAACAAGATTGGTTTGGATAGTTTGGCATGCCAATAGGGTATTGTTTTAGCAGTACTGCGAAAGGAAAGGCTTTATGCCTGTATTCATGGCTTTATGCCCGTATCTATGGCTTTTATGCCCGTATTCATGGCTTTTATGCCGATTATGTGATATCATGGCTCTTTAGCCATACTGACTGCATACGTGGTTGACGTTCTGCGTCCCATGGTATGACGGCCCGAGGCACCGCGGTGTCCATGCCAACGACCGTTATCGATCCGATGCGTCTAGTATAGGTTACTTGGGCAGTCAATTAAAGTATTATTCAATTCAGGCAGCTAAGTTAAGTTAAGTATAATGAAAATCCAGTACAATTAAATTAAGTATTGAATGAATAAGCAAAAGAGATTAGCAAAAGAAACATAACAAAAATATAAATTGCAGAACCGTACAGACTTGAAATACAATACAGATAGAATAAATTATATACATGCTAGTATTACTGAAAAGTTATAAACTAAGCACTTCAAAAGAGGAACAAACTAGTATATAAGATCGTTGATACTAGAAATACCATACCAAATTAAATTGACTCTGAGTATCTGAATTATCATTTATTTCTTTCTTTACTTGTATATATTATTTCAGTTATATTATTGCACCACTAAGCAGAAATGCTTAGCGCGATGGAATTGCTTCCTCGCAGTATCAAGGTAAAACCAGAGATGGTCGATCGAGATTTTTGGAGTCCAGATCTGCGTATGTCGAAGAGTTCAAGATTGTCACCTCCTCAAAGAATACATGTAGATAGGGCTCATTTTATACATGTTATGTATATTGTTCATTCCTAGCACATTGTAAATTATTTGTATATCTTGTACAAAATAAACTCATGTAATTAACCTATGAATTATGGAAGCTATTCAAAGTAAGTATTTTAGTATGTGAATTGAATTTGAGTTATAATGAGATTATACTTGTGAATATTGAGATATTGAAAATCTAATTAGATTTCGAGAAACTGGATCGCATTGAGATACATTATGTTTGAAAATTTTTGAGACTATTAAGTTTGAGAAATTGAGTATATATTGAAATTGTCTTTGGCAGGTTCAGAAGAACTGTTAGTCCAAATTACAGCCGACACTTTGTCGGATTATCGTTAAAATTTTTGAAATTTCCAACTGAGTTAGATTCTGATAAAAGTAAAAATAGCCTAAATCTTCAATAAAGTTTTTGAATAAATAAATCAAGGACTGTAATGAAATCAGATAAAATAGAGTGCTCCGACACACTGAGTGGCATAACTTGCTCGGCTACACTGTAGTCGGGTAAGGGGTGTCACATTTAGTGGAATCAGAGCGCGGTTTAGGCGTTTCTGGACCTAGATAGACTGCATATCATGCATTGCATTCATAAGAGTCGAGGTGACACTATTGCAGATATGTATTTCCTGTTTATTTTAGGTTAGGGTATGGAATAAGAGAGTGAAGAGACAATGAGATAGCGAATGGAAATAAGAAGGAGACTATATTTAAGATGAAAAAAGGATGAGTACATAACTGTTTGAGGATAGGATTGAGACTAAGGAGAAAGTGAAGTAGGATAACACGGAAAGGTGAAGAAATAAAGAGGTAGTAGCTCCTCGACTATTTACACTGGGTAAATTTCGAGGACGAAATTTAAATTAGAGGGGAAGAATTGTAACACCCTCACTGTAGCAACTCCGTACAGTCTACTGTTCCGGTGACCGGTGTCGGTCCAGACAGCTAGAACGTCTGGAAAAATATTTAAACTAAAGTAAAGAACCATAATTAACTCAAATATTAATAAGAAAAATTTAGGAAAAATTTTAGAAATAAAATACAGTTAAGTCAAAAGAGCCGGTGCCCAAGCGATGGGTAACCAGAGGTAAGTTGCGGTTCTCGCAACGAGGAGCCCTAGACCAGGGGGAAAAATTGTAAAATAATTTTTGGGACTCCAGAGAAGGGTCATTGAGGTTCCCATGGCATTAGAATGCCAAGAAAATATTTAGAAAAATTTTTCAATCTCCAGACAGCATAATTTTGACCCGTTAAGCCAAACGGAGGGCATTTTGGTCATTTCGCCTTCAGAGGTGATTTTTGGCCGACTTGTCTAGTTAAGTAAATAATTAATATGACATAAAATATGAAGAAATATTGCTAAAAATTAAATTGAAATGTGGTAGAAAAGAAAAGAAAAGAAAAATGAAGGAAATTAGGGATAATGACATCACATGATGTCATTTACATACCCTCCACCAATCACCATTCAATAAGTCTTTTTTTAAACAATTAAAAGAGACAAATGGACTCAAAATTCTGCTGTTTCCTTCTTCTTCTTCAGCCAAAACGTGAATCTCTCCCTCTTCTCCCTCCATTGATTTTCAAACAAAAGCTTCATTTCTCATGCTTCCTCACCATATTTCCTCAAGTCCCCAACACTAAAATGAATCCTTGGACCTAGAGGAAGTGTTTGGCAGCCAAGAGAGTACAAGAAAATGAAGATTTAACTTGGAGAAATCTTTCCTACAAGAGGTTAAAGTGAGGTTAGTGCCTACTTATATATATACTTCTTCGATTCCATGTTAGAAGCTTGAAATAAGTGAGAAATTGTAAATTAAATGAATAAAAGTTAAGGGTATGCATCCCTTGAATTTTTGGCAGCCCTAAGGAAGGATGAGTTTGATTGTTTTAATGAATTTAGAGTGGATAGAAATGATGTTTAAGGTATGAATATGCATGGATGTTGAACTAGTGTGCTAATTGAGGTTTATGGGCAAATTGAATTGGACATTAGGGTTTTGAGAAGTGAAAAATTGATTTGGCTTATGAAATTGTTAGAGCACATTTTAATAGTCAATTAGTGACCATTTTAGGTATGTTGACCATGAATTGGACTGAAAATAGTATAGCCAAGTGAATGTGTAGGCTGCCTTGTTAGTGCAGCAGAGGGACTGAAAATTCAGTCCACTTGCACTGCCATAACTTTGGCTGTGTAGGTCCAATTGGTGTTTGGAAAATTGGACATGAAACTAGGCTTATAATGACACATTTTTACTGAAGAAACCGTGCCCAAAAGACCAAAGCAAGTGGACCAAAACTTGGCCCCAATCCGGACACCCTGCAACAGCCCCTGCAGAAATGACCAAATGAACAGTAACTGTTCATTTGGCCATAACTCACTGTAGATTTGGTCAATTGACCTGAAATTTTTACAGAAACAAGTTAAGACATAGAAAAACAACTTTCATGAAGAAACCTACCCCAAATTATGACCAGAACCTAACCCAAATGGCAGTCACAGTTACTGTTCAAACCTGCAACTCTGCAGATTTTCATTTGAGCAGCAATGTTTGGAGGACTATAACTCTCTCTAGAAAACTCGGATTTAGGCGATTCTTGAACCGATGGAAACCTAAGGTATGGTAGAAAATTTCATAAGAAGAAAGTTAGACCAAATTATGAACTTAACTTGATCAAATTACTAACCAAATTTGGACCAAAAATCTGCCAGACCCAAAATCTCAGCATGAACAGTGCACGTGAACAGTAAACTTATTTTGGCCATAACTTGAGCTACAAAACTCCAAATGGAGTGATTCAAAAAAAGAAATTCAACTAGACAAAATAAGGAACATTTTCTATGAAGGAAGTTTTGTTAAATTCCAACAGTAAATCGACCAATGAAACAGTGCAACTTCGAAGCACCAAAACCGAAAATTGGCAATTTTGCCAAAATGACCTAAGTTTTGAGAAAGTGACCAAAACCAACAAGTTTTAAATGAAAAATGTAGTATGTTTGAAGTGCCAAAGTCAATGTACATATTTTTTATGCAAAAGTCAACATTTTAGTTGACTAATGAAGTGAATAGTGACATGAAAACTTGAAATAAGCTTGGAAATGGATTTGGTAATTGATTCTAACAAGTTTTAAATGCAAAATGTGGTACATCGGGATTGTTAAGACCAATGTACCTATTGTCTATGCAAAAGTCAACATTTTTGTTGACCAATGAGGTGAATAGTGACACCAAAACTTGAAATTCAAAATTTGAAATTAGAAATGCATCTAGGGGACTTTAAATTGCAATTGGCAATTAATACTAGTAGATGTAAAACTCAAAATGTGGGATCTTGGTGTAATTAGAATTAATATATCCATTAAGTATAAAAAGGTCAACATTTTGGTTGACTAGTATGGTGAATAGTAATCAAAATGATTAGTGAATTAAGATGAAGACCTAGAACCAATTCTAAGCTTAAATGCTTAGAATTGTATGACAAATATAGACTATGCATCCTAGTCAAAATTGTTAAAAAGGAATTAAGGCCATAAATTTGAAATCCATGAAATGTTTATGGATTACTTGAAACATGAAAAATAAGTCACCTAATTGATGTGAATAGATAGTTAGGGCTTATATGCCCATCACAAATGGAATTCATAAAATATTAGAAACTCAACTTGAAATATAAAATTTGTAATTACATAAGTAGACTCTTGAATGTATAAATGAGAAAGGAAAAATGTTTTGAATACAATGGTACATGTGAACCATTGTTTAGAATTGGGATCAATATGAATAACATAATGAATGGATAAATAAACCATATAAATGTATGAATGAGACATTAGTTCTCATTATTGTAAAGAGGAGAAGTATTTTGAGTACAATGGTATAAAAGGATAATTGATGTGAATTGTGATCATATAAATGATCAAATGAATGTATGAATTATGATTGAAATTTATCATGAAATAATGAAGTCATAAAGCACAATATATTAATATTTTAAAGTATCAAATGCCCTAGTATACCTAACAAGATTGGTTTGGATAGTTTGGCATGCCAATAGGGTATTGTTTTAGCGATGCTGAAAAGGAAAGGCTTTATGCCTGTATTCATGGCTTTATGCCCGTATCCATGGCTTTTATGCCCGTATTCATGGCTTTTATGCCGATTATGTGATATCATGGCTCTTTAGCCATACTGACTGCATACGTGGTTGACGTTCTGCGTCCCATGGTATGATGGCCCGAGGCACCGCGGTGTCCAGTGCCAACGACCCGTTATCGATCGATGCGTCTAGTATAGGTTACTTGGGCGTCAATTAAAGTATTATTCAATTCAGCTAAGTTAAGTTAAGTATAATGAAAATCCAGTACAATTAAATTAAGTATTGAATGAATAAGCAAAAGAGATTAGCAAAAGAAACATAACAAAAATATAAATTGCAGAACCGTACAGACTTGAAATACAATACAGATAGAATAAATTATATACATGCTAGTATTACTGAAAAGTTATAAACTAAGCACTTCCAAAGAGGAACAAACTAGTATATAAGATCGTTGATACTAGAAATACCATACCAAATTAAATTGACTCTGAGTATCTGAATTATCATTTATTTCTTTCTTTACTTGTATATATTATTTCTGGTTATATTATTGCACCACTAAGCAGAAATGCTTAGCGCGATGGAATTGCTTCCTCAGCAGTAGACTGTCGACTGAGATTTTTGGAGTCCAGATCTGCAGAAGTGTCAGAAGAGTTCAAGATTGTCACCTCCTCAGCAATACATGTAGATAGGGCTCATTTTATACATGTTATGTATATTGTTCATTCCTAGCACATTGTAAATTATTTGTATATCTTGTACAAAATAAACTCATGTAATTAACCTATGAATTATGGAAGCTATTCAAAGTAAGTATTTTAGTATGTGAATTGAATTTGAGTTATAATGAGATTATACTTGTGAATATTGAGATATTGAAAATCTAATGAGATTTCTGAGAAATCTGGATACTGCAATGAGATACATTATGTTTGAAAATTTTTGAGACTATTAAGTTTGAGAAATTGAGTATATATTGAAATTGTCTTTGGCAGGTTCAGAAGAACTGTTAGTCCAAATTACAGCCGACACTTTGTCGGATTATCGTTAAAATTTT
Organism: Hevea brasiliensis; assembly: GCF_030052815.1. Taxonomy (NCBI): domain Eukaryota; kingdom Viridiplantae; phylum Streptophyta; class Magnoliopsida; order Malpighiales; family Euphorbiaceae; genus Hevea; species Hevea brasiliensis. Next base: position 48,962,203 of record NC_079495.1, on the reverse strand, counting down.
TGAAATTTCCAACTGAGTTAGATTCTGATAAAAGTAAAAATAGCCTAAATCTTCAATAAAGTTTTTGAATAAATAAATCAAGGACTGTAATGAAATCAGATAAAATAGAGTGCTCTGACACACTGAGTGGCATAACTTGCTCGGCTACACTGTAGTCGGGTAAGGGGTGTCACACCGATCACCAGAACAATAACATATACCAGGCTATGTAAATAAGGTATTACATTTAAATTCATCAAACTCAAGCAAGCCCTAGTTCACTACTTGATGGCTGAAATTTACACTTCTCAAATTCACCCATAATTTCTTTCAATTTCTTACTTATTTGATCATCTTTAAGCTAGTTTACAAGGAATACATGAAAATAATAGATTAATGGGCACTAACCTCTCTTAATGAAAATCTTTAAGCTTGTTACTTCCAATTCCTTTCTTTTTTATGCTCCCAAGTGACTCCTCAAGAGGTAAGGAGAATTTTTTTATGAAGACTACTAGGTGTTTTAAGGTGAAGACTTGGGGAAAATCTAGTGAGAAAGATGAAGAAATGTGTAGAGAGAGAGTGAGTGCTATTCGTCCATGGAGCTCCAAATAAAGAAAATGACTCTTTTCCTTTTTTTTTTCCTTTATTTACTTTTAAGGTGTCTAATAGAAATTACTTAATTAAATAAAAATTAAATTCCTTTTATTAGATCATGCTTACATATGGTTGATGATGTCATAATCCTATTTTCTTTTCTTTTCTTTTTCTTTTGTTTTACCATACTTCTTTAATTTAATTTCATATTTCAAAATTTTCATTTCTCAGATTTTATTGGACAGTTGGCCATAAGTTACCTCTAGAGGTGAATTGACCAATTTGCCCCTCGCTGGTCTGATTCGGTTTATCAATAATTCGGTGTTTCTTCCGGAACCCTGACCTAATTATTTGACCTACATATCAACTCTTTTCTATGATTTTCTCTTTTCTACTAACTATGCAATACTTCTTAGGATTGTGGTGTCACAATGTCCTGTTCAAATTTAGAGTTACAGTTGCCCTCGTAGTCACTTCCTAGTTAGGTCACCCATCGCTGTGACTCTTGGCTCATTTAACATTTTATGCTTTGTTTTTCTTATTTATACTTGACCTTCTAGTAATCACTATTAATTCTTGTTCAGGCTTTTCTAGGTGACTTAAATATGGTTCTAATCCTCTTAATTATCCGGACTGACACCGATCACCAGAATAGTAAAATACTAGACTATGCATATAGGGGTGTTACACAACACCCTCCAGGTTCTGCTCTGGGGTGCAATGGAGTTGCTTTAGTAACCTTATGGTTCGATCTAGCCAATTCTCAGCTGCCACTAGGTCTTCTTCTTTCTTACCCATGAAATTCACAACCCTAAATTTTCTGAGCTTTTCTAAATGTGACTTCTGTTGTGGATGTGGTAGCGGTGGCATAACTCCTGCCATTTGTCTGAAGAATTCCGCCATTTGCTAAAACATAGCCAGTGGAAGCTGTATAGGCACTTCTGGTATTGGTGGAGTAGGTTTCCCCCTGCCTCCAGCTTCAACCACTGGTGGAGTATGACTCTCCACCTCTTCATTGACTGCTCTGTACGATGAAGGGTCCACATCCTAACCAAAATAAGAAAAACAAACAAATCTGTATTAGTGTCACCTCGACTCTTACAAATGCAATGCATGGTATGGACTCTATCTAGAACCAAAAATTCCTAAACTATGCTCTGATACCAATAAATGCAACACCTCTTACCCGTCTACAGTGTAGTCGAGCAAGACATGTCACACTCGATGCCGGAGCACCCTATCTTATCTTACTTTATTCTTTTAATAATTTATTCTCATTATATTTTAATATTAATTATTTTTCTAAGGAGAAACCAGTGGAGTTTCCCCTGTTTTATTATTAGTTGGCGTATTTCACTATTCATCTACTTGAATATTCAATAATATTTTCACAATAAAATCTCATCCATACTAATCATAATTATCTCATCAATTCGAATATCCTCTATATAATTCAATTTCATATTCATTCCCATACATTCCCATTCATTATTAACTCATAGGTGAAAATTTTCAATCTTCATTAATTTACATGATATACAATTTAATCACATATGAACTAACCGATTTATTAATTTACAACACATAAATATTAATTACAATTTTCTAGTTTACATTACAATGTAAGAAATATTTATAATATATAAAATACATAAAATGACTTATATGGGCCCTATCTGCATGCATCGCTAAGGAGGTGACAACCTTGAACACTCTACAGATCATAACTCTGAAATCCCAATCTAATATCCACTGGGCTTTATCTTCAGTACCTGCACGAGGAAACAAATCCATCGTGCTAAGCATTGTTGCTTAGTGGTGCTAATATAACAAAGAAAATAATATACAATAAAGATAAAACCGAAGCAATATTTGGATGCTCAAGAATTAATTTAATTTCGTGTGAGATTACTAATATTAATTTTCTGTTATCCTAATTTGTCCTTCTTTAAAAATGTTTAGTGTATAAAATTTACAGTAACAATATATATACAACATTCAATTATTTAACAATATTAAATTTAGTCCTAATTTATTATTAGAGACGCATTTGTAATATTTATTTACGTTCTATTTTTTTTGCAAATCTTCTTATCATTTCACTAATATATTTCTAGGTATTTTGAATGATTGCATAGTAAATAAAATTTTAAAACTAATTCTAGTTTCTTTCTTATTCATTCATTTAATTCACATTATTCTTAACAAATTTCACTGCCCAAGTAACCTATGACAGGTTGACTAAACTAGATAAGCGGGTCGTGGGCACTGGGCACCGCGGTGGCTCGGGCCATCATTCCATGGGACGTGAAATACGGAACGTCAATCACGTATGCAATCAGTGTTGCTAAAAGCCATAATAACATATTAGTATGGCTAAAAGCCATGATAACAAGTAATCGGGCATAAAAGCCATGAGTGTGGGCATAAAGCCATAAATACAGGTACTTATTTAGGCAATACATGGGCACATAAGTACCATTAAGTGTTATTATGTTTTATTATTTCATTATTTAATTATAAGCTCCAATAATAATTTATAATATTTCAATTCTATTTCTAGCAGAAGTTTAAATTTCTAAAATACAATTCTACATAATTTATGTATTCATTATAATTTATACATTCATTTGATAATTCATACGATCATAATTCATATCTATTATCCTTCTATACCATTGAACTCAAAGTATTTTTCCTTTCTACAATAATAAGAACTAATGTCTCATTCAAACATTAATATGATTCATTTATTCATTACACTATTTATATAACTTATCATTCGCAATTTAAGTTTTGGTCCTTTGCATTAATATTATTGAGGTTACTATTCACCTTACTATTCACTCAAAAAGTGGACTTTTCATACCTAGTAAATATGTTAATCCTAATTACACTAAGATCTCACATTTTGAGTTCTAAATTTGTTTGCATTGATTACCAATTGCACTTCAAAGCCTCCTAGAAGTATTTTCAAAAATTCAGTTTTTGTGTCCTATGTTTATTGTTCTATTGCTCTAAACTATAGTGAGAATTTGCCAAACTTTTCTTCATCAAAGTTGTTCTTTTTTGTGTCTTCTTTAATTCCCTTTTTGAATCACTCAATTTGGAGTTTTTTTATCTCAAGTTATGGCCTAAACACCATAACTGGTTCATTAGCCCTTTCTGGGTCCAGAACCAGGCAAATTCTGGAGTCTAATTTATTCTAATAATTTGGGTATGCTACAGTCATTTTTAGACCTAATATCCTTTATATGAGTTGTTACCTTATGTCTTAGGATCACTCAAGTTCAAGAATCATAATTTTTCTAGTTATGTAGTGTGACACCCATCGCCCGACTACAGTGTAACCGAGCGAGGCGTATTACATTTGGTGCCGGAGTACCCTATCTTATCTTACTTTATTATTTTCGTAATTTTGAATTCGTTTAATTTAATATCAATTATTTTTCTATGGAAAAACCAGCGGAGTTTTCCCTATTTTATCATCAGTTAACGTATTTCACTATTCACCTGCTTGAAATTTTCAATAATATTTTACAATAAAAATATCATTCATGCTCATCATATTCATCTCACATTCAATTCTTGTAATTCACATACTCATTTGTATGAATCTATTCATACTCAATTCATATGTAAACATTCTCAAATTACATAAGCAAAATTTTCAAATTTCCTTAATTTACATAATTTACAAAATAATTACATAATTTCATAATTTACATGATCTACAAATTAATTACAGTTCCATAATCTATATTTCAACATACAATTCATAGTTTACATTATAAATAATAACTAATTATAATATACAAAATACATAATATGATCTATATGGGTCCTATCTACATGCATTGCTGAGGAGGTGACAACCTTGAACACTCTGCAGATCAGACTCCAAAATCTCTGTTTAGTATTCGCTGGGCTTTAACTGCAGTACCTGCGCGAGGAAACAAATCCATCGCGCTAAGCATTGCTGCTTAGTAGTGCAATAATATAACTAGGAAATAATATAACAGGTAAAAATAATTGGAGCATATTTTCTAAACTCAAGAATTTTACTTGGTTCATATGAAATTTTCCATACAATATATATTTCGTCATTTATGTTGCTCTCTAGAATCACTTCTTTCATAAGTTTACAATAATCATTTATATAATGTACAAATAAATCTAAAATTTATACTTATATTCTTATGAAAATCACATTTGTAATGTTATTTAAGTTATAATTCTTCTATTAGTCTTTTTATCACTTCCTTGATACTTTTTACGTTGTTTACAATCATTTCGTAATATTTAAAATTTTTAGAACTAGTTTAATTTACTTCAAATCATTCTAAGGAATAAATTTTTGAAGCTAATCTAATTTATTTCAGAACTTCTTCTCATTTATTTACTTTCTAGCATTTTTAATTACTAATATTCATAACTTATTTTAATAAATTAGACTACCCAAGTAACCTACGACAAGCTGACTAAACTGGATAACGGGTCGTTGGCACTGGACACCACGGTGCCTCGGGCCGTCATACCATGGGACACAGAATGTCAACCACGTATGCAGTCAGTATGGCTAAAAAGCCATGATAACACATAATTGGGCATTAAGCCATGAGTGTGGGCATAAAGCCATGAATGTGGGCATAAAACCATGAATACGGGCATAAAGCCATGAATACAAGAATAAAGCCTTTCGCAGTACTGCTAGAACAATACCCTATTGGCATGCCAATCTATCTAATCTGACACATATGTCTAGGCTATACAAAGGCATATAATATCATTAAATATTAATATATTGTGTTTTATGTCTTCATTATTTCATGACAAATTCCATAATTTATACATTCATCATAATATTCATACATTCCTTACATCATTCGTATTGATCACCATTCATAACAATGGTGTTCATGTACCATTGTACTCAAGATGTGGCACTCCTTACCCGTCTACAGTGTAGTTTAGCAAGATATGCCACATAGTTTACCGTAACACCATATTTTATTTCAATCGTTTCTACTCTTCCTTAATTTATTTCTTTATGGTGATAAAATGCAATTTGTAAAATTTGACTTATTTAAGTCATTTATTAAAATTATAAATTCATCTAAGGTTCCAAAAATTTTATAGAAAATTCAGCAAAGTACCGGCTAAAAATGGAGAAAACAGTTCTTTGGAACCTGTGAAAAACACTTCCAACAATTGTTCAAATCACAACTCCAATTCTCACATCAATTTACAATAATTTCTTAATAATTCCTCCATCTGTCATTCATTCATTTCACATCATCATCATGCTCAAATCATAAATAAATTATCATATGTTATTTATAATCACAAGTTACAAATACTTACATTAACACAAAATTATATTACATTTGTTTCAAATATACATGATAAAATAAGAGTTTAATTACAAAACTTACAAAAATCACAAAATACAAAATGGGACCTAGTGTCCTACCAATGCACTGTAGCCAATGAGGTGACACGGATACTATACAGAACTATGAATGGCCTTACCCAGTCTGTGGTCTGTTGGGCTCTCTGTCCAAATCTTCAGTACCTACGCGTTGCAAAAGCGACGCACTAAGCATAAAGCTTAGTGGTGCCAATAATACAAGAAAATATAATATGCGAATAAAAATAATAATTTCCTAGTTATTGTGTTCATAAAAAAATGAATAATTACTAACTTATTGTTTAGTCGAAGGCTAATTATATTTCATGATATTAACTTCTTCATGCATTTTGTTAATTGTTTTCTTGATGATTTTGAGCTTCTTTATTTTATTGTAATCATTCTTGATCTTTATCTTGATATTTAATTTCCTTATTTTCTTTAATAATCTGTTCAATTACAATTATACTTTTCCATGCCCAAGTAACCTATACAAATTGACCAGACTGGATAAACGGGTAAACTAGCACTGGGTACCAGGTACCTCGGGCCGTCACACCATCGTTCACAATGTGTCTCCCGGTGTGCAAACAGAACGGCCAATAAGCCATAAAAGCAATAAAGCATAAAGCCAAGTTAACATTATAATTAGTATAGCCATAGGCTATCACATCACAGAATGGCATGAAGCCATACATCATACGCAATACTGCTATCGGAATCCTATTGGCATGCCATCCTATCCAAACTAATCACATTAGGCCTATTAGGGCATATTACAAAGTTATTTCTTGAATATTTATAATTTACCTGTAGGGTTACTATTCATTTCATTAGTTAACTAAAATGTTGACTTTTTCATAGATAATAGATATATTGGTTCAAATATCATCAACATACCACATTTTGCATTCTAAAGTTGTTGGCATTGGTTGCCAATTTCATTTCTAAGCTTAGTGTTAATTATTCACAATTTTCAGATTTCAAGCATTATGTTTGTTGTTCCATTGGTCATTTGTAAAGTACGAATTTGGCAAAGTTGTCTTCATGAAAGTTGTTCCTTATTGTGTCTAGTTACATTTTCTTTTTTGAATCACTCCATTTGGAGTTTTGCAACTCAAGTTATGGCCTAAAAACCATAACTGGCCGGATTGCAATTTTCCATATTTTTCTGGGCAGAACCAATTCTGCAGGTTTTGTGCACTGATTGTAGGTCAGTTTTTGAACATGTTATAATCAAACTTTGGATTTGGTTTCTTCATGAAAGTTGTAGGTCTATGTCTCAGCTTTCTAATGGTAAAATTTCAGATCAATTGGACCTTTCTACACTGAGTTATGACCAAATGAATAAACACTGTTCATTGGTCATTTTGCCCAGGCAGAATGCATGTCACCCGGATTAGGGCAATTTTTAGGTTAACTTGGTTTAGTTTTCTGGGCAGGCTTTCTTCACCAAAGTTGTGCCATTATGTGTCTAGTTTCATTTCCAATTGGCCTTGCACCAATTAAACCTCTACAACTCCATTTATAGCTACCCATACCTGCTGGACTCACACCCAGTCCTGCAGGCCACCAAGGGCAGCATGCCTAAGGTCAACTTGGTTGTCCTTACTCACTTCAATTCCACCTCACACGCATTCAAATGGTCACTAATTGACCATTACAATGTTAATATACTATCACATGAGCAAGCCCTAATGTTGTTCAAATGTCCAAGTTTTCAAGTTCATTCATGCATTACCCTTGCATTTCACTTACACAAACATGTTCAATCACTCATCTAATACTAAAGGCAGCCCATGAATCACTTTACTTCAAGCAAATTCATCAACCCTAATCAAACCTAAGCTGCAAAAATTATAGGGAATAAATACACATAATTTTTATTTTTTTTCTTACATTTTCTACTTATCTCATGGCATTAAGCATTAATTAAGTAAAAATAGTAAGAGTTTGGACACTAACCTCTTTTGACCACTTTCTTGGCTTGTTAAAACTTCAATCTCTCTTCAATTTTCGCTACTTAAAGCTTCCTCAAGGTTTAGGGATAATTTTTTGTGAAGGAAGTTTAGGATTTTGGGGTGGAAAGCTTAGGGAAAATTTAGCTTGAGCAAGAGCTTTCATGGAGGTCTTTCTCTCTCTCTCTCTCTCTCTCTCTCTCTCTCTCTCTCTCTCTCTCTCTCTCTCTGTTCAGCTCGTATGAAGAAGAAACTGCTGGTTTCTTTTGTTTTTTTTTTATCTCATTTTAAGTTCATTTTTATCTCTTTTTATTAGTTTATCACATGGTGATTGGGTGGGGGTATGTTAATGACATCATGTGATGTCATAATTCCTAATTTCTTTCATTTTCTTTCCTTTTCTTTTCTACTCATTTTCAATTTAATTTTAAGCAATATTTATTCACATTTTATGTCATAATAATTATTTACTTAACTGGACAAGTCGGCCAAAAATCATCTTTAAAGGCGAAATGACCAAAATGCCCTCTGTTGGGCTTATTGAGCCAAAATCATCTGTACTGATCAAAATATTTTTCTAAATATTTTCTTGGCATTCTAATGCCATAGAAACCTCAATGACTCTTCTCTGGAGTCCCAAAAGTTATTTTATGAATTTTCTCCAGGGTCTAGGGCTCCTAGTTGCGAGGACCGCAACTTCCCACTGGGTTACCCATTGCTAGGGCACCGGCTTATTTAACTTGGTTGTATTTTATTTCTAAAATTTTTTCTAAATTTTTCTTATTAATATTTGAGTTAATTATGGTTCCTCACTTTAGTTTAAATATTTTTCCAAATGTTATAACTGTCCGAACCAACACCGGTCACCGAAACAGTAGAACGTACGAAATTGCTACAGTGAGAGTGTTACAACTCTTCCCTCTAAATTAAATTTCATCCTCGAAATTTACCTGACTTAAGTAATCGTAGAGTTGCTACCTCCTTGTTTCTTCACTTCCTTGTATCGCCTCATCAGTGTCTGGGTTTGGCTCCTCCTGAGCCTCCATAGCATATACCTGTGGTGCCACCCTGACTTCGAGCCTTTCAACTGTCTCAGAAATAATCTTTTGTGAAATGTCAGCCGTTTTTGCTCTACCTGATCTTTCACCCCTTTGAACTGTAGGGGCAGATCTATCAACTTGTACCAGAGCTATTGAACCACTCCTCTGAGGGCAATCTCTTATGAAATGATCCGTAGCCCCACACTTGAAACACTCTCCAGTTAACAGTCGATACTCCCCTCTGTGTCTCCTACCACAATTCATACATTCAAGCACTGGGGCAAATCCCCTTGTTACAGTGCCTGGGGAGCTAACTATAGATATTCCAATCTGGCCTCTATGGCCTTGTGTCTGATCTTGTGAACCAGAACTCTTAAGCTTCTTACTATCAGTAGGTATACTTGACTGCCCTGGTCTAAATTCCCTCTTACGCTGCCTATCTTTCCTATTCTGTTCACTTACTCTGACCCTTTCCACTTTCAGTGTGGCTTCAACTAATTTCGTGAAGTTCATAATCCCCAAGGCAGTGATCATTATTTTAATGTTATCATTTAGCCCCCTTCAAACCTTCTGCACCTCTCTGCTTCTATGGGGACTATCTCTCTTCCACAGCTGCTTAGTCTGACAAACTCCTTCTCATACTCCACTACTGATAACTGCCTCTGTCTCAGACTAATAAACTCTCTTCTCTTGCCTTCCAGGTACACACTTCCCACATACTTCTTCTTAAATTCAGCGAGGAAGAAATCCCAAGTTACTAGTCCTGGCCGGACTTCACTAGATACGGTGTCCCACCACTAATAGTCATCGTCTTGAAGTAGGGACACAGCACCCTCCAGGCTCTGCTCTGGGGTGCAATGCAGTTGCTTCAATACCCTTATGGTGCAGTCTAGCTAATTCTCAGCCACCACTGAGTCATCTTCTTTCTTACCAATGAAGTCCACAACCCTAAATTTTCTCAGTTTTTCCAGATGGGATTTCTGTTGTAGAGGTGGTGGTGGTGGCATAACCCCAGCCATCTGTCTGAAGAATTCAGCCATTTGTTGAAACATAACAGGTGAAGGCTATGCGAGCTTCTTTGGTCTTTGGTGGAATAGGTTCTCCACGGCCCCGGCCTCACTGCGCAGTGGAGCACGACTCTCCACTTCCTCATCTACTGCTCTCTATGACATGGGGTCCATATCCTAATCAAAATAACAAAGACAAATAGATCTGCATTAGTGTCACCTCGACTCTTACAAATGCAATGCACGGTATGGACTCTATCTAGACCCAGAAACACCTAAACCGTGCTCTGATACCACTAAATGTGACACCCCTTACCCGTCTACAGTGTAGTCGAGCAAGATATGCCACACAGTTTACCGGAACACTATATTTTATTTCAATTGTTTTTACTCTTCCTTAATTTATTTCTTTATGGTGATAAAATGCAATTTGTAAAATTTGACTTATTTAAGTCATTTATTGAAATTATAAATTCATTTAAGATTTTGAAAATTTTATAGAAAATCCGGCAGAGTATCGACTAAAAATGGAGAAAATAGTTCTTTAGAACCTGTGAAAAACACTACCAATAATTGTTCAAATCACAACTCCAATTCTCACATTAATTTACAATAATTTCTTAATAATTCCTCCATCTGTCATTCATTCATTTCACATCATCATCATGCTCAAATCATAAATAAATTCTCATATGTTATTTATAATCACAAGTTACAAATACTTACATTAACACAAAATTATATTACATTTCTTTCAAATATACATGATAAAATAAGAGTTTAATTACAAAACTTACAAAAATCACAAAATACAAAATGGGACCTAGTGTCCTACCAATGCACTGTAGCCTGTGAGGTGACACGGACACTATACAGAACTGTGAATGGCCTTACCCAGTCTGTGGTCTCTTAGGCTCTCTATCCAAATCTTCAGTACCTACGCGTTGCAAAAGCGACGCGCTAAGCATAAAGCTTAGTGGTGCCAATAATACAAGAAAATATAATATACGAATAAAAATCATAATTTCCTAGTTATTGTGTTCATAAAAAAATGAATAAATAATAACTTATTGTTGAGTCGAAGGCTAATTATATTTTATGATATTAACTTCTTCATGCATTTTGTTAATTGTTTTCTTGATGATTTTGAGCTTCTTTATTTTGTTGTAATCATTATTGATCTTTATCTTGATATTTAATTTCCTTTTTTTCTTTAATAATTAGTTCAATTTCAATTATACTTTTTCATGCCCAAGTAACCTATAAAAATTGACCGGACTAGATAAACGGGTAAACTAGCACTGGGTACCAGGTACCTCGGGCCATCACACCATTGGTCACAATGTATCTCCCGGTGTGCAAACAGAATGGCTAATAAGCCATAAAAGCAATAAGCCATAAAGCTAAGTTAATATTATAATCAGTATAGCCATAGGCTATCACATCACAGAATGGCATGAAGCCATACATCATACGCAGTACTGCTATCGGAACCCTATTGGCATGCCAACCTATCCAAACCAATCACATTAGGCCTATTAGGGCATATTACAAAGTCATTTCTTGAATATTTGTAATTTACATGTAGGGTTACTATTCATTTCATTAGTCAACTAAAATGTTGAACTTTTCATAGATAATAGGTATATTGGTTCAAATATCACCAACATACCACATTTTGCATTCTAAATTTGTTGGCAATGGTTGCCAATTTCATTTCTAAGCTTAGTGTTAGTTATTCATAATTTTCAGATTTTAGGCATTATGTTTACTATTCCATTGGTCATTTTTACAGTAAGAATTTGGCAAAGTTGTCTTCATGAAAGTTGTTCCTTATTGTGTCTAGTTACATTTCCTTTTTTGAATCACTCCATTTGGAGTTTTTTAGCTCAAGTTATGACCTAAAAGCCATAAATGGCCGGATTGTAATTTTCCAGATTTTTCTGGGCAGAACCAATTCTGCAAGTTTTGTGCACTGACTGCAAGTCAGTTTTTGAAAATGTTATGATCATAATTTGGATTTGGTTTCTTCATAAAAGTTGTAGGTCTATGTCTCAATTTTCTATTGGTAAAATTTCAGATCAATTGGACCTTTCTACACTGAGTTATGACCAAATGAATGAATACTGTTCATTAGTCATTTTGCCCAGGCAGAATGCATGTCACCCAGATTAGGGCAATTTTTAGGTTAACTTGGTTTAGTTTTCTGGGCAGGTCTTCTTCACCAAAGTTGTGCCATTATGTGTCTAGTTTCATGTCCAGTTGGCTTTGTACCAATTGAACCTCTACAACTCTATTTATAGCTGCCAAAACCTATTGGACTCACACCCATTCTTACAGGCCACCAAGGGCAGCATGCCTAAGGTCAACTTGGTTATCCTTACTCACTTCAATTCCGTCTCACACACATTCAAATGGTCACTAATTGACCATTACAATATTAATATACTATCACATGAGCAAACCCTAATGTTGTTCAAATGTCCAAGTTTTCAAGTTTATTCATGCATTACCCTTGCATTTCACTTACACAAACATGTTCAATCAATCATCTAATACTAAGGGCAGCCCATGAACCACTTTACTTCAAGCAAATTCATCAACCCTAATCAATCCTAAGCTTCCAAAATTATAGGGAATAAATACACATAATTTTTATTTTGTTTTTCTTACATTTTCTACTTATCTCATGGCTTTAAGCATGAATTAAGTAAAAATAGTAAGAGTTTGGACACTAACCTCTTTTGACCACTTTCTTGGCTTGTTAAAACTTCAATCTCTCTTCAATTTTCTACTACTTAAAGCTTCCTCAAGGTTTAGGGATAATTTTTTGTGAAGGAAGTTTAGAGTTTTGGGGTGGAAAGCTTAGGGAAAATTAAGCTTGAGCAAGAGCTTTCATAGAGGTCTTTCTCTCTCTCTCTCTCTCTCTGTTCAGCTCGTATGAAGAAGAAACTACTGGTTTCTTTTGTTTTTTTTTTTTTTTAATCTCATTTTAAGTTCATTTTTATCTCTTTTTATTAGTTTGTCACATGGTGATTGGGTGGGGGTATGTTAATGACATCATGTGATGTCATAATTCCTAATTTCTTTTATTTTTCTTTCCTTTTCTTTTCTACTCATTTTCAATTTAATTTTTAGCAATATTTATTCACATTTTATGTCATAATAATTATTTAATTAACTGGACAACCAAAAATCATCTCTGAAGGCGAAATGACCAAAATGCACTCTGTTTGTCTTATTTAGCCAAAATCGTCTGTATCGATCGAAAAATTTTTCTAAATATTTTCTTGGAATTCCAATGCCATAGAAACCTCAATGACTCTTCTCTGGAGTCCCAAAAATTATTTTAAGAATTTTCTGGGTCTAGGGCTCCTAGTTGCGAGGACCGCAACTTCCCACTGGGTTATCCATCGCTAGGGCACCGGCTCATTTAACTTGGTCGTATTTTATTTCTAAAATTTTTTTAAAATTTTTCTTATTAATATTTGAGTTAATTATGGTTCCTCACTTTAGTTTAAATATTTTTCCAAATGTTCTAACTGTTCAAACCGACACCGATCATCGGAACAGTAGAATGTACTAAATTGCAACAGTGAGGGTGTTACACAAGACATTATTCCTTTCTCTCATAAAGAAAACTAATGTTCCATTCATATTTTTATGTGATTCATTTATTCATTACAATATTTATATGAATTCATAACTCATACAAGGTATTATTATCTTATTTGTAATGGAAACATAAATCCTAATGTAAACCTCATCCCATTTATACTCAACAATCCATCTAGGTTAATTTCATTTCATATTCAAGTGGTATTACTTATGTTTTATTAGACCTACTAGTAATGAGAATAAAAATCTTAACTATATACTCACATAACTTAAATGTTCATTAAGTCATTTAGGTGAATTACTATATCTATTCCAAATAATCCATGAATGTTTCATGGATTTCAAATTTCATACCTTAATTTGCTCTACCAATTTAGTTATTACATTTTGTGTCTTTGTATTACTATTCACATTACTATTCACTCAAATTGTTGACTTTTTAATACATAATAAATTTATTGAACCTAAGTTCATCAAGATACCAAATTTTGCATTCTAAAGTTGTTGGTATTGATTGCCAATACCATTTCAAAGCTTAGTGTTGGTTACTTTACAATTTTCAGATTTCAAGTACTAAGTTTACTGTTCCATTGGTCATTTGTACGGTAGGAATTTGATAAAATTGTCTTCATGAAAGTTGTTCCTTATTGTGTCTAGTTACATTTCCTTTTTTGAATCACTCCATTTGGAGTTTTGTAGCTCAAGTTATGGCCTAAACACCATAACTAGCCAGATTGTAATTTTCCAAATTTTCTGGGCAGATCAATTCTGCAGTTTTTGTACACTAAATGCAAGTCAGTTTTTGGACATGTTATGGTCAAAATTTGGGTTTGTTTTCTCCATGAAAGTTTTAGGGCTATGTCTTAGCTTTCTGTTGGTAAAATTTCAGATGAATTGAACTTTTCTACACTGAGTTATGACCATTTGAACAAATACTGTGTATTTAGTCATTTTCCAGGGATAGTATGTTGGCCACCCGGATTAGGGTAATTTTTAGGTCAACTTGGTTTAGTTTTCTGGGTAGGGTTTCTACACCAAAGTTGTGCCATTATATGTTTAGTTTCATGTCCAATTGGCCTTGCACCAATTGAACCTATACAACTCCATTTATGGCTGCCCAAACCTGCTGGACTCATAACCAGTCCTGTAGGTCACCAATGGCAGCATGCCTAAGTTCAACTCCAATATCCTTACTCACTTCAATTCCTCCTCACACAGATTCAAATGGTCACTAATTGACCATTACAAGGTTAACATACCATCACATAAGCAAAACTTTAATTTTTCATAAAACTTAATTTCCAAAATGTCCATTTCATACCATCCATGCCATCTAACACATCCAATCACAAATTTCTACTAAGCAACTGCAATAAACACATTTTATTTCATTTAAATTCATCTATTCCCATAGGTACACATGCTGACCAAAATTATTTTTCCATCAAACATGAATAATCGCTCAATTTTTTTTTTTTTTTTGTAATTCTTTCCATTTTCATGCTCAAATTTAAGTTTACTAAAAGAATATGGAAAAAGTAGCACTAACCTCTTTTAACCACTTTTTTTGGCTTGTTAAAACTTCAATCTCTCTTCAATTTTCTACTACTTAAAGCTTCCTCAAGGTGTATGATGAAATTTTAGTGAAGACAACTAGGAGTTTTGGGGTGAGATAAGGGAGAAAATGAAGCTTACAAACTTCATCAATGGTGGAACCCTTCTCTTTCTCTCTTTCTCTCTATGGTGCAGCTGTTTGAAAATGAGAGTACAGATTGGTTTTTCATTTTGTCTCTTTTTAATTAGTTTTTATCCCTTTTAATTAGTTTTTCAAGTTGTGATTGGGTGGAGAGTGTTTAATGACATCATATGATGTCATAATTCCTAATTTCTTTCATTTTTCTTTTCTTCTCTTCTCTACTCATTTTCAATTTAATTTTTAGCAATATTTATTCATATTTTATATCATAATAATTATTTACTTAACTGGACAAGTCGGCCAAAAATCATCTCTGAAGATGAAATGACCAAAATGCCCTTTATTTGGCTTAACAGACTAAAATTGTCTGTACCGATTGAAAAAGTTTTTTAAACTTTTTCTTGGCATTCTAATGCCATAGAAACCTCAATGACTCTTCTCTAGAGTCCCAAAAATTATTTCACGAATTTTCTCCTGGGTTTAGGGCTTCTAGTTGTGAAGACCGCAACTTCCCCCTGGGTTACCCATCGCTAGGGCACCGGCTCATTTAACTTGGTTATATTTTATTTCTAAAATTTTTTCTAAATTTTTTTTATTAATATTTGAGTTATTTATGATTCCTCACTCTAGTCTAAATATTTTTCCAAGCGTTCTAACTATCCAGACTAACACCGATTACCGGAACAGTAGAATGTATGGAATTGCTATAGTGAGGGTGTTACAATTCTTCCCCTCTAACAAAAATTTCGTCCTCGAAATTTACCTGACATAAGCAATCGATGAACTGCTACCTCCTTACTTCTACACCTTTCCGTGTTATCATACTTCACTTTCTCCTTAGTCTCAATCCTATCCTTAAATAGTTCTGTACCCATCCTTTCTCATCTTAAATACAGTCTCCTTCTCATCTCCATTCGCTATCTCATTGTCTCTTCACTCTCTTATTCCATACCTTAACCTAAAATAAATGGGAAATACAGATCTACAATAATGTCACCTCGACTCTTATGAATGCAATGCATGATATGCAGTTTATCTAGGTCCAAAAATGCCTAAATCGCGCTTTGATACCAATAAATGTGACACCCCTCACCTGACTATAGTGTAACCGAGTGAGGCATGCTACATTCGGTGCCGGAGCACCCTATCTTTTCTTACTTTATTATTT
Organism: Hevea brasiliensis; assembly: GCF_030052815.1. Lineage (NCBI taxonomy): Eukaryota > Viridiplantae > Streptophyta > Magnoliopsida > Malpighiales > Euphorbiaceae > Hevea > Hevea brasiliensis. The sequence goes on along the minus strand of NC_079495.1, from coordinate 48,945,733 downwards.
TAGTAATCTTGAATTCGTTTAATTTAATATCAATTATTTTTCTATGGAGAAACCAGTGGAGTTTCCCCTATTTTATCATCAGTTGACGTATTTCACTATTCACTTGCTTGAAATTTTCAATAATATTTTACAATAAAAATATCATTCATGCTCATCATATTTATCTCACATTCGATTCTTGTAATTCACATACTCATTTGTACGAATCTATTCATACTCAATTCTTATGTAAATATTCTCAATTTATATAAGAAGAATTTTCAAATTTCCTTAATTTACATAATTTACAAAACAATTACATAATTTTATAATTTACATGATCTACAAATTAATTACAGTTCCATAATCTATAATTTCAACATATAATTCATAGTTTACATTACAAATAATAACTAATTATAATGTACAAAATACATAATATGATCTATATGGGCCCTATCTACATGCATTGCTGAGGAGGTGACAACCTTGAACACTTTGTAGATTAGACGCCAAAATCTCTGTTTAGTATTCACTGGGCTTTAACTTTAGTACCTGTGCGAGGAAACAAATCCATCGCACTAAGCATTGCTGCTTAGTGGTGCAATAATATAACAAGTAAAAATAATTGGAGCATATTTTCTAAACTCAAGAATTTTACTGGATTCATATGAAATTTTTCATACAATATATATTTCGTTATTTATGTTGCTCTCTAGAATCACTTCTTTCATAAGTTTATAATAATCATTTATATAATGTACAAATAAATCTAAAATTTATACTTATACTTATCTTCTTATGAAAATCACATTTGTAATGTTATTTAAGTTATAATTCTTCTACTAGTCTTTTTATCACTTCCTTGATAATTTCTAAGTTGTTTACAATCATTTCGTAATATTTAAAATTTTTAGAACTAGTTTAATTTACTTCAAATCATTCTAAGGAACAAATTTTTGAAGCTAATCTAATTTATTTCAGAGCTTCTTCTCATTTATTTACTTTCTAGCATTTTTAATTACTAATATTCATAACTTATTTTAATAAATTAGACTGCCCAAGTAACCTACGATAGGCTGACTAAACTGGATAACGGGTAATTGGCACTGGACACCGCGGTGCCTCGAGCTGTCATACCATGGGACGCAGAACGTCAACCACCTATGCAGTTAGTATGGCTAAAAAGCCATGATAACACATAATCTGGCATTAAGCTATGAGTGCGGGCATAAAGCCATAAATGCGGGTATAAAGTCATGAATACGGGCATAAAGCCATGAATACAGGCATAAAGCCTTTCGTAGTACTGCTAAAACAATACCCTATTGGCATGCCAATCTATCCAATCTGATACACATGTCTAGGCTATACAAGGGCACATAATATCATTAAATATTAATATATTGTGTTTTATGACTTCATTATTTCATGACAAATTCCATAATTTATACATTCATCATAATATTCATACATTCCTTACATCATTCGTATTGATCATAATTCACAACAATGGTGTTCATGTACCATTGTACTCAAGACATTCTTCCTTTCTCTCATAAAGAAAACTAATGTTCCATTCATATTTTCATGTGATTCATTTATTCATTACAATATTTATATGAATTAATAACTCATACAAGGTATTATTATCTTATTTGTAATGGAAACATAAATCCTAATGTAAACCTCATCCCATTTATACTCAACAATCCATCTAGGTTAATTTCATTTCATATTCAAGTGGTATTACTTATGTTTTATTAGACCTACTAGTAATGGCAATATAAATCTTAACTATATACTCACATAACTTAAATGTTCATTAAGTCATTTAGGTGAATTACTATTTCTATTCCAAGTAATCCATGAATGTTTCATGGATTCCAAATTTCATACCTTAATTTCCTCTACCAATTTAGTTATTACACTCTGTGTCTTTGTATTTTTATTCACTCAAATTATTGACTTTTTAATACATAATAAATTTATTGAACCTAAGTTCACCAAGATACCACATTTTGCATTCTAAAGTTGTTGTTATTGGTTGCCAATACCATTTCAAAGCTTAGTGTTGGTTACTTTACAATTTTCAGATTTCAAGTACTAAGTTTACTGTTCCATTGGTCATTTGTACAACAAGAATTTGACAAAATTGTCTTCATGAAAGTTGTTCCTTTTTTTGGAATCACTCCATTTGGAGTTTTGTAGCTCACGTTATGGCCTAAACACCATAATTGGCCGGATTGTAATTTTCCAGATTTTCTGGGCAGATCAATTCTGCAGTTTTTGTACACTGAATGCAGGTCAGTTTTTGGACATGTTATGGTCAAAATTTGGGTTTGTTTTCTTCATGAAAGTTGTAGGGCTATGTATCAGCTTTCTGTGGGTAAAATTTTAGATCAATTAAGCTTTTCTACACTGAGTTATGACCATTTGAACAAATACTATTCATTTGGTCATTTTCCAAGGATAGCATGTTGGTCACCCAGATTAGGGTAATTTTTAGGTCAACTTGGTTTGGTTTTTTGGGTAGGGTTTCTTCACCAAAGTTATGCCATTATGTGTCTAGTTTCATGTCCAATTGGCCTTGCACCAATTGAACCTACACAACTCCATTTAGGGCTGCTCAAACCTACTAGACTCACAACCAGTCCTGCAGATCACCAAGAGCAGCATGCCTAAGTTCAACTCCAACATCCTTACTCACTTCAATTCCTCCTCCCACACATTCAAATGGTCACTAATTGACCATTACAAGGTTAACATACCATTATATAAGCATAACTCTAATTTTTCACAAACCCTAATTTCCAAAGTGTCCATTTCATACCATCCATGCCATCTGATACATCCAATCACAAATTTCTACTAAGCAACTCCAATAAACACATTTTATTTCATTTAAATTCATCAATTCCCATAGGTACACATGTTGAACAAAATTCTTCTTCCATTAAACATGAATAATCTCTCAATTTTTTTCTTGTAATTCTTTCCATTTTCATGCTCAAATTTAAGTTTACAAAAAGAATATGGAAAAAGTAGCACTAACCTCTTTTAACCACTTTCTTGGCTTGTTAAAACTTCAATCACTCTTCAATTTTCTTCTACTTAAAGCTTCCTCAAGGTGTAAGATGAAATTTTAGTGAAGACAACTAGGAGTTTTGGGGCGAGATAAGGGAGAAAATGAAGCTTACAAGCTTCATCAATGGTGGAACCCCTTCTTTTTCTCTCTCTATATGGTGCGGCTCTTTGAAAATGAGAGTGCAGGTTGGTTTTTCATTTTGTCTCTTTTTAGTTAGTTTTTATCCCTTTTAATTAGTTTGTCAAGTTGTGATTGGGTGGAGAGTATTTAATGACATTATATGATGTCATAATTCCTAATTTCTTTCATTTTTCTTTTCTTCTCTTCTCTATTCATTTTTAATTTAATTTTTAGCAATATTTATTCATATTTTAGATCATAATAATTATTTACTTAACTGGAAAAGTCGGCCAAAAATCATCTCTAAAGACAAAATGACCAAAATGCCCTCCGTTTGGCTTAACAGACTAAAATTGTCTGTATCGATTGAAAAATTTTTCTAAACCTTTTATTGGCATTCTAACGCCATAGAAACCTCAATGACTCTTTTCTAGAGTCCCAAAAATTATTTCACGAATTTTCTCCCGGGTTTAGGGCTTCTAGTTGCGAAGACCGCAACTTCCCCCTGGGTTACCCATCGCTAGGGCACTGGCTCATTTAACTTGGTTATATTTTATTTCTAAAATTTTTCCTAAATTTTTCTTATTAATATTTGAGTTATTTATGATTCCTCACTCTAGTCTAAATATATTTCCAAATGTTCTAGCTGTCCGAACTGACACCTGTCATCGAAACAGTAGAATGTATAGAATTGCTACAGTGAGGGTGTTACATGTAGAGTGAATTATTGCCAAATAACTAACCTAGACTCATGAACCCTATGCCTTCATGCTTCAGGTTCAGGTCAACATTTTTTATTCCCATTTTAGGGTACTTGCACTCAAAATTTGAAGAAGGTTCCTAAATCAAAGTTTGAGTCCTGATTCTTAGGTTTCCAGAGCAATTTGGCTCATCTCAATTGGAGTTTCCTAATGGGAGATATGATCTAAATACTATTCTGGGGTCAAGTATCTATTTGGTTAAATTTCAGGATTTGGAATGCTAAATTGTCCTAGCAATCTCTTCAAGTTCCATCAGGTTCTGCGTTTTTGTCAAAATACCAAATTTTTATTTCTAGGTCTTATAGAGATTTTGGGTTTAGTTTCACTACATTTACAGTTTTGTAGACCAAGTTATGACATTTTTTTAAGAACTGGTCCGGTTGGTCTGTAACATCCCCATTGCACGTGTTCTGTACGTTCTGTTGCTCCAGTAGTCAAATAATAGTCCAGGCAAGTCAGGATGTCTGGAACTACACTTCGGTGATAGTAAACAGACATATAACGATGAAATAAATAAAAAGAAAATACAAGAAAAATCAAACAAAAATGAAAGAGAGAAAATGATGCTAAGTTAAACGAGCCGACACCACAGCGATGGGTGACCGCACTGGGAAGGCCGTTGCCGACCCCAGGACCGCGGGGAACCCTCTGAATTTAATTTTGAGACATAAATAAAGGTTTATTGAAATGTAATTGACAATAGAAATATCAAAGAAAAATTAATAGATTAGTACAAAGAAAAATGAAAAATCGAGAAACAGACAAAAATCAGTGTTACCGAAAATTCGGGAATATAACCCGAAGTGGGGTATTTTGGTCATTTGACACATAGTGTTGCCTTTTGACCTCAATCTCCATTAAAAATAAATGATATTACACTTAGAAAATGTTAAAGAAAAATTAGAAAGTTAGTATAAACGAAAAATAAAAATTTAAGAAATCGTGACAGGAGTAAATCTGTTATCTTGAAAAGTCCGAACTTGACCCGAAGAGGGGCATTTTGGTCAATTGACACCTAGAGTTGACTTTTGACTTAAATGTCCATGAAAAATAAGTTGTATTATATTTTGAAAATTTAATGAAAAATGAAATTATAAATGAAATGCAATTAAAGGAAATATGGGGCTATAATTAGAATTATGAAAGTTTAATTATTTTAACTATTATTTAAATGTTTAGTGGGGTATAAAACCATAAGTGGACAGCATTTTCCACTAAACCATTTCATCTTCTTCACTCCTTCATCACCATTGCCGAATTTGATTTTCTCTCCCAAGCTCATCCATGGATGCCCATATACAAGCCTTCATGCACCATTAATCAAGCCATCATTTCTTCAAGAGTCCTTCATTAAACTTGTTCTACACATCATGGGCAGCATGTAGGAAGCAAGAAAGAGGAGTTTTGGTGAAGTTTAATCAAGCCCAAGATGAGGTTAGTGCTTAATCTCCCCATTTTCTTCCATTAAATCTTGTTTTGAGCTTTGGGTGAGTTGATTTGTGAAGAAATTGAGTAAATTAATGTATATTTGGTGAGCCCTTCATTTCGACAGCCAAGACATTCATGGGATTTTGAGGTGTTTAAATGATGTAGATGAGTTTAAAGATGATGTTTGATATGCGTATATGTATGGGAAGTGATAGGACTTGAATTGATTGAAATTGAGAAATTTAAATTATGGTTTGAAACAATTATTGGAGATTTGTGTTGTTGCTTCATTTTGGGCAGCCATGAACCCTTGTTGAGCTTGAGTTATTTTTACTTCTAATGAATGAAAATGAAGGTTGATTAATTCAAATGAAAGTTGTAGTAAGTTTGTATTTAAGTATGTGCATGTAGTGTTTAAATTAAGGGTGTGAAATGGAACCTTGATGCCTTGAGCAAACTGCCATGTTTGGCAGCCCCTAATAGCATGAATTTGTGTGTGAACATGTGATTATTAATGGTATATGCTAATGTTAAATTGTGGGCAGCAAGTGTAAGTGACATTGAAGTATGAATATGTTGAAGTGCATGTGTAATATTGACATTGAAGTATGTTAAATTTTGGTGGAAGTGAATGTTGAACTTAATGATGAATTGTGTGCATTGAGCACTTGAACATTCTGCCCAGAATTGTTGCTGGAATTGTGTACAATGGATGTATGGAAGTGTTGTTGATTGAATATTGTAGTAATGAGGAGGAGAAGGAACATTAAATTGGGAGTGTATGAGCTTTGTGCAGGTTGTGTATTGAAGGCAGCACCTAAATGAGGCCATAAGTGCCAAACTATGAGGCCAATTGGTATGAGGCCAATATGGGGTGAAACTAGACACCAAATAGGCCAACTTTCATGTAGAAATGTTGCCAAAATTCTGCCTAGAAACTGACCTTAAAAAGTGACCAAATCCGGATTAGTGCATTTAAGGCCTGAAAACTGACCATTTGGGCAGCAGTTAGTGTTTAGGCCCTAACTCACTCAAAACAGGTCCAATTGACCTGAAATTTTGACCATGAATAGTTAAGACCTATATCTACAAGTCATATGAAGACATCCAAGCCCAGAAATGACCATAAGCAAGTCAAAAAGCTTGCACAAGTTCGGGTCCAAAAACTGGCCGAACCTAAAATGACCTAAAATGACCTAAAGTGACCAATTTTGATACATTCTATCCAGCTTTAGTAAATTGACCATATCTTAGTCTACACAACTCAGAATGACCTGAAAATTTGCCCCGAGTGCAATAAGACATAGAGCTACAATTCTTATGAAGACACCAAAACCCAGAAATGGCCAGAACCAAGTCAAATAGCTTGCACAAGTCCAGAACCAAGTCAAATAGCTTGCACAAGTTCAGGTACCAGAACTATCAGAACTAAAATTGACCAAATTTTGCACTAAAGGTGCAATCTGTCCAGTATTGGTAAATTGACCATATCTTGGTCTACACAACTCAGAATGACCTGAAATTTCGCCCCGCGTGCAATAAGACATAAACCTACAAGTTTTTAGTTTGGACCGAAACCCAAAAACCGAAGGAACTAGGTTGTCCGGCTAGGTCAAAATAGTACACCGAAATCTGGTAAATTGCAATAAAATGCAATACACTTGGAAATGAAATTGGTAACATATACCAACACTAAAGGGCTATAAAATGTGACATATTGGTAACATTAGAATTGACTCATGTAGAGTGCATCAAGGGTCAACATTATAGGTTGACTAATAAAATGAATTGAAGGGAATAGTACCAAGAGAAATAGGACTTTAAGCTAGACAAATCTAGCACACAAAAATTGAGAAATTGACCAAATTTTGCACCAAAGGCGCAATCTGTCCAGTTTTAGTAAATTGATCATAACTTGATCTATACAACTCGGAATGACCTGAAATTTTGCCCCGCGTGCAATGAGACATAGAGCTACAATTTTGCTTCTTTGACCAGAAGCTAAAAACCAAGAGAAATAGGACTTTAAGCTAGACCAATCTAGCACACAAAAATTGAGAATTTGACATTTACATACAATGATGCTTGAAGCAATTTGGCAATGAATGCCAACTTGTAAAAATGGTAAATTGCACTATAATGGCAGCATATTGAACTGCAAATTGTGGCATGTTGATACTAGAATCAACTTATCCATGATGTATAAAAAGGTTAATATTTTCATTGACTAGTGAATTGTGTAATGACCAGTAAACCCTGAAAATAAAGAAATAAATATTTAATCTGGTAATATGCCCTAATTTGCCTAGTTGACTAGTTTGGATAAGTTGGCATGCCAATAGGATTCGACAAATGCTCAGAAATGACTTTACGTCATACTGTGTTTTATGGCTTATTATGCCATACTATGATTTTAATAGCCTATGGCTATACAGTTTGTGTTATTATACTCGGCTTAATGCCTGATTGATTATATGGCTTTTTAGCCACATTAATTGCACACCGGGAGACACTTTGTGACCGATGGTGTGACGGCCCGAGGTACTAGGTACCCAGTGCTAGTATATCCGTTTTATCCAGTCTGATCGGTGTATAGGCTATATGGGCAGTCATTTAAAACATTATTCAATTCAGAAAGCTAAGTTAAGTTAAGTATAATGAAATTTTAGTACAATTAAATTAAGTATTGAATGAATGAGTAAAAGAAATTAGCAAAAGCAACATAACAAAAATATAAATTGCAGAATCGTAGAGACTTGAAATACAATACAGTTAGAATAATTTGTATACTGGGTAGTATTACTGAAAAGTTATAAACTAAGCACTTCCAAAGAGGAACAAACTAGTATATAAGATCGTTGATACTAGAAATACCATACCAAATTAAATTGATTCCTGGATATTCGAAATGATGATTTATTTCTTTCTTTACTTGTATATATTATTTCTTGTTATATTATTGCACCACTAAGTAGAAATGCTTAGCGCGATGGAATTGCTTCCTCAGTATCAAGGTAAAACCAGAGATCACAATCGAGATTTTTGGAGTCCAGATCTGCAGAAGTGTCAGAAGAGTTCAAGATTGTCACCTCTTCAGCAATGCATGTAGATAGGGCTCATATTTATACATGTTATGTATTTTGTTCATTCTAAGTATAATGTAAATTATTTGTACATCCTGTACTTGACAAATTTATGTAATTAGTGGGCAAATTATGCAAAATAATAAAATGTAAGAATTTTGATATATGAGTTAAGTATCTGATCATGATGATTCTGATTGAGATTGAGTATGAAAAATTTTGAGACTGATTTTGAGTTGTGAATTTGAGTATATATTGAAATTGTTTTTGGCAGTTTCAGAAGAACTGTTAGTCCAAATTACTGCCAGCACTCTGCTGGATTATCATTGAAAATTTTGAATTTTCCAAATTAGTCAGATTTTGATAAAAGTAAAAATAGCCTAAACCTCAGATAAAGTTTTTGAGCAAGTAAATCTAGAACTATAATGAAATCAGATAAGATCAGGTGCTCCGGCATGCCGTGTAGCACGTCTTGCTCGGCTACACTGTAGACGGGTGAGGGGTGTTACATGGTCAATGTCCAGAAATTTCTTATCGATTTGGTTCTAGCAGTTTTGTTGGACTAAATTTGGTTAACAATTTGATTAGGCTAGGGTCAGAACTTGGCTCTAAGTTATTCATATGAAATGTTCTTCTATGTCTAAGCTTTCCAATGGTTCAAAAATCAAGTCATTTTGACCTTCCTAGTGTGGGTTATGACCATTTGAACATTTATTGTTCATATGGTCATTTTTTCAGGTCCAGTATATGGTTACCCGAATTCAAGCCTTTTTAATCATTTTGTGCTTGGTTTCTAGGAATGGTTTCTTCATAAAAAATGTTTCTTTAGGTCTTAAATTTCATCTCAAATTTGCCTCACACAAATTAGAGCTCTCTAGCTCTTCTTATGTTCATCTAAACACACTGGACTCATAGGTCCAAAATTCCCTGTATAAGAATAACACTCCCAATTTTCAATTCCACCCAACTTCCAAACTTCAATTCACATTCATAGCACTTCTAATAGTCAATAATCAACCTCAACATCATCAATTTCAAGTCACAACTCAAAATTCCCAATTTTAGCAAACCCTAAATCAACTTGCATAAAATTTAAATTCTAAGAGAATTTATAGCACTAACCTTATTCTTCTAGCTCCAAGCAACCTTCAATCAACCCAACACTTTATTCACCTCTTTGGGGCTGCCAACCAGATTTTCCTTTCACTTTTCTTCCCACTTTCTTTGGGTTTTATTGTTAGCTATGGAGGTTGTCACACCCTACCCCTTTGTAAGGCATAACATGATCCCGTAGTATACCTATTGAATTACCAAACTTCGCCTACTGATAACCCATTAAATACACTACAAGGAATTTTAAACCTTTTCTTACTTTTTTTTAGAGTGGTGAGCACTATTTATAAGTGTTAAAAAAAAATTTTTGAACTGAAGTGAAACAGCTAACACATTTGAAGAATTAATAATTTCTGTAAGAATTTTGGCAGAGTGCCATCTGTATTTTGAATAAAACAGTTCTTCAAAAACCTGTAAAAAGTACTTAAAATATATTTCTCAATCTCAAACTCCAACATCCAATCAACACAATAAGTTTCTCAACATTTGTCTACTCAATCCACAATAATTTTCCAGTGTTTTCAAAAGCTAAGATAAAAGAAATATATCACAATATTTACAAGCCAAAATAATTTACAAATTTAGTTTACAACTTTAAGGTACAATTTTAATGTACAATTTTAATTTACAACTACTCAAAACCAAGAACACTATATACATATAGTGAACATACATTACAATACAAAATGCAAAATATGGTATACTCAATATAAGTGTAGTATTAGCAGCCTAGTCTGCTACTCTGTCAGTCTGTCTACCTGCGATAGCAATGAAAAGCTATCGCTGAGCCAATGTCTCAGTGGTGCACAATATTAACAAAATGCAATTTTAAATCACAAATCATAAGTCATATAAATAATGGATACTTAAAACCATAGTTAAATTCAAAGACAGTGAATGTCATAAAGAATTTAAACTCCATTTCACAATATCACAATAAATATCAATAAATCACACACACAGCTTAATCATGTTCCAAAGTCCAATTCATCCCAAGAGCCAATGGCTAATGAGGAATAACATAGCTAGCTAGCAATAATATGAGTACTCATTCTATTCGTCCTCAACAGGCACACACCTCAACACTTCAGCCAGAGAGGGAATTCAAAGTCAATTCATCCCACTAGACAAGCTAGTGAGGAATTCAATCAAATACACATGATAGCTGCAGTTTCAAACCAATTGCAATATTTTCAAACAATAAGTATCTATCAAATTTCCATTCAAAACAATTTTTCACAATTCAAAACAGTAACATACAAAATTCTCATAATTTATTTCAATTGAAAAGTCAAAAGAAATAACTGTTGTGCACAAACCTCTGATAAATGTCTCTTGGTTCTGACTCAGTGTTTCCTTCCCTTTCCCTGAGTCTTTGCTAACTGAAACACACAATTTGAAGTGTTTAGTACTCATTTAAACTGTCTCTAACAATAAGGCTTAATAATTAATTTATTGAATTATATTATTTTCCTTAGTCAACCTAAAATGTTGACCCTCGATGCACTCTAGGTGAATTAGGTTTAATGTTACCAATATGTCACATTTTATGGCCTTTTAGTGTTGGTACATGTTACCAAATTCACTTTCAAGTATATTGCATTTTATTGCAATTTGCTGGATTCCGGTATACTAATTTGACCTAGCCGGACGACCTAGTTCCCTAGGTTTTCGGATTTCAGTCCAAACTACAAACTTGTAGCTCTATGTCTTATTGCACGCGGGGCAAAATTTCAGGTCATTCTGAGTTGTGTAAACCAAGTTATGGTCAATTTGCCAATGCTGGACAGAATGTATCAAAATGGTAACTTTAGGTCATTTTTAGGTCACTTTTGGTTTAGCCAGTTTTTGGACCTGAACTTGTGCAAGCTATTTGGCTTGGTTCTGGCCATTTATGGGCTTTGGTGTCTTCATAAGAATTGTAGATATATGTCTTCATGGTAAAAATTTCAGGTCATTTGGACCTGTTTTGAGTGAGCTATGGTCAAAACACTAACTACAACCCAAATGGTCAATTTTCAGGCTTTCAAAGCACTAATCCATATTTGGTCATTTTTGAAGTCACCTTTTAGGTAGAATTTAGGTAAGCTTCCTTCATGAAAGTTGGCACTTTTTGTGCCTAGTTTCACCTCGAATTGGTCTCATACCAATTGGAGTCACACACTTAAGGTTCTAAGCCAAAACATACACTGCCCTACTGCACATTGTTCATCCTTTACTAATTACACATTAAACACTTACCAAGTTAACTCTTCCATGCCAATTCTGATTGTACCATACCATTAACACATTTTACTTCACATTTTTTTGTCATTTTGGTAGCTTGTAACCACTCTCAACATACACACTATAATACAGAATTTTCCAAAGTCCATTTACACCATTTAGCTACATGTACATACACCATTTACATACCCAATTCCAAACCATTATACACATATCCAAATTCAAACAATTATTCATACACACATGCTGCCATCAATGACAACATAATTCAATAATATTTCATGAACTCAAACACTTCAATATTCTTCATGAGGCTGCCACAAGTTTACACATACCCATCAATTTCCATTTTCACTTTTCAAGCTTACAAATCAAACTTTACACATGGAATTCAACTATAATACAATCAAACATTTAAATCATCATTCAAACCACTATTTACATGCAAGAACAAGCTGTTCATAGTGAAGTTCCATGGCTGCCAAAATGTACATCTCCATCAAAACATCAAACTTCAAAAATTCTTCCATAAATCAACTACCCACAACCTTGGTTACACTTTTAATGAAACAAGAATTGAAAATACACACTTAACACTTTTGAAGTTCTTCAAAACCTCACCAAAACTTAACTTTCTTGCTCCTAGTACGCTGCCCAAGGTGTGTGGACAAGGATTAGTGAAGAAACCTTAACCATTGGAGGCTTAGATTATGGTTGCATGGTGGACTTAAAGGTGCGGCCATGGAGTTTTCTCTCCCAAAAGTTTCTGCTGAATTTTCCCAAGGTTGAAGATGAAGTTATCTTCTGTCTATATGTTGATTAAATGTTCACTTAAGTGGAGTTAGTGGAGCACTAAGGTAAAGGTTTAATATTTGTTTAGTTAAAGTTTCAAACTTTACACATGGAATTCAACTATAATACAATCAAACATTTAAATCATCATTCAAACCACTATTTACATGCAAGAACAAGCTGTTCATAGTGAAGTTCCATGGCTGCCAAAATGTACATCTCCATTAAAACATCAAACTTCAAAAATTCTTCCATAAATCAACTACCCACAACCTTGGTTACACTTTTAATGAAATAAGAATTGAAAATACACACTTAACACTTTTGAAGTTCTTCAAAACCTCACCAAAACTTAACTTTCTTGCTCCTAGTATGCTGCCCAAGGTGTGTGGACAAGGATTAGTGAAGAAACCTTAACCATTGGAGGCTTAGATTATGGTTGCATGGTGGACTTAAAGGTGCGGCCATGGAGTTTTCTCTCCCAAAAGTTTCTGCTGAATTTTCCCAAGGTTGAAGATGAAGTTATCTTCTGTCCATATGTTGATTAAATGTTCACTTAAGTGGAGTTAGTGGAGCACTAAGGTAAAGGTTTAATATTTGTTTAGTTAAAGTTTCATAATTTAGTTTTTATTCCCCATTTCTTTCACTATTCTTATAATGTGTCACAATTTAATTTTTCATGACATTTCCAAGTGTAATATAATTTATTTTTAATGGACATTTAGGTCAAAAGACAACTCAGGGTGTCAAATGACCACAATGCCCCTGTTCGGGTTGCATTTTCGATTTTTCAGTAACACCGAGTTTTATCATTTTCTCGATTTCTCGTTTTTCTTTGTACTAATTAATTAATTTTTCTTTGATATTTCTAATGATATTTATACTTCAATAAGTCTTTAATTATGTCTTAAAAATATTTTCTAGGTTTCCTCGCGGTCCAGGCCTAGTCAACGGTCCACGCCACAACTTCTCGGTGCGATCACCCATCGCTATGGTTCTCGGCTCGTTTAACTTGGTTACATTTCATTGCTATTATTTTTCCTTTGTTTTTCTTGTATTTTCTTTTCTTGTATTTCATTATTTTATGTCTCCTCACCCATATCTAAGTGTAGTTATAGGCATTCTAACTATCCGGACAGACACTGGTCACCAGAACAGTAGAACGCACTACCGAACATAGGGGTGTTACAGAGGTTTATCAAGGCTGCCAACTATTTTTGCGAAGGAAGGTAATGGTTTGGAAGCTTGAAATGGTGTTTTAATGATAGGAAAATGAAAGAATTTGAGAGGAAAATGGATAAGAGAGGGCTGGACGAGAGAATGGCTGGAGAAGAAGATGGATTTTTTTCCAATTTTTAACTCATTTATCTCTTTTAATTGGGTTTATAAGTATGTGTCATAATATGATTAGGTAGAGGCATTTTAATGACATAATAGTGATGTCATAAATCCCATTTTAATTCATTTTCTTTTATTTTCTTTTCTAATCATTTTCAATTTAATTTTCATCACTTTTTATTCATATTTTATGTCATATAATTTATTTACTTAATCGGACAAGTTGGTCAAAAATCATCTCTAAAGGTGAAATGATCAAAGTGCCCTTTGTTTTGCTTAACAGACTAAAATTGTTTGTACCAATATAAAAAATTCTCCTAACCTTTTCTTGACATTCTAATGCTACCTAGGGCACCGTAACTCTTCTCTGACATCCCAAAAATTAATTCATGGAATTTCCCTTGGGTTTAGGGCTACTAGTTGTGAAGACAGCAACTTCCCATTAGGGTCACCCATCACCGAGGCACCGGCTTATTTAACTTTGCTGTATTTCATTTCTACAATTTTTCCTTAATTTTTCATACCATGATTTTGGTTTATTTATGATCTTCACTCTAGTTTAAATATAGTTCCAGACATTCTAGCTCTCCGGATAGACCTTGGTCAACGGAACAGTAGAACGTACGTAAAGTGAGGGTGTTACAAACATTTTTATGATCATTAATCCTCGAAAATCCTTCAATTAAATCCCAAATATTTATTTCATAGGGTTCCCCATGAGTCTAGGGTTGACAACTATATTTACAGTTGCTTCCCATTAGAGTTACCCATGGCTGGAAATCTTGGCTTCTTTAACTTATTTGCATTTCATTTCTTTGATTTCTCTTTAATTTTACCTAACCTTTATTTAGTTTATTTATGGCTCCTCACTCTAGTTTAAGTATAGTTCCGGACATTCTGGCTGTTTGATTAAATATTAGTCACCGGAATAGTAAAATATACAGACTACTTAAAATGAGGGCATTACAGTAAAGTCTGTTTGGACAGCTAGAATATTGATAACCATAATTAAATTATAGGAAGGAGTCATAAATAAAACTGGTAAAGATCAAATGGGGTTGGATTAAAATAGGAGTAATGAAGTACAAATAGGTTAAATGAGCAAAGCTCAGTTACTACCCTAAATTTGTAATACCCTCACCATAGGTAGTTCGTACATTTTACTGTTCTGACGACTAATATCTGTCTGGATAGCCAGGATGTCTGGAACTACACTTAAATGATAGTGAGGAGACATAAAATGATGAAATACATGATAAGAAAATACAAGAAAAATTAAGGAAAAATAAAAGAGATGAAATATAACTAGGTTAAATGAGTTACGGTTCTAGCGATGGGTGACCATACTGGGAAGTCACTGGTAGACAGTTGATGACCCCAGACTTGCGAGGAACCCTACGAAATAAATTTCAAGACTTAATTAAAGGTTTACTGAGGTATAATTGACATTAAAAATATCAAAGAAAATTTAGTTAATCGGTACAGATGAAAACGAAATTAAAGAAATCATCGGATCAGGGATTTAATCGGTATTACTGAAAAAGTCAAACTATAACCCGAAGAGGGGCATTTTGGTCATTTGGCACCTACAATTGACTTTTGACCTAAATGTCCATTAAAATGAGTGGTATTAAATTTTGAAAACACTACGAAAATAAGAAATTATATTTAATGTAATTAAGGAAAAATGAGGGGGGATTAATTGAAATATTGAAACTTTACTTATTATAATAATTAAACAAAGTTAGTGGAAGTATAAAAGGGAATTAGATGACAAATCCTCCACTCACTTTCATCTTCTTCCTAAGCTCACTCTAACGGCCGAGTTCTTCTCTTATTTTCTCCATGGAATTCTTTCTTCATGCAAGCTTAAATCCCCTCCATTTTCCACATGAAATCATAAGTCTACTTCATTAAAGTTAGTTCTTACACCTTGCGAAGTATATAGGCAGCAAAAGGAAAGAGATATTTTGAAGTTTTACAAGCTTGGGAAATTCTTGAAATAAGGTTAGTGCATAATTTCTCTTCCTTTCTTAGTTCAACATTGATTTGAAGTTGAATTGAGTTGATGTGGTAAGAAAATTGAAGAAAATGATGAGGAATGGTGAGTTCTTCATTTCGGTAGCCATGGGAAATTTGAGAATTTGATTAATTCATGTATGAAAGAGGTGATTTGTGATGTTGATTAAGGTAATTATATGTATTAGAATTTAATTGCATATGTAGGTTTGAGGTTGACAAATTGAATTAGGGTCTGATGATAATTATGGAGACTTTGTGTAATTGTTGAAATTGACAAATTAAGATTATTTGATGAGACTTGTGTAATTGTTGAATTTTGGCAGCCTTGAGAAGCATGGGAGTATGATTAATTCATACATGTAAATGGAGATTAGAGATTTTGATTGATAAGTAATTGAAGTTACATGTACTAGAAAATTTATGGAATGTGAATTTTTGACTTTGACCATTTGAATTAGGGTTTTGAATTGATTATTGGAGACTTGTGTAAATTGTTGGAAATTTGACCAATTGAGATTTGATTGATGATATTAGAAGTGCCATGAATGCAAATATGTAGTTTGGGAGTTGGAGGAATGAAATTGGAAGTGTAAAATTTTCTTGCAGGTTGAAAATTTTTGAAAATAGTGTGTATTTTGAGCCCTAACCGAAATTGTGTGACCCCAATTGGTATGAGGCCAATTGGAGGTAAAACTAGATCTAAAATGCACCAATTTTTACGTGGAAACCATGCCCAAATTTTGCCTAAAAAGTGACCTAAATATTGCCCTAATCCGAATTACCAAATTGTCAACCCAAAATTTTGACAAAATAAATAGTGTTTATTCATTTGGTCATAACTCACTCTAGACAGATCCAAATGACCTGAAATTTATACCATTGGAAGGCTTAGATATAGGGCTACAACTTTTGTGAAGAACACAAAGCCCATAAATGCCATTAACCAAGTCAAATTGCTTGCACAATTTAGGTTACCAAAATTGCCTAGAATCAAAACTGCTTAGAATCAAAAGTGCCCAAAAATTGCTAGACAAAGGCAACTTGACCAGTTTTGGCAAAGAGGTCATAACTTGGTCCACATAAATCAAAATGCCCTGAAACCAGTGCTAAAATTTTAATAAGACATAGACCTACAATGTAACACCCCTATGTTCGGTAGTGCGTTCTACTGTTCTGGTGACTAGTGTCTGTCCGGACAGTTAGGATGCCTAGAACTATATTTAAATGTTAGTGTGGAGATATAAGGTATTGAAACACAATAGAGGAAAATATAAGAAAAAATAAAAGAGAGAAAATGGAACTAAGCTAAACGGACAAACCGTACCGATGGGTGACGTACCGGAAAGTTGCAGCGTGGGCCGTTGACTAACCTTGGACCACGGGGAACCCTAGAAAACATTTTTAGGACTTAAATAAACATCTATTGAAAAATAAATGATATTATAAATGTTAAAGAAAAATTAAATAATTAATACAAATAAAAAACAAAAAATTGAGAAACTGATAAAAAATCGGTGCTACCGAAAAAACTGAAAAGCAACCCGAATAGGGGCATTGTGGTCAATTGACATCTCAAATTGCCTTTTGACCTAAATGTACATTAAAAATAAATGATATTAAAGTTTGAAAATACCATGAAAATTAAAATGGTGGTCCATAATATAAATAAGGAAAATTATGGGTGTCTAGAAAAGTTAACCTCCGCTAAACAGCCATCTTCTTCCTTAAACTCTCTCCATTGCCGAAACCAAGGTTTCTCCAAGTCTTCCATGGCCGTCCACCATGCAAAGGATAATCCACCATCATCAAGCCATTAGTTCTTCTAGGTTTCTTCACTAAAGTTGTTCTATACAGCTTGGGCAACATTTTGGGAGCAAGAAAGGAAAGTTTTGGTGGAGTTTTGAAGAAGTCCAAAAGAGGTAAATGTGTATTTCTCAATCTTGCTTCATTAAACTTTGAGTGGATGTTGTGGTGAGTGGTTTTGTGGAAGAAGTTTTGAAGTTTGATGATTTATTGGTAGTACACCATTTTGGCAGCCATGGAAACTTACTATTTGTTGTTTGTTTTCACTTGTAAATAGTTGTTTAAGATGTTGGTATAGGTGTTTATGTGTATAGAAATAATTTAGATAATGTATACCAAGTGTATGTGTGATAGTGCACTTGGTTTTGGAAGCTTGGAAACTAGTTGAAGGAGATGTGTAATTCGGAAACTTTTAAAGTGTAGTTGAAATGTGTTGTTTCATGGTTTGGTTTATTGAATTATGTTGTTTACGGTGGTAGCATGTATATGTGTATAATAGATTGGAATTGGATATGTAAATGGGGTATGTTCATGTGGTTAAATTGTGTAAATAGACTTTGGAAAATTCTGAGTTATAATGTGTATGTTTAGAATGGTTACAAGCTATCCAAAATGACCAAAATGTGTTGTTAAGTGTGTTAATGGTATGGTACAAACCAGAATTGGCATGAAAGAGTTAGCTTGGTAAATATAGAATGTGTAATTGGTAAGTGATGAAGAATGTGTAGGAGGGCAGTGTATGTTTTAGCTTAGAACCTTAAGTGTGTGACTCCAATTGGTATGAAACAAATTGGAGGTGAAACTAGGCACAAAATGTGCCAATTTTCATGAAGGAATCTTACCTAAATTCTGCCTAGAAGGTGACTTGAAAAATGACCAAATCCGGATTAGTGACTTGAAAGCCTAAAAATTGACTATTTGGGCAGTAGTTAGTGTCTTGGCCATAACTTACTCAAAACAAGTCCAAATGACCTGAAATTTTTTCCATGAATAGTTTAGGCATAGATCTACAATTCTTATGAAGACACCAAAGGCCAGAAATGGCCAAAACCAAGTCAAATAGCTTGCAAAATTTCAGGTACCAAAACTGGCCGAACCAAAAGTGACCTAAAGATGACCTAAGCCTAACATTTTAGTGCATTCTGTCTAGCATTGGTAAATTGACCATATCTTGGTCTACACAACATATAATGACCTGAAATCTTGCCCCGCATGCAATAAGACATAGACTTACAAGTTTGTAGTTTGGACCAAAACCTGAAAACAGAGGAAACTAGGTCGTCCGGCTAGGTCAAAATAGTATGCCAAAATCCGATAAATTGCAATAAAATGCAATACACTTGGAAATAAAATTGGTAACATATACCAACACTAAAGGACTATAAAATCTGACATATTGGTAACATTAGAATTGACTTACTTAGAATGCATCAAGGGTCAACATTATAGGTTGACTAATGAAATGAATTGAAGGGAATAGTACCAAGAAAATTTAAATATTGGATTTTATTGTTAGAAACAAATTCATTGAGTACTGAAACACTTTAAATTGTGTGTTTCAGTTAAAAAGAATATTGAAGAGCATAAGGAACATTGAGTCAAGGCCTAGAGGCAACTCAGGTCAGGTCTGTGCACAATACTTTTTATATTCACTGCTTTTACTAGAAACTTTATTTGGAGAAATGAGTTATGAATAATTTTTTATTGTTTTGGCTTTGGGAATTTTATTTGGAAATTATTGTGTTGCCTACTTTGCAAATGGAAATTTTAAGTTAAAATGTGATTTGTGGTTTGTATGAAATATTTAAATATTGTGATTTAGAATTGTTTTGATTCACACTTGGCATGACAATATTACTATGTTCCTCCTCCATTTATGGGGTGAGTATGATTATATTCCTCTTTTTGACTTGTCAGTCTGAGGTGAGTATGGATGAGTTCTCATTATCTAGCTAGCTACCTCCCTCATTGATTTCGATTAGTGAGGTGAGTATGCCTTGTCGTGGTGTACAACATGGTATGTTTGGAAATGTTTGTGTCATGACCTAAGTTATGTTATTGATTAAGAACACTGTGTTATTCAATTGTTTGATCAAATTTATGTTATATGAGCTTTAAAAAATTGTGAATTGTTTGGATTGTAAATTGTCAATAAAAGTTTTACATATCACATTTTAACTTGTTATTGTGCACCACTGAGTAAATTTTACTCAGCAATAGCTTTTTCATCGCTGTCGCAGGTACAGAGCAACAAAGTAGGCTGCTTGTGCCACCTTTTGAGATTTCGCCAGGTATATCAAGTATACCATATTTTTAGTTTTTATTGTAATGTATGTGCACTGTATGTATATATTGTACTTGGTCTTGAGCAGTTGTAAACTAAAATTGTAAATTATTTTGGCTTGTAAAAATGTTGTGGTATATTTATCTTATCTCAGCTTTTTGAAACACTGGAAAATTGATTGTTGAACTGAATTGATAATGTTGAGAAATTTATTATGTTGAACAAATTTATTGGAGTTTGGGATTGAGAAATATATTGGAAGTACTTTTTACAGGTTTTTGAAGAAATGTTTTATTCAAAATACAGATGACACTCTGCCAAAATTTTTACAGAAATTATTAATACTTTAAATTCGTTGTTTGGTTTCACTTCAGTAAAAGAAAATTTTTAACACCTGTCAATAGTGCTCACCATTGTAAAAAGAAGTAAGAAAAGGTTTAAAATCCCTTGTAGTGTATTTAATGGGTTATCAGTAGACAAAGTTTGGTAATTCATTAGGTATACTATGAGATCATGTTATGCCTTACAGAGGAGTAGGGTGTGACATGTTTTAGTGGTATCAGAGCTAGTTTTTAAATTCTATTTTGACCTGTAATTTGAATATTCTTTCTTCATAGTACAGCTGCTCAATGTCATTGTTTGATACATACAGTACATTACATTATAAATATGCACTAACAGGAGGAAATCTCCTTGTGTTGGTTGTATAGGAAATAGAAAATCCTATGAAAAGATATGGAAGAGAAAATGAGATAATAGAACTGTCTGTGATAGAAGAAGTACAAGTTGAGGCCCCAGCTCCACAAAGTGTCGAAGGCCCTACTGTAATAGTTTTACCTGTACAAATTACTGCACAAATGGACACTTTCTTTCAATAAATGGCTGATAATCTGTCAGCCCAAGCCCAAGTACAAACCCAACCCCCACAAGGACAATGTGAAATAGAGAAGAGGGAGAAACTTATGGGTCAGAGCTCGAACAGTAATTTGGGAAAGAGAAAAGAATTTGAGGAGCCCCGAGATTAGGAATATGACAGAGACGGATCATCAGGGCAGAGACCACCAAGATTTAGTCGTCGAACAATCAGAAGTGCTTATTCTGCCCGTATCTACCATGTTTGTGGTAAGCTACATGGAGGTAATTGTTATAAGGCCACTGGAGCCTGCTATAATTGTGGAAAGCTTGGACACTGTATTAGGGATTGTACTAGAGCACCTCGATCTGCTCTCCAAAGTTCACAGACAGTCAGTAAAGGTTGAGATAGAAATAAAGTTGGTATTCCTCACATCCATAACATAGTGAATCAATCCGAACATAGTAGCGCATCAATTAGAGCATCCACTATGCGCCAAGGAGAAAGAATAGAAACTTCGGATGAAGCTACTGGTAAGTTTTTAATAATTAAAAAAAATTATTGTTTGATCCCAGCACTATTTAGTTGTATGTTAGTGTTAGAACTATATGTTCTGTTGTTATTCCTTTACATGGGAATAAATTTTGATGCATTAGTGATTAGTTCTTTAAGATAAGGAATGTGATAATAAGTGAAATTAGTTTTGGAAGTGTTTATCAGCGAAAAGTATTTTCTAACACACCATAAATTATAAAGCTAAATGGCAAGCCTACTTAATGTAAGGCAAGAGAACATAAAAGTAAGTTGCGGTAATAGACTTGCTCTAGATAAGGGCAAAGATGTTACAGTTAGTAATTGTCAGTGGATCTTGTAATCAAAATAAGATTCGAATATCAGTAAATAAAAAAAGGATAAAATATAGGAAAATTTGATCTATTGGAATGTATCGTAGTAACTGTGCAATGTTCTTGATGTTTATACTGTAAGCTATAGATTACAATACTGACTTGAGATTATGGTGTAGAGCTACATACTACTGATAGTGCACCAAGATGAGAATAATTGCCAACGGCATCTGTATTGGTATAGTTATATCAGGACAAATTTTTATTGTTGGAAATGAGTTTGAAAATTCTACTTAGGGATTTAAAACTCAAAAGTTAGAATATCAAAAGGTTATAGTTTAGTACAAAAGGAAGTAAGCTATAGAATATCAATAGATAAAAAGAGTTGTGGAAAAAAAAATTTTGAACAGTTGGTTCAGATATAACAAAAATGTTACGAATGTGAGTAAGATTATTGACTAGAATGGTCAAAGGACCCATTATTAGATAAGTAATTCTAATACGACCATAATGGTCATTCAAAAAGGGAACATGAATCAAAATACTAGACAAAACGATAGTAAGAAAAGATTAGTGCTGTATAAACAAAGTAAATGTTATATTAGATTGTTAAAAGTCTTACACAAATTCAGAGGAAAGAAGATTATACGTGTGACACCCCTTACCCGACTACAGTGTAGCCGAGCAAGTTATGCCACTCAGTGTGCCGGAGCACTTTATTTTATCTGATTTCATTACAGTCCTTGATTTATTTATTCAAAAACTTTATTGAAGATTTAGGCTATTTTTACTTTTATCAAAATCTAACTAAGTTGGAAATTTCAAAAATTTTAACGATAATCCGACAAAGTGTCGGCTGTAATTTGGACTAACAGTTCTTCTGAACCTGCCTAAGACAATTTCAATATATACTCAATTTCTCAAACTTAATAGTCTCAAAAATTTTCAAACATAATGTATCTCAATGCAGTATCCAGATTTCTCAGAAATCTCATTAGATTTTCAATATCTCAATATTCACAAGTATAATCTCATTATAATTCAAATTCAATTCACATACTAAAATACTTACTTTGAATAGCTTCCATAATTCATAGGTTAATTACATGAGTTTATTTTGTACAAGATATACAAATAATTTACAATGTGCTAGGAATGAACAATATACATAACATGTATAAAATGAGCCTTATCTACATGCATTGCTGAGGAGGTGACAATCTTGAACTCTTCTGACACTTCTGCAGATCTGGACTCCAAAAATCTCAGTCGACGGTCTACTGGTTTTACCTTCAGTACCTGCGCGAGGAAACAATTCCATCGCACTAAGCATTTCTGCTTAGTGGTGCAATAATATAACCAGAAATAATATATACAAGTAAAGAAAGAAATAAATGATAATTCAGATACTCAAGAATCAATTTAATTTGGTATGGTATTTCTAGTATCAACGATCTTATATACTAGTTTGTTCCTCTTTGGAAGTGCTTAGTTTATAACTTTTCAGTAATACTAGCAGGTATATAATTTATTCTATCTGTATTGTATTTCAAGTCTGCATGATTCGCAATTTATATTTTTGTTATGTTTCTTTTGCTAATCTCTTTTGCTTATTCATTCAATACTTAATTTAATTGTATTGGATTTTCATTATACTTAACTTAACTTAGCTCGAATTGAATAATACTTTAATTGATCGCCCAAGTAACCTATACTAGACGATCGATCGATAACGGTCGTTGACCGACACCGCGGTGCCTCGGGCCGTCATACCATGGGACGTAGAACGTCAACCACGTATGCAGTCAGTATGGCTAAAGAGCCATGATATCACATAATCGGCATAAAAGCCATGAATACGGGCATAAAAGCCATGGATACGGGCATAAAGCCATGAATACAGGCATAAAGCCTTTCCTTTCGCAGTACTACTAAAACAATACCCTATTGGCATGCCAAACTATCCAAACCAATCTTGTTAGGTATACTAGGGCATTTGATACTTTAAAATATTAATATATTGTGCTTTATGACTTCATTATTTCATGATAAATTTCAATCATAATTCATACATTCATTTGATCATTTATATGATCACAATTCACATCAATTATCCTTTTATACCATTGTACTCAAAATACTTCTCCTCTTTACAATAATGAGAACTAATGTCTCATTCATACATTAATATGGTTTATTTATCCATTCATTATGTTATTCATATTGATCCCAATTCTAAACAATGGTTCACATGTACCATTGTATTCAAAACATTTTTCCTTTCTCATTTGTACATTCAAGAGTCTACTTATGTAATTACAAATTTTATATTTCAAGTTGAGTTACTAATATTTTATGAATTCCATTTGTGATGGGCATATATGCCCTAACTATCTATTCACATCAATTAGGTGACTTATTTTTCATGTTTCAAGTAATCCATGAATATTTCATGGATTTCAAATTTATAGCCTAAATTTCTTTTTAACAATTTTGACTAGGATGCATAGTCCATATTTGTCATACAATTCTAAGCATTTAAGCTTAGAATTGGTTCTAGGTCTTCATCTTAATTCACTAATCATTTTGATTACTATTCACCATACTAGTCAACCAAAATGTTGACCTTTTTATACTTAATGGATATATTAATTCTAATTACACCAAGATCCCACATTTTGAGTTTTACATTTACAAGTATTAATTGCCAATTACAATTTAAAGTCCCCTAGATGCATTTCTAATTTCAAATTTTGAATTTCAAGTTTTGGTGTCACTATTCACCTCATTGGTCAATAAAAATGTTGACTTTTGTATAGACAATAGGTACATTGGTTTTAACACTCCCGATGTACCACATTTTGCATTTAAAACTTGTTGGAATCAATTACCAAATCCATTTCCAAGCTTATTTCAAGTTTTCATGTCACTATTCACTTCATTAGTCAACTAAAATGTTGACTTTTGCATAGAAAATATGTACATTGACTTTGGCATTTCAAACATACTACATTTTTCATTTAAAACTTGTTGGTTTTGGTCACTTTCTCAAAGCTTAGGTCATTTTGGCAAAATTGCCAATTTTCGGTTTTGGTGCTCCGAAGTTGCACTGTTTCATTGGTCGATTTACTGTTGGAATTTGACAAAACTTCCTTCATAGAAAATGTTCCTTATTTTGTCTAGTTGAATTTGTTTTTTTGAATCACTCCATTTGGAGTTTTGTAGCTCAAGTTATGGCCAAAATAAGTTTACTGTTCACGCGCACTATTCATGCTAAGATTTTGGGTTCTGGCAGATTTTGATCCAACTTTGGTCAGTAATTTGATCAAGTTAAGTTCATAATTTGGTCTAACTTTCTTCTTATGAAATGTTCTACCATACCTTAGGTTTCCATCGGTTCAAGAATCACCTAAATCCGAGTTTTCTAGAGAGAGTTATACCCATCCAAACATTACTGCTCAAGTGAAAATCTGTAGAGTTGCAGGTTTGATAACTTAACTTTGCCCAATAATTTGAATGGGTTAATGGCATAATTTGGGGTAGGTTTCTTCATGAAAGTTGTTTTTCTATATCCTATCTTGTTGCTGTAAAACTTTCAGGTCAATTTGACCACTCTACAGTGAGTTATGGCCAAATGAACAGTTACTATTCATTTGGTCATTTCTGCAGGGGCTGTTTGCAGGGTATCCGGATTGGGGCCAAGTTTTGGTCCTCTTGATTTGGTCTTTTGGGCATGGTTTCTTCAGCAAAAATGTGCCATTATAAGCCTAGTTTCATGTCCAATTGGACAAACATCAATTGGACCTACACAACCAAAGTTATGGCAGTGCAAGTGGACTGAATTTTCAGTCCCTCTGCTGCTGTCCTAGGGCAGCCTACAACTTCATTTTGCAATCCTATTTTTTAGTCCACAATATGGTCAACTTACCTAAAATGGTCACTAATTGACCATTAAAATGTGCTCTAACAATTTCATAAGCCAAATTAATTTTTCACTTCTCAAAACCCTAATGTCCAATTCAATTTGCCCATAAACCTCAATTAGCACACTAGTTCAACATCCATGCATATTCATACCTTAAACATCATTTCTATCCACTCTAAATTCATTAAAACAATCAAACTCATCCTTCCTTAGGGCAGCCAAAAATTCAAGGGATGCATACACTTAACTTTTATTCATTTAATTTACAATTTCTCACTTATTTCAAGCTTCTAACATGGAATCAAAGAAGTATATATATATAAGTAGGCACTAACCTCACTTTAACCTCTTGTAGGGCAGATTTCTCCAAGTTAAATCTTCATTTTCTTGTACTCTCTTGGCTGCCAAACACTTCCTCTAGGTCCAAGGATTCATTTTAGTGTTGGGGTCTTGAGGAAATATGGTGAGGAAGCATGAGAAATGAAGCTTTTGTTTGAAAATCAATGGAGGGAGAAGAGGGAGAGATTCACGTTTTGGCTGAAGAAGAAGAAGGAAACAGCAGAATTTTGAGTCCATTTGTCTCTTTTAATTGTTTAAAAAAAGACTTATTGAATGGTGATTGGTGGAGGGTATGTAAATGACATCATGTGATGTCATTATCCCTAATTTCCTTCATTTTTCTTTTCTTTTCTTTTCTACCACATTTCAATTTAATTTTTAGCAATATTTCTTCATATTTTATGTCATATTAATTATTTACTTAACTGGACAAGTCGGCCAAAAATCACCTCTGAAGGCGAAATGACCAAAATGCCCTCCGTTTGGCTTAACGGGTCAAAATTGTCTCACTGGATTGAAAAATTTTTCTAAATATTTTCTTGGCATTCTAATGCCATAGGAACCTCAATGACCCTTCTCTGGAGTCCCAAAAATTATTTTATGAATTTTTTCCCGGGTCTAGGGCTCCTCGTTGCGAGAACCGCAACTTACCTCTGGTTACCCATCGCTTGGGCACCGGCTCTTTTGACTTAACTGTATTTTATTTCTAAAATTTTTACTAAATTTTTCTCATTAATATTTGAGTTAAATATTTTTCCAGACGTTCTAGCTGTCCGGACCGACACCGGTCACCGGAACAGTAGACTGTGCGGAATTGCTACAGTGAGGGTGTTACAATACGATCATATAGAAAGGAGGAAATAAACATGTGAATATTGTAAGACGGCTATTGGGTAAAATTTTGAGGACAAAATTTATTTTTAGGGGGGGGGGGGAATTGTAACACTCCTATGTTCGGTAGTGCGTTCTACTGTTCCGGTGACCAGTGTCTGTCCAGACAGCTAGGATGCCTAGAACTACATTTAAATGTTAGTGTGGAGATATAAGGTATTGAAATACAATAGAAGAAAATACAAGAAAAAATGAAAGAGAAAATGGAACTAAGCTAAACGGACAAAACTATACCGATGGGTGACCGTACCGGGAAGTTACGGCGTGGGTTGGAACGCGGGGAACCCTAGAAAATATTTTTGGGACTTAAATAAACATCTATTGAAAAATAAATGATATTAGAAATATAAAAAAAATTAAATAATTAATACAAAGAAAAAATGAAAAATCAAGAAATCGACAAAAAATCGGTGTAATTAAATAATTAATACAAAGAAAAAATGAAAAATCAAGAAATCGACAAAAAATCGGTGTTACTGAAACAGCTGAAAAGCAACCCCAATAGGGGCATTGTGGTCAATTGACACCCCAAGTTGCCTTTTGACCTAAATGTACATTAAAAATAAATGATATTAAACTTTGAAAATACCATGAAAATTAAAATGGTGGTCCATAATATAAATAAGGAAAATTATGGGTGTAATGTTGGATAAATGAAAGTTTAACATTTGATTATATTTTTTAATCACTTAGTGCTCCACTAACATGAGATAAGTGACACATATCCAAGCTTTGGTTAGCCACCTCCACTAAACAGCCATCTTCTTCCTCAAACTCTCTCCATTACCAAAACCAAGCTTTCTCCAAGTCTTCCATGACCGTCCACCATGCAAAGGATAATCCACCATCATCAAGCCATTAGTTCTTCTAGATTTCTTCACTAAAGTTGTTCTATATAGCTTGGGCAACATTTTGGGAGCAAGGAAGGAAAGTTTTTGTGGAGTTTTAAAGAAGTCCAAAAGAGGTAAATGTGTATTTTTCAATCTTGCTTCATTAAACTTTGAGTGGATGTTGTGGTGAGTGGTTTTGTGGAAGAAGTTTTGAAGTTTGATGATTTATTGGTGGTACACCATTTTGGTAGCCATGGAAACTTACTATTTGTTGTTTGTTTTCACTTGTAAATGGTTGTTTAAGATGTTGGTATAGGTGTTTATGAGTATAGAAATAATTTAGATAATGTATACTAAGTGTATGTGTGATAGTGCACTTGGTTTTGGAAGCTTGGAAACTAGTTGAAGGAGATGTGTATTTTGGAAACTTTAAAAGTGTAGTTGAAATGTGTTGTTTCATGGTTTGGTTTATTGAATTATGTTGTTTATGATGGCAGCATGTATATATGTGTATAATAGATTGGAATTGGATATGTAAATGGGGTATGTTCATGTGGTTAAATTGTGTAAATGGACTTTGGAAAATTCTGAGTTATAATGTGTATGTTAAGAATGGTTACAAGCTATCCAAAATGACCAAAATGTGTTGTTAAGTGTGTTAATGGTATGGTACAAACCAGAATTGGCATGAAAGAGTTAGCTTGGTAAGTATAGAATGTGTAATTGGTAAGTGATGAAGAATGTGTAGTAGGGTAATGCATGTTTTAGCTTAGAACATTAAGTGTGTGACTCCAATTGGTTTGAAACCAATTGGAGGTGAAACTAGGTACAAAACGTACCAACTTTCATGAAGGAAGCTTACCTAAATTCTGCCTAGAAGGTGACTTGAAAAATGACCAAATCCAGATTAGTGACTTGAAAGCTTGAAAATTGACCATTTGGGTAAGAGTCAGTTTTTTTACCATAACTTACTAAAAACAGGTCCAAATGACCTGAAATTTTTACCATGAATAGTTTAGACATAGATATACAATTCTTATGAAGACACCAAAGCTCAAAAATGGCCAGAACCAAGCCAAATAGCTTGCACAAGTTCAGATACCAAAACTGGCCGAACCAAAAGTGACCTAAAAATGACCTAAGCCTACCATTTTAGTGCATTCTGTCCAGCATTGGTAAATTGACCATATCTTGGTCTACACAACTCAAAATGACCTAAAATTTTACCCCGCATGCAATAAGACATAGACCTACAAGTTTGTAGTTTGGACCGAAACCCGAAAACTGAGTCCGATTAGGTCAAAATAGTACACCAAAATCCAATAAATTGCAATAAAATGCAATATGCTTGGAAATGAAATTGGTAACATATACCAACACTAAAGGGCTATAAAATGTGATATATTGGTAACATTAGAATTGACTTACTTAGAGTGCATCAAGGGTCAACATTATAGGTTGACTAATGAAATGAATTGAAGGGAATAGTACCAAGAAAATTTAAATATTGGATTTTATTGTTAGAAACAAATTCATTGAGTGCTGAAACACTTTAAATTGTGTGTTTCAGTTGAAAAGAATATTGAAGAGCATAAGGAACATTGAGTCAAGGCCTAGAGGCGACTCAGATCAGGTCTGTGCACAATACTTTTTATATTCACTGCTTTTACTAGAAACTTTATTTGGAGAAATGAGTTATGAATAATTTTTGATTGTTTTGGCTTTGGGAATTTTATTTGGAAATTATTGTGTTTCCTACTTTGCAAATGGAAATTTTGAGTTAAAATGTGATTTGTGGTTTGTATGAAATATTTAAATATTGTGATTTGGAATTATTTTGATTCACACTTGGCATGACAATATTACTATGTTCCTCCTCCATTTATGGGGTGAGTATGATTATATTCCTCCCTCTTTGACTTGTTAGTCTGAGGTGAGTATGGATGAGTTCTCATTATCTAGCTAGCTACCTCCCTTATTGATTTCGATTAGTGGGGTGAGTATGCCTTGTCGTGGTGTACAACACGACATGTTTAGAAATGTTTGTGTCATGACCTAAGTTGTGTTATTGATTGGCAACACTGTGTTATTCAATTGTTTGATCAAATTTGTGTTATATGAGCTTTAAAAAATTGTGAATTGTTTGGATTGTAAATTGTCAATAAAAGTTTTACATACCGCATTTTAAATTATTATTGTGCACCACTGAGTAAATTTTACTCAGCGATAGCTTTTTCATTGCTGTCACCTTTTGAGATTTCACCGGGTATATCGAGTATACCATATTTTATAGTTTTTGTTATTATGTATGTGCACTGTATGTATATATTGTACTTGGTCTTGAGCAGTTGTAAACTAAAATTATAAATTATTTTGGCTTGTAAAAATATTGTGGTATATTTATCTTATCTCAGTTTTTTGAAACATTGAAAAACTGATTGTTAAACTGAATTGATAATGTTGAGAAATTTATTATGTTGAACAAATTTATTGGAGTTTGGGATTGAGAAATATATTGGAAGTGCTTTTTACAAGTTTTTGAAGAACTATTTTATTCAAAATACAGATGGCACTCTGCCAAAATTTTTACAGAAATTATTAATACTTTAAATTTGTTATTTGGTTTCACTTCAGTAAAAGAAAATTTTTAACACCTATCAATAGTGCTTACTACTGTAAAAAGAAGTAAGAAAAGATTTAAAATCCCTTGTTGTGTATTTAATGGGTTATCAGTAGACGAAGTTTGGTAATTCATTAGGTATATTACGGGATCATGTTATGCCTTACAGAGGGGTAGGGTGTGACATACAAGATTGATATTTTAACCAAAACCCAGAAATCAAGAGAAATAGGTTAATTGGCTAGGCCAAATTAGTGCATAAATTCTGGAAATGTGTATAAGTAATCATTGACTCCAGCATAGTCTTTTAAGCATATCTCCCGCTAGAAAGGTTCAATTAAAATGTGCCAAATAGTTATGGAAACCTAAGAAATAAGGCTTTAACTTTGTTTTAGACACCTATCTTAAATTATGAATGTAAGAAGCTTAAATTTTGGGTCAAAACTATTGACCAAAATAGAAATCATGTTAGTATAGGACATTTGAGTTCAGGCCAATAATGTGGCTATAAGTAAGTCTACATGACTTGAAAAATTGTAACTAAAAATTCTAAGTGACCACAAGGCATAGGGCAATGTATCATATGAAGAACACTAGGCCTAAATGTTGCTACAACCTGTCCAAATAATTTGACAAAATATAATAGCAAAACTGCCTAGCTAAAGGAACCAGAATTCATAACTAAATCAGTTATGGTTATTTGACTATAACTTGAGTTATACAAATCCAAATGACATGATTCAAAAAGGAAAATAAAGAAAAGACATAGAAGAACAACTTTCATGAAGGAACTGAGGCCAAACAGTGGCCATAAATTGTTCAATTTGATATGTAAAGTCAAAATAGTAAAACTGAACCTAAAGAAAGGTTCTTGAAACAAATTATTTTATGATAGGGTTTTAACCCTAATATATTGCTAAACATTAAATTACATGAAATAAGTATGTGAGACCCACTTTTCCACTACAAGGTGACATGAAATCAGTTGATACATAAAATGTAAATTACTTAAACATATGTCATATGAAAATACACTTGGAACCTATGTTTCCATCATATACGAAATAACAATACTATAAATATGTATAGTATATGACATAAAATAATGAGAGTGATAAACACATAAGTTATATGAATATGTACTTTGGACCTATGTTCCCATTATAATGACATGAAAATGGTATAAAGCATAAATAGTACATGAAGTGAAATAACAATATGTTATAAACCCTTAATAGTGCATAGCATGAAATAATAAAACTATAAGTGCTTAATAGTACTAATTTGCCCAAAGTATACTTAGACTTATGTATATAGTTGGATTGATTGGTATACTAATTAGGAATTACAGATAGTAGTACTGCCTACATGGAAAATCATGGGCTGATAATATATATTTGATATGTTTGTTCTACAGGCTATGTACCTTCCTATTGGCCATTGTGCCTAATTGTATTTCTGGCTTTAACAACCTCCCGCTAGTCTTGTACCTGCATGATAGATGTATATAGGATAGAATATTCCCGTGTATCCAATCTTTATAGACTGTTATAGGTTACTTGGCATTGATATGATTTTAAAAGACTGAGAATGCACTGATATGATTTTTACATTAATAATCATTGATCGATAAAATATGTCTGATATGATTGTTCTACTAGCTTTATGCCTGCCCATTGGCCATTGTGCCTGATATGATTTTTGGCTTTATGCCTGCCCACTGGCCTTGTGCCTGACATGATAGTTGTATATAGGGTAGACACATGGAGGTCCAACCAGTATACTCCCGTGTATCCAGCATTACAATCTATTATAGGTTACTTGGGCACAAATATGAGTAATGAGTCTTAAATTTAATTAAGTATTGAAAAGATCACAAATATGAGTAATAGGCTGTAAAAATCAATTGATTATATGAAGAGATCCCAGTAAATTAATATGCTCCTATGGAGCAGCTAAAGTTATGAAATGACTCATAATTAATAAGCTTTAAAAATTAAATAATTACATGAAGAGACCACTGATATGAAATTAAGAAGACTGAAAAATGGAATAAATTATTAGAAAGGATCCCAACAAGTTTAATTGCTTCTAAAATTCAGTAAACATGTGATTGACTCAGAGTTCATGAAATATGAATCTCTATATGAAATTATACATGAAATAATTATCCTTGATTATTCAGTTATTTTTATTTTAAATTATGCACCACTAAGCAATATGTTAGTGCGATGGATTGTTTTCTTGTGTAGGTATTGTAGAGATTGACCAATAGAGTCCAGACAGAGATTCTGAGCAGATCTGCAGTAGTATGGGAGTCACCTCAGCAGGGTATTTTTGGTAGGGCTCATGTGTATTTAGATTTTATATTTTTGATTTCTGTACATAAGTCAAAGATGTAATTTATTTTGAGACTATAATATAAATTGTAAATTATTGTATATAAATTCTATTAGGAAAAGTAAATGTGTTTTATATGAATTGATTATATGACAAATGATATGAATTGATGATATGATGTGATACATGGAAACTAATGAGATAGATATGACAAGAGGTAAATTGATATGGATTGAACTTATGATATGAAAATTTTAACAGGTAAACAGTGGAACCCGCCATACACTAATAAAATAGAGAAGACTCTGTCTGAGTCTTCATAAGAATGACAGGTGATAAAAAAAAAAAAAAATTTCCACATGTTTTAAATGAAGTTAAAATTAATAATGCACAGGATAGCATAAGATAGGGTGCTCCGGCACCGAATGTACACTCCTTGCTTGGCTACACTGTAGACGGGTGAGGGGTGTCACATTTAGTGATATCAGAGTAAAGGTCTAGGCGATTCTAGACCTAGATAGATAGAAAGAAATAGTTTGCATCACATGCATAGGCCTTTAAATAGAGTCGAGGTGACACTAATGCAAATCTATTTTCTCTGGTTATTTTAGGTTAAGGTATGGATCTTGGTCCACAGAAAGTCATGGATTCGAAAAGGATAAGTATAGGAAAAATTTGATCCATTGGGATATACCGTGGTAACTACGCAATGTTCTTGATGTTTGTGCTGTAAGCTACAGATTACAGTACTGACTTAAAACTATTGTGTAGAGCTACGTATTTTCGATAGTAAATTGAGATGAGGATAAGATTGTAGAGCTAGGTTTAATATGACAGACTAAAGAGAAAGTGAAGTATTATAACATGAAAAAGCGAAAAGAAAAGGAGATAGTGGTTCCTCAATTATTTACACCGAGTAAATTTTGAGGATGAAATTTTATTTAGAGTGGAAGAATTGTAACACCCTCATCGTAGGTAGTCCGTACATTCTACTATTCTGACGACTAATATCTGTCTGGATAGCCAAGATGTCTGAAAATACACTTAAATGATAGTGAGAGACATAAAATGATGAAATACATGATAAGAAAATACACAAAAATTGAATCAGGGCATTCCTAGGTGCATTTCATTCATTCATTTTACAAGAGTTGCTGAAGGAGTACATAATCAACACTTGATATTGAATTCCTCCCACTGGTCCCACCAATGCTCTTGACCTCCTTGAACTTCTTGCAATCCAATATTACATAGTAATCCTTGACATACCAAGGCGAATTTACAAGAACTTAAATAAATGAAATTACAACCCAAAATATTATTACAAACTTAATAATACATGCCCAAAATAAATTAAAATTAATTAATTAATTTACAATCCCAAAGAAACATAAAAGAAATAAATCCAATCACATTGGTCTTTTATAGTCCATGATCATCCATCATGCATATCACTATTTAACAATTAAATAAAACATACATACTTAAATTAAATTGAATATCTCATATTCAACTTAAAAATCCAGATTTGAATATGATTCAAATAAATTTAAAAATTCAGATTTGAATCTCATTCAAACAAATTTAAAAATTCAGATTTGAATCACATTCAAACAACTTCAAAAATTCAGATTTGAATCACATTCAAACATTTTTAAAAATCAGATTTGAATCACATTCAAATATTTTTAAAAATCAGATCTGAATTTTATTGAATCAATTTTAAAAATCAGATTTAAATATGATTCA
The DNA here is from genome assembly GCF_030052815.1 of Hevea brasiliensis. Lineage (NCBI taxonomy): Eukaryota > Viridiplantae > Streptophyta > Magnoliopsida > Malpighiales > Euphorbiaceae > Hevea > Hevea brasiliensis. The sequence continues at coordinate 48,911,304 of NC_079495.1, read as the reverse complement.
AACAACTTTAAAAATTCAGATTTGAATCACATTCAAACAACCTTTAAAATTCAGATTTGAATCACATTCCAACCATTTTTAAAATTCTGATTTGAATTATAATTTAATTGTGTGATTAAAACAACTAATTAAACACTTTAATTAGTCAAAGAATAGGCCTTAGATCATACAACAATTGCAGAATTAAAAGCCAAACCTTGAACCACCCATGGAACCATTGTTGCCGCCACCAATGGTGGCTTCACCATGTGTAACGCCACATCTCATGATCCAACCAGCAATGAATCTCTTGATCTCATGATCAAACACACAATTAAATTATATAATCAACAATCTAAATGGCAAATATAGTGGCTCTGATACCAATTGAAGGGCAGGCGCGAAAAACACAAGATTATACCATTGAATTCAAAAATTTTCACCTAGGGTCACATGCACCATGCAAGATTTATTTTTATCTATTTGATTTCAATGATAAACAACATATTAAAACTCTTTTAATATGTTTTTGGATCTGTATTTGCCATTTAAAATTTTAAAATTAATCACATTAATTTTAGAACCCTAGATTAAATCAAGAACGATTACACTAACCTCTTGATGTGCTGCAGCGTGTCTGCGCCTTTGAGATTTGTCTTCAGATGTTGTCCCTCTAGCTTGTCCACACCAAGAACACCTATGGCAGCCCTTGAACAGCTTCTAAAGCCTTTTCTATTAATTAGAAATTCAAGTTCTGCCTTTTAAGAGATTAGAGATGTAAACAGGACACTAGAAACAATTTCTAGTGTTCTTAATTCAAGAGATTGATGGCTAATCTCTTTGAATTGATGAGAGATGAAGAGAAATAGTTGGAGAGGCTCAAAGTGGCGTGACAATTGAGAGGAGAGGCTGCTGGTTATGTTTTCTTTTCATAACCACACTTAAATAGCTAGGTTAACACATTAAACCCTTGCCACATGTCACCCTTTGATTAGCTCTAGGTTTAAGTGACCCAATCACATTGTGCCAAGTGTCAAACCTACATTTAATCTTGATTTTAATCATCTTACATGATTAAAAAACATTTGGCAAGCTTATGTGTAATCCCATGTGTCACCATCTCATGGTGCCACGTGTCACACTGTGAAATGACCAAAATGCCCTGTGTCTTAATTTTGAGTTCTTAACCCAAAATAATTATTTTCTTCTTCTAATTAATTTATATCAAATATAAATTAATTAATTAATCTCTATTAATTAATTTCTCATCAATTAAATTCATATTTAAACACTTTAAATATAAATTTAATTTATACTACACATCCAATAATCTAGATTTGGTTTCAAGTCATGCTAGGGACTTTGCAATTTAATTGCAAACCAAATCTATTTAATTAATCAATTAAACTCTTTAATTAATTAATTAAATCATATTTAATTAGGTGATAACTTGTGTATGTGTGTGACTTACTAGGCTCATCACTAATTGGCAATGAGACATGATATCAACTCTTAATATCATTAGAACTCTTTCTTACCATAAATGATTTCTCTAAATCATTTTATGAACCTCATAGACCATGGTTAACACCTAGCATAGCATGCCATGGCCACCCAATTAGTAATAAGGTTTACCTTAAATGAACCTATAATCATATGTTACCATGCACTAGAATCTCTCTGTTACAAAATCCCAACTCAATTTGAGTCATGGTTTATGTCAAACTCCATTTGCTATGTATTTTATGTTCTCTTTTAATTCCAGTTCTGGATTAAAAGATTTTCTCATCAAACTCTTTTCGAATAAATCTATCTGTCTGGCTAGGAACTTGAAACATCAAGAACAATTAAATGAACATAGGATTTTATCTCTATTTACTTAGAGGAAGATTCCATCTTGATCAACACCTATCTCCATATATAACTAGTAAGAGCCAACACATGCCCATATACCCATACATAGTACAAGTATGAAAGCAGTATCAAACTCAAACTACCTATATACAAGATAACCGTGCTATCTCAGGTCTAAAGATTATATGCACTAATATGATTTATGACAAAACATTGACAAGAGTAAACTCCATGTGCTTGTCATAAGTGTCACCGGTTGACCTACTTATCATTTATAAGTGCCTATCATGTTTGTTATATGGCATGAGACTCACCATTCCATCTTATTTATATCTCATATAAATAACTTGGGAACAAACATGAATACAATCTTTCTGGATAAGTCATGTCCTTATTATGAAGTATCCTCGATTGTGAACCTGTTTATGATACTTTGTGCTAGAAATATTGTCACTCATATTCTTAACAACTTAAGAATAATATTTCTAACAAAATATCAATGGACCTTTTCTATTACACATAAATATATTATGTAAACGGAAAAGTGAAAATGCCTTTTATTAATAAAATATATACAAGATACATACTAAATGATATGCTCTAGGGCATACTACTAACATACAGGATAGAATATTCCCATGTATCCAATCTTTATATACTGTTATAGGTTGCTTCACATTGATATGATTTTAAAAGACTGAGAATGCACTGATATGATTTTTACATGAATAATCATTGATCGATAAAATATGTCTAATATAATTGTTCTACTGGCTTTATGCCTGCCTGTTGGCCATTGTGCCTGATATGATTTCTGGATTTATGCCTGCTCGTTGGCCTTATTGTGACACCCCTTACCTGTGTACAGTATACCCGAGTAAGTAATGCCACATGGTGTACCGGCACACTCTAATATACCTTAATAAATTTATATCATGCTTTTGAATATAATTTGTGAAAGATAACTCATTTAAGTCATTTATTGAAATCATAATTTATTTGAGGTTCTGAAAATTTTAAAGAAAATCCGGCGGAGTACCGGCTAAAAATGGAGAAAACAGTTCTTCGGAACCTGTTAAAACACTTCCAAATAATTTTCCAAACAATCCCAACTTCAATTCATCAACAGAGTCTCAATATCAAAATCTCACATTGTTCAGTTTCAGTTCTCAATCATCATTTCTCAGGGTTCTCATATATAAACAACAATTAAATACTCAAATTACTTCCATACATAACCATAAATCTTTATTATTTACATGAACCTCAAAATACATTACATAAATCCAAATACATATGAGAAAATAAAAATTTAATTACAAAATGACAAAATGACACCTAGTGCCCTACCAATGCACTGCAGATAGTGAGGTGACACGGACACTGTGCAGAGCTGCAAGATGAACTCACCCAGTCTGCGGTCTACTGGGCTCACGATCTGTATCTCCAGAACCTACGCGTGGCAAAAGCAACGCGCTAAGCAATAATGCTTAGTGGTGCAATAATAAAATAAAAGAAATAGCAAGAAAATAGATATGTAGTGAATGTATATGTTTCCTTTGTTTTGAATTTGTATATTACTAACTTTGTCCACTTTAATTCATTTGGTTGCCCAAGTAACCTACACTAGATGACTGGACTGGATAAACGGTAAACTGGCACTGGGTATCAAGTACCTCAGGCCGTCACACCATCGGTCACATATGCATCTCCCGGTGTGCAACAGAACAGCTAACAAGCTGTAAATGATATCAGGCACAAGGCCAAATCTCAATACAAGGTCAGAATGGCTAAAAACCATAAAATCACAGAATGGCATATTGCCATGTGCAGTACTGCTAACTGAACCCTATTGGCATGCCAAACTATCCAAACCAATCTTGTTAGGTATACTAGGTCATTTGAAACTTTTAAATTCTTCAATTTGTGAATTTCAAGTTTTTGGTGTCACTATTCACCTCATTGGTCAACAAAAATGTTGACTTTTGGATAGAAAATATGTACATTGACTTTGGCACTCCCAATATACCACATTTGGCATTCAAAACTTGTTGGCATTAAGCATTTATACCATTTCAAAGTTTAAACCAAGGGAAGCAGAATTTTCAGTTTTTGTAACTCAATTTTACTGTTCCATTGGACACTGTTGCAGTGGGAATTTGAAGAAATGGAAAACATGAAAGTTGTTCCTTATTTTGTCTAGTTGAATTTCATTTTTTGAATCACTCCATTTGGAGTTTTGTAGCTCCAGATATGGTCCAAAAACCATAGCTGGCCTGATTTCCATTCTGCAGAAATTACCATATCTACAGTAACATGAACAGTAACTGAAATCACTTTGTTGGATGGGTTCTGGCCATAATTTGGGGTAGGTTCCTTCATAAAAGTTGTTTGTCTATGTCTTAACTTGTTGCTGTAAAAATTTCAGGTCAATTGACCATATCTACAGTGATTTATGGCCAAATGAACAATTACTGTTCATTTGGTCAATTCTGCAGGTGCTGTTGCAGGGTATCCGGATTGGGGCCAACTTTTGGTCCTCTTGATTTGGTCTTTTGGGCATGGTTTCTTCTGTAAAAATGTGCCATTATAAGCCTAGTTTCATGTCCAATTGGACAAACACCAATTGGACCTACACAACCAAAGTTATGGCTGTGTAAGTGGACTGAAATTTCAGTCACTCTGCTGCTATCCTTAGGCAGCCTACACATTCACTTGGCCATGCTATATTTCAGTCCAAATTGTGGTCAACTTACCTAAAATGGTCACTAATTGACCATTAAAATGTTCTCTAACAATTTCCTAAGCCAAGTCAAATTTTCACTTTTCAAAACCCTAGTTTCTATTTCAATTCACCCATATACCTAGTTAAGCACTTTCATTCATTATATATGTGTATATACACCTTAAGCATAATCTTTAATTCATTCTAAGTCCATTAAAACCATCACAAACACTCCACCTTTGTTCCTTCCTTAGGGCAGCCGAAATTGATGCCATACACACACATAGTTTTTACTCATTTTAGTTACAAATTCTTACTTATTTTAAGTCCCTCAACATAGAAATAAAGAGCTTTAGGTGTGTATGTGCACTAACCTCTTGTAGGCAGATTTTTCCAAGCCCCAAACTTCACTTTCTTTCTTCTTCTTGGCTGCCAAGAGGTTTTGCAAGGTGCAAGGACAAATTTTAGTGAAAGGTCTCTAGGGTTTTAGGGTGAAATGAAGAGGGAATTTGAGCTTTGGATTGAAAATCAATGGAGGTTTGGCTATGGGAAAAGAGGGAAACGGCTGCTCCTTCATTTGGGGAAGAAATAGATTGTTTTTTTTTCCTTTTTTTGGTGTTTTTTGTCTTCTTTTATCACTTACTTAAGTTATGCTTTAATGTGATTGGTGGGAATTCCTTTAAATGACATCATATGATGTCAAAATTGACATTTATTCTCATTTTCTTTTCTTTTCTTCTCTACTCAATTTCAATTTAATTTTTAGTAATGTTTATTCATATTTTATGCCATATTAATTATTTACTTAATTGGACAGGTCGGCCAAAAATCACCTCTGAAGGCAAAATGACCAAAATGCCCTCCGTTTGGCTTAACGGGTCAAAATTGTTTATACCGATTGAAAATTTTTTCTAAATATTTTCTTGGCATTCTAATGCCATAGGAACCTCAATGACCCTTCTCTGGAGTCCCAAAAATTATTTTATGAATTTTTCCCCGGGTCTAGGGCTCCTCGTTGCGAGAACCGCAACTTCCCTCTGGTTACCCATCGCTAGGGCACCGGCTCGTTTAACTTGGTTGTATTTTATTTCTAAAATTTTTACCAAATTTTTCTTATTAATATTTGAGTTAATTATGGTCCCTCACTTTAGTTTAAATATTTTTCCGGACATTCTAGCTGTCCGGACCGACACTGGTCATCGGAACAGCAGGATGTACGGAGTAGTTACCGGGAGGGTGTTACAACTCTTCCCCTCTAATTTAAATTTCGTCCTCGAAATTTACCTGATGCAAACAGTTGAGGGAACTGTTGCCTCATCGTCTCTTCACTTTCCCAAGTTGCCTCCTCGGTGTTGTGGTGCCTCCAAAGCACTTTCACCAGTGGAATCTGTTTGTTCCTCAACTCTTTCACTTCCCGAGCCAGGATCCGTAGAGGTTCTTCTTCATACGTCAAATCCGGTTGTATTTCAATTTCTTCCCTGGAGATGACATGTGAAGGATCTGAGCGGTATCTTCTGAGCATAGATACGTGAAATACATTGTGGATCTTGTCCAGCTCTGGAGGTAAAGCTAGCCTATAGGCCACTGGACCCACACGTTCAATGACTTCATATGGGCCAATGAACCTAGGGCTTAACTTACCTTTCCTTCCAAACCTCAATACCTTCTTCCACGGTGACACCTTGAGGAACACTTTGTCGCCAACTGTGTATTCTATTTCTTTTCTCTTCAGGTCGGCATAGGATTTCTGTCTGTCTGAGGCAACCTTCAAGTTGGATTTGATTAATTTTACCTTCTCCTCAGCCTGTTTCACCAGGTCTGGCCCTATTAGTTTGTCTTCGCCCAATTCAGTCCAGCACACTGGAGTTCTACATTTTCTCCCATACAGTGCTTCATATGGGGCCATTTGGATGCTAGCTTGGTAGCTATTGTTGTATGCAAATTCTGCCAGTGGGAGGTATCTATCCCAACTTCCCTCAAACTCAATGACACAACTCCTCAGCATATCCTCAAGGACCTGGATTACTCTTTCTGATTGCCCATCCGTCTGAGGATGGAAAGCTGTGCTGAAGTGGAGTTGTGTACCCAAGGATTCATGCAACTTTTTCCAAAATCTCGATGTGAACCTTGGGTCTCGATCAGATATGATGGAAAGTGGAATTCCATGCAGTCTAACTATCTCACTGATATACAATTCTGCTAACTTCTCCAGTGAGTAGTCAGTCCTAACTGGCAAAAGTGTCTCGACCGTCAATCTATCAACTATCACCCATGCTGCATCATGTTTCTTCTGGGTGAGAGGTAGACCACTTACAAAATCCATGGTGATCCGATCCCATTTCCATTCAGGTATGCGTATAGGCTGTAGCAAACCTGATGGAACTTGATGTTCTGCCTTGACTTGCTGACATGTCAAGCACTTAGTCACATAGTCAGCTATGTCTTTCTTCATACAAGGCCACCAATACTGAAGCTTCAGATCATGATACATCTTTGTACTCCCTGGGTGCATAACATATACACTGGTGTGTGCCTCTTTTAGAATACTGGCCTTCAATTCCCCATCATCGGGTACACACAGTCTTCCTTTGTAACACAGACACCCATCTGCTTTCACCTCATAATCAGTTGCTTTTCCCTCTGAGATTTTGCTCATAATAGCCATTAGCTTCTCATCTACCTTCTGCCCATCTAAAATCTGCTGTAACAGGTTTGGCCTCACTTGCAACTCAGCCAAAATAGCTCCATCTCGAACCAAAGTTAGACGGGCATTCAATGACCTCAAAGCTGTCATGGATTTTCTGCTCAAAGCATCAGCAACTACATTTGCCTTCCCAGGATGGTAGTCAATTACACAATCATAGTCCTTCAGGAACTCAATCCATCGCCTCTGTCTAAGGTTGAGCTCCTTCTGAGTTAGCAAATATTTCAGACTTTTGTGGTCTGTGTAAATGTAGCACTTTTCGCCATACAAGTAATGCCTCCATATCTTCAGTGCGAAGATAATTGCTGCAAGCTCTAGATCATGGGTAGGGTAATTCTGTTCATGTGGCCTTAGCTGCCTGGAAGCATAAGCGACCACCTTTCCCTCTTGCATCAATACACACCCTAGCCCATTATGAGAGGCATCACTGTAGACCACGAAGTCTTTTCCTGACACTGGCTGTGTTAACACTGGTGCCTCTGTCAACATAGCCTTCAACTTCTCAAAACTGGTCTGACACTTGTCATTCCAGTCAAATCTGACATTCTTGTGTAACAACTTGGTTATTGGAGCAGCTATTAGGGAAAATCCCTTCACAAATCTTCTGTAATACCCAGCTAGCCCCAAGAAGCTTCTGACCTCAGTTGTATTCCTGGGAGGCTTCCATTCCATCACTGCTTCTATTTTCTTAGGATCCACCCTAATCCCATCGGCTGACACTATGTGTCCAAGGAATGTAATCTCATTTAACCAAAAGTCACACTTGGACAACTTAGCATACAGCTCCTTTTCTCTCAGGGTTTGCAGAACAATCCTCAAATGCTCATCATGTTCTTCACTAGTCTTAGAATACACCAGAATATCATCAATAAAGACCACTACGAACCGATCTAGGTATGGATGAAAGATACGGTTCATAAGGTCCATGAATGTTGCTGGTGCATTTGTTAGGCCAAAGGGCATCACCAGAAATTCATAATGCCCATACCGGGTCCTGAATGCAGTCTTGGGCACATCTACATCCTTCACCCTCAACTGATGATACCCTGATCTGAGATCAATCTTAGAAAATACTCCTGCTCCCTTCAACTGATCAAACAGATCATCAATTCTAGGCAACGGATATTTGTTCTTCACAGTCACTTTATTCAACTGCCGGTAATCAATGCAAAGCTTCAAAGTCCCATCCTTCTTTTTCGCAAACAGCACTGGAGCTCCCCATGGTGACACACTGAGGCGTATGAACCCCTTATCAAGCAACTCTTGCAACTGAGTTTTCAACTCCCTAAATTCAGTGGGTGCCATCCTATAAGGAGTAATAGAAATGGGTGCTGTACCCGGCAGTGTCTCAATAGCAAATTCAACTTCCCTTTCTGGTGGCAAACCGGGCAATTCTTCAGGAAACACCTCTGGGAAGTCTCTTACTGTGGGTATATCACTCAGGTTTGGCTTAGCCTGCCTAGTATCCACCACATGTGCTAGGTAGGCATCACAGCCTTTTCTCATCATTCTTCTTGCAACTGTGGCTGAGATAACATTGGACAGAAAATCCGTCCTTTCCCCCACAATTGTGATCTCATTACCCTCAGAAGTTTTCAGAGAAATTCTCTTCAATTTGCAATCAACTATTGCCTGATGACGTGACAACCAGTCCATTCCCAAAATCACGTCAAACTCGTGGAAGGGCAACTCAATCAGGTCTGCCAAGAATTCATACCCCTGAATCCTTAACGGGCAACCCTTGTATACTTTGTTCACCACTACACTGTGGCCCAATGGATTAGTGACCAGAATGTCTTGGTCACTCTCCCCTACTAGTATCCCCCTTTATACGGGTAGGTTGATGCAGATATATGAATGGGTGGATCCTGGATCCACCAATGCATGCACAGGTGTATTGTAGAGGGAGAACGTACCCCTGATGACATCTGGGGCATCTTGCTCCTCCTGAGCTCTCAGGGCATAATTTACGCGGTGGTGCATTATCTAGCCTCTCTGTGGCTCGGATGCGAGCCTCTGTGATGGTCCCACCGCCTCAGATTTACAGATTTTCTACCCCTGCGTGGTGCAGGCAGTGCATGCGCTTGTGTTGGAGCAGCTGTAATAGTTCTGTGTGGACAGTTCCTTAACTGATGCTCTGTTGACCCACACCTTAAGCAGGCACCAGTCACACTCCAACACTCCCCCTTGTGCCACTTCAGGCAGTGTGGACATGCAGAAGATGTTGGGGCTGGTCCCCTGAACCCCATCCCTGGAGAGCTGCCCACTGATGGTGTGGACTGACCTCTCCTAGGGGTGAACTGTGGCTTGGGCCCCTGAGACTGACCCTGACCTTGTGGCTGACCCGAACTCTGTGCAGGTGGACCTCTGAACTTCTTCCCAGGTGCAGGAGATGCGCTAGACTGACCCGGTCCCCTCTTCTGCTGTCTCTCCTTTCTGGTCTGCTCTTTTATTCTTACTTTTTCAACCCTTATTGCAGCTTCCACTAACTTGCTAAATTCTGTGATTCCCAGGGCAGTGAGCTGGATCTTTATGTTGTCATTTAGTCCCTCTTCAAATCTCTTACATCTTTCAGCTTCATTAGGGACTATTTCCCTTCCATAGCGGCATAATCGGACGAATTCTTTCTCATACTCAGCCACTGACAACTGTCTCTGCCTCATGTTAATAAACTCTCTTCTTCTCTCTTCCAGGTATACAGTACCCACATATTTCTTCTTGAATTCGGAGAGAAAGAAGTCCCAAGTTATAGCTTCTGGCTGCACTTCACTGGATACCGTGTCCCACCATTCGTAGGCATCATCTTGCAACAAAGATATGGCAGCTTCCAGGTTTTGCTCTGGAGTGTAGTGGAGTTGTTTTAGAACTCTGCCTGTTCTGTTCAACCAATTCTCGGCTGCAACAGAGTCATCTTCTCTCTTGCCATAGAAGTCCACAGCTCCAAACTTTCTTAGCCTTTCCAGGTGTGATTTCTGCTGTGGAGCTGGTGGTGGTGGTGGTGCTGGCATTACCCCGACCATTTGTCTAAAGAAATCGGCCATTTGCTGGAACATGGCCTGTGGAGGCTGAGCGGGCTCTGCTTGAGCTGGCGGAGCAGATTCTCTCATGCCCCCAGTCTCAGCTGCTGCAGGTGGAGCATGACTCTCCACTTCCTCCTCGACTGCCCTCTGAGATGAAGGGTCCATATCCTATTTAACAAAGACAAACAGATCTGCGTTAGTGTCACCTCGACTCTTACAAATGCAATGCATGGTATGGACTCAATCTAGGCCCAGAAATGCCTAAACCGTGCTCTGATACCACTAAATGTGACACCCCTTACCCGTGTACAGTATACCCGAGTAAGTAATGCCACACGGTGTACCGACACACTCTAATATACCTTAATTAATTTATATCATGCTTTTGAATATAATTTGTGAAAGATAACTCATTTAAGTCATTTATTGAAATCATAATTTATTTAAGGTTCCGAAAATTTTAAAGAAAATCCGGCGGAGTGTTAAAACACTTCTTCGGAACCTGTTAAAACACTTCCAAATAATTTTCCAAACAATCCCAACTTCAATTCATCAACAGAGTCTCAATATCAAAATCTCACATTGTTCAGTTTCAGTTCTCAATCATCATTTCTCAGGGTTCTCATATATAAACAACAATTAAATACTCAAATTACTTCCATACATAACCATAAATCTTTATTATTTACATGAACCTCAAAATACATTACATAAATCCAAATACATATGAGAAAATAAAAATTTAATTACAAAATGACAAAATGACACCTAGTGCCCTACCAATGCACTGCAGGTAGTGAGGTGACACGGACACTGTGCAGAGCTGCAAGATGAACTCACCCAGTCTGCGGTCTACTGGACTCACGATCTGTATCTCCAGAACCTACGCGTGGCAAAAGCAATGCGCTAAGCAATAATGCTTAGTGATGCAATAATAAAATAAAAGAAATAGCAAGAAAATAGATATGTAGTGAATGTATATGTTTCATTTGTTTTGAATTTGTATATTACTAACTTTGTCCACTTTAATTCATTTGGTTGCCCAAGTAACCTACACTAGACGACTGGACTAGATAAACGGGTAAACTGGCACTGGGTATCAAGTACCTCAGGCCGTCACACCATCGGTCACATATGCATCTCCCGGTGTGCAACAGAACAGCTAACAAGCTGTAAATGATATCAGGCACAAGGCCAAATCTCAATACAAGGTCAGAATGGCTAAAAACCATAAAATCACAGAATGGCATATTGCCATGTGCAGTACTGCTAACTGAACCCTATTGGCATGCCAAACTATCCAAACCAATCTTGTTAGGTATACTAGGGCATTTGAAACTTTTAAATTCTTCAATTTGTGAATTTCAAATTTTTGGTGTCACTATTCACCTCATTGGTCAACAAAAATGATGACTTTTTGATAGAAAATATGTACATTGACTTTGGCACTCCCAATATACCACATTTGGCATTCAAAACTTGTTGGCATTAAGCATTTATACCATTTCAAAGTTTAAACCAAGGGAAGCAGAATTTTCAGTTTTTGTAACTCAATTTTACTGTTCCATTGGACACTGTTGCAGTGGGAATTTGAAGAAATGGCAAACATGAAAGTTGTTCCTTATTTTGTCTAGTTGAATTTCATTTTTTGAATCACTCCATTTGGAGTTTTTTAGCTCTAGATATGGTCCAAAAACCATAGCTGGCCTGATTTCCATTATGCAGAAATTACCATATCTACAGTAACATGAACAGTAACTGAAATCACTTTGTTGGATGGGTTCTGGCCATAATTTGGGGTAGGTTCCTTCATGAAAGTTGTTTGTCTATGTCTTAACTTGTTGCTGTAAAAATTTCAGGTCAATTGACCATATCTACAGTGAGTTATGGCCAAATGAACAATTACTGTTCATTTGGTCAATTCTGCAGGTGCTGTTGCAGGGTATCCAGATTGGGGCCAACTTTTGGTCCTCTTGCTTTGGTCTTTTGGGCATGGTTTCTTCTGTAAAAATGTGCCATTATAAGCCTAGTTTCATGTCCAATTGGCAAAACACCAATTGGACCTACACAGCCAAAGTTATGGCTGTGTAAGTGGACTGAAATTTTAGTCACTCTGCTGCTATCCTTAGGCAGCCTACACATTCACTTGGCCATGCTATATTTCAGTCCAAATTGTGGTCAACTTACCTAAAATGGTCACTAATTGACCATTAAAATGTTCTCTAACAATTTCCTAAGCCAAGTCAAATTTTCACTTTTCAAAACCCTAGTTTCTATTTCAATTCACCCATATACCTAGTTAAGCACTTTCATTCATTATATATGTGTATATACACCGTAAGCATAATCTTTAATTCATTCTAAGTCCATTAAAACCATCACAAACACTCCACCTTTGTTCCTTCCTTAGGGCAGCCGAAATTGATGCCATACACACACATAGTTTTTACTCATTTTAGTTACAAATTCTTACTTATTTCAAGTCCCTCAACATAGAAATAAAGAGCTTTAGGTGTATATGTGCACTAACCTCTTGTAGGCAGATTTTTCCAAGCCCCAAACTTCACTTTCTTTCTTCTTCTTGGCTGCCAAGAGGTTTTACAAGGTGCAAGGACAAATTTTAGTGAAAGGTCTCTAGGGTTTTAGGGTGAAATGAAGAGGGAATTTGAGCTTTGGATTGAAAATCAATGGAGGTTTGGCTATGGGAAAAGAGGGAAACGGCTGCTCTTTCATTTGGGGAAGAAACAGATTGTTTTTTCCTTTTTTTGGTGTTTTTTGTCTTCTTTTATCACTTACTTAAGTTATGCTTTAATGTGATTGGTGGGAATTCCTTTAAATGACAGCATATGATGTCAAAATTGACATTTATTCTCATTTTCTTTTCTTTTCTTCTCTACTCAATTTCAATTTAATTTTTAGTAATGTTTATTCATATTTTATGTCATATTAATTATTTACTTAACAAGACAAGTCGGCCAAAAATCACCTCTGAAGGCAAAATGACCAAAATGCCCTCCGTTTGGCTTAACGGGTCAAAATTGTCTGTACCGATTGAAAATTTTTTCTAAATATTTTCTTGGCATTCTAATGCCATAGGAACCTCAATGACCCTTCTCTGGAGTCCCAAAAATTATTTTATGAAATTTTCCCCGGGTCTAGGGCTCCTCGTTGCGAGAACCGCAACTTCCCTCTGGTTACCCATCGCTAGGGCACCGGCTCGTTTAACTTGGTTGTATTTTATTTCTAAAATTTTTACCAAATTTTTCTTATTAATATTTGAGTTAATTATGGTCCCTCACTTTAGTTTAAATATTTTTCCGGACATTCTAGCTGTCCGGACCGACATTGGTCATTGGAACAGCAGGATGTACGGAGTAGTTACCGGGAGGGTGTTACACTTATGCCTGACATGACAGTTGTATACAGGGTAGACATATGGAGGTCTAACCAGTATACTCCCTTGTATCTAGCATTACAGTCTATTATAGTTTACTTGGGCACAAATATGAGTAATGAGTATTAAATTTAATTAAGTGCCGAAAAGATCACAGATATGAGTAATAGGCTGTAAAAATCAATTGATTATATGAGGAGATCCCAGTAAATTTGTTATGCCCTCACCATCGGTAGTCCGTACGTTTTACTGTACCGACATCTGACGTCTGTCCGGATAGCCAAAAAATAGACAGCTAGAATGTAGACAGTCTAAATACAGACTGTCAATATGTCGGGAACTTCACTTAAATGATGGTGAGGAGACATGAATTGGTGAAATAAATGATAAGAAAAATTAAGAGAATAAAAGAGATAAAGTACAATTAGGTTAAACGAGCCAGAATCGTAATGATGGGTGACCGCACCCGAAAGTTACGACGAAGGCAATTGCTGACCCTAAGACCACGGGGAACCCTGAGAAATAATTTTTGGGACCTAATTAAAGGTCTTTAGAGGTATAAATAACATTGAAAATGTTAAAGAAATATTTAGCTAATCGATACAGACAAAAACAAAAATTAAAGAAATCGACAGATCAGGAATGAGCCGGTGCCCTAGCGATGGGTAACCCAGTGTTTGTCAAGATAGCTACTCCATACATTCTACTGTTCCGGTGATCAGTGTCTGTCCAGATAGCTAGAACGTCCGGAAAAATATTTAAACTAAAGTGAGGAACCATAATTAACTCAAATATTAATAAGAAAAATTTAGGAAAAATTTTAGAAATAAAATACAACCAAGTTAAATGAGCCGATGCCCTAGCGATGGGTAACTCAGTGGGAAGTTGCGGTTCTCGCAACGAGGAGCCCTAGACTTGGGGAAAAATTCAGAAAATAATTTTTGGGACTCTAGAGAAGATTCATTGAGGATTCTGTGGCATTAGAATGCTTAGAAAATGCTTAGAAAATTTTTTCAATTGGTACAGACAATTTTATTTTGTTAAGCCAAACGGAGGGCATTTTGGTCATTTCGCCTTCAGAGGTGATTTTTGGCCAACTTGTCTAGTTAAGTAAATAATTATTATGACATAAAATGTCAATAAATATTGCTAAAAATTAAATTGAAAATGAGTAGAGAAGAAAAGAAAAGAAAATGAAAGAAAATGCTAATTATGACATCATATGATGTCATTAAACACTTACCCACCAATCCCCATTAGATAACCACTTAATTAACTAATAAAAGAGGATAAATGAGACCAAAAATTGGAAAAGCAATATGCTCATTTCTTCCTTAACATTTCAGCCATAACCCATTTCCCCAACCCAACCTCCATGAAAGCTTAAGGTAAGCTTGGAACCACCCACCAAATCACCTTGAAACCACTATCTTGCTTCACAAAAAAGAGATCTTGCATCTTGAACAACCTCTAGCTAGCAAAAAGAAGAAGAAAGAAGGAAGTTTTGGAGACTTGGAATAGTTAGCAAAAGAGATTAGTGTCCAAATATTTGATTCTTTCTTTTAAATTTTTGTTAGATTGCAAATTTGAGCTTGGATATGTGTAAGTTCATTGAAGATAAACATGTTAAGGTGTTACCCTATTTTTGACAGCCATGGATTTGTTGTGGTCTTGATGGTTTCTTTGGATTAAATGAGTGAATGGGCTGCCCTTGATATGAGTGTATCACTCAAAACATTAGTTTATGAGTTTAGTGCAAGAAAATGTAACTTTGGAATGTTAGGGTTAGGGTTTGAAACTCAAAAATGTGACTCGATATAATTGGACACAAAATGATGTTGTAATGGCCAATTAGTGACCATTTGAATATGTATGAGAAGGAATTGAAGTGAGTAAGGATAACCAAGTTGACGTTAGGCATGCTACCCTTGGTGACCTGCAGGACTAGTTGTGAGTCTAGCTGGTTTGGGCAGCCATAAATGGAGTTGTATAGGTTCAATTGGTGCAAGGCCAATTGGACATGAAACTAGACACATAATGGCACAAATTTGGTGTAGAAACCCTACACAGAAAACCAAACCAAGTTGACCTAAAAATTGCCCTAATCCAGGTGACTTACATTCTGCCTGGGCAAAATGACCAAATAATCAGTGTCTATTCATTTGGTCATAACTCAGCGTAGAAAAGTCCAATTGACCTGAACTTTTACCATCAAAAATCTGAGACATAGACCTACAACTTTGATGAAGAACACAAATCCAAATTCTGACCATAGCCTAGTCAAATTACCAACCAAACTTAGGTTACCAAATCTAGCAGAACTAGTTTTGCCCAGAATTTTGGATTCTGTCCAATCCGGCCAGTTATGGTGTTTAGGCCATAACTTGAGCTACAAAACTCCAAATGGAGTGATTCAAAAAAGGAAATGTAACTAGACAAAATAAGGAACAACTTTCGTGAAGACAATTTTGCTAAATGCCTACTGTATAAATGACCAATAGAATAGTAAATATGAGGCTTGAAATCTAAAAATTTTGAATAACTAACACTAAGCTTAGAAATGGTATTGGTAACCAATACCAACAATTTTAGAATGCAAAATGTGGTATGTTGAGAGTATTAGAATCAATGTACCTATTGTCTATGCAAAATTCAACATTCTAGTTGACTAATGAAATGAATAGTAACACCTAAACTTAAATTTCAAGAATTGTATAATTTAAAAGTGTAACATGCCCTAGTACACCTAGCAAGATTGGTTTGGATAGGTTGCATGCCAATAGGGTTCAGTTAGCAGTACTGCACATGGCATTATGCCATTCTGTGATTTTATGGCTTTTAGCCATTCTGACATTGTATTGATATTTGGCCTTGTGCCTAATGTTATTACAGCTTATTGGCTGTTCTGTTGCACACCGGGAGATGCATATGTAACTGATGGTGTGACGGCCTGACGTACTAGATACCCACTGCCAATTTACGCGTTTATCTAGTCATGTCATCCAGTATAGGTTACTTGGGCAATAAAAAATGAAAGTGAATAAATTTAATGAAATTATGAATATAACAAGTACAAAATAAATAAGATTAGCAATAATGATCGAAAAATTGTCTACATAAGACATCAGGACATGCACTGTATATTTATTTTCTGTTATTTCTTTTTATTTTATTATTGGCACCACTAAGCATTATTGCTTAGCGCATTGCTTTTTGCCACACGTAGGTTCTGGAGAGACCGACCGAGAGCCCAGTAGACCACAGGCTGGGTGAGATCTTCTGCAGCTCTGCATAGTGTCCGTGTCACCTCACCGTCATCAGTGCATTGGTAGGACACTAGGTTTTATTTTGATATTTTTTAATTAACTTTTATTTTCTCATGTGCAATTAAGACTTATGTAATGTATTTTAGTATTGATGTAAATTATGAAAATTGTGTTTATGAATGAACAAGTGAATATTTATTTATGACTTTTATATGAATTTCATATGAAATGAATGAATGAGAATGGGAGTATATATGAGAAATATTGGGATTTTGTTGATGAAATGGATTTTGGGATTGATTGAAAATTTTGGAAGTGTTTTTCACAGGTTTCGAAGAACTATTTTATCCATTTTTAGCCGGCACTCTGCTGGATTTTTAATAAAATTTACGGAACCTCAAATAAATTATAATTTCAATAAATGACTTAAATGAATGATATTTTACGAATTATACTTCATAACTATGAAAGAAATAAATTAGGAAGAATAAAAATAGTTGAATTAAAATAAGGTATTCCGGTACACTGTGTGACATATCTTGCTCGGCTATACAGTAGACGGGTAAGGGGTGTCACATTTAGTGGTATCAGAGCACGGTTTAGGCATTTCTGGGCCTAGATCGAGTCCATACCATGCATTGCATTTGTAAGAGTTGAGGTGACACTAATGTAGATCTGTTTGTCTTTGTTAAATGGGATATGGACCCTACATGTTAGAGGGTAGTTGAGGAGGAAGTGGAGAGTCATGCTCCACCTGCAGCAGCTGAGACTAGGGTAGGGGAGAACCTGCTCTGCCTACTCCAGGAGAGCCTGCTTAGCCTCCACAGGCCATGTTCCAGAAAATGACTGAGTTTTTCAGACAAATGGCTGGGGTAATGCTACCACCACCACCACCTCTGCAGCAGAAATCACATCTAGAAAGACTGAGAAAATTTAGAGCAGTGAATTTCTTTGGCAAGAGAGAAGATGATTCTGTTGCAACCGAAAATTGGTCGAACAGAATAGGGAGAGTTCTAAAACAACTCCACTGCACTCCAAAACAAAATCTAGAAGCTGCTGTATCTATGTTGTAAAATGATGCCTACCAATGGTGGGATACAATGTCTAGTGAAGTGCAGCCAAAAGTAATAACTTGGGACTTCTTCCTCTTAGAATTCAAGAAAAAGTATGTGGGTAGTGTATACCTGGAAGAGAGAAGAAGAGAATTCATTAACCTGAGGCAAAGACAGGCGACAGTGGCCGAGTATGAAAAGAAATTTGTCAGACTGAGCTGCTACAGAAGGGTGATAGTCCCTAATGAAGCCGAAAGGTGTAAGAGATTTGAAGAGGGATTAAATGACAACATAAAGATCATGATTACTGCCTTGGGAATTACAGACTTCACCAAGTTAGTGGAAGTTGCAATAAAAGTTGAAAAGGTCATAATAAGTGAGCAGACTAGAAGGGAGACATAGCAGAAGAGGGGCCCGAGTCAGTCTAGCTCATCTCCTGCACCAGGAAAGAAGTTCAAAGGTCCACCTGCACAGAGTTCAGGTCAACCTCAAGGTCAGGGTCAGTCTCAGGAGCCCAGGCCAAAGTTTACCCTTAGGAGAGGTCAGTCCACACCATCAGTGGGTAGCTCTCCAGGGACGGGTTTAGGGGACCAACCCCAGCATCTTCTGCGTGTCCACATTGGCTGAAATGGCATAAGGGGAAGAATTGGAGAGTGACTGGTGCCTACTTAAGGTGTGGGCCGAGCATCGATTGAGGAATCGTCCACAGGCACTCTGTTGCTCTAACACAAGCAGACAGACCTGCTCCTGCACCACAAAGGGGTAGGAAATCTGGTAAATCTGAGGTAGTGGGACCATCACAGAGACCTACATCTGAGCCAGCAGAGAGGCCAGAGGTCAGAGCACCTACCAGAGCCTATGCCATAAGAGCTCAGGAGGAACAAGATGCCCCGGACGTCATCAGGGGTACGTTCTCCCTCTACAATACATCTGTGCATGCATTGGTGGATCCAGGATCCACTCATTCATACATCTGCATCAACCTACCCGTAGAAAGGGGGATATTAATAGGGGAGAATGACCAAGGCATCCTGGTCACTAATCCATTGGGCCACAATGTAGTGGTGAACAAAGTGTACAAGGGTTGCCCGTTAAGGATTCAGGGGTATGAATTCTTGGCAGACCTGATTGAGTTGCCTTTCCATGAGTTTGACATGATTTTGGGAATGGACTGGTTGTCACGTCATCAAGCAATGGTTGATTGTAAATTGAAGAGGATCTCATTGAAAACTCCTGAGGGTAATGAGATTACAGTTGTGGGGGAAAGGACAGATTTCTTGTCCAATGTCATCTCAGCCACAGTTGCAAGAAAACTGATGAGAAAAGGCTGTGAAGCCTACCTAGCACATGTGGTGGATACTAGGCAGGCTAAGCTAGATCTATGTGACATACCCACAGTAAGAGACTTCCCAGATGTGTTCCGTGAAGAATTGCCCGGCTTGCCACCAGAAAGGAAAGTCGAATTTGCTATTGAGATACTACCGGGTACAGCACCAATCTCTATTGCTCCTTCTAAGATGGCACCTGCTGAGTTAAAGGAACTAAAAATCTAGTTACAGGAGTTACTGGATAAGGGGTTCATATGCCCCAGTGTGTCACCATGGGGAGCTCTAGTGCTATTTGTAAAGAAGAAAGATGGGACTTTGAGGTTATGCATTGATTACCGGCAGTTGAATAAAGTGACGGTGAAGAACAAGTATCCGTTGCCTAGAATTGATGATCTGTTTGATCAGTTGAAGGGAGCAAGAGTATTTTAAAACATTGGTCTCAGATCAGGGTATCATTAGTTGAGGGTGAAGGATGCAGATGTGCTAAAGACTGCATTCAGGACCCGGTATGGCCATTATGAGTTTCTGGTGATGCCCTTTGGCCTAACAAATGCACCAGCGGCATTCATGGACCTTATGAACCGTATCTTTCATCCATACCTAGATTGGTTTGTAGTGGTCTTTATTGATGATATTTTGGTGTATTCCAAGACCAGGGAAGAACATGATGAGCATTTGAGGATTGTTCTGCAAACCCTGAGAGAAAAGAAGTTGTATGCTAAGTTGTCCAAGTGTGACTTCTGGATGAATGAAATTGCATTCCTTGGACACATAGTGTCAGCTGATGAAATTAGGGTGGATCCCAAGAAAATAGAAGCAGTGATGGAATGGAAGCCTCCTAGAAATACAACTGAGGTCAGAAGTTTCTTGGGGCTAGCTGGGTATTATAGAAGATTTGTGAAGGGATTTTCTTTAATAGCTGCTCCAATAACCAAGTTGTTACACAAGATTGTCAGATTTGACTGGAATGATAAGTGTCCGACCAGTTTTGAGAAGTTGAAGGCTATATTGACAGAGGCACGAGTGTTAACACAGCCAGTGTCGGGAAAGGACTTTGTGGTTTACAGTGATGCCTCTCATAATGGGTTAGGGTGTGTATTGATGCAAGAGGGGAAGGTGATCGCCTATGCTTCCAGGTAGCTACGGCCATATCAACAGAATTACCCTACCCATAATCTAGAACTTGCAGCAATTATCTTCACACTAAAGATATTGAGGCACTACTTGTATGGTGAAAAGTGTTACATTTACACAGACCATAAAAGTCTGAAATACTTGCCAACCCAGAAGGAGCTCAACCTTAGACAGAGGCGATGGATTGAGTTCCTAAAAGACTATGATTGTGTGATTGATTACCATCCTGGGAAGGCAAATGTAGTTGCTGACGCTTTGAGCAGAAAATCCATCATAGCTTTGAGATCATTGAATGCCCATCTATCCTTGGCTCGAGATGGAGCTATTTTGGCTAAGCTGCAAGTGAGGCCAAACCTGCTACAGCAGATTTTAGATGGAAAAAAGGCAGATGAGAAGCTAAAGGCTATTGTGAGTAAAATCTCAGAAGGGAAAGCAACTGACTATGAGGTAAAAGCAGATGGGTGTCTGTACTATAAAGGAAGAGTATGTGTACCAGATGATGGGGAATTGAAAGCCAATATTCTAAAAGACGCACATAAGAGTGTTTATGCTATGCACCTAGAAAGTACAAAAATGTATCATGATCTGAAGCTTCAGTATTGGTAGTCTGGTATGAAGAAAGACATAGCTGACTTTGTAACTAAATGCTTGATATGTCAGCAAGTCAAGGCAGAACACCAAGTTCCATCTGGTTTGCTACATACCTGAATGAAAATGGGATCGGGTCACCATGGATTTTGTAAGTGGTCTACCTCTCACCCAGAAGAAGCATGATGCAGTATGGGTGATAGTAGATAGATTGAGGAAGTCAGCACACTTTCTGCCAATAAGGACTAACTACTCATTGGAGAAGTTAGCAGAATTATATATCAGTGAGATAGTTAGACTGTATGGAATTCCACTTTCCATTATATCTGATCGAGATCCAAGGTTTACATCAAGATTTTGGAAGAAATTGCATGAATCCTTAGGTACACAACTCCACTTCAGCACTTTCTATCCTCAGACGGATGGGCAATTAGAAAGAGTAATCTAGATAAACAATTGAAACCAATTAAACTAATACAAATATTAAACTGAAATGATAATAATAACATGAAATATATGTCAGGTCCTTGAGGATATGCTGAGGAGTTGTGTCATTGAATTTGAGGGAAGTTGGGATAGATACCTCCCATTGGCAGAATTTGTATACAATAATAAACCATGTTAGCATCCAAATGGCCCCGTATGAAGCACTGTATGGGAGGAAATGTAGAACTCCAGTGTGCTAGATTGAATTGGGCGAAAATAAACTTGTAGGGCCAGACCTGGTGAAACAGACTGAGGAAAAGGTAAAACTAATCAAAGCTAATCTGAAGGTTACCTCAGACAGACAGAAATCCTATGCCGACCTGAAGAGAAAAGAAATAGAATATGCAGTGGGTGACAAAGTGTTCCTCAAGGTGTCACCGTGGAAGAAGGTATTAAGGTTTGGAAGAAAAGGTAAGTTAAGCCTTAGGTTCATTGGCCCATATGAAGTCATTGAACGTGTGGGTCCAGTGCCCTACAGGCTAGTTTTACCACCAGAGTTGGACAAGATCCACAATGTGTTCCACGTATCTATGCTAAGAAGATACTGTTCAGATCCTTCACATGTCATCATCTCCATAGAAGAAATTGAAGTACAATCGGATTTGACATATGAAGAAGAACCCATACGGATCCTGGCTCGGGAAGTGAAAGAGTTGAGGAATAAGCAGATTCCACTGGTGAAAGTGCTTTGGAGGCATCAAAACACCGAAGATGCAACTTGGAAAAGTGAAGAGACGATGAGGCAACAGTTCCTTCAACTGTTTGCATCAGGTAAATTTCGAAGAGGAAATTTAAACTAGAGGGGAAGAGTTGTAACACCCTCCTTGTAGCAACTCTGTACATTCTACTGTTCCAGTGGCCAGTATCTGTCCAGACAGCTAGAACGTCCAGAAAAATATTTTAACTAAAGTGAGGAACCATAATTAACTCAAATATTAATAAGAAAAATTTAGAAAAAATTTTAGTAATGAAATACAACCAAGTTAAATGAGCCGGTGCCCTAGCGATGGATAACCCAGTGGGAAGTTACGGTTCTCGCAACTAGGAGCCCTAGACTTGGGGAAAAATTCATAAAATAATTTTTGAGACTCCAGAGAAGAGTCATTGAGGATTCTATAGCATTAGAATGCTTAGAAAATTCTTAGAAAAATTTTTCAATTGCTATAGACAATTTTACTTTGTTAAGCCAAACGAAGGGCATTTTGGTCATTTCGCCTTCAGAGGTGATTTTTGGCCGACTTGTCCAGTTAAGTAAATAATTATTATGACATAAAATGTGAATGAATATTGCTAAAAATTAAATTGAAAATGAGTAGAGAAGAGAAGAAAAGAAAATGAAAGAAAATGCTAATTATGACATCATATGATGTCATTAAACACTTACCCACTAATCCCCATTAGATAACCACTTAATTAACTAATAAAAGAGGATAAATGAGACCAAAAATTGAAAAAGCAATATGCTCCTTTCTTCCTCAACATTTCGGCCGTAACCCATTTCCCCAACCCAACCTCCATGAAAGCTTAAGGTAAGCTTGGAACCACCCACCAAATCACCTTGAAACCACTGCCTTGCTTCATAAAAAAGTGATCTTGCATCTTGAACAACCTCTAGCCAGCAAAAAGAAGAAGAAAGAAGAAAGTTTTGGAGACTTGGAATAGTTAGCAAAAGAGGTTAGTGTCCAAATATTTGATTCTTTCCTTTAAAATTTTGTTAGAATGCAAATTTTAGCTAGGATATGTGTAAGTTCATTGAAGATAAACATGTTAAGGTGTTACCCTATTTTTGGCAGCCATGGATTTGTTGTGGTCTTGATGGTGGTCTTGATGGTTTCTTTGGATTAAATGAGTGAATGGGCTGCCCTTGATATGATTGTATCACTCAAAACATTAGTTTATGAGTTTAGTGCAAGAAAATGTAACTTTAGAATGTTAGGGTTAGGGTTTGAAACTCAAAAATGCGAGTAGATATAATTGGAGATAAAATGATTTTGTAATGGTCAATTAGTGACCATTTGAATGTGTGTGAGGAGGAATTGAAGTGAGTAAGGATAACCAAGTTGACCTTAGGCATGCTGCCCTTGGTGACCTACAGGACTGGTTGTGAGTCCAGTAGGTTTGGGCAGTGATAAATGGAGTTGTATAGGTTCAATTGATGCAAGGCTAATTGTACATGAAACTAGACACATAATGGCACAACTTTGGTGAAGAAACCCTGCCCAGAAAACCATACCAAGTTGACCTAAAAATTGCCCTAATCCGGGTGACTTGTATTCTGCCTGGGCAAAATGACCAAATGAACAGTGTATATTCATTTGGTCATAACTCAGTGTGGAAAGGTCCAATTGACCTGAAATTTTACCAGCCAGACCTACAACTTTCATGAAGAACACAAATCTAAATTCTGACAATAACCTAGTCAAATTGCCAACCAAACTTAAGTTACCAAATCTGGCAGAACCAGTTTTGCCCATAATTTTGGATTATGTCCAATCCAGCCAGTTATGGTGTTTAGGCCATAACTTGAGCTACAAAACTCCAATTGGAGTGATTGAAAACAGAAAATATAACTAGACAAAGTAAGGAACAACTTTCATGAAGACAATTTTGCCAAATGCCTACTGTATAAATGACCAATGGAACAGTAAATATGAGGCTTGACATCTGAAAATTTTGAATAACTAACACTAAGCTTAGAAATAGTATTGGTAACCAATACCAACAATTTTAGAATGCAAAAAGTGGTATGTTGGGAGTATTAGAACCAATGTACCTATTGTCTATGCAAAAGTCAATATTTAGTTGACTAATGAAATGAATAGTAACACCTAAACTTAAATTTCAAGAATTGTACAATTTAAAAGTGTAACATACCCTAGTACACCAAGCAAGATTGGTTTGGATAGGTTGGCATGCCAATAGGGTTCAGTTAGCAGTACTGCATATGGAATTATGCCATTCTGTGATTTTATGGCTTTTAGCCATTTTGACATTGTGTTGATACTTGACCTTATGCTTAATGTTATTACAGCTTATTGGCTGTTCTGTTGCACACCGGGAGATGCATATGTAACCGATGGTGTGATGGCCTGAGGTAATAGATATCGATGCGGATTTACTGTTTATTGATCCGATCATCCAAAGATAGGTTACTTGGGCAACCAAAAATGAAAGTGAATAAATTTAATGAAATTATGAATATAACAAGTACAAAATAAATAAGATTACCAATAATAATTGAAAAATTATCTACATAAGACATCAGGACATGCACTGCATATTTATTTTTATTTTATTATTGACATCACTAAGCATTATTGCTTAGCGCGTTGCTTTTTGCCACGCGTAGGCTCTCGATGTTAGTAGTATGCCCTAGAGCATATCATTTAGTATGTATCTTGTACATATTTTTAATAATAAAAGGCATTTCCACTTTTCCGTTTACATAATATATTTATGTGTAATAGAAAAGGTCCATTGATATTTTGTTAGAAATATTATTCTTAAGTTGTTAAGAATATGAGTGACAATATTTCTAGCACAAAGTATCATAAATAGGTTCACAATCGAGGATACTTCATAATAAGGACATGACTTATCCAGAAAGATTGTATTCATGTTTGTTCCCAAGTTATTTATATGAGATATAAATAAGATGGAATGGTGAGTCTCATGCCATATAACAAACATGATAGGCACTTATAAATGATAAGTAGGCCGAACCAGTGACACTTATGACAAGCACATGGAGTTTACTCTTGTCAATGTTTTGTCATAAATCATATCAGTGCATATAATCTTTAGACACGAGATATACAGTTATCTTGTATATAGGTAGTTTGAGTTTGATCTGCTTTCATACTTGTACTATGTATGGGTATATGGGCATGTGTTGGCTCTGCTAGTTATATATGGAGGTAGGTGTTGATCAAGATGGAATCTGTTCCTCTAAGTAAATAGAGTTAAAATCCTATGTTCATTTAATTGTTCTTGATGTTTCAAGTTCTGGCAGACAGATAGATTTATTGAGAAAGAGTTTACGATGAGAAAAATCTTTTAATCAAGAACTGGAATTAAAAGAGAACATAATATTCATAGCAAATGGATTTTGACATAAACCATGACTCGGCTTGAGTTGGGATTTTGTAACAGAGAGATTCTAGTGCATGGTAACATATGATTATAGGTTCATTTAAGGTAAACCTTATTACTAATTGGGTGGCCATGGCATGCTATGCTAGGTGTTAACCATGGTCTATGAGGTTCATAAAATGATTTAGAGAAATCATTTATGGTAAGAAAGAGTTCTGATGATATTAAGAGTTGATATCATGTCTCATTGCCAATTAGTGATGAGCCTAGTAAGTCACACACATACACAAGTTATCACCTATTTAAATATGATTTAATTAATTAATTAAAGAGTTTAATTGATTAATTAAATAGATTTGGTTTGAAATTAAATTGCAAAGTCCCTAGCATGACTTGAAACCAAATCTAGATTATTGGATGTGTAGTATAAATTAAATTTATATTTAAAGTGTTTAAATATGAATTTAATTGATGAGAAATTAATTAATAGAGATTAATTAATTAATTTATATTTGATATAAATTAATTAGAAGAAGAAAATAATTATTTTGGGTTAAGAACTCAAAATTAAGACACCGGGGCATTTTGGTCATTTCACAGTGTGACACGTGGCACCATGAGATGGTGACACATGGCATAACACATAAGCTTGCCAAATATTTTTAATCATGTAAGATGATTAAAATCAAGATTAAATATAGGTTTGACACTTGGCACAATGTGATTGGGTCACTTAAACCTAGAGCTAATCAAAAGGTGACATGTGGCTAGGGTTTAATGTGTTAACCTAGCTATTTAAGTGTGGTTATGAAAAGAAAACATAACCAGCAGCCTCTCCTCTCAATTGTCACGCCATTTTGAGCCTCTCCAGCTATTTCTCTTCATCTCTCATCAATTCAAAGAGATTAGCCATCAATCTCTTGAATTAAGAACACTAGAAATTGTTTCTAGTGTCCTGTTTACATCTCTAATCTCTTAAAAGGCAGAACTTGAATTTCTAATTAATAGAAAAGGCTTTAGAAGCTGTTCAAGGGCTGCCATAGGTGTTCTTGGTGTGGACAAGCTAGAGGGACAACATCTGGTGTCCTGAAGACGAATCTCAAAGGCGCAGACACGCTGCAGTTCATCAAGAGGTTAGTGTAATCGTTCTTGATTTAATCTAGGGTTCTAAAATTAATCTGATTAATTTTAAAATCTTAAATGGCAAATACAGATCCAAAAACATATTAAAAGAGTTTTAATATGTTGTTTATCATTGAAATCAAATAGATAAAAATAAATCTTGCATGGTGCATGTGACCCTAGGTGAAAATTTTTGAATTCAATGGTATAATCTTGTGTTTTTCACGCCTGTTCCTTCAATTGGTATCAGAGCCACTATATTTGCCATTTAGATTGTTGATTATATAATTTAATTGTGTGTTTGATCATGAGATCAAGAGATTCATTGCTGGTTGGATCATGAGATGTGGCGTCACACATGGTGAAGCCACCATTGGTGGCGGCAACAATGGTTCCTTGGGTGGTTCAAGGTTTGGCTTTTAATTCTGCAATTGTTGTATGATCTAAGGCCTATTCTTTGACTAATTAAAGTGTTTAATTAGTTGTTTTAATCACACAATTAAATTATGATTCAAATCAGAATTTTAAAAATTGTTTGAATGTGATTCAAATCTGAATTTTAAAAGTTGTTTGAATGTGATTCAAATCTGAATTTTTAAAGTTGTTTGAATCATATTTAAATCTGATTTTTAAAATTGATTCAATAAAATTCAGATCTGATTTTTAAGAAATATTTGAATGTGATTCAAATCTGATTTTTTAAAAAATGTTTGAATGTGATTCAAATCTGAATTTTTGAAGTTGTTTGAATGTGATTCAAATCTGAATTTTTAAATTTGTTTGAATGAGATTCAAATCTGAATTTTTAAATTTATTTGAATCATATTCAAATCTGGATTTTTAAGTTGAATATGAGATATTCAATTTAATTTAAGTATGTATGTTTTATTTAATTGTTAAATAGTGATATGCATGATGGATGATCATGGACTATAAAAGACCAATGTGATTGGATTTATTTCTTTTATGTTTCTTTGGGATTGTAAATTAATTAATTTATTTTAATTTATTTTGGGCATGTATTATTAAGTTTGTAATAATTTTTGGGTTGTAATTTCATTTATTTAAGTTCTTGTAAATTCGCCTTGGTATGCCAAGGATTACTATGTAATATTGGATTGCAAGAAGTTCAAGGAGGTCAAGAGCATTGGTGGGACCAGTGGGAGGAATTCAATATCAAGTGTTGACTATGTACTCTTTCAGCAACTCTTGTAAAATGAATGAATGAAATGCACCTAGGAATGCCCTGATTCAATTCTTGGTGGCTCAGAATTGAATCCCTTAGAAAGTCCATGATCATACCATATTTATTGCTTATCCATGAATGCATGAGATGTATGGGAATGTATGCAATTATATGATATATGCATTCTAAATGGATAATGTGCAAAGTGAGACCTTAATAGTAATTAGGATGGCTATAAAATCTTCCAAACAAATGATTAAGTTGGAAATGCTATAATTAAAGTAATTATAACATAAGCCCTCCATTGGGGCAATTATTTTAAGAAATTTTAAATAGTTGCATGAGATGCAATTAATTTAAGAGATTTTCTTAAGAATAATTGTTAAGCATGAGATGTTGTAAATATGTAAATGGTTTGGTGGCCAATATTGGATGTACCTGAGGACATTAAAATTATTTTCATAATTACTGGCTCAATGGGATCAACTTAACTAATGCAAGATAAGTCAATAATGGATGTAAATGAGATTTTGAGCATTAGGGGCTAGGTAAAGCATTGACCTCACAGGAGTTGTGATGGGCAAGGTGTTGCTCTCTTTTAGTTTATTGTAATTCAAAGACTGGTTGTACATGATGATGATCAATAGAATTATAAGAATTCAATCACCCACTAGAAATCCATCCAACTAGGATTTCCGTTTTCTACTTTGGAAGTGTAGGATTCGCTAAGTTAGTGGGAGGACCAATTTGATTAAAAGACCATAATCATTTTGGTTAAATACATGATACATTTACTAATTAATCTGGTTATTTTCTGCGATTAATTTTACGATAAAAATGAGCACAAAACAACCACCACCATCCAATATCCTTGCAAGCATACTTGATCACAACAGTTGACAGGACCTAATCATGCGATTGGCTAAGAAATTTGAAACTTGTCCTGAACCATTAACATATAGGATATGTTCTAGAAACAAATGTTCTGGTCCCTTACCTCCAGAGGCCACACTAGATGAACATGAAACTTTGGACAAGTGGAAGTAGCCTGATAAGAGCGCTAAGTGTTACATGCTTGCTTCCATGAGTAATGAGTTCTGAAGCAACATGAGAACATGCAGTGCGAGTGAGATCCTCCTTCACCTACAAGAGTTGTATGGTGAGCATAGCAGAATGCTAGGTATGAGATATCTAGACAGCTATTCCGTATGAGGATGTCCGAGGGAGAATATTGGGGATCATGTCCACAAGATGATTCGGTGATTGAGCGGTTGGAACATCTTGACTTCAACATGGATTTCCAACTACAAACGGATTTGATCCTTGATCCCTTCACGAGTCTTTTGGGAATTTTGTGACAAATTTCCATATGACTAAACAGGAATGCACCTTAGCTGGTTTACTCAACATGCTGGTTATTGCCCAAAAGAATATGCCAGGCAATAAAGGAAAAGAGGTAGCTTTGGTTGCATCTTCTTCTGCTGGAAAGTCCAACAAGAAGAAGGGCAATAAGAAAAAGAAACCTCAGATTCCTGGTCCTTCTAAGAAAATAGCTAAACAGAAAAGGAAGACTAAAGCTGACAAAGGCAAAGGAAAGTGTTTCCACTGCAAACAGGAAAGTGTTTCTTTTGGCAACAGGAAAGTGTTTCTATTGCCAGAAAGAAAGTGTTTCCACTGGCCAGAGTGTAGCAATCTAAATGAATGCAATGCCATAATGAAAATCAACTCAAGTTCAAAATATATTTGGCACTTAAGGTTATGTCATGTTGCAGAAGATAGGATTGCAAAATTGGAGAAAATGGGGATTCTATCCTCATTGGGCTCTGAGCCTACTCCAACTTGTGAATCTTGCCTTCAAGGCAAAATGACTAGATCACCCTTTGTTGGACAAGGGCTAAGAGCTGAAAATATTTTGGAACTAATACATAGTGATGTATGTGGTCCGTTTAAAGAAATGGCTAGAGGGGGCTTTCATTATTTTATTACCTTTACTGATGATAAATCAAGGTTTGGGTATTTGTATTTGATGAAATACAAACATGAATTCTTTGAAAAGTTTAAGGAATTTAAATCTGAAGTAGAAAATCAAACAGGAAAAAGTATTAAAGCTCTTCGATCAGATCGTGGAGGTGAATATTTGAGTACTGAATTTGATGAATACTTGAGAGAGCATGGCATTGTTTCTCAGCTGACTCCTCCAGAACGCATACAACCGAATGGTGTATCCGAAGGAGAAATCGTACCCTATTGGATATGGTACGTAGTATGATGAGCTATACTGATATGCCAATCTCCTTTTGGGGATTTGCATTAGAATCAGCTTTATATATTCTGAATAGGATTTCATCAAAATCAGTTTCTTCCACACCTTATGAGATATGGCATGGAAGAAAACCAAGTCTTAAGCATGTTAAGATTTGGGGTTGTCCACTTATATCAAAAAGTTGAACACCGATAAATTGGAGACGGATCGAGAAGAGGTCGATTTGTTGGATATCCAAAAGATAGTTTTGGATATTATTTTTATTTGCCTACTTCACAAAAGGTTGTGATAAGTAGAGATGCCACATTTCTTGAACAACGGTTTGTTCAAGAAGGAGGCAAAGGAAGGCAAATAGAGTTAGAATTGGAGAATTCGACCAACCAAGATCAAATGGATATAGATCCATCTAGTCAACCTATACCCATTGATGAAACATCTACACTTGTTCCTCATAGAACAACAGGGTATCTCACCCACGGTGAGATATGGTTTTCTTCATGAAGAAGAACAAGAGTTGTCTACTCATGAAGAAGTAGATCATGGAGATGATCCACTTACCTATGAAGAAGCTATATCGGATATAGACTCTTCAAAATGGATTGATGCTATGAAATCGAGATTGATTCCATGTATAAGAATCAAGTTTGGGATCTTGTTGACCCACCTAAAGGTATTGTACCTATAGGGAACAAATGGGTTTTCAAGAAGAAAATTGGTTACGATGGAAAGGTAGAGACCTATAAGGCAAGGCTAGTAGCGAAGGGTTTCACCAAAGGCAAGGAATAGACTATGAGGAGACTTTCTGCTTTGTTGCCATGCTTAAATCAATTAGGATTTTATTAGCAATAGCTGCATACTATGATTATGAGATTTGGCGGATGGATGTCAAAGCGACTTTTCTCAATGGATACATTGAAGAAAACATTTTCATGGAACAACCTAAGGGATTTGAATCCCAAGATGTTTCCAAGGTATGCAAGCTAAAGCGATCCATTTATGGGTTGAAACAAGCTTGAGGAGTTGGAACATCCGTTTTGATGAAGCCATTAAATCTTTTGGTTTTATCAAAAATGAGGATGAGCCATGTGTATATAAGAAGGTTAGTGACAGTGCTATCACTTTCCTTGTCTTATATGTGGATGACATCTGTTGATGGGTAATGATACGGTATGTTGTGACTATAAAGGTATGGTTGTCAAATACATTCTCCATGAAAGACTTAAGGGAGGCAACCTATATTCTTGGGATTCGCATCTATAGAGATAGAGTGAAAAGAATAATTGGTTTATCCCAAAGTCTATACTTGGAAAAGGTGTTAAAGAGGTTTAACATGCTTGATTCCAAGAGAGGATTGTTACCAGTGAGACATGGTATCCACCTTTCTAAAGAGATGTCTCCAAAGACACGAAGAAAGAGATAAGATGGCCAGATTCCATATGCTTGGCTATTGGAAGTTTAATGTATGCAATGTTGTGTATTAGGCGGATATCGCATATCTCGTTAGTTTGACTAGCGGTATCAATCCAATCCAGTTTGGAACATCGATAGTATCAAGAATATCCTTAAGTACTTGAGAAGAACTAAGGATTTATTCTTGATTTATGGAGGTGGAGACTTGCAATTGGATGGTTATACCGATTCGATTTCCAATCGGATATCGATGATAGAAAGTCTACCTCGGATATGTGTTCATTTGTAATGGAGGTGCGATCGGTTGGAAGAGTTCCAAGCGAGCACGCATTGCAGATTCCACTCGAAATTTGAGTATATTCTCGCATCGAGATCTGCAAAGGAAGCTATTTGGATAAAGAAGTTCGTGATGAGAACTTACGGTAGTTCCTTCCATTGAGTCGCAGTTCCATTACATCGTGACAACAATGGAGTAGTCATCTGAGCTAAGGAACCAAAGTCTCACCGAAATCCAAACACATAGAAAGGCGCTACCACATTATCGGAGAAATAGTTGGGCGGCGATGTAGCCATGCAGAAAATAGCATCGGTGAAAATCCGGTGATCCATTCACTAAGCCTATGTCACGGACTTCGATTAGACCGACATCTTGAGAAGATAGGTCTAAGATATTGTAATGAATGGCTCTAGTGCTAGTGGGAGATTGTTAGTAGTATGCCCTAGAGCATATCATTTAGTATGTATCTTGTACATATTTTTAATAATAAAAGGCATTTCCACTTTTCCGTTTACATAATATATTTATGTGTAATAGAAAAGGTCCATTGATATTTTGTTAGAAATATTATTCTTAAGTTGTTAAGAATATGAGTGACAATATTTCTAGCACAAAGTATCATAAATAGGTTCACAATCGAGGATACTTCATAATAAGGACATGACTTATCCCAAAGTTTGTATTCATGTTTGTTCCAAAGTAATTTATATTATATATAATAATGATGGAAGGGTGAGACTCATGCCATATAACAAACATGATAGGCACTTATACATGATAAGTAGGGCGAACCGGGGACACTTATGACAAGCCCATGGAGTTTACTCTTGTCAATGTTTTGTCATAAATCATATCGATGCATATAATCTTTAGACACGAGATAGCACAGTTATCTTGTATATAGGTAGTTTGAGTTTGATACTGCTTTCATACTTGTACTATGTATGGGTATATGGGCATGTGTTGGCTCCTGCTAGTTATATATGGAGGTAGGTGTTGATCAAGATGGAATCTGTTCCTCTAAGTAAATAGAGTTAAAATCCTATGTTCATTTAATTGTTCTTGATGTTTCAAGTTCTGGCCATGACAGATAGATTTATTGAGAAAGAGTTTCGATGAGAAAAATCTTTTAATCAAGAACTGGAATTAAAAGAGAACATAATATTCATAGCAAATGGAGTTTGACATAAACCATGACTCGGCTTGAGTTGGGATTTTGTAAGAGAGATTCTAGTGCATGGTAACATATGATTATAGGTTCATTTAAGGTAAACCTTATTACTAATTGGGTGGCCATGGCATGCTATGCTAGGTGTTAACCATGGTCTATGAGGTTCATAAAATGATTTAGATAAATCTTTTATGGTAAGTAAGAGTTCGATGATATTAAGAGTTGATAACATGTCTCATTGCCAATTAGTGATGAGCCTAGTAAGTCACACACATACACAAGTTATCACCTATTTAAATATGATTTAATTAATTAATTAAAGAGTTTAATTGATTAATTAAATAGATTTGGTTTGCAATTAAATTGCAAAGTCCCTAGCATGACTTGAAACCAAATCTAGATTATTGGATGTGTAGTATAAATTAAATTTATATTTAAAGTGTTTAAATATGAATTTAATTGATGAGAAATTAATTAATAGAGATTAATTAATTAATTTATATTTGATATAAATTAATTAGAAGAAGAAAATAATTATTTTGGGTTAAGAACTCAAAATTAAGACATAGGGGCATTTTGGTCATTTCACAGTGTGACACGTGGCACCATGAGATGGTGACACATGGCATAACACATAAGCTTGCCAAATATTTTTAATCATGTAAGATGATTAAAATCAAGATTAAATATAGGTTTGACACTTGGCACAATGTGATTGGGTCACTTAAACCTAGAGCTAATCAAAAGGTGACATGTGGCTAGGGTTTAATGTGTTAACCTAGCTATTTAAGTGTGGTTATGAAAAGAAAACATAACCAGTAGCCTCTCCTCTCAATTGTCACGCCATTTTGAGCCTCTCCAGCTATTTCTCTTCATCTCTCATCAATTCAAAGAGATTAGCCATCAATCTCTTGAATTAAGAACACTAGAAATTGTTTCTAGTGTCCTGTTTACATCTCTAATCTTTTAAAAGGCAGAACTTGAATTTCTAATTAATAGAAAAGGCTTTAGAAGCTGTTCAAGGGCTGCCATAGGTGTTCTTGGTGTGGACAAGCTAGAGGGACAACATCTGGTGTCCTGAAGACGAATCTCAAAGGCGCAGACACGCTGCAGTTCATCAAGAGGTTAGTGTAATCGTTCTTGATTTAATCTAGGGTTCTAAAATTAATCTGATTAATTTTAAAATCTTAAATGGCAAATACAGATCCAAAAACATATTAAAAGAGTTTTAATATGTTGTTTATCATTGAAATCAAATAGATAAAAATAAATCTTGCATGGTGCATGTGACCCTAGGTGAAAATTTTTGAATTCAATGGTATAATCTTGTGTTTTTCACGCTTCCGTTCCTTCACTCGAGAGACCGACCGAGAGCCAAGTAGACCACAGACTGGGTGAGATCTTCTGCAGCTCTGCATAGTGTCCGTGTCACCTCACCGTCATCAGTGCATTGGTCGGACACTAGGTTTTATTTTGATAATTTGTTATTAACTTTTATTTTCTCATGTGTAATTAAGACTTATATAATGTATTTTAGTATTGATGTAAATTACGGAAACTACGTTTATGAATGAACAAGTGAATATTTATTTTTGACTTTTATATTAATTTCATATGAAATGAATGAATGAGAATGGGAGTATATATGAGAAATATTGGGATTTTGTTGATAAAATGGAGTTTGGGATTGATTGAAAATTTTGGAAGTATTTTTCACAGCTTCCGAAGAACTGTTTTATCCATTTTTAACCGGCACTCTGCCGGATTTTCTATAAAATTTGCAGAACCTCAAATAAATTATAATTTCAATAAATGACTTAAATGAATGATATTTCACCAATTATACTTCATAACTATGAAAGAAATAAATTAGGAAGAATAAAAATAGTTGAATTAAAATAAGGTGTTCCGGTACACTGTGTGACATATCTTTCCTGGCTATATAGTAGACGGGTAAGGGGTGTCACAAATTAAATCGGTGTTACCGAAAAATTTGAAATACAACTCGAAGAGGGGCATTTTGGTCATTTGATACCTAGAGTTGACTTTTGACCTAAATGTCCATTAAAAATAAGTGGTATTAAATTTTGAAAATCCCATAAAAATATGCAATTATATATGTAATGCAACTAATGAAAAATGAGAGGTATAAATTCAAATAATTAAAAGTTGATTATTAAACTAATTAAACTAAGGTTAGTGGACATATAAAAGCACATGAGGACAAGTCCACTTTATTTTCATTTCTCCTTCTTCATTCTCTCTTTTTGGCCGAATTGAATTCTCTCCCTAAAACCACCATGGCCGACCACCATGCAAGCTTCAATCTATCCATCTTTAAGCCATGACTCTTACAACTCTCTTCACAAGAATTGATCCTTACCTCAAGGGAAGTATATAAGCAGCAAAAGGAAGAAGGAATTTTGAAGATTTACAAGCTTGGGAAATCCTTGATTTAAGGTTAGTGCTAAATTTTCCCATTTTACTTTATTAATTCTTGTTTTAAGCTTGGGATAAGTTGAATTGCTAAGAAAAATTAAGGAAATTGATGAGTATTGGGGAGCCATGAATTCGGCAGCCATGGAAATGTGAGAAGTTTTATTTATTTTTTAGAGGAAAATGATAGGTAGTGATGTTGATTAAGGTAATTAGGTGTCCTAGCAATTTAATTTATGTGTATGTTGGAGATTGATAATTTAAATTAGGGTTTGAAATGATTATTGGAGACTTGTAAAATTCCTCATTTTGGCAGCCTTGAGAAGCATGAATATTGTTAATTTTATGTATGTAATTGGTGATTAATGATGTTGTTTAAGGTGATTATATGTATTAGATCTTAATTGGCATGTGTGTGCTTGAAGTTATCAAATTAAATTAGGGTTTGGAACAACTGTTGAAGACCTTGGGAAAGTAATGAATTCAGCAGCCTTGAGGTCCTTTGGAGAGTGATAATTCCATGAATTTAAATGTTGATTTTGGTGTTGATGGATTAGGGGAAATGTAATACATGTTGCCAGTTGAAGTTAATGTATTAGCCAATTATTTCTATGTGTATTATGTTGACATTGACCAATTGATTTAGGGTTTTGTATTGAATATTGAGGACTTGTGTAATTGCTAGACATTTGACCAAATTGAGATCTATTTGATGACAATTAGAAGTGCTATGTGTGCAATTGGATGTTTAGGAGTTGGAGAAATTTAGTTAGAAGTGTAATTGTTATTGCAAATTGAGAATTCGTTGAGGGTAGTGTGCATTTTGAGCCCTAACCTAATTTGTGTGACCCCAATTGGTATGAGGCCAATTGGAGATAAAACTAGACCTAAATTGGACCAACTTTCATGTAGAACCCTTGCTAAAATTTTGTCCAAAAAGTGACCAATTTATGGACCTAATTCGGATTGCCAATTGCAAACCCAGAATTTTAACCAAATGAATAGTGTTCATTCATTTGGTCATATCTCACTGTAGACAGGTCCAAATGACCTAAAATTTATACCATTAGAAAGCTTAGACATAGCGATACGACTTGTGTGAAGATCACAGAGCCCAGAAATGCCATTAACCAAGTCAAATTGCTTGCCTAAATTAGGGTACCAAAACTGTCCAGAACCAATGCAACCCAGAATTGCCAAATAAAGGCCACTTGATCAGTTTTGGTAAAGAGACCATAACTTGGCCCATAGAACTCAAAATGACATGAAATCAATGCCAAAATTTCAATAAGACATAGGCCGACAATAATGGTATTTTGACTAAAACCCAAAAATTAATGAAACTAGGTCAATTAACTTGATTAATTTGGCATACCAAATCTAGAAATGGTATAAGTGACCATTAAATCCAGCATATTCATTTAAGCATATCTCCCACTAGAAGTATTCAATTGAAATGGGCCATACCAATATGAAAAGCTAAGAAATAGACCTAAAACTTTGTTTTAGACATCTTCCTCAACTTATAAGTGTATGAAACCTAAATTTAGGGTCAAAGCTACTGACCTAAATAGAAATCATGTTAGTATAGGACATTGAGACCAAGCCAATAATGTGGCTATAACTAGTTACACAAGACTTGAAAAATTACAATTAAAATTTCTAAATGACCATAAGACATAGGGCGACAAATCCTATGGAGAATACTAAGCCTAAATGATACAACAAGCTGTCTAAATAAATTAGTTAAATTCAATATCAAAACTGCCTAGTAAGGGAACCAAAATCCAAAATTAACCTAGTTATGGTTATTTGACCATAACTTGAGATATACCAATCCAAATGACATGATTCAAAAAGAAAATAAAGACAAGACATAGAGGAACAACTTCCATTAAGGTAGTGTGGCCAAACAGTAGTCACTATTTGCTTAATTTGATATACAAAGATAAGATATTGAAATTGAACCTAAACAGATGTTCTTGAAATTAATTATCGACTTATCCCTATTAAGTCACTACATGCTAAAGTACATAAAATGGGTATGTGGGATTCACTTTCCCACTATACAAATTCTGTTATCACTATACGCTATATTACATGAAACAAAAATGTGTGACCTACTTTCCCACAATACATGAACATGACAATTTAGATAAATAATTATTAATGCTTAATTGCCCACAGTAAACCTAGGCATATATATATAGTTAGATAGATTGGTATACCAATTAAGGAATACAGATAGTAGTACTGCCTATATGAATACGCCTACAAATATAGGCCTACATGAATACGCCTACATAGATAGGCCTATATGAATACGCCTACATAGATAGGCCTACATGAATGACATGACAGATGCCATTGTGCATAATTATATTTTTTGCTTTAATAGCCATAACACCCTCACTGTAGCAATTCCATACATTCTACTGTTCTGGTGATCCGTGTCAGTCTGGACAGCTAGAACGTTTGGAAAAATATTTAGATTAGACTGAGGAATCATAAATAACTCAAATACTAATTGTCACACCCTACCCCTCTGTAAGGCATAACATGATCCCGTAGTATACCTAATGAATTACCAACTCCGTCTACTGATAACCCATTAAATATACTACAAGGGATTTTAAAAACTTTTCTTGCTTCTTTTACAGTGGTGAGCACTATTTACAGGTGTTAAAAACTTTTGTGAACTGAAGTGATAGAACTAACACATTTGAATTATTTGGAATTTCTATAAAAATTTTGGCAGAGTGCCATCTGTATTTTGGATAAAACAGTTCTTCAGAAAACCTGTAAAAAGCACTTCAATATTTTTCCAAATCTCAACTCCAACATATTTCTCAACACAACATATTTCTTAACTCAAATCCATAGTGATTTTTCAAAGACTGAGATACAAGAAATATAATACAATTTCTACAAGCCAAAATAACTCATAATTATTTTACAACTTCAATGTACAATTTGAATTTACAACTGCTCAAAACCAAAAACAATATATACATACAGTGGTCATACATTACAGTACAAAATGCAAAATGTGGTATACTCGTTATACCCGAGAATCTCTCGCTGGGTGTACTAGCAGCCTAGTCTGCTGCTCTGTCTGTCTGTCTACCTGCGACAGCAATAAAAAGCTATCGCTGAGATAATGTCTCAGTGGTGCACAACATTAACCAAATACAACTTTAAATCACAATTTATAAATCATTTAAATGATGGATATGTAAAATCATAGTTAAATTCGAGACAATGAGTGTCAAAAGGAATTTAACACAATATCACAATAAATCTCAGAGATCAAAACATAGTTAACTTCAAAAGACAGTAAATGTCAATAAGGATTTAACTCCATTTCACAATCTCATAATACAAATCAATAAATCACACACAGCTTAATCATGTTCCAAAGTTCAATTCGTCCCAAAAGCCAATGGCTAATGAGGTATTCAATTTATCCCAAAAGTCGATGACTAATGAGAAATAACATAGCTAGCTAGCAAAATATGAGTACTCATCCAATTCGTCCTCAACAGGCACACACCTCAACACTTCAGCCAAAGAGGGAATTCAATTCATCCCACTAGACAAGCTAGCGAGGAATACAATCAATATACATGATAGCGGTGGTTTCAAACCATTTCTAATGCTTTTCAATCAATAGGTATCCATCAACATCATTCAAACAATTTCTCACAATTTCAAACCATTTACAATGCTTTTCAAGCAATAAATATCCATTCAAACACATTTCCACAATTTAAAACAATAATGTACAAATAGTCATAATTCATTTCAATTGAAAAATTCAAAAGAAATAGTTGTTGTGCACAAACCTCTGATAATTGTCTCCTAGTCTGGACTCAGTGTTTCCTTCCCTTTCCCTGAGTCTTTACTAACTAAGAAACACAATTTGAAGTGTTTCAGTACTAAATTAAACTGTCTCTATCGATAATGCTTGATAAGTAATTCACTGAAAGCTATT
The DNA here is from genome assembly GCF_030052815.1 of Hevea brasiliensis. Classification (NCBI taxonomy): domain Eukaryota; kingdom Viridiplantae; phylum Streptophyta; class Magnoliopsida; order Malpighiales; family Euphorbiaceae; genus Hevea; species Hevea brasiliensis. The sequence goes on along the minus strand of NC_079495.1, from coordinate 48,871,823 downwards.
ATTTGCTTAATCACCTAATATTTCGACCCTCGATGCGTTCTAGGTAAATTAGGTTTTAGTATTACTAATATGTCACATTCGATAGTCTTTTAGGGTTGGTACATGTTACCAATTTCATTTCCTTGTTTAGTGCATTTTATTGCAACTTGCTGGATTCCGGGATACTAGTTTGACCTAGCCGGACGACCTAGTTCCCTCGGTTTTCGGGTTTTGGTCAAAACTACAAACTTGTAGATCTATGTCTTACGGAATGCGGGGCAAAATTTTAGGTCATTCTGATTTATGTAGACCAAGTTATGGTCATTTTACTATTGCTGGTCAAATGGCATCAAATTTGGTCATTTTATGTCAGCTTTGGTCAACTTTGGTTCGGCCAGTTTTTGGACCCGAACTTGTGCAAGCTGTTTGACTTGCTTATGGTCATTTCTGGGCTTTAGTGTCTTCATAAGACTTGTAGATATGGGTCTTAAATATTCATGGTTAAAATGTCAGGTCAATTGGACCTGTTTTGAGTGAGTTATGGCCTAAACACTAACTGCTACCCAAATGGTCAGTTTTCAGGCCTCACTTGCACTTAATCCGGATTTGGTCATTTTTCAAGCTACCTTGCAAGCAGAATTTTGGTATGCTTCCTTCATGAAAGTTGGCACATTTTGTGCCTAGTTTCACCTCCAATTGGTCTCATACCAATTGGAGCCACACACTTAAAGTTATAGGCTAAAATGCATACTGTCCTCAAATACATTGCTTAACATCTATCAATTACACATTTACTTGCTATAAGTCCACTTCTCTTACCAATTCTGATTTGGTGCATTACCAAAACCATTTATCACCTCACAATAAAGTCACTTTGGACAGAATACAATATCCTCAATACACCAAATGAAACACTAATTCACAAAGTCCAAATACAACAATATGTACACTTAAACACTCCTAATTATTACATACAATTTCCACAACCAATTTATATACATTTTCATCAATCCTCAATGTCACAATTCACCCAATATCTTCATGAATTTAAACATTCATCAAGAAGTCCCAAGGCTGCCGAAATGCTCCCCATTGCCAAAGTTTCCCATGATTTCGTCAACTTCCATTTCAAGTGCACAATCACCATATACATGTGGGATTAACTTACTAGGACATTAAATCACCCTACTCAACATGCATTCCCATCAATTATATGTATGAATATTTCATTAAATATACAACTCCATGGATGTCCAAAATTGGATATGTCAATAACTTCTCAAACTTTAAAATTTCTTCACAAAGCAAACACCCATAACATGCTTACAAACTTTAACAAAGAAATATTTAAAAATACAAACTTACCTATTGTTAGGACTTGTTAAATCTTCACTAAAACTTCTTGAAATTGTTATCAAACTCTTCCTTGTGATGTGGGGATAAATTTAAATGAAGATAGGTGTGGGAAAAGAAGGCTTGATCATGGAATTGTTAAGGTTTGAAGGTGGGCGGCCATGGGAGGTTTTATTGGAGTTCATTCGGCCATGGTGAATCCCAAGCTTGAAGATGAAGTTGCAGATTGTATAATGGGTGTACACCTGCCCATTTAGTTCTTAATTTATTCCATAGTGGTCCACTTACACAAATTAATTCATTTTATATGTTTAATTTTCATTTATTCCACATTAAACCCATAATTTTTACTATTTACTTTATATACCACCAATTTAATTTTTCATTATATTTTCCAAGTGTAAAATTATTTATTTTTAATGGACATTTAGGTCAAAAGACAACTCGGGATGTCAAATGACCATAATGCCCCTGTTCGGATTACATTCTCGATTTTTCGGTAACACCGGGTTTTGTCCGTTTTTCGATTTCTCACTTTTCTTTGTACTAATTAATTAATTTTTCTTTGATATTTCTAATGATATTTATACTTCAATAGGGGTCTCTTTAAGTCCTAAAAATATTTTCCGTGGTTCCCGCAAATTGTAGCTAGTCAACGGTCCACGCCGTGACTTCTGAAGGCTGATCATCCATCGCTAGGGTTCTCGGCTCGCTTAACTTGGTTACATTTCTTTGCTATTATTTTTCCTTTGTTTTTCTTGTATTTTATTTTCTTGTATTTCATTATTTTATGTCTCCTCACTCATATCGAAGTGTAGTTCTAGGCATTCTAGCCCTGCATAACATCGGTCACCAAACAAAGAGTACACACTACCGAACATAGGGGTGTTACAATTCTCCCCCCCTTAAATAAATTTCGTCTCAAAATTTTATCTGGCATTAGTCTCTGAACAGCTGTGGGTACTGTCTCCTCATATCCTCTTCATGTTCCCAAGTAGCTTTCTAGCCTGAATGATGGTTCCACAGCACTTTAACCAGGTGTATCTGTTTATTCCTCAGCTGCTTCACCTCATAAGCCAGAATTTTTATGGGTTCTTCCTCATATGAGAGGTCTGGATTTACCTCAATCTCTTCAACTGATAGTACATGAGATGGGTCAGATTTGTACCTCCTTAACATGGACACATGGAAGACACTGTGCATCCTTGCTAGCTCTGGAGTTAATGCCAACCGATATGCCAAAGGACCCACTCTTTGCAGAACCTCATATGGTTCGATGAAACGAGGACTCAGTTTCCCCTTTCTGCCAAATCTCATAATCCTCTTCCAAGGAAAAACTTTGAGGAATATCTTATCACCCACTGCATATTCAATATCTCTTCTTTTCAAATCAACATAGGACTTTTGACGGTCTGATGCAGCTTTGAGTCTATCTCTAATTAATATGATCTTTTCCTCTATCTGCTGAATAATTTCTGGCCCAATCATCTTCCTTTCACCTACTTCATCCCAACATAAGAGAGTTCTGCACTTTCTACCATACAAAGCTTCATATGGAGGCATCCCAATGCTTGATTAGTAGCTGTTGTTATAAGCAAACTCAATCAAAGGCAAGTGTGTATCCCAACTACCTTCAAACTCAATCACACAAGCCCGTAGCATATCCTCCAATATCTGAATAACCCTCTCGTGATCGCCATCATGCGTGGGTGGAATGCTGTGCTGAAGTTCAATTTAGTTCTTAGGGCTCTCTGAAGACTACCCCAGAATCTAGAAGTGAACCTAGGATCTCTGTCAGATACAATTGATACTGGCACTCCATGCAATTTTACAATCTCATATATGTACAATCTGGCCAATCTTTCCAGGCTATAGTCCATCCGAACTTGCAAAAAGTGAGCAGACTTGGTCAATCTGTCAACTATAACCCATACTGCATCATGACTACTCTGTGTCCTTGGAAGTCCTGTAACAAAATCCATAGTTATTCATTCCCATTTCCACTCTGGTACTGACAAAGGATGTAACAAACCAGCTAGAACTTGATGTTCTGCCTTTACTTGCTGACAAGTTAGGCATTTGGAAACAAACTCAGCTATATCCCTCTTCATGCCCATCCACCAGTAATGCTCTTTCAGCCCTCTGTACATTTTAGTTCCACCAGGGTACATAGCAAATGGAGACTCATGTGCTTCCTTCATAATGATCTGTCTCAATTCAGCATCATTAGGAACGCACATCCTGCCCTGATGTAGCAATAAACCATCATCTCTCACAGAGAATTCAGGTTTCTTGCCCTACTGGACTTCTTTCAGTAGCTTCTGATATTTTTCATCACTCTGAGCAGCCATTCTGATCTGATCAATCAACAATGGCTGTACATGCCATGCAACTACTGTCTGTCCCTCATCATCAATCTCTAAACTGGCATGCTGTGCTTTCAATTCATATACCATGGACAAAGGAGAAACTCTGAGACTTGCCATAGTCTTGCGACTTAAGGCGTCAGCCACTACATTTGCTTTCCCTGGCTGATAGTCTATTAAGCAATCATAATCTTTAATCAGTTCTAACCATCTCCTTTGCCTCAAATTCAATTCCTTCTGGGTGCCCAAATACTTCAAGCTGTTGTGATCTGTGTAAATGTAGCATTTCTCTCCATACAAATAATGTCTCCAGATCTTTAGAGCAAAAACAATAGCTGCTAACTCCAGATCATGTGTTGGGTAGTTCCTCTCATGCGGTTTCAGCTAGCGTGATGCATAAGCAATGACATTCCGATCTTGCATCAGTACACAGCCTAACCCATTATGAGAAGCATCACTATAAACTGTGTATTCTTTACCCGGAGTAGGTAAAGTGAGAACTGGAGCTTCAGTTAAACACCTTTTCAACTCATCAAAACTTTGCTGGCATTTATCTGTCCACTGAAATTTTACATCTTTCCGAAGCAGTTTGGTTAGTGGAGAAGATAACATAGAAAATCCTTTCACAAACCGACGGTAATATCCAGCTAAACCCAGAAAACTAAGAACTTCTGTGATATTCCTGGGTGGCTTCCAATTAAGGATAGCTTCTACCTTGTTGGAATCTACCTTGATCCCTTCAGCTGACACAACATGTCCCAAAAAGGAGATTTCTTTCAGCCAAAATTCACACTTCGACAATTTGGCGTATAGTTGTTTCTCCCTTAAAGTCTGCAGTACAATCCGCAGATGTCTGTCATGCTCCTCTGCATTCCTTGAATATATCAAAATGTCATCAATAAACACCACTACAAATTGATCAAGATATGGTCTGAAGATAGTGTTCATCAGATCCATAAAAGCAGCTGGAGCATTTGTTAACCCGAATGGCATTACTAGAAACTCATAGTGGCCATACCGAGTTCTAAAAGCAGTTTTTGGAATACTCTGCTCTTGCACCTTCAACTGATAATAACCAGATTGCAAATCAATTTTGGAGAATACAGCTGCACCCTTCAATCGATTAAGCGGATCATCAATGCGAGGCAATGGATATACATTCTTTATTGTCACCTTATTCAACCGCCGATAATCTATACATAAGCGAGTAGCATCCTTCTTCTTAACAAACAACACTGGTGCTCCCGAAGGTGACACTCTAGGGCGGATGAAGCCCTGTTCCAGTAGGTCTTGCAATTGTATCTTCAACTCCTTCAACTCTGCTGGTGCCATTCTGTATGGCGTTATGGAGATTGGTTCCACACCAGGCATAACATTAATTTCAAACTGCACTTCTCTTTCTGGAGGTAGTCCTGGCAATTCATCAGGAAACACATCTGGAAAGTCATATACTGTAGGGATGTCCTTCAATGCTGGACTCCCCACTTGGGTGTCTACCACATGTGCCAAGTATGCTTCACACCCCTTTCTGATCATTTTTCTGGCTAGTGTAGCTGAAATGATGTTTGATGGCAATAACTACCTCTCCCCATGTATTACCACATCACTGTACTGAGGGAGACCAAAAGTGACTGTCTTCAGCCTACAGTCAATCATGGCATGATGCCTGGCTAACCAATCCATGCCTAAGATGATATCATAATCTCTGAAGGGCATTTCACTGAAATCAGACAGAAAAGTGTGTCCTTGGATCACCAAAGGACAATCTCTATACATTCTATTAACCCTGACTTCCTGTCCTAGTGGACTTGTTACTAGCACCTCAAAGTCCATTTGTATACATCGAACATCAATGCAATCAATGATGCTAGCACTCACATAAGAATGGGTAGAACCCGGATCAAATAACACAAACATATCTTGGTTAAAAGTTGAGAAGGTACCAGCCACAACATCAGATGTCTCGGCCTCTTCCCTCTGTGTCATTGCATAGACTCTGACCGGAGCATTGTCTTGCTCTGAATGTTTCACTGTGCCTTGGCTGCCTGCTGGGCTACCTCTACCCCTGCCTCTACCTCTGCTGGGTGGTTGTGAACTTCTGGTGACAGGGCTCTGAACTGACCCCTCTGCAGTAGTAGGAGGTGGTCCAACTCTGCGACTACTGGTGCAGTCCTTGGCAAAATGTCCTGTGCCTCCACAGTTATAACAGGCTCCAATAGCCTTGTAGCATATCCCACCATGATTTCTTCCACAAGTTTCACATTGGCGGGGAGGGTAGGAACCTCTGGTACTCTGCTGACCAGATAGAGGAGGCTTCTGTCCTGAATATCTTCCCCTACCAGACTTCTTGCCACCTCTGCCATGTCCCCCATGGTTCTTCCTCTTTCCAGTAGGACCACTTGAACTCTGTTCTATTGATTTTCCCTCTTTCTCTGTCTTCTCTGATTTCTTTTTCTCATAAGCAGCTTCAAACTCAATTCTTTCTAACTCTAGAGCTTGAGAAATCAGTTCTGAGAAGTTAGTGTGTTTGAAGCCGACTACTTGTAATCTAATACTGGGCTTCAAGCCAGTTTCAAACCTCTTGCATCTCTCCCTGCTGGTAGCAAGTAGACTTACTGCATAATGGCTTAGGCGGGAAAATTCTCTTTCATACTCAGCCACTGATCTGCTCCCCTATTTCAGACTTAGGAACTCTTGTAGTTTCTGGTCTACATAAGCATCAGGGACATATTTTTGTCTGAATTCCCTGAGAAAGTCATTCCATGTTAACACTGCAGGTTCCACCAGACTGTGGGGAAAGGTTTTCCACCAGTTATAAGCATCCCCCTGTAACAAAGATACAGAGTATTCAAATTTGAGCTCCTCCGTGCAATGCAATTTCTTGAATACCCTATCCATCCTCTCTAACCATTGTTCAGCTTCTAGAGGATCTACTGTCCCCTTAAACTCTGTAGCCCCATACTTCATCAATTTGTCATACTGTCTAGTAGGAGACTGTGGTTGTACCACTGGTGTCTGTATTGGGACTTGAGTAGGCATATTACCAGCTATTTGTTGGAACATTGCAGCCATCTGCTGAGCGAATCGAGCGTAAAATCTGCAGATCGCAGGGCCGGTGTTCTTTGAACCACCGCATTATGTAAGCCCGGGCATCCTTGCACCTCAGCCTCAATAGATTGATCGACTGAACGATCACCCTCTTCCATAGTCAATGCGAGGATTTTAGATCTCCTGAACAAATAACACAAGGAGATTTCCTCCCGTTAGTGCATATTTATAATGTAATGTACTGTATGTATCAAACAATGATGTTGAACAGTTGTACTATGAAGAAAGAATATTCAAATAACAGGTGAAAAAAGAATTTAAAAACTTTGCTCTGATACCACTAAAACTTGTCACACCCTACCCCTCTGTAAGGCATAACATGATCCCGTAGTATACCTAATGAATTACCAACTCCGTCTATTGATAACCCATTAAATATACTACAAGGGTGTAACACCCCTAAGTTTGGTAGTGCGTTCTGCTGTACCGGTGACCAGTGTTGTCCGGACAGCTAGGATGCTTAGAACTACACTTCAATATGAGTGAGGAGACATAAAATAATGAAATGCAAGAAAAGAAAGTACAAGAAAAACAAAGGAAAAATCATAGCAAAGAAATGTAACCGAGTAAGTGAGCCGGGAAACCTAGCGATGGGATCAGACCGGAAGTCACGGCGTGGACCGTTGATCGCCCTCGATCATGGGAACCCTGGAAAACATTTTTAGGACATAAATAGACCCTTATTGAAGTATAAATCTCATTAGAAAGATTAAAGAAAAATTAAATAATTAGTACAAAGAAAAGTGAGAAATCGAAAAACAGACAAAATACGGTGTTACCGAAAAATCGGGAACGTAACCCGAACAGGGGCATTATGGTCATTTGACATCCCAAAGTGTCTTTTGACCTAAATGTCCATTAAAAATAAATAATATTACACTTAGAAAATGAAATGAAAAATTAAATTGGTGGTACCTAAAGTAAATAGTAGAAATTAAAGGTTAAATGTGGATTAAGTGAAAGTTTAGCTTAAAATATGATTTAATTTTTTAGTGGACCACTAAGGGAATTAATTAAACACATAGTGGGACATGTGTACACTTAATATGCAGCTGAAACTCCATCTTCTCCACATGAATTCAACATTGCCGTGAATGAAGGTGAGAGGAAACTCCATAGCCATTTTTCATGCAAGCTTTCTTAACTCTCCATTTTCAACTCCAATCCTTTAAGTTCCTTCATGAAAAATGGTCTACACATCACAAGGAAGATATTGATACCAATTTTGAGAAGTTTGGTGAAGGTTTAGCAAGTTACAATTAAAGGTAAGTTTGCATTTTTGAGAATTTCTTTGTTAAAGTTTATGTTCATGTTATGGGTGTTGGTTTGGTGAAGGAAAATTTTGAGTTTGAAGGGTTATTGTTGTTTTCATTTTGGACAGCCATGAGTCACGTTTTTGATGAGATATTTGTGCATATAATTGATGAGAAATGGTGTTGATCATGATGAATTAGTAACCTAGTGAATTATTTCATGTTTATATGGTGATTTATGCACTTGGATGGGAATTGGTAAATTGGATGGCACTTTGATGTTGAAGAATGGTTTGCGGCAGCTTGGGGACACTTGAGTAATGGTATATATTGAAGGAAGTGTGGGCAGAATATTGACCTAGAAGGTTGATGAGATGTATGTAGATTGATATTGTAAAGTGTATGTAAAAATTGTAATGGTTAGGTGTGTTTGTAATGGTAATTAGAAATTGTAATTGTGAATGATATTTGGTGTGTTGAGGGTAATGGTAATCTGCCCAAAATAATGTTAATGTAAAGTAGAAAGTGCTTTTGGTAATGTACCAAAACAGATTGGTAGGGTATGGAAGTAAACTTTGCAAGTTAAATGTGTGTTTGAAGTGGGGTGTGAAAGGCATAGTGAGGGCAGTGTACATTTTAGCCTATAACCTTAAATGTGTAACCTCAATTGGTATGAGACCAATTTGAGGTGAAACTAGGCACAAAATGTGCCAACTTTCATTGAGAAACCATACCAAAATTCTGCTTGCAAGGTGACCTAAAAAAATGACCAATTCGGATTAGGTGCAATTAGGACCTGAAAAATGACCAATTGGGCAGCAGTGAGTGTTTAGGCCATAACTCACTCAAACCAGGTCCAATTGACCTGAAATTTTGACCAAGAATAGTTAAGACCCATACCTACAAGTATTATGAAGACACCAAAGCCCAGAAATGACCATAAGCAAGTTAAAAAGCTTGCACAAGTTCGGGTCCAAAAACTGGCCGAACCAGAGTTGACCAAATTGACCTAAAATTGACCAAAAATGGTACCATTTGACCAGCAATAGTATAATGACCATAACTCGGTCTACTTAACTCGGATTGACCTGAAATTTTGTACCGCGGTCCATAAGACCTAGATCTACAAGTTTGTAGTTTTGACCGAGACCCGAAAACCGAGGGAACTAGGTCGTCGGGTTAGGTCAAACCAGTGTCCCGGAATCCAGCAATTTGCATTAAAATGCACTAAGCAAGGAAATGACTTTGGTAAAACGTACCAAACCTAAAACCTTATCGAATGTGACATATTAACGATACTAAAACCTAATGTACCTAAAACGCAACGAGGGTCGGTATATTAGGTGATTAAGTGAATAATTGAGTTCAGTGCATTGTTTACCAAACACCATCGATAGAGACAGTTTAATTTAGTACTGAAACACTTCAAATTGTGTTTCTCAGCTAACAAGGACTCAGCAAAAGGGAAAGAAACACTGAGTCCAGACCAGGGAGACAGTTATCAGAGGTTTGTGCACAACGGCTATTGCTTTTGAATTTTTCAATTGAGATAAATATTGAATATTTGTATATTATTGTTTTAAATTGTGTTTGTGCACAACAACTGTTTCTTTTGAATTATTTTCAATGGAAATAAATATTGACTATTTGCATATCATTGTTTTAAATTGTGGAAATGTGTTTGGTGGACACTTATTGATTGAAAAACATTGTGAATGGTTTGAAACTGTGAAAAATTGTTTGAATGATATTGATGGAAACTTATTGATTGAAAAGCACTGTAAATGGTTTTTGTGGAAATTGAAGTTAATTACGAATTGGGTTGCCATTTTATGAATGAAACTATGAGTTTGGAAATTTATTGGATTCTCACGAATCATTTGAATAAAATGTTTGGAATTGATTTTGTGTTCACACTTAGCATGACAGTATCATATCATTCCTTCTCCATTTATGGAGTCGTGATCGTTTATTTTTCCCTCTCTGGTTTACCAGTTGAGGTGATCGGATGAGTACTCATTATATAGCTAGCTCCCCTTCCTCATTGATTTCGATTAGTGAGGTTGTGATTGCTTTGTCGTGGTGTACAACACGGCATTGATCGGAAATTTGCGTCATGGCTTAAGTTGTAAATGAATTGGCAACACTGTATTCTTAAATTATTCGACTAAATTGCATTATTATGTATTTTGAGATTGTGAAATTGATTTAAACTCTCATTGACATATACTGTCTTTTGAATTCAAACATGATCTGACTTATGGAAAATTATTGTGATATTGACAAATGGAGTTTAAATTCTTGTTGACATTTATTGTCTTGAATTTAACTATGATTTTAAGTATCCACTATTTACATGATTTATGAATTGTGATTTAAATTGTATTTGGTTAATGTTGTGCACCACTGAGACATTGTCTCAGCGATAGCTTTTTATTGCTGTCGCAGGTAGAGACAGATGTGCATCAGGCTACATATACCTCCATGAGAGATTTTTGGTATAATGAGTATACCAATATTTTGCATTTTGTCTTGTAATGTATGACCTTTGTATGTACATATTGTTTTGTTTTGAGCATTGTAAATTCAAATTGTACCTTGAAGTTGTAAAATAATTACGTTGTTTTGACTTGTAAAAGTCAGATTATATTTCCTTATCTCAGACTTTGAAAAATTTCTATGGAATTGAGTTGATAAATTGTTGTGTTGAGAAATGTATTGGAGTTGAGATTTGGAAAATTATTGAAGTACTTTTTACAGGTTTTCTGAAGAACTGTTTTATCCAAAATACAGATGGCACTCTGCCAAAATTTTCTGAAATTCCAAGTAAACCAAATGAGTTAGTTATTTCACTCAGTTCACCAAAGTCTTTAACACTGTAAATAGTGCTCACCACTGTAAAAGAAGCAAGAAAAGTTTTTAAAATCCCTTGTAGTGTATTTAATGGGTTATCAGTAGACGGAGTTGGTAATTCATTAGGTATACTACGGAATCATGTTATGCCTTACTGAGGGGTAGGGTGTGACAAAGGGATTTTAAAAACTTTTCTTGATTCTTTTACAGTGGTGAGCACTATTTACAGGTGTTAAAAACTTTGGTGAACTGAAGTGATAGAACTAACACATTTGAATTATTTGGAATTTCTATAAAAATTTTGGCAGAGTGCCATCTGTATTTTGGATAAAATAGTTCTTCAGAAAACCTGTAAAAAGCACTTCAATATTTTTCCAAATCTCAACTCCAACATATTTCTCAACACAACATATTTCTTAACTCAAATCCATAGTGATTTTTCAAAGACTGAGATACAAGATATATAGTACAATTTTTACAAGCCAAAATAACTCATAATTATTTTACAACTTCAATGTACAATTTGAATTTACAACTGCTCAAAACCAAAAACAATATATATATACAGTGGTCATACATTACAGTACAAAATGCAAAATGTGGTATACTCGTTATACCCAAGAATCTCTCGCTGGGTGTACTAGCAACCTAGTCTGCTGCTCTGTCTGTCTGCCTACTGCGACAAAGAATAAAGCTATCATTTGAGACAATGTCTCATGCAGTACAACATTAACCAAATACAACTTTAAATCACAATTCATAAATCATTTAAATGATGGATATGTAAAATCATAGTTAAATTCGAGACAATGAGTGTCAGAAGGAATTTAACACAATATTACAATAAATCTCAGAGATCAAAATATAGTTAACTTCAAAAGACAGTAAATGTCAATAAGGATTTAACTCCATTTCACAATCTCATAATACAAATCAATAAATCACACACAGCTTAATCATGTTCCAAAGTTCAATTCGTCCCAAAAGCCAATGGCTAATGAGGTATTCAATTCGTCCCAAAAGTCGATGACTAATGAGGAATAACATAGCTAGCTAGCAAAATATGAGTACTCATCCAATTCGTCCTCAACAGGCACACACCTCAACACTTCAGCCAAAGAGGGAATTCAATTCGTCCCACTAGACAAGCTAGCAAGGAATACAATCAATATACATCATAGCTGTGGTTTCAAACCATTTCTAATGCTTTTCAATCAATAAGTATCCATCAATATCATTCAAACAATTTCTCACAATTTCAAACCATTTACAATGCTTTTCAAGCAATAAATATCCATTCAAACACATTTTCACAATTTAAAACAATAATGTACAAATAGTCAAAATTCATTTCAATTGAAAAATTCAAAAGAAATAGTTGTTGTGCACAAACCTCTGATAATTGTCTCTAGTCCGACTCGTGTTTCCTTCCTTTCCACGAGTCTTTACTAACTGAGAAATACAATTTGAAGTGTTTCAGTACTAAATTAAATTGTCTCTATCGATAATGCTTGATAAGTAATTCACTGAAAGCTATTATTTGCTTAATCACCTAATATATCGACCCTCGATGCGTTCTAGGTAAATTAGGTTTTAGTGTTACTAATATGTCATATTCGATAGTCTTTTAGGGTTGGTACATGTTACCAATTTCATTTCCTTGTTTAGTGCATTTTATTGTAACTTGCTGGATTCCGGGTTACTAGTTTGACCTAGCCGGACGACCTAGTTCCCTCGGTTTTCGGGTTTCGGTCAAAACTACAAACTTGTAGATCTATGTCTTACAGAACGCGGGGAAAAGTTTTAGGTCATTCTGAGTTATGTAGACCAAGTTATGGTCATTTTACTATTACTGGTCAAATGGCATCAAATTTGGTCATTTTAGGTCAACTTTGGTCAACTTTGGTTCGGCCAGTTTTTGGACCCGAACTTGTGCAAGCTGTTTACCTTGCTTATGTTCATTTCTTGGCTTTGGTATCTTCATAAGACTTGTAGATATGGGTCTTAGCTATTCATGGTTAAAATTTCAGGTCAAGTGGACCTGTTTTGAGTGAGTTATGGCCTAAACGCTAACTGCTGCCCAAATGGTCAGTTTTCAGGCCTCACTTGCACTTAATACGGATTTGGTCATTTTTCAAGCTACCTTGCAAACAGAATTTTGGTATGCTTCCTTCATGAAAGTTGGCCCATTTTGTGCCTAGTTTCACCTCCAATTGGTCTCATACCAATTGGAGCCACACACTTAAAGTTATAGGCTAAAATGCATACTGTCCTTAAATACATTGCTTAACATCAATCAATTGCACATTTACTTGCTATAAGTCCACTTCTCTTACCAATTCTGATTTGGTACATTACCAAAACCATTTATCACTTCACAATAAAGTCACTTTGGGCAGAATACAATATCCTCAATACACCAAATGAAACACTAATTCACAAAGTCCAAATACAACAATATGTACACTTAAACACTTCTAATTTTTACATACAATTTCCACAACCAATTTATATACATTTTCATCAATCCTCAATATCACAATTCACCCAATATCTTCATGAATTTAAACATTCATCAAGAAGTCCCAAGGCTGCCAAAATGCTCCCCATTGCCAAAGTTTCCCATGATTTCGTCAACTTCCATTTCAAGTGCACAATCACCATATACATGTGGGATTAACTTACTAGGACATTAAATCACCCTACTCAACATGAATTCCCATCAATTATATGTATGAATATTTCATTAAATATACAACTCCATGGCTGTCCAAAATTGGATATGTCAATAACTTCTCAAACTTTAAAATTTCTTCACAAAGCAAACACCCATAACATGCTTACAAACTTTAACAAAGAAATATTCAAAAATACAAACTTACCTATTGTTAGGACTTATTAAATCTTCACTAAAACTTCTTAAAATTGTTATCAAACTCTTCCTTGTGATGTGGGGATAAATTTTAATGAAGATAGGTGTGGGAAAAGAAGGCTTGATCATGGAATTGTTAAGGGTTGAAGGTGGGCGGCCATGGGAGGTTTTGTTGGAGTTCATTCGGCCATGGTGAATCCCAAGCTTGAAGATGAAGTTGCAGATTGTATAATGGGTGTACACCTGCCCATTTAGTTCTTAATTTATTCCATAGTGGTCCACTTACACAAATTAATTCATTTTATATGTTTAATTTTCATTTATTCCACATTAAACCCATATTTTTTACTATTTACTTTATATACCACCAATTTAAATTTTTATTATATTTTCTAAGTGTAATATTATTTATTTTTAATGGACATTTAGGTCAAAAGACAACTCGGGATGTCAAATGACCATAATGCCCCTGTTCGGGTTACATTCCCGATTTTTCGGTAACACCGGGTTTTGTCCGTTTTTCGATTTCTCACTTTTCTTTGTACTAATTAATTAATTTTTCTTTGATATTTCTAATGATATTTATACTTCAATAGGGGTCTCTTTAAGTCCTAAAAATATTTTCCAGGGTTCCCCGCAGTCCAGGGCTAGTCAACGGTCCACGCCGTGACTTCCCGGTGCGATCACCCATCGCTAGGGTTCTCGGCTCGCTTAACTTGGTTACATTTCTTAGCTATTATTTTTCCTTTGTTTTTCTTGTATTTTCTTTTCTTGTATTTCATTATTTTATGTCTCCTCACTCATATCGAAGTGTAGTTCTAGGCATTTTAGCTGTCCGGACAACACTGGTCACCGGAACAGTAGTACGCACTACCGAACATAGGGGTGTTACACTAATAAGAAAAATTTAGGAAAAATTTTAGAAATAAAATACAACCAAGTTAAAATGAGCCGGTGCCCTAGCGATGGGTAACCCAGTGAGAAGTTGCGGTCCTCGCAGCTAGGAGCCCTAAACCTATGAGAAAATTCATAAAATAATTTTTGGGACTCCAGAGAAGAGTCATTGAGGTTTTTATGGCATTAGAATGCCAAAAAAAGGCTTAGAAAAATTTTTCAATCGGTACAGACGATTTTGCTTCAATAAGCCAAACGGACGACATTTTGGTCATTTTATCTTCAGAGACGATTTTTGGCCGACTTGTCCAGTTAAGTAAATAATTATTACGACATAAAATATGAATAAATATTATTAAAAATTGAATTGAAAATTAGTAACAAAGAAAAAGAAAGAAAATGAATTAAATAGGAATTTTGACATCATTATGATGTCATTAAAACAGTTTTATCCAATCACATTATGACACATGGCTATAACTCACTTAAAATGAGTTAAATGGGCAGAAATGAAAGAAAAAAAAATTAGTTTTCATCTTCCTTCTTCAACCAACCAAAACCTCACTTCTCTCTCCCTCCATTGATTCTCAACCAAAGCTCAATTTCCCTTTCCATTTCACCATAAAACCACTAGCTTGCTTCACTAAAAATCATCCTTGCAACTAGAGCAAGCTTGAGGCAGCAAAAAGGAAGAGAAAAGAAAGAGTTTTATAAGCTTATAAATTCCATCAAACAATGTTAGTGCTAGAGTCTTTCTTTCTCTCTTTTAATTCATAATTGGAACTAGGAATTGAACTAAGAATTGAAGAAATTGTGTAAAAATATGCATGTAGGGATACTATCCAATTTTCAGCAGCCTTAAATCTTCTTGAGTTTGATAGCTTTAATGGATTTAAAATGGTGTAGGGCTGTCCCTTGACATGTATAAGTGAATTGAAAACTTTAATTATGAGTATAATGTAAGATTTGAGAATTTGGGATTCTTAGGGTTAGGGTTTGGATAACAAATTTATGATTTTGCTCATGTAGTGGAGAAAGGAAGTTCTAATGGTCAATTAGTGACCATTTGATTGTGTTTGATGAAGAAATGAAGTGAATTGTGCCATGGGAATGGAGGTTAGAGGTGCTACCTTGAGTGACCTGCAGGGCTGGGTATGAGTCTAGCAAGGTTGGATAGCTTTAACTTGAGTTGTGTAGGTTCAATTGGTGCAAGGCCAATTTGACATGAAATTAGACACATAATGACACAACTTTAATGAAGAAACTTTGTTCAGAAAATAAACTTAGGATACCCTAAAAATTGACCAAATCTAGGTAACCAACCTACTAGTCCTGGAAATTGACCAAATGAACAGTATTTGTTTAAATGGTCATAACTCAGTGTAAAAATGTCTAAATGACCTAAATTTTATATCAATGGAAAGATTAGACAATTTAGAACAACTTTCATGAAGAACATAGCTCAAAATTTTGACAAGAACTTAATGGAATTGTCCACCAAAGTCAAGATACTAAATCTGGCAGAACCAAATTGCCCAGAATTTCTGAGTACTGGTCAATCCAGCCAGTTATGGTAAAATGGCCATAAGTTGAGCTACAAAATTCCAAATGAATTGATTCAAAAAGGGAATTAAAGAAGACACATAAAGGAACAACTTTCATGAAGAATGTTTTGTCAAAATTCTACTGTAACAGTGACCAATGGAAGAGTAAACTTAAGGCATGAAATTTGAAAATTTTGAATAACATAAAATAAGCTTTGAAATGGTATTGGCAATCAATGCCAACAAATTTAGAGCCTAAAATGTGGTATAATTATGTATCAAACATTTGTATACAAATTATGTATGAAAAAGTCAACAATTTGAGTGAATAGTAATGTGTGAATAGTAACCCCAAGGACGTAAGAAAAAGTAAAATAAATTAGAAAAGACATTATGAATGCTAATACATAATGTAATTAGTGAATTTTAATCCTTGAACTTTAGTGACTCTAGGACATAAGGGGATAACACACATGGAGGGTTTTAGGAAAAACTGTGATTGATAATACATATAATTATTGTAATGAATAAAAGTGTAACACCTCTATTGGCATAGCCTAGTACATTTTAATGTTCCGGTGACTGGTGTCGGTCCGGACAATTAAAAGAAGTAGAACCACGTTTAAGACACCTAGATAAGCCCTGAACGCAAATAATTAGTAATTACCAAATAGTTAAGTATAAATAAGAAAAACAAAACACAATAAGTTAAATGAGCCGGGAGTCACAGCGATGGGTGACCTTCTCGGTAAATGATTGCGAGGTCAGTCTAAACTCAAATTTCGAACCGGAAAATGTGACACTGCGGTCCTTAGGACTATTGCAAACACAGTGGAAAAGAGAAAATCACGAAAAAGAATTGTTAAGCAGGTCAAATAATTAGGTCAGGGATCCGGAAGAAATATTGAATTACTTACAAACTGGATTGAACAAGCGAGGGGCAATTTGGTCAATTCACCCCTAGAGCTGACACCTAACCTAACTGTCCAATAAAATTGGAGAAAAGAAAATTTGGGGATCAAGAATTAAATTAAAGAACTAGTTGAAAAATAAATGCAAAAAGAAAAAAAAATGTAAGGAAAATGAAATTATTACATCATGTGACGACATCAATTATGATGTCAAAATTAATTTAATTTTTCCTATAAGTTTGGACTAAGTCAAATAGCTAATTAAAGACATAAATAATATAAAAAAAAATAAAATCACTCTCATCTTCCTCACTAAACCAGCCGGCTTCCTCTCTCTCTCACTTCACCATTGAAAAACCTCCATGGAAGCTTGAGTTCAAGCTTGCAAACCCCCATTAAACCTCACTTTGTCCCTAAATTTCCCAATTAAAACTTGTTAGACCAACTTGAGAAGGTGATTGATCAAGAAAAGGAAGGAGGAAAAATAGAGATTGAAGATTTGAAATTCAAAGAAAGAGGTTAGTTATCAATCACTTAGTTTTTCTTTAAAATTCATGCACATATGCTTTAATAAACTTAGAAATTGTGTAAAATCAAACAAAAACTATCATTGGGGGACCAAATAGGAATTTTGGCCAGCTAGGGTTAGGGTTTGAAATGAATGAGTTTGAGGTGTTTGAATGGTTATTTGAGGTGAATTAGGTGTATAGATCATGAATATACACTTTTAATGCATTAGATTGAACTTTATGTAATTAGGGTTTTGAGCATATGAAAAAAATTGGAAAAAAAATTTATGAATTGGTCAATTGATGCAGTTGACCTTACTTGAGTTGAGAAATAGTCAATAGTGACCATTTTAATTGTTGGAACCAAGTTTCAATTCAGATTGGTTAGAGTCAGTTTGTAGGCAGCTTGACCTAGGTCCCTTTCAGGGATGAAAACTGAAAATTTACTAACCCAATTTGTGTGAGGCCAATTGGGAATGAAATTAGACACAAAATGGCACATTTTTTATTTGGGAATCATGCCTAGAAAGTGACTATAACTTAGTGAACAATTAGGCCAAATCTGAAATTGGGCACACTGACCTGTACAAAAAAGACCAAATGAATAGTAGTTACGTAAATAACCATAACTTGGTTTAGGAAGGTCGAAATGACCTGAATTTTATACCTATAGAAAGCTGAGACATAGCCCTGCAACTTTTATGCAGGAAACAAACCCAAACTTTGACCATAACCTGTCCAAAAATTCACCTGCAATTAGTATACAAAAATTGCCAAAATCTAGGAAATGCCCAGAATTATGGGTAACACCAAATCCGGCCAGCCATGTTCAAATGGCCATAATTTAGGCTACAAAACTCCAAATGGAGTGATTCAAAAAGGCAAATAAAGTTAAGACAATAAGGAACAACTTCTATGAAGAAAACTTAGCTAAATTTCAATAGTAACTTGACTAATGGAACAGTGTAAAACAGGACACTAAATCTGAAATTTGGAAATTTCACCTAAGAGACTTAAAATTTGAGGAAACAACCAAAACCAATAAATTAGGTAACCAAAATGTGGTATGTGGGTGAAATTGAAATCCCTTTACCTATTAAGCATGAAAAATTCAATAATTTGACTTGAATAGTATCGTGAATAGTAACCCCAAAATACAAATTTTAAAGAACGTCAAGTTAAGTATAATAAAGTTAGAAATAAATAGATTTGAAATTGTTTTTGTATTAACGATAAATTATGATACCGAAACACTGTAAAATTGTGTGTTTCAGTTGAAAAGAATACCGGAAAAGAACCCGATGTCACACCAGTATACCTAATGAATTACCAACGATAATCCATTAAATACACTACAAGGGATTTTAAAACTTTTCTTACTTCTTTCACTATTTACAGTGTGAAAGACTTTGTGAATGAAGTGAAACAACTAACTCATTTGATTTATTTGGAATATCTGTAAAAATTTTGGCAAGGTGCCATTTGTATTTTGGACAAGCACTTCAATATATTTTCAAATCTCAACTCCAACATTTTTATCAACACAACACATTTCTCAAGTCAAATCTGATTTTCAAAGACTAAGATACAAAGATATAACACAATTTTTACAAGCCAAATAACTCATAATTATTTTACAACTTCTTAAATTTCAAAACCAAGAACAAAATATACATACGGTGAATATACATTAATGCCACATGTGGTATACTCACTATACCCAAAAATCTCAATAAAAGCTATATTTGAGACAATGTCTACAACATTTACCAAATACAAATTTTAAATCACAATTCATAAATCATATCAATAGTGGATACTTAAAACCATAGTTAAATTCAAGACAATAAATGTCAACAAGAATTTAAACTCCATTTGTTAATATCACAATAATTTTCAATAAGTCGATCATGGTTGAATTCAATAGCAGTATATGTCAATAAGAGTTTAAATCAATTTCACAATCTCACAATACATAATAACACAATTCGATCAAAAGAATAATCTATAACACAATTTAGGCCATGACACAATTTTCCATATATGCCGTGTTGTACACCACGACAAGACATGGTCACCCCAATAATCGAAATCAATGAGGAGGAAGCTAGCTATATAATGAGAACTCATCCATACTCACCTAAGTCAAAGAGGGAGGAACATAATCATACTCACACTAATAAGTCAAAGAGAGAGGAATAATCACACTCACCCCATTAATGGAGGAGGAACATATTATCAGTGTCATTCCAATTGTGAGTCAAAACAATTCCAAACATTTTATTCAAATGATCCGTAAGAATCCAATAAATTTCCAAAGTTATAATTTCATTCACAAAATGGCAACACAATTCGTAATTCACTTGTTTCCACAAAAACCATTCTTTTCAATCAATAAGTATCCATCAAATACCATTCAAACAATTTTTTCAAACCATTCACAATGTTTTTCAATCAATAAGTGTCCACCAAACACATTTCCACAATTTAAAACAATGACATGCAAATAGTCAATATTTATTTCCATTGAAAATAATTCAAAAGAAAGCAGTTGTTGTGCACAAACCTCGATATTTGTCTCTGGTCTTGACTCGATTTCTTTCCGAGTCCTTGTTAACCGAGAAACACAATTTGAAGTGTTTTCTATCGATGGTGTTTGGTAAATAATGCGAACTCAATTATTCACTTAATCACCTAATATCCGACCCTCGATGCGTTTTAGGTAAATTAGGTTTTAGTGTCATTAATATGTCACACTCGATAGGGTTTTAGGTTTGGTACGTTTACCAAAGTCATTTCCTTGTTTAGTGCATTTTAATGCAACTTGTTTGACCTAACCGGACGATCTAGTTCCCTCGGTTTCGGTCTCGGTCGAAACTACAAACTTGTAGATCTAGGTCTTATTGCACGCGTGCAAAATTTCAGGTCAATCCGAGTTAAGTAGACCAAGTTATGGTCATTACACTATTGCTGGTCAAGTGGTACCATTTTAGGTCAATTTTAGGTCAAATTGGTCAATTCTGGTTCGGCCAGTTTTGGACCCGAACTTGTGCAAGTTGTTTGACTTGCTTATGGTCATTTCTGGGTTTTGGTGTCTTCATAAGACTTGTAGGTATGGGTCTTAACTATTCATGGTTAAAATTTCAGGTCAATTGGACCTGGTTTGAGTGAGTTATGGCCTAAATACTCACTGCTGCCCAATTGGTCATTTTTCAGGTCCTAATTGCACCTAATCCGAATTGGTCAAATTTTTAGGTCACCTTGCAAGCAGAATTTTGGCATGGTTTCTCAATGAAAGTTGGCACATTTTGTGCCTAGTTTCACCCCAAATTGGTCTCATACCAATTGAGGTTACACATTCAAGGTTATAGGCTAAAATATTCACTGCCCTCAATATGCATTTCACACCCCAACTTCAAACACATACTCACCTTGCAAGGTTTACTTCCATACCCTACCAAACTGTTTTGGCACATTACCAAAAACATTTTCTACATTACATTAGCATTATTTTGGGCAGATTCCAATCACCCTCAACACACCAAATATCATTCACAATTACAATTTCTAAATACCATTACAACCACACCTAAACATTACAAACTTTACATACACTTTACAACATTCATTCACATACATATCATCAATCCTTCTAGGTCAATATTCTGCCCACTCTTCCTTCAATATACACCATTTCTCAAGTGTCCACAAGCTGCCACAAAACATTCATCAACATCACATTGCCGTACCATATGCCAATTCCCATCAAAGTGCATAATTCACCATATAAACATGCAATAACTCACTAAGTTACTAAATCACCATTATTAACATTCTTTCCCATCAATTATATGCACAAATACCTCATCAAAAACGTGACTCATGGCTGTCCAAAATGAAAACAACAATAACCCTTCAAACTCAAAATTTTCTTTCACCAAACTAACACCCATAACATGAACATAAACTTTAACAAAGAAATTCTCAAAAATGCAAACTTACCTTTAATTGTAACTTGCTAAACCTTCATCAAACTTCTCAAAATTAGTATCAATATCTTCCTTGTGATGTGTAGACAAAGTTTAATGAAGAACACTAAGAGGTTGGAGTTGAAAATGGAGAGTTAAGAAAGCTTGCATGAAAAATGGCTATGGAGTTTCCTTCACTCTTCAATTCGGCAATTTGAATGCAAATGAGGAAGATGACTTATTCAGCTGCATTTTAAGTGTACACATGTCCCACTATGTATTTAATTAATCCCCTTAGTGGTCCACTTAGTCACTTAATCATATAATAAAGTAATTATTCATTTATTCCACATTTAACCCATAATTTCCACTATTTACTTTAGGTACCACCAATTTAATTTTTCATTTCATTTTCTAAGTGTAATATTATTTATTTTTAATGGAAATTTAGGTCAAAAGACACTTCGGGATGTCAAATGACCATAATGCCTGGCATTCCTAATTTTGATTTCTCACTTTTCTTTGTACTAATTATTTAATTTTTCTTTGATATTTCTAAAGATATTTATTCTTCAACAAGGGTCTATTTATGTCCCAAAAATATTTTAGTCGGTCCGTGCGTGACTTCGTCACGATCACCATCCGCTAGTTTTTCATTCTTAACTTGATCACATTTCTTTGCAATCATTTTTCCTTTGTTTTTCTTGTACTTTCTTTTCTTTTATTTCATTATTTTATGTCTCCTCACTCATTGAAGTGTGGTTCTAGGCATCCTTTGTCCGGACAACACGTCACCTCAGCAAAGCAGAACGCACTACCGAACTTAGGGTGTTACAATTCTCCCTTAAATAAATTTCCCCACTAAATTTTACTCAAGCTTCGATAATCATCTTACAATAGTCATACGTTTATTTTCTCCTTTCTATATGATCGTAAGACTTTTAACAATCTAATACAATGTTTACTTTGTTTGGATAACACCAATCTCCTCTTACTATTATGTTGTCTAATATTTGACTCACGTTCCTTCTTGAATGACCCTTGAGGTCATATTAGAATCATTCATCGTGCATTGGTCCTCGACCATTCTAGTCCATAGTCTTCCTCACATTCGAATATTTCTTTGTTACATATGAATAAGTCTCTACTTCCATAACTCTTTTATCTCACAATGTTCTATAACTTACTTCTATAACCTTTCGATATTTTAACTTTTGAGTTTTAGATCCCTAAGTAGGATTTTCAAACTTATTTCTAACAATTATGGCAACTATTCTCATCTAGGTGTACTACACAATAATCTCAGTTTAATCGTGTAATCAAACACTACGGTATAAACATCAAGAACATTGCATAGTTACTACGATACATCCCAATAGATCAAACTTTGTTATCTTTTATTCTTTTTGAATTCACCGAATCTTATTCGATTACAATATCCATTGAGCAATTCCATATCTTACTTTACGTCCTCTTGCCTTACATTAAGTAGGCTCACTAATTAGCTTTATAATTTATGGTGTGTTAGAAAATACTTTGATAAACTCTTTCAAAACTAATTTCACTTATTATCACAATCCTTATCTCAAGGGCTAATCACTAATGTGTCAAAATTTATTCCTCAGAAGGAAATAACAACAGAACATATAGTTCTAACACTAACATAAAAATATGCAAATTTCAAACAATACATATATATATCTTAGTTGCTAATTGAATGATGTCAAAAGTCGGTGTACTACCCTACCTCTACCTTTGCCTCTACTACCGATGGTGAACTATTTGGGGTAGAAACTTGGGTTGATCCCTTTGGTGTAGTAAATGATCGATTTACACAATCCTTAGCAAACATGCCAGTCTCTCCACAATTAAAGCATGCTCATCCCCAAAGTTTTTCCTCTTTTCGGGACCACTCACTAGAACTCTTCTCTCTGACTTTCTCTTTTTTTCATCTTCTCCGATTTCTTTAGTGCTTGAGAAATAAGTTCAGAGAGTGTTATGTTGAAATCCCCCCACTTGTAATCGATACTAGGCTCAAACCTCTTACATCTCTCAGAATTCCATACTCATCATACACCCACCTACTATTATTTTAGGAATATTAATTCTTCTTACTGGTCTACATAAGCATCGAGGACATATTTTAAGTCATTCCATGTTTGGGGATGGTTTGTACTCAAATCTAAGCTCCTCGTGCAATGCGGTTTCTTGAATACCCTATCCATCCTCTCTAACCATTGTTCTAGAGGATCTACTTCATCAATTTGTCATATTGTGGGACTTGAGTAGGCACATTACCATCCATTTGTTGGAACATTGACATTATGTAGGCATGGGGCATCCGCACCTCAGCCTCAATAGATTGATGATCACCCTCTTCCATAGTCAATGCGAGGATTTTAGATCTCTAAACCAATAGCACAAGGAGATTTCTCCGTTAGTGCATATTTATAATGTAATGTATTGTATGTATCAAACAATGATATTGGAAGAAAGAATATTCAAGTAACAAGTGCCAGAATTTAAAAACTTTGCTCGATACCACTAAAACATGTCACACCGGCATAACATGATCGTATACCTAATGAATTACCAACTCATCGATAATCCATTAAATACACTACAAGGGATTTTAAAACTTTTCTTACTTCTTTCAAGGTGTGAGCAAATATTTACAGTGTGAAAGACTTTGTGAATGAAGTGAAACAACTAACTCATTTGATTTATTTGGAATAGTGCCATTTGTATTTTGGACAAAAAAGCACTTCAATATATTTTCAAATCTCAACTCCAACATTTTTATCAACACAACACATTTCTCAAGTCAAATCCATGATTTTCAAAGACTAAGATACAAAGATATAACACAATTTTACAAGCCAAATAACTCATAATTATTTTACAACTTCAAAACCAAGAACAAAATATACAGAATATACATTATAAAATGCCACATGTGGTATACTCACTATACCCAAAAATCTCTAAAGCTATATTTGAGACAATGTAACATTTACCAAATACAAATTTTAAATCACAATTCATAAATCATATCAATAGTGGATACTTAAAACCATAGTTAAATTCAAGACAATAAATGTCAACAAGAATTTAAACTCCATTTGTTAATATCACAATAATTTTCAATAAGTCGATCATGGTTGAATTCAATGATATGTCAATAAGAGTTTAAATCAATTTCACAATCTCACAATACATAATAACACAATTCGATCAAATAATCAAGAATGTTGCCAATCTATAACACAATTTAGGCCATGACACAATTTTTTCCATATATGCCGTGTTGTACACCACGACAAGACATGGTCACCCCAATAATCGAAATCAATGAGGGAGGAAGCTAGCTATATAATGAGAACTCATCCATACTCACCTAAGTCAAAGAGGGAGGAACATAATCATACTCACCACTAATAAGTCAAAGAGGGAGTAATAATCACACTCACCCCATTAATGGAGGAGAAACATATTATCAGTGTCATTCCAATTGTGAGTCAAAACAATTCCAAACATTTTATTCAAATGATCCGTAAGAATCCAATAAATTTCCTAAGTTATAATTTCATTCACAAAATGGCAACACAATTCGTAAATTACTTGGTTCCACAAAACCATTTTTTCAATCAATAAGTATCCATCAAATACCATTCAAACAATTTTTTTCAAACCATTCACAATGTTTTTCAATCAATAAGTGTCCACCAAACACATTTCCACAATTTAAAACAATGACATGCAAATAGTCAATATTTATTTCCATTGAAAATAATTCAAAAGAACAGTTGTTGTGCACAAA
Organism: Hevea brasiliensis; assembly: GCF_030052815.1. Classification (NCBI taxonomy): domain Eukaryota; kingdom Viridiplantae; phylum Streptophyta; class Magnoliopsida; order Malpighiales; family Euphorbiaceae; genus Hevea; species Hevea brasiliensis. Next base: position 48,846,393 of record NC_079495.1, on the reverse strand, counting down.
CCTCGATATTTGTCTCGGGGTCTTGACTCTGTATTTCTTTCCTTTTTTTGAGTCCTTGTTAACCGAGAAACACAATTTGAAGTGTTTATCGATGGTGTTTGGTAAATAATGCATGAACTCAATTATTCACTTAATCACCTAATATACCCCCCCTCGATGCGTTTTAGGTAAATTAGGTTTTAGTGTCATTAATATGTCACACTCGATAGGGTTTTAGGTTTGGTACGCTTTACCAAAGTCATTTCCTTGTTTAGTGCATTTTAATGCAACGGATTGGTCGATACTGGTTTGACCTAACCGACGATCTAGTTCCTCGGTTTTCGGTCAAAACTACAAACTTGTAGATCTAGGTCTTATTGCACGCGGTGCAAAATTTCAGGTCAATCCGAGTTAAGTAGACCAAGTTATGGTCATTACACTATTGCTGGTCAAGTGGTACCATTTTAGGTCAATTTTAGGTCAAATTGGTCAATTCTGGTTCGGCCAGTTTTTGGAGAACTTGTGCAAGTTGTTTGACTTGCTTATGGTCATTTCTGGGTTTTGGTGTCTTCATAAGACTTGTAGGTATGGGTCTTAACTATTCATGGTTAAAATTTCAGGTCAATTGGACCTGGTTTGAGTGAGTTATGGCCTAAATACTCACTGCTGCCCAATTGGTCATTTTTCAGGTCCTAATTGCACCTAATCCGAATTGGTCAAATTTTTAGGTCACCTTGCAAGCAGAATTTTGGCATGGTTTCTCAATGAAAGTTGGCACATTTTGTGCCTAGTTTCACCCCAAATTGGTCTCATACCAATTGAGGTTACACATTCAAGGTTATAGGCTAAAATATTCACTGCCCTCAATATGCATTTCACACCCCAACTTCAAACACATACTCACCTTGCAAGGTTTACTTCCATACCCTACCAAACTGTTTTGGCACATTACCAAAAACATTTTCTACATTACATTAGCATTATTTTGGGCAGATTCCAATCACCCTCAACACACCAAATATCATTCACAATTACAATTTCTAAATACCATTACAACCACACCTAAACATTACAAACTTTACATACACTTTACAACATTCATTCACATACATATCATCAATCCTTCTAGGTCAATATTCTGCCCACTCTTCCTTCAATATACACCATTTCTCAAGTGTCCACAAGCTGCCACAAAACATTCATCAACATCACATTGCCGTACCATATGCCAATTCCCATCAAAGTGCATAATTCACCATATAAACATGCAATAACTCACTAAGTTACTAAATCACCATTATTAACATTCTTTCCCATCAATTATATGCACAAATACCTCATCAAAAACGTGACTCATGGCTGTCCAAAATGAAAACAACAATAACCCTTCAAACTCAAAATTTTCTTTCACCAAACTAACACCCATAACATGAACATAAACTTTAACAAAGAAATTCTCAAAAATGCAAACTTACCTTTAATTGTAACTTGCTAAACCTTCATCAAACTTCTCAAAATTAGTATCAATATCTTCCTTGTGATGTGTAGACAAAGTTTAATGAAGAACACTAAGAGGTTGGAGTTGAAAATGGAGAGTTAAGAAAGCTTGCATGAAAAATGGCTATGGAGTTTCCTTCACTCTTCAATTCGGCAATTTGAATGCAAATGAGGAAGATGACTTATTCAGCTGCATTTTAAGTGTACACATGTCCCACTATGTATTTAATTAATCCACTTAGTGGTCCACTTAGTCACTTAATCATATAATAAAGTAATTATTCATTTATTCCACATTTAACCCATAATTTCCACTATTTACTTTAGGTACCACCAATTTAATTTTTCATTTCATTTTCTAAGTGTAATATTATTTATTTTTAATGGAAATTTAGGTCAAAAGACACTTCGGGATGTCAAATGACCATAATGCCTGGCATTCTGATTTTTTTTCGATTTCTCACTTTTCTTTGTACTAATTATTTAATTTTTCTTTGATATTTCTAAAGATATTTATTCTTCAACAAGGGTCTATTTATGTCACAAAATTGTTTTAACTTGATCACATTTCTTTGCAATCATTTTTCCTTTGTTTTTCTTGTACTTTCTTTTCTTTTATTTCATTATTTTATGTCTCCTCACTCTCATTGAAGTGTGGTTCTAGGCATCCTAGCTGTCCGGACAACACTGGTCACTGGAGCAGCAGAATGCACTACCGAACTTAGGGGTGTTACACCCGAGGCATCGAGTCAAGGCCAAGAGGCGACTCGTATAAGGTTTGTGCACAACATAAAAATTGTCTTTAAATTTTCTTTTGCAATTTGTGTAAAATGAATTATGACTTAATTGTATTGAGAATTGTGATTGAAAGGAACAATATGCTTTTGACTTAAATTATTGAAAGTTTACTTGTATGTGTTTGAAATGGCAATAAATGTTTAGTAAATTGCTAAGACAGTTTTGAAACCACAGTGTCATGACCATATATTTGAATACCTCACTAGCATGACTAGTAGGAGGAAATAGTTTTGAATTTTGATTCCCTCTCTGGCTGAAGTGTTGAGGTGTGTGCTAGTAGAGGAAGAAATTTGAATCGGTACCCATAGTTTGAGCTAGCTAGCCTTGTGATTACTCATAAGCCTCCAGCTATTGAGATGAATATTGTTTCGAATGGCATGATATAACTGTGTGTTTTTATGAAATTCATTTTGAGACTTCCTAAATGAAATTGTTTGGACTAAAAATTTATAAATCATGTTTTGTATCTGTTTTTCATGTTCAGTTCAATATTTGAATAAATGTGATTTGAATTATTCATAAATGTTATTTTAGTATGTTGTGCACCACTGAGTCATAGTACTCAGCGATGGCTATTATTGCTGTCGCAGATATAGAGACTAGAGGAGCAGCAGAGTGAGCTGCTGAGGATCTTAGAGCCACACTACTGAAGTTTTATTGGGTATATTTTATACCCTGATTGTAATATTTAGTTTGATGTATGTAAATGTATGTACATGTAATAACTGGTCATGAGCAGTTGTATAAAGTTTGTAATAATATTATTTTAGTTTTGCTAATGTAAAGTTTAGTCGATGAATGTAAATTGTTTTTACTTTAATGAAAAATGAATGTAATTATTGAGTATTATATTTTATGACAATTGAATTGAGAAATGATGTTGAATTGTGTTGAGGTAGTAGTGAGTTTGATGAAAAAGAATTATTAAAAGTGTTTTTACAGGTTTTTGAAGAACTATTTTCTTAAAATACAGGCGGCACTCTATCGAAATTTTTCTAAAATTTGCATTAAAATAAAATGGACAAAAATTTTAACTACCTTTTAAACTTCTATTAAATGTAAGAAAATGCTCACCACTTCCAAAAAATAAGAAAATAGTTTTAAAATCCCTTGTAGGGTACTTAATGAGTTATCGATAGGTGAAGTTTGGTAGTTCATTAAGTATTCTATGGGATCATGTTATGCCTTACAGAGGGGTAAGTTGTGACATGTTTTAGTGGTATGAGAGCGAATTTTTTGAAATATATTTTAATTTGTGAATTTATGTCTTTTCTTTGATAAGTACAACTGCTCAATGTCCTTATTTCTTACATACAGTGTATTACATCATAAATATAAACTAACAGAGGGAATCTTCTTATGTTATTTGTTCAGGACATATCCTAACTCCAGACTAAAATGGAAGAAGGGGATCGCTCAGTTGAGCAGTCGGTAGAGGCTGAGGCCCAAGGGGAAGCCCCAGCTCTTCAAAATGTCAGTGGGTCGGTGGCACCAGCCCCACAAATGCCGCAGTTTCCTGCACAATTTGCCCAGCAGATGGCTGTGATGTTCCAACAAATGGCTGGAAGCATGCCTATCCAAGCTCCACTTCAGACACTTGTGGTGCAACCACAGCCTCCAGCCAGGCAGTATGACAAGCTACTTAAGTATGGGGCTACAGAGTTTAAGGGTACAGTGGACCCTTTAAAAGGCAGAGCAGTGGTTGGAGAGAATGGATAGAGTATTCAAGAAACTGCACTGCCCATATGAGCTGAAATTTGAATACTCAGTGTCTTTGTTGCAAGGGGATGCGTATGATGTAGGAGCAGAAGCATGAAAAACATAAGTTTAGATCATTGAAATTCAAAATTTTTCATTTAGGGTCACATGCATCATGCAATATTTATTTTTATCTATTTGATTTCAATGATAAACAGCATATTAAAACTCTTTTAATATGTTTATGGATCTACATTTGCCATTGAAGATTTTAGAATTAACAGATTAATTCATTAGAACCCTAGATTAGATCAAGAACAAGTGCACTAACCTTTTTGATGCACTGCAGTGTGTTTGGCACCTTTGGGATGCGTTTAGGACACCAGATGTTGTCTCTCTAGCTTATCCACACCAAGATCACCAATGGCAGCCCTTGAACAGCTTCTAAAGCTTTTTCTATGAATTAGAAAATCAAGTTTTGCCTTTTGAGAGATTACAGATGTCACACCTCACCCCTCCGTAAGGCATAACATGATCCCATAGTATACCTAATGAATTACCAAACTTCGCCTACTAATAACTCGTTAAATATACTACAAGGGATTTTAAACCTTTTCTTAATTCTTTTTACAATGATGAGCACATTTAACAGGTGTAAATTTTTTTTTTTATCTGAAGTGAACCAATTAACGAATCTAAAGTATCAATAATTTCTGTAAAAATTTAGTAGAGTGCCATCTGTATTTTGAATAAAACAGTTCTTAAAAAACCTGTAAAAAGCACTTCCAATATATTTCTTCAATCCCAAACTCCAATAATAGTTCAACACAATAAATTTCTCAATATTTGTCAACTCAATTCAACATCAATTTTTCAATGTTTCCAAAAGCTGAGATAAGAGAAATATGCCACAATATTTTTACAGGCCAAAATGAATTACAATTTTAGTTTACAACTGCTCAAGACCAAGTACAACATATACATACAGTGCACATACATTACAACAAAATTTCAAAAATATGGTATATTTAATATACCCGACAGAATCCCAAAATGTAGCACAAGCAGCCTACTCTGCTGCTCTGTCTGTCTGTCTACCTGTGACAGCAATGAAAATGCTATCGCTGAGTAAAATTTACTCAGTGGTGCATAATAACAATTTAAAATGCGGTATATAAAACTTTTATTGACAATTCACAATTCAAATGATTCACAATTTCATGTCATAATTTTCAAAGCTCATATAACACAAATTTGATCAAACAATTGAATAACACAGTGTTGCCAATCAATAACACAATTTAGGTCATGACACAAATTTTTCAAACATGCTGTGTTGTACACCACGACAAGACATACTCACTCCAATAATCGAAATCAATGAGGGAGGTAGCTAGCTAGGTAATGAGTGCTCATCCATACTCATCTCAGACTGACAAGTCAAAGAGGGAGGAATATAGTCTTACTCACCCCATAAATAGAAGAGGAACATAGTAATATTGTCATGCCAAGAATAAATCAAAACAATTCCAAATCACCATATTTAATATTTCATGCAAGCCACAAATCATATTTTATCTCAAAATTTCCATTTACAAAGTAGGCAACACAATAATTTCCAAATCAAATTCCCAAAGTCAAAACAATAAAAAATTATTCATAACTCAATTCTCTAAATAAATTTTCTGGTAAAAGCAGTGAATATAAAAAGTATTGTGCACGTACTTGATCTGAGTCACCTCTAGGCCTTGACTCAATGTTCCTTATGCTTTTCAATATCCTTTTCAACTGAAACACACAATTTAAACTGTTTCATTACTCAGTTAAATTGTTTCAATAATAAAATCCAATATCTAAATTTTTCTTGGTACTATTCCTTCAATTCATTTCATTAGTCAATCTATAATGTTGACCATTAATACACACTAGGTGAATAAATTTTAATGTTACCAATATGTCACCTTTTATAGTCCTTTAGTGTTGGTATATGTTACCAATCTTATTTTCTAGTGTATTGCATTTTATTGCAATTTATCGGATTTCGGTATGCTCTTTTGACCTAGCCAGATGACCTAGTTCCCTTAGTTTTCGGGTTCTAGTCAGAATTACAAACTTGTAGGTCTATGCCTTAGTGAACTTTTACCACAAATTTTAGGTCATTTGGAGTTTACTAGACCAAGTTATGATCATTTTACTATTGCTGGACAGATTGCACTAAAATGGCAAACTTAGGTCATTTTTAGGTCATTTCCAATTCTGGCAGTTTTTATACCCGAATTTATGCAAGCATTTTAACTTGCTTATAGTCATTTCTGGGTTTTGGTGTCTTCATAAGAGTTGTAGCTCTATGTCTAAGCTATCCATGGTATAAACGTCAGGTCATTTGGACCTATTTTGAGTGAGTTATTGCCAAAACACTGACTGCTGTCCAAATGGTCAATTTTCAGGTTTGCAAAGTCACTAATCCGGATTTGGTCAATTCTCATGTCACTTTTTGGACGGAATTTAGGTAGGCTTTCTTCATGAAAGTTGGTAGATTTTGTGCCTAGTTTCACCTGCAATTGGCCTTATACCAATTGGAGTTACACAATTCCATTTATAGCCTAAAACATATACTGCCCTTAACACATTTTAAAAGCTTCAATCCAAATACACATTCAACCAATTATATCTTTACTTCCCAAACCATTCTGCACTTGTACGATACCATACTCATTCAACAGTTTACATTATAGCAACTTTGGGCAGATTACAATGAGCTTACATACACCAAATATAACTCCTAATTTACAATAACCAATTTTAAACAATTTTCCATATATTACTCCTAACCGATACATACAATTTACACTACCAAATTACATAAATTATCACTATTATTTCCTATACATGTGCTGCCACTTTTTGTACCATAACTCAACAACTTTTCATGAACTTAAACATTACCTATCTTCACCATGAGGCTGCCAAAGTAATACACATACATCAAGCTTTCCATTTTAACTTTTCAAACTCACAAATCAAACTTTATACATGGTAAATCACTCCTATACATATAAGCACTTAAATCAATACCCCAAATCACTGAGTACATGAAGAAAACAAGTTAACATGTTGAACTTCCATGGCTGTCGAAATGGAGTATCACCCTAACTTATCAAACCTTAACTTTTCTTCCATAAATCAACTCACCACAACACCCACACAAGCTTTAATGAAGAAAGGATGAAGAAATGGACATGTACCTCAGGTGGAACTTGTCAAACCTCTTCAAATCTCTCCCTTCTTGCTCCCAAACTGCTGCCCAAGGTGTATATTCTAACTTTAATGAAGAGATATAGTGGAAACAATGGCTAAATGAGGAGTGCATGGAGGTTTGAAAGGTGGGTGGCCATGGATGACAATTTGAGAGCTTGGTTCGGCTTGGAGAAAAGGTGGAAGATGAAGATGGAGTTAGTGGAAGAAATATGTCCCAAATGGCTTACATATGTGTCCATGAATTGAGGTTAGTGGAGCACTAATGTAAAATAATAGTTATTTATTCCAAAGTTTCTAAATTTTGCAAGTTTGCCTTATTACTTCTACTACTTACATTATGTATCATATTTTTATTTTTTATGATATTTTCAAAGTATAATACCACTTATTTTTAATGAACATTGAGGTCAAAAGGTAACTCGAGGTGTCAAATGACCAAAATGCCCCTATTCGGGTTGTATTCCCAATTTTTCAATAACACCAATTTTTGCTGGTTTCTCGATTTCTCGTTTTTCTTTATACTAATTAATTAATTTTTTTGGACATTTCCTATGTCATTTATACTTCAATAGATGTTTATTTACATCTTACAAATATTTCCCAGGGTTCCTCGCGGTCCAGGGCTAGTCAACGGTCCACGCCGCAACTTTCCAGTGCGGTCACCTATCGCTACGAATTTTGACTCGTTTAACTTGGTTACATTTCATTTCTATTATTTTTCCTTTATTTTTCTTGCATTTTCCTTGATTGTATTTCATTATTTTATGTCTCCTCACTAACATTTAAGTGTAGTTCCAGGCATTCTAGTTGTTCAGACAGACACCGGTCACCTAAACAATGTAACGCACTACTGAATATAGGGGTGTTACAACAGATCTAAACAGGACACTAGAAACAATTTCAAGTATTTTTAATACAATAGATTGTTTTCTAATCTCTTTCTCTTGAATTGATGAGAGATGAAGAAGAAGAGAGGGAGAGGTGTTAGTAGTAAGCCCAATGAAGGAATGGAAGCGTGAAAAACACAAGTTTATGCCATTGAATTCAAAATTTTCACCTAGGGTCATATGCATCATTCAAGATTTATTTTTATCTATTTGATTTCAATGATAAACAACATATTAAAACTCTTTTAATATGTTTTTGGATATGTATTTGCCACTTAAGATTTTAAAATTAATCAGATTAATTTTAGAACCCTAGATTAAATCAAGAACAACACAGTAACCTCTTGATGCACTGCAGTGTATTTGCGCCTTTGAGATGCGTCTTCAGAACACCAGATGTTATCCCTCTAGCTTGTCCACACCAAGAACACCTATGACAGCCCTTGAACAGCTTCTAAAGCTTTTCCTATTATTTAGAAAATCAAGTTCTGCCTTTTAAGAGATTAAAGATGTAAACAGGACACTAGAAACGATTTATAGTATTTTTAATTCAAGAGATTGATGGCTAATCTCTTTTAATTAATGAGAGATGAAGAAGAAGAGATGGAGAGGCTTAAAATGGCGTGACAAAGGAGGAGTGGCTGCTAGTTGTCTTTTTTTTAATTCATAACAACACTTATATAGGTAGATCAACACATTAAACCCTTGCCACATGTCACCCTCTGATTGGTTCTAGGTTTAATTGACCCAATCACATTGTGCCAAGTGTCAAACCTATATTTAATCTTAATTTTAATCATCTTACATGATTAAAAGACATTTGGCAAGCTTATGTGTAATGCCATGTGTCACCAACTCATGGTGCCACATGTCACCCTGTGAAATGACCAAAATGCCCCTGTGTCTTAATTTTGAGTTCTTAACCCAAAATAATTATTTCTCTTCTTCTAATCAATTTATATCAAATATAAATTAATTAATTAATCTCTATTAATTAATTTCTCATTAATTAAATTCATATTTAAACACTTTAAATATAAATTTAACTTATACTATACATCCAATAATCTAGATTTGGTTTCAAGTCATGCTAGGGACTTTGCAATCTAATTGCAAACTAAACCTATTTAATTAATCAATTAAATTCTTTAATTAATTATTTAAATCATATTTAATTAGGTGATAACTTGTGTATGTGTGGGACTTACTAGGCTCATCACTAATTGGCAATGAGATATTATATCAACTCTTAATATCATCAGAACTCTTTCTTACCATAAATGATTTATCTAAATCATTTTATGCACCTCATAGACCATGGTTAACACCTAGAATAGCATGCCATGGCCACCCAATTAGTAATAAGGTTTACCTTAAATGAACCTATAATCATATGTTACCATGCACTGGAATCGCTCTGTTACAAAATCCCAACTCAAGCTGGAGTCATGGTTTATGTCAAACTCCATTTGCTATGAATATTATGTTCTCTTTTAATTCCAGTTCTTGATTAAAAAGATTTTCTCATCAGAAAATCTTTTCTGAATAAATCTATCTGTCCTGGCCAGAAACTTGAAGCATCAAGAATAATTAAATGAACATAGGATTTTATCTCTATTTACTTAGAGGAACAGATTCCATCTTGATCAACACCTACCTCCATATATAACTAGTAGGAGCCAACACATGCCCATATACCCATACACAATACAAGTATGAAAGTAGTATCAAACACAAACTACCTATATACAAGATAACTATGCTAAGTCTAAAGCTTATATGCACTGATATGATTTATGATAAAACATTGACAAGAGTAAACTCCATGTGCTTGTCATAAGTGTCACTGGTTCGGCCTACTTATCATTTATAAGTGCCTATCATGTCTGCTATATGGCATGAGACTCACCATTCCATCTTATTTATATCTCATATAAATAACTTGGTAACAAACATGAATACAATCTTTCTGGATAAATCATGTCCTTATTATGAAGTATCCTCGATTGTTAACCTATTTATGATACTTTGTACTAGAAATACTGTCTCTCATATTCTTAACAACTTAAGAATAGAATTTCTAACAAAATATCAATGGACCTTTTCTATTGCACATAAATATATTATATAAATGGAAAAATGGAAATGCCTTTTATTAATAAAAATATGTACAAGATACATACTAAATGATATGCTCTAGGGCATACTACTAACAATCTCCCACTAGCACTAGAGTTATTCATTACAATATCTTAGACCCATCTTCTCAAGATGACGGTCTAGCTGAGTCTGTGAGATAGACTTAGTGAATGGATCGGTTGGATTTTCAGCTGATGCTATTTTCTGCATGGCTACATCACCTTGCCCAACTATTTCTCTGATAATGTGGTAGCGCCTTTCTATGTGTTTGGATTTTTGGTGAGACCTTGGTTCCTTAGCCTGTATGACTGCTCCATTATTGTCATAGTGTAGTGGAACTGTTGACTCAATGGAAGGAACTACTATAAGTTCTTTCACGAACTTCTTTATCCAAATGACTTCCTTTGACAAAGATTCGATGCAAAGAATATACTCAGCCTCGGTAGTGGAATCTGCAGTCGTGCTCTGTTTGGAACTCTTCCAACTGACTGCACCTCCATTACAAATGAACACATATCCAGAGGTAGATTTTCTATCATTGATATCTGATTGGAAATTAGAATCAGTATAACCATCCAATTGCAAGTCTCCACCTCCATAGATCAAGAATAAATCCTTAGTTCTTCTCAAGTACTTAAGGATATTCTTGACAGCTATCCAGTGTTCCAAACCTGGATTGGATTGATACCTACTGGTCAAACTAACAGCATATGCGATATCCGGCCTAGTACACAACATTGCATATATTAAACTTCCAATAGCCGAAGTATATGGAATCCTGGCCATCTTATCTCTTTCTTCAGGTGTCTTTGGAGACATCTCTTTAGAAAGATGGATACCATGTCTCACTGGTAGCAATCCTCTCTTGGAATCAAGCATGTTAAACCTCTTTAACACCTTTTCCAAGTATAGACTTCAGGATAAACCAATTATTCTTTTCGCTCTATCTCTATAGATGCGAATCCCAAGAATATAGGTTGCCTCCCCTAATTCTTTCATGGAGAATGTATTTGACAACCATACCTTTATAGTTGTCAATATACCTGTGTCATTACCCATCAATAGTATGTCATCCACATATAAGACAATGAAAGTGATAGCACTGTCACTAACCTTCTTATATACACATGGCTCATCCTCATTTTTGATAAAACCAAAGGATTTAATGGCTTCATCAAAATGGATATTCCAACTCCTTGAAGCTTGCTTCAACCCATAAATGGATCGCTTTAGCTTGCATACCTTGGAACCATCTTGGGATTCAAAACCCCTAGGTTGTTCCATGAAAATGTTTTCTGCAATGTATCCATTGAGAAAAGCTGTTTTGACATCCTTCTGCCAAATCTCATAATCATAGTATGCAGCTATTGCTAATAGAATCCTAATTGATTTAAGCATGGCAACAGGCGAGAAAATCTCCAAAAGAAGATTGACATATCAGTATAGCTCATCATACTACGTACCATATCCAATAGGGTATGATTTTTCCTTTCAAATACACCATTCAACTGTGGTGTTCCTGGAGGAGTCAGTTGGAAACAATGCCATGCTCTCTCAAGTATTCATCAAATTTAGTACTCAAATATTCTCTTCCATGATCTGATCGAAGAGCTTTAATACTCTTTCCTGTTTGATTTTCTACTTCAAATTTAAATTCTTTGAACTTTTCAAAGGATTCATGTTTGTATTTCATCAAATACAAATACCCAAACCTTGATTTATCATCAGCAAAGGTAATAAAGTAATGAAAATCGCCTTTAACCATTTCCTTAAATGGATCACATACATCACTATGTATTAGCTCCAAAATATTTTTAGCCCTTAGCCCTTGTCCAACAAAGGGTGATTTAGTCATTTTGCCCTAAAGGCAAGATTCACAAGTTGGAGTAAGCTCAGAGCCCAATGAGGATAAAATCCCCATTTTCTCCAATTTTGCAATCCTATCTTCTGCAACATGACCTAATCTTAAGTGCCAAATATATTTTGAATTTTGAGTTGATTTTCATTATGGCATTGCATTCATTTAGATTGCTATACTCTGGACAGTGGAAACACTTTCCTGCTGGCAGTGGAAACACTTTCCTGCTGGTAGTGGAAACACTTTCTTTTACCTTTGTCAACTTTGATCTTTGTTTTTCTATTTGGCTATCTTCTTGGAAGGACCAGGAATCTGAGGTTTCTTTTTCTTATTGCCCTTCTTCTTGTTGGACTTTCCAGTAGAAGAAGATGCAATCAAAGCTACCTCTTTTCCTTTATTGCCCGGTATATTCTTTTAGGCAATAACCAGCATGTTGAGTAAACCAGCTAAGGTGCATTCCTGTTTAGTCATATGGAAATTTGCTACAAAATTCCCAAAAGACTCAGGAAGGGACTGAAGGATCAAATCCATGTTGAAGTCAAGATGTTCCAACTTCTCAATCAGCCGAATCATCTTGTGGAGATGATTCTCAACATTCTGTCCCTCAGACATCTTCATGCGGAACAGCTGCCTAGATATCTCATACCTAGCATTCCTGCTGTGCTCACCATACAACTCTTGTAGGTGAAGGAGGATCTCACTCACACTCTGCATGTTCTCATGCTGCTTCTGTAACTCATTACTCATGGAAGCAAGCATGTAACACTTAGCTCTCATATCATGCTCCTTCCACTTGTCCAAAGTTTCATGTTCCTCTTGAGTGACCTCTAGAGGTAAGGGACCAGGAACATTTGAATCTAGAACATATCCTATATGTTAAAGGTTCAGGATAAGTTTCAAATTTCTTAGCCAAACAGAGAGATTAGGTCCTGTCAACCTATTGCGATCAAGTATGCTTATAAGGATATTGGATGGTGGTGGTTGTTCTGTGCTCATTATTATCAGAAAATTAATTGCAGAAAATGACCAGATTAATTAGTAAATGTATCAAGTAATTAACCAAAATGATTATGGTCTTTTAATCAAATTGGTCCTCCCACTAACTTAGCGAATCCTACACATCCAAAGTAGAAAATGGAAATCCTAGTTGGATGGATTTTTAGAGGGTGATTGAATTCTTATAATTCTATTGATCATCCTCAGGTACATCCGTTATTGGAATTATAATAAACTATAAGTGAGCAACTCCTTGCCCATCACATCTCATGTGAGGTTCAATCCTTTACCTAGCCCCTAATGCTCAAAATCTCAGGTACATCTGTCACACCCTACCCCTCTGTAAGGCATAACATGATCCCGTAGCATACCTAATGAATTAACAACTTCGTCTACTGATAACCCATTAAATACACTACAAGGGATTTTAAAACTTTTCTTACTTCTTTTTACAGTGGTGAGCACTATTTACAGGTGTTAAAATTTTTTTTGAATTTAAATGAAAGAGAAAATACATTTGAATTATTAGGAATTTCTGTAAAAATTTTGGCGGAGTGCCTTCTGTATTTTGAATAAAACAGTTCTTCAGAAAACCTGTAAAAGCACTTCAATATAATTCTCAATCTCCACTTCAACAGTTAAAAAACACAATATCTTTTTCAACTCAAATCCACAATAATTTTTCAAAGACTGAGATAAAAGAAATATAATACAATTTTTAAAAGTCAAAATACTCATAATTTACTTTACAACTTCAATGTACAATTTTAATTTACAACTACTCAAAACCAAAAACAATATATACATACAGTGAACATACATTACAATACAAAATGCAAAATGTGGTATACTCAATATACCCGATGAACTCTCGCTGAATGTACTAGCAGCCTAGTCTGCTGCCCTGTCCGTCTGTCTACCTGCGACAGCAATGAAAAGCTATCGCTGAGACAATGTCTCAGTGGTGCACAACATTAACCAAATACACTGGTTCGGGGTGCATTCCCGATTTTTCGGTAACACCGGATTTTATCCGTTTTTCGATTTCTCACTTTTCTTTGTACTAATTAATTAATTTTTCTTTGATATTTCTAATGATATTTATACTTCAATAGGTGTCTCTTTAAGTCTTAAAAAATATTTTCCAGGGTTCCCCGCGGTCCAGGGCTAGTTAACGGTCCACGCCGTGACTTTCTGGTGCGGTCACCCATCGCTAGGGTTCTCGGCTCACTTAACTTGGTTACATTTATTTGCTATTATTTTTCCTTTGTTTTTCTTGTATTTTCTTTTCTTTTATTTCATTATTTTATGTCTCCTCACTCATATCGAAGTGAAGTTCTAGGCATCTTAGTTGTGCGGACAACACTGGTCACTGGAACAGTAGAACGCACTACCGAACATAGGGGTGTTACAATTCTCCCCCCCTTAAATAAATTTCGTCCACGAAATTTTACCCAATAGCCATCTTACAATAGTCATACGTTTATTTTCTCCTTTCTATACGATCGTATAATCTTATTTTCCTCAAATTTGTATAAGACTTTTAACAATCTAGTATAATATTTTTTTTATTTGTATAACACCAATCTTCTCTTACTATTGTGCTGTCTAATATTTCGATTCATGTTCCTTCTTGAATGACCCTTGAGGTCATGTTAGAATCATTTATCTAGTCATTGGTCCTCTGACCATTCTAGTCATAGTTTTCCTCATATTCGTAATATTTCTTTGTTATATCTGAACCAATTGTTCGAATTTTTACGTCCATAACTCTTTTTATCTTTCAATATTCTATAACTTACTTCCTTTTGTACTGAACTATAACCTTTCGATAATCTAACTTTTGAGTTTTAGATCCCTAAGTAGGATTTTCAAACTTATTTCTAACAATTAAATTCTGTCCTGGCATAACTATACAAAAACAGATGCCGTTGGCAACTATTCTCATCTAGGTGTACTATCGGGTAGTACGTAGCTCTACACAATAATCTCAAGTTAGTACTGTAATTTGTAGCTTACAGTATAAACATCAAGAACATTGCATAGTTACTACGATACATTCCAATAGATCAGACTTTCCTATCTTTTATCCTTTTCAAATTCACTGATATCCAAACTTATTCTGATTGCAATATCCATTAGCATACTAACAGTAACATCCTTGCCCTCATCTAGAGCAATTCCATTACTGCATCTTACTTTTACGTCCTCTTGCCTTACATTAACTAGGCTCGCCAATTAGCTTTATAATTTATGGTGTGTCAGAAAATACTTTTTGCCGATAAACTCTTTCAAAACTAATTTCACTTATTATCACAATCCTTATCTTAAAGGACTAATCACTAATGCATCAATATTTATTCCCCTGTAAAGGAATAACAATAGAACATATAGTTCTAACACTAACATAAAAGTATTCAGACTCCAGGTCAAACAATACATAAACAAAGAGTGCCATTCTATATGGTGTTATGGAGATTGGATCCACACCAGGCATAACATTAATTTCAAACTACACCTCTCTTTCCGGAGGTAATCCTGGCAATTCATCAGGAAACACGTATGGAAAGTCATATACTGTAGGGATGTCCCTCAATGCTGGACTCCCCACTTGGGTGTCTACCACATGTGCCAAGTGTGCTTCGCACCCCTTTCTAATCATTTTTTTCTGGCTAGTGCAGCCGAAATGATGTTTGATGGCAATAACTGCCTCTCTCCATGTATTACCACATCACTGTACTGAGGGAGGCCAAAAGTGACTGTCTTCAGCCTACAGTCAATCATGGCATGATGCCTAGCTAACCAATCCATGCCCAAGATGATATCATAATATCTGAATGGCATTTCAATGAAATCAAACAGAAAAGTGTGTCCTTGGATCACCAAAGGACAATCCCTATACATTTTATTAACCCTGACCTCCTGTCCTAGCGGACTTGTTACTAGCACCTCAAAGTCCATTTTTGTACATGGACCAGTAATGCAATCAATGATGCTAGCACTCACATAAGAATGGGTAGAACTCGGATCAAATAACACAAACACATCTTGATTAAAAGTTGAGAAGGTACCAGCCACAACATCAGATGTCTCGGCCTCTTCTCTCTGTCTCATTGCATAGATTCTGACTGGAGCACTATCTTGCTCTGAATGTTTCACTGTGCTTTGGCTGCCTGCTGGGCTACCTCTACCCCTGCCTCTACCTCTGCTGGGTGGTTGTGAACTTCTGGTGACAGGGCTCAATCGACCCTTCTGCGCAGTAGGAGGTGGTCCAACTCTGAAATCTTGGTGCAGTCCTTGGCAAAGTGTCCTGTGCCTCCACAGTTATAACAGGCTCCAATAGCCTTATAGCATATCCCACCATGATATCTTCCACAAGTTTCACATTGGCGGGAATGGTAGGAACCTCCGGTACTCTGCTGACCAGATAGAGGAGGTTTCTGTCCTGAATGTCTTCCCTTACCAGACTTCTTGCCACCTCCGCTGTGTCCCCCATAGTTCTTCCTCTTTCTAGTAGGACCACTGGAACTCTGTTCTACTGATTTTCCCTCTTTCTTGTCTTCTCTGATTTCTTTTTCTCAGGAGCAGCTTAAGACTCAATTCTTTCCAACTCTAGGGCTTGAGAAACAAGTTCAGAGAAGTTAGAGTGTTTGAATCCGACCACTTGTAATCTGATATTGGGTTTTAAGCCGGTTTTAAACCTCTTGCATCTCTCCTTGCTGGTAGAAATTAGATTTACTGCATAATGGCTTAGATGGGAAAATTCCCTTTCATATTCAGCCATCGATCTACTGCCCTATTTCAGACTTAGGAACTCTTGCAGTTTCTGGTCTATATAAGCATCAGGGACATATTTTTGTCTACACTCCCTGAGAAAGTCATTCCATGTTAGCACTGTAGGTTCTACCAGATTGTGGGGAATGGTTTTCCACCAGTCATATGCATCCCCCTGTAGCAAAGATACTGAATATTCAAACCTGAGCTCTTCTGTACAATGTAGCTTCTTGAACACCCTATCCATTCTCTCTAACCACTGTTCTGCCTCTAGAGGATTTACTGTCCCCTTGAAATCAATAGCCCCATATTTCATCAATTTGTCATACTGCCTAGCAGAAGACTGTGGTTGTACCACTAGTGTCTGTAGTGGGACTTGAGTAGGCATATTACCAGCTTTTTGTTGGAACATTGCAGCCATCTGCTGAGCGAAGCGAGAAAGCTGATGCTGCGGTGGTCTTCTTTGAACCACTGACATTATGTAGGGCTGGGGCATCCCCTTGCACCTGAGCCTCAATAGATTGATCGACTGAACGATCACCCTCTTCCATAGTCAATGTGGGGATCTTAGATCTTCTGAACAAATAACACAAGGAGATTTTCTCCCGTTAGTGCATATTTATAATGTAATGTACTGTATGTATCAAACAATGATATTGAGCAGTTATACTATGAAGAAAGAATATTCAAATTACAGGTGAAAACATAATTTAAAAACTAGCTCTGATACCACTAAAACATGTCACACCCTATCCCTCTGTAAGGCATAACATGATCCCGTAGTATACCTAATGAATTACCAACTTCGTCTACTGATAACCCATTAAATACACTATAAGGGATTTTAAAACTTTTCTTACTTCTTTTTACAGTGGTGAGCACTATTTACAGGTGTTAAAAATTTTTTTGAACTTAAATGAAAGAGAAAACACATTTGAATTATTAGGAATTTCTGTAAAAATTTTGGCGGAGTGCCTTCTGTATTTTGAATAAAACAGTTCTTCAGAAAACCTGTAAAAGCACTTCAATATAATTCTCAATCTCCACTTCAATAGTTAAACAACACAATATCTTTTTCAACTCAAATCCATAATAATTTTTCAAAGACTGAGATAAAAGAAATATAATACAATTTTTACAAGTCAAAATACTCATAATTTACTTTACAACTTCAATGTACAATTTTAATTTACAACTGCTCAAAACCAAAAGCAATATATACATACAGTGAACATACATTACAGTACAAAATGCAAAATGTGGTATACTCAATATACCCGATGAACTCTCGCTGAATGTACTAGCAGCCTAGTCTGCTGCCCTGTCCGTCTGTCTACCTGCGACAGCAATAAAAAGCTATCGCTGAGACAATGTCTCAGTGGTGCACAACATTAACCAAATACAACTTTAAATCACAATTCATAAATCATATAAATGATGGATACGTAAAACCATAGTTAAATTCAAGACAATGAATGTCATAAGGAATTTAACACAATATCACATTAAATCTCAGTAATCAAAACGTAGTTAAATTCAAAAGACAGTGAATGTCAATAAGAATTTAAACTCTATTTCACAAATTATCAAAGCTCATAATAACATAATTTAGTCAAATAATTTATGAACACAGTGTTGCCAATTCATACACAACTTAAGCCATGACACAAAATTTCCGATCAATGCCGCGTTGTACACCACGACAAAGCAATCACAACCCCACTAATCGAAATCAATGAGGAAGGGAGCTAGCTATATAATGAGTACTCATCCGATCACCTCAACTGGTAAACCAGAGAGGTAGAAAAATAAACAATCACGACTCCATAAATGGAGAAGGAAAATAAACGATCACAACCCCATAAATGGAGAAGGAATGATATGATACTGTCATGCTAAGTGTGAACACAAAATCAATTCCAAACATTTTATTCAAATGATTCATGAGAATCCAATAAATTTCTAAAGTCATAAATTCATTCACAAAATGGCAACACAATTCATAATTAACTTCAAATTTTCACAAATCACACTAAATCAATTTTTTTTCAAGCAATAAGTATCCATTCAAACACATTTCCATGATTGAAAACAATAATATACAAATATTCATAATTTATTTCAATTGAAAAATTCAAAAGAAATAACTGTTGTGCACAAACCTCTGATAACTGTCTCCTGGTCTTGACTCAGTGTTTCCTTCCCTTTTCCTGAGTCTTTGCTAACTGAGAAACACAATTTGAAGTGTTTCAGTACACATTTAAACCGTCTCTAACGATAATGCTTGATAAGTAATTCACTGAATGCTAGTATTTGCTTAATCAACCTAATATGTCGACCCTCATTGCATTCTAGGTAAATTAGGTTTTAATGTTATTAATATGTCACATTCGATAGTATTTTAGAGTTAGTACATGTTACCAAGTTCATTTCCGTGTATACTGCATTTTCTTGCAATTTGCTGGATTCCTGGATACTAGTTTGACCTAGCCGAACGACCTAGTTCCCTCGGTTTTCGGGTTTTGGTCAAAACTACAAACTTGTAGATCTATGTCTTATGGAACGTGGAGCAAAATTTCAGGTCATTCTGAGTTATGTAGACCAAGTTATGGTCATTTTACTATTACTGGTCAAATTGCATCAAAATTGGTCACTTTAGGGCATTTTAGGTTCGGCCAGTTTTTGGACCCGAACTTGTGCAAGCTGTTTGACTTGCTTATGGTCATTTCTGGGATTTTGTGTCTTCATAAGACTTGTAGATATGGGTCTTAACTATTCATGGTCAAAATTTCAGGTCAATTGGACTTGTTTTGAGTGAGTTATGGCCTAAACACTAACTGCTGCCCAAATGGTCAGTTTTCAGGCCTTATTTGCACTTAATCCGGATTTGGTCATTTTTCAAGCTACCTTGCAAGCAGAATTTTGGCAAGCTTCCTTCATGAAAGTTGGCACATTTTGTGCCTAGTTTCACCTCCAATTGGTCTCATACAAATTGGAGCCACACACTTAAAGATATAGGCCTAAAACACAAACTGCCTTATTGCATTTCTTCCATACACATCAAGGATCACTCCTAACACTTACCAAACTCAACATTCAAGCCCATTCTGGTTATACCATAACCTAAAAATAATTCACAACATTTTATAGGTCATTTTGGCAGCTTACAATTACATTCAATGTGCACCAATAAGTGCAGAATTTATCCAACTCAATTTACAACAATTCAATCACCAATTCATGCTCATTTACATGTCCAATTTCACACCATCATACATGCACTCAAACTGCCATAACCACTATCACAATTCAACACCATTATTTCATAAACCAAGCATGAATTCCAGCATTCCTCAAGAGTTAACAAACTGCCACAATGGTACATTTACATTCCATTAATTTCTAAGCTTTAAATTTCATTTCACATTTACATATACTAAGTATACATCACCCAAACAATTTCCTACACAATATACATTTAATCAATCATTTAATTCACCATTTACAAGCACAAATAAACTGCCTTCAAAGTGTTTCCATGGCTGCCAAAAGTACACTTCCCCATTCAACATCAAACCTCAAAAATCTCTCCATAAATCAAACACCCATAATATCCTTACAAACTTTAATTAAACAATAATAAAAAACACAAACTTACCACTTTGGAAATTCTTCAAACTCCACAAAAAATTTCATTTCTTGCTATCTATCTACTGCCCATGGTGTGAGGATCATTTTTCATGAAGACACTTGCAAGAAATCAAGGCTTGATCATGGAGAACTTGAGCTCCATGCATGGTGCGGCCATGGGAGAGGTTTAAGAGCTTTCATTCTTCCAAATGAATTTTTCAAGTGGAGAAGATGAATTGCAGAATGTTAGTGGACATTTCTGTACACTTAGGGTATTATATGGTATATAATAATTTACTTAGTGCTCCACTAACATAGGTTAATAATAAATAATATTAAACTTTCCATATTCCTACATTAAGTCCCTAATTTTTGCTAATTGAGTTAGGTACCACTAATTTAATTTTTCATGACATTTTACAAATATAATATCATGTATTTTTAATGGACATTTAGGTCAAAAGACAACCCGGGGTGTCAAATGACCACAATGCCTCTGTTCGGGGTGCATTCCCGATTTTTCGGTGACACCGGATTTTGTCCGTTTTTCGATTTCTCACTTTTCTTTGTACTAATTAATTAATTTTTCTTTGATATTTCTAATGATATTTATACTTCAATAGGTGTCTCTTTATGTCTTAAAAAAAATTTTCCACGATTCCCCGCGGTCCAGGGCTAGTTAACGGTTCACGCCGTGACTTCCCGGTGCGGTTACCCATCGTTAGGGTTCTCGGCTCGCTTAACTTGGTTACATTTCTTTGCTATTATTTTTTCTTTGTTTTTCTTGTATTTCTTTTCTTTTATTTCTTTATTTTATGTCTCCTCACTCATATCGAAGTGTAGTTCTAGGCATCTTTGTTATCCGGACAACACTGGTCACTGGAACAGTAGAACGCACTACCGAACATAGGGGTGTTACAACATCCATTATTGATTTATCTTGCATTAGTTAAGTTGATCCCATTAAGCCAGTAATTATGCAAATAATTTTAATGTCCTCAGGTACATCCAATATTGGCCACCAAACCATTTACATATTTACAACATCTCATGCTTAACAACTATTCTTAAGAAAATCTCTTAAATTAATTGCATCTTATGCAACTATTTAAAATTTCTTAAAATAATTGCCCCAATGGAGGGACCATGTTATAATTACTTTAATTATAGCATTTCCAACTTAATCATTTGTTTGTAAGATTTTATAGTCATCCTAATTACTATTAATGTCTCACTTTGCACATTATCCATTTAGCATGCATTATCATATAATTGCATACATTCCCATACATCTCATGCATTCATGGATAAGTAGTAAATATGGTATGATCATGGACTTTCTAAGGGATTCAATTCTGAGCCACCAAAAATTGAATCAGGGCATTCCTAGGTGCATTTCATTCATTCATTTTACAAGAGTTGCTGAAGGAGTACATAATCAACACTTGATCTTGAATTCCTCCCACTGGTCCCACCAATGCTCTTGACCTCCTTAAACTTTTTGCAATCCAATATTACATAGTAATCCTTGGCATACAAAGGCGAATTTACAAGAACTTAAATAAATGAAATTTCAACAAAAAATTATTACAAACTTAATAATACATGCCCAAATAAATTAAAATAAATTAATTAATTTATAATCCCAAAGAAACATAAAAGAAATAAATCCAATCACATTGGTATTTTATAGTCCATGATCATCCATCATGCATATCACTATTTAACAATTAAATAAAATATACATACTTAAATTAAATTGAATATCTCATATTCAACTTAAAAATCCAGATTTGAATATGATTCAAATAAATTTAAAAATTCAGATTTGAATCTCATTCAAACAAATTTAAAAATTCAGATTTGAATCACATTCAAACAACCTTAAAAATTCAGATTTTAATCACATTCAAACAATTTTTAAAAAATTAGATTTGAATTACATTCAAACAATTTTTAAAAATTCAGATCTGAATATTATTCAAACAACTTTAAAAAATCAGATTTAAATATGATTCAAACAACTTTAAAAATTCAGATTTGAATCACATTCAAACAACTTTTAAAATTCAGATTTGAATCACATTCAAATAATTTTTAAAAATTCTGATTTGAATCAAAATTTAATTGTGTGATTAAAATTCTAATTAAATAATTTAATTAGACATAGGATGAGCTTTTAGATCATACAACAATTGCAAATTCAAAAGCCAAACCTTTGCACCACCCATGAAGCCAAATCATGCGCACCATTGATGGTGTTCTTCAAGCATGCCGCCATATATCCATTGCAACCAGCAATGGATAAATCATCTCATGATCAAACACATAATTAAATCATATAATCAACAATCTAAATGGCAAATATAGTGGCTCTGATACCAATTGAAGGAACGGAAGCGTGAAAAACACAAGTTTATGCCATTGAATTCAAAATTTTCACCTAGGGTCACATGCATCATGCAAGATTTATTTTTATCTATTTGATTTCAATAATAAACAACATATTAAAACTCTTTTAATATGTTTTTGGATCTGTATTTGCCATTTAAGAATTTAGAATTAATCAGATTAATTTTAGAACCCTAAATTAAATCAAGAACAAACACATTAACCTCTTGATGCACTGCAGTGTATTTGCACCTTTGAGATGCATCTTCAGGACACCAGATGTTGTCCCTCTAGCTTGTTCACACCAAGAACACCTCTGGCAGCCCTTGAACAGCTTCTAAAGCTTTTTCTGTTATTTAGAAAATCAAGTTCTGCCTTTTAAGAGATTAAAGATGTAAACAGGACACTAGAAACGATTTCTAGTATTTTTAATTCAAGAGATTGATGGCTAATCTCTTTGAATTGATGAGAGATGAAGAAGAAGAGATGGAGAGCCTCAAAATGGCGTGACAAAGGAGGAGTGGCTGCTGGTTGTCTTATTTTTAATTCATAACAACACTTATATAGCTAGGTCAACACATTAAACCTTTGCCACATGTCACCCTCTGATTGGTTCTAGGTTTAATTGACCCAATCACATTGTCCCAAGTGTCAAACCTATATTTAATCATAATTTTAATCATCTTACATGATTAAAAGACATTTGGCAAGCTTATGTGTAATGCCATGTGTCACCAACTCATGGTGCCACATGTCACCCTGTGAAATGACCAAAATGCCCCTGTGTCTTAATTTTGAGTTCTTAACCCAAAATAATTATTTCTCTTCTTCTAATCAATTTATATCAAATATAAATTAATTAATTAATCTCTATTAATTAATTTCTCATTAATTAAATTCATATTTAAATACTTTAAATATAAATTTAACTTATACTATACATCCAATAATCTAGATTTGGTTTCAAGTCATGCTAGGGACTTTACAATCTAATTGCAAACTAAACCTATTTAATTAATCAATTAAACTCTTTAATTAATTAATTAAATCATATTTAATTAGGTGATAACTTGTGTATGTGTGGGACTTACTAGGCTCATCACTAATTGGCAATGAGATATGATATCAACTCTTAATATCATCAGAACTCTTTCTTACCATAAATGATTTCTCTAAATCATTTTATGCACCTCATAGACCATGGTTAACACCTAGCATAGCATGCCATGGCCACCCAATTAGTAATAAGGTTTACCTTAAATAAACCTATAATCATATGTTACCATGCACTGGAATCCCACTATTACAAAATCCCAACTCAAGCTGGAGTCATGGTTTATGTTAAACTCCATTTGCTATGAATATTATGTTCTCGTTTAATTCCAATTCTTGATTAAAAAGATTTTCTCATCATAAAATCTTTTATGAATAAATCTATCTGTCCTGGCCAGCAACTTGAAACATCAAGAACAATTAAATGAACATAAGATTTTGTCTCTATTTACTTAGAGGAACAAATTCCATCTTGATCAACACCTACCTCCATATATAACTAGTAGGAGCAAACACATGCCCATATACCCATACACAGTACAAGTATGAAAGCAGTATCAAACACAAACTACCTATATACAAGATAACTGTGCTATCTCAGGTCTAAAGATTATATGCATTGATATGATTTATGACAAAAAATTGACAAGAGTAAACTCCATGTGCTTGTCATAAGTGTCATCAGTTGACCTACTTATCATTTATAAGTGCCTATCATGTTTGCTATATGGCATGAGACTCACCATTCCATCTTATTTATATCTCATATAAATAACTTTGTAACAAACATGAATACAATCTTTCTGAATAAGTCATATCCTTATTATGAAGTATCCTCGATTGTGAACCTATTTATGATACTTTGTACTAGAATTACTGTCACTCATATTCTTAACAACTTAAGAATAGAATTTCTAACAAAATATCAATGGACCTTTTCTATTACACATAAATATATTATGTAAACGGAAAAGTGGAAATGCCTTTTATTAATTAAAATATGTACAAGATACATACTAAATGATATGCTCTTGGGCATACTACTAACACCCTAGAGCATATTCATTTAGCAAGTATTTTGTACATATTTTTATTAATAAAAGGCATTTTCACTTTTCCATTTATATAATATATTTATGTGTAATAGAAAATGTCCATTGATATTTTATTAGAAATATTATTCTTAAGTTGTTAAGAATATGAGTGACAGTATTTCTAGTACAAAGTATCATAAATAGGTTCACAATCGAGGATACTTCACAATAAGGACATGACTTATCCAGAAAGATTGTAATCATGTTTGTCCCCAAGTTATTTATATGAGATGTAAATAAAATGGAATGGTGAGTCTCATGCCATATAACAAACATGATAGGCACTTATACATGATAAGTAGGTCGAACCAGTGACACTTATGACAAGCACATGGAGTTTACTCTTGTCAATGGATTGTCATAAATCATATTAGTGCATATAATCTTTAGACCTGAGATAGCACAGTTATCTTGTATATAGGTGGTTTGAGTTTGATACTGCTTTCATACCTGTACTGTGTATGGGTATATGGGCATGTGTTGGCTCCTACTAGTTATATATGGAGGTAGGTGTTGATCAAGATGGAATCTGTTCCTCTAAGTAAATAGGGATAAAATCCTATGTTCATTTAATTGTTCTTGATGTTTCAAGTTCCTGGCCAGGACAAACAGATTTATTCAGAAAAGAGTTTCTAATGAGAAATTTTTTTTTAATCAAGAACAGGAATTAAAAGAGAACATAATATTCATTGCAAATGGGATTTGACATAAACCATGACTCCAGCTTGACTTGGGATTTTGTAACAGAGAGATTCTAGTGCATGGTAACATATGATTATAGGTTCCTTTAAGGTAAACCTTATTACTAATTGGGTGGCCCTGGCATGCTATGCTAGGTGTTAACCATGGTCAATGAGGTGCATAAAATGATTTAGAGAAATCATTTATGGTAAGAAAGAGTTCTAATGATATTAAGAGTTGATATCATGTCTCATTGCCAATTAGTGATGAGCCTAGTAAGTCAAACACATACACAAGTAATCACCAAATTAAATATAATTTAATTAATTAATTAAAGAGTTTAATTGAGTAATTAAATAGGTTTAGTTTGCAATTAGATTGCAAAGTCCCTAGCATGGCTTGAAACCAAATATAGGTTATTAGATGTATAGTATACGTTAAATTTATATTTAAAGTGTTTAAATATGAATTTAATTAATGAGAAATTAATTAATAGAGATTAATTAATTAATTTATATCTGATATAAATTGATTAGAAGAAGAGAAATAATTATCTTGGGTTGAGAACTTAAAATTAAGACACAAGGGTATTTTGATCATTTCACAGGGTGACATGTGGCACCATGAGATAGTGACACATGGCACTACACATAAGCTTGCCAAATATCTTTTAATCATGTAAGATGATTAAAATTACTATTAAATATAGGTTTGATACTTAGCACAATATGATTGGGTCAATTACACCTAGAGCTAATCAGAAGGTGACATGTGGCAAGGGTTTTAAGTGGTGACCTAGCTATATAAGTGTAAGGATGAAAGAACTAATTACATAAGCTGCTCATTCTCTTTGTGCCGCCACCCTTGGCTGCCATTCCCTTCTCTTCTTCTTCTTCTTCTTCTTCTTCTTCTCTCATCAATTCAAAGAGATTAGTAAACAATCTCTTGAATTAAAAATACTAAAAATTGTTTCTAGTATCCTGCTTACATCTGTAATCTCTTAAAAGGAAAAATTTGATTTTCTAATTCATAGAAAAAGGTTTAGAAGCTATTCAAGGGCTGCCATAGGTGATCTTGGTGTGGACAAGCTAGAGGGATAACATCTGGTGTCCTAAAGACGCATCTCAAAGGTGACAAACACACTGCAGTGTATCAAGAGGTTAGTGCACTTATTCTTGATCTAATCTAGTGTTCTTAAAATTAATCTGATTAATTTTAAAATCTTAAATGGCAAATGTAGATCCAAAAACATATTAAAAGAGTTTTAATATATTGTTTATCATTGAAATCAAATAGATAAAAATAAATCTTACATGATGCATGTGACCCTAGGTGAAAAAATTTTGAATTCAATGATGTAAACTTGTGTTTTTCACGCTTTCGCTCCTTCAATTGGTATCAGAGCCACTATATTTGCCATTTAGATTGTTGTTTATATGATTTAATTATGTGATTTGATCATGAGATGATTAATTCATTGCTGTTTGCAAGGTCAAGGTGGCGGTATGGAGGTGAACTCCATTCATGCGCATGGTTTGGCGCATCCAACCATGCGCATGGCTTTGGGCTTATTTGTGGGCTTGTTTTCAAAGGCCCATAATTAGGCTCATGACTAAATAAAGTGTTTAATTGGGTGTTTTAATCACACAATTAAATTTTGATTCAGATCTGAATTTTAAAAATTGTTTGAATATGATTCAAATCTGAATTTTTAAAGTTGTTTGAATGTGATTCAAATATGAAATTTTAAAGTTATTTAAATCATATTCAATTCTGAATTTTTTTAAAGTTGTTTGAATGTGATTCAAATCTAAATTTTTAAAGTTGTTTGAATATGATTCAAATCTGAATTTTTAAGTTAAATATGAGATATTCAATTTTATTTAAGTATGTATGTTTTATTTAATTGTTAAATAGTGATATGCATGATAGATGATCATGGACTATAAAAGACTAATGTGATTGGATTTATTTCTTTTATGTTTATTTGGGATTGTAAATTAATTTAATTATTTTAATTTATTTTGGGCATGTATTATTAAGGTTGTAATAATTTTTGGGTTGTAATTTCATTTATTTAGTTCTTGTAAATTTGCCTTGGTATGCCAAGGATTACTATGTAATTGGATTGCAAGAAGATCAAGGAGGTCAAGAGCATTGGTGGGACCAGTGGGAGGAATCCAATATCAAGTGTTGATTATGTACTCCTTCAGCAACTCTTGTAATATGAATGAATGAAATGCACCTAGGAATGCCCTGATTCAATTCTTGGTGGCTCAGAATTGAATCCCTTAAAAAGTCCATGATCATACCATATTTACTGTTTATCCATGAATGCATGAGATGTATGTGAATGTATGCAAGTATATGATATATGCATGCTAAATGGATAATGTGCAAAGTGAGACCTTAATAGTAATTAGGATGACCATAAAATCTTCCAAACAAATGATCAAGTTGGAAATGCTATAATTAAAGTAATTATAACATTAGCCCTCCATTGAGGCAATTATTTTAAATACTTGCATAAGATGCAATTAATTTAAGAGATTTTCTTAAGAATAATTGTTAAGCATGAGATGTTGTAAATATGTAAATGGTTTGATGGCCAATATTGGATGTACTTTGAGGACATTAAAATTATTTGCATAATTACTGGCTCCATAGGATCAACTTGACTAATGCAAGATAAGTCAATAATGGATGTACCTGAGATTTTGAGCATTAGAGGCTAGGTAAAGGATTGAACCTCACATGAGATGTGATGGGCAAGGAGTTGCTTACTTATAGTTTATTGTAATTCCAATAATGGATGTACCTGAGGATGATCAATAGAATTATAAGAATTCAATCACCCATTAGAAATCCATCTAACTAGGATTTCCGTTTTCTACTTTGAAAGTTTAGGATTCGCTAAGTTAGTGGGAGGACCAATTTGATTAAAAGACCATAATCATTTTGGTTAATTACATTATACATTTACTAATTAATCTGGTTATTTTCTACAGTTAATTTTCTAATAATAATGAGCACAGAACAACCACCACCATCCAATATCCTTGCAAGCATACTTGATCGCAATAGGTTGACAGGACCTAATCTGTCTGATTAGCTAAGGAATTTGAAACTTGTCCTGAACCTTGAACATAAAGGATATGTTATAGATTCAAATGTTCCTGGTTCCTTACCTCCAGAGGCCACTCAAGAGGAATATGAAACATTGGACAAGTGGAAGGAGCATGATATGAGAGCTAAGTGTTACATGCTTGCTTCTATGAGTAATGAGTTCGGCTGATTTAGCAGCTGGAACAACTTGAATTTAACATTGATTTCCAACAGCAGATGAATTTGATCCTTTAGTCCCTACCTGAGACATTTGGGAATTTTGTGACAAATTTCCATATGATTAAACAGGAATGCACCTTGGCTGGTTTACTCAACATGCTAGTTATTGCCCAAAAGAATATGCCGGGCAATAAAGGAAAAGAGGTAGCTTTTGTTGCATCTTCTTCTGCTAGAAAGTCTAATAAGAAGAAGGGCAATAAGAAAAAGAAACCTCAGATTCCTAGTCCTTCCAAGAAAATAGCTAAACAGAAAGGGAAGACTAAAGCTGATGGAGGCAAAGGAAAATGTTTCCATTGCCAGAAGGATGGGCACTAGAAAAGGAACTGCCCAAAAGTATCTTGCTTCTCTGAAGGACAAGAAGGATAGACCTTCGGAAGGTATGTCTATATCTTGTTATTTAGATTCTGATGATACTCATAGTTCATATACAGCTTGGATTTTAGTTACTGGTGCCAGTTCTCACATTTCTTATGATATGCAGGAACTAGCAAATAGTAGCAGCTTGCGTTCTCGAGATGTTAGAGTTCAGATTGGCAAAAGCTCAACTGTCAAAGCTTTAGCCATAGGATCTAAATCTTTTTACATGTCTGGACATGTTTTGTGTTTGGATAATATTTTATATGTACCTAATGCTTTTAAGAACATCATTTCCATATCTAGTTTGGCTAGAAATGGCTATGAATTTCAGTTCATAGATAATGTTTGCAACATTTATTTTGGAAATAAATATTTTGGTTCGAGCTATATGAATGATGGTCTTTATTATTTGGATAATAATGACAAATACAAAATGAATGCAAGTGATCTAAATGAATGCAATCCCATGGTGAAAATCAACTCAATTTCAAAATATATTTGGCACTTAAGGTTAGGTCATGTTGCAGAAGATAGGATTGCAAAACTGGAGAAAATGGGGATTCTATCCTCATTGGGCTCTGAGCCTACTCCAACTTGTGAATCTTGCCTTCAGGGTAAAATGACTAGATCACCCTTTGTTGGACAAGGGCTAAGAGCTGAAAATATTTTGGAGCTAATAAATAGTGATGTATGTGGTCCATTTAAGGAAATGCCTAGAGGCGGTTATCATTACTTTATTACCTTTATTGATGATAAATCAAGGTTTGGGTATTTGTATTTGATGAAATACAAACATGAATCCTTTGAAAAGTTCAAAGAATTTAATCTGAAATAGAAAATCAATCAGGAAAGAGAATTAAAGCTCTTCGATCAGATTGTGGTTGTGAATATTTGAGTACTGAATTTGATGAATACTTGAGAGAGCACGGCATTGTTTCCCAACTGACTCCTCCAGGAACACCACAGCTAAATGGTGTATCTGAAAGGAGAAATCGTACCCTATTGGATATGGTACGTAGTATGATGAGCTCTACTGATATGCCAATCTCCTTTTGGGGATTTGCATTAGAATCAGCTTTATATATTCTGAATAGGATTTCATTAAAATCAGTTTCTTCCACACCTTATGAGATATGGCATGGAAGAAAACCAAGTCTTAAGCATGTTAAGATTTGGGGTTGTCCAATATCAAAAAGCTGAACACTAATAAATTGAAAACCAGATCAAAAAAGGGTCGATTTGTTGGATATCCAAAAGATAGTTTTGGATACTATTTTTGTAACAGCCTGATCCTTCTCCAGTTAGTATTGTCCGCTTTGGCCCATGGGCCAAAGCGGACAATACTAACTGGAGAAGGAGGGCCAAAGCGGACAATACTAACTGGAGAAGGATCAGGCTGTTACAATTTGGTATCAGAGCTGGACTCCCTCTAGTACGGTGTGTGGTGCGAGGATGCACCAGGCGGAAGCTGGTGGGCTTGTCATGACCCAGGGATGGGGTTGGGACATGCTTGTTCAACCAGCTACGTACTGGGGTGGAAACTTCGTGTCCCACATCGGAAACGGGAAGAAAATATTTGGGCCATATATGTGGGAGTCTTCCTCACCTGGTCAGCATGCTTTTGGGAGTGAAACCTCCCAAGGGACAAATCCGTGAGGCCCATGGGCCAAAGCGGACAATACTAACTGGAGAAGGATCAGGCTGTTACAATTTTTATTTGCCTACATCACAAAAGATTGTGATAAGTAGAGATGCCACATTTCTTGAACAACAGTTTGTTCAAGAAGGAGGCAAACGAAGGCAAAAAGAGTTAGAATTGGAGAAATCTGACCAACCAACAGATCAGATGGATATAAATCCATTTAGTCAACCTACACCTATTAATGAAACATCTACAGCTGTTCCTCGTAGAACAACCAAGGTATCTCACCCACCAGTGAGATATGGTTTCCTTCATAAAGAAGAACAAGAGTTGTCTATTCATGAAGAAGTAGATCATGGAGATGATCCACTTACCTATGAAGAAGCTATATCAGATATAGACTCTTCAAAATGGATTGATGCTATGAAATCCAAAATTGATTCCATGTAGAAGAATCAAGTTTGGGATTTTGTTAACCCACCTGAAGGTATTGTACTTATAGGGAACAAATGGGTTTTCAAGAAGAAAATTGGTTCTGATAAAAAGGTAGAAACCTATAAGGCAAGGATAGTGGCGAAAGGGTTTCGCCAAAGCCAAGGAATCGACTATGAGGAGATTTTCTCGCCTGTTGCCATGCTTAAATCAATTAGGATTCTATTAGCAATAGCTACATATTATGATTATGAGATTTGGCAGATGGATGTCAAAACAGCTTTTCTCAATGGATACATTGAAGAAAACATTTTCATGGAACAACCTAGGGGTTTTGAATTCCAAGATGGTTCCAAAGTATGCAAGCTAAAGTGATCCATTTATGGGTTGAAGCAAGCTTCGAGGAGTTGGAACATCCATTTTGATGAAGCCACTAAGTCATTTGGTTTTATAAAAAATGAGGATGAGCCATGTGTATGTAGGAAGGTTAGTGATAGTGCTATCACTTTCCTTGTCTTATATAAGGATGATATTCTGTTAATGGTTAATGACACAGGTATGTTGACAACTGTAAAGGTATGGTTGTCAAATACATTCTCCATTAAAGACTTAGGGGAGGCAACCTATATTCTTGGGATTCACATCTATAGAGATAGAGTGAAAAGAATAAATGGTTTATCCTAGAGTCTAAACTTGGAAAAGGTGTTAAAGAGGTTTAACATGCTTGATTCCAAGAGAGGATTGTTACCAATGAGACATAGTATCCACCTTTCTAAAGAGATGTCTACAAAGACACCTGAAGAAAGATATAAAATGGCCTGGATTCCATATGCTTCGGCTATTAGAAGTTTGATGTATGCAATATTGTGTACTAGGTCGGATATCGCATATGCTGTTAGTTTGACTAGCAGGTATCAATCCAATCCAGGTTTGGAACACTGGATAGCTGTCAAGAATATCCTTAAATACTTGAGAAGAACTAAGGATTTATTCTTAATATATGGAGTTGAAGACTTACAATTGAATGGTTATATTGATTCTGATTTCCAATTAGATATCGATGATAGAAAGTCTATCTCTAGGTTTGTGTTCATTTGTAATAGAGGTGCAGTCAGTTGGAAGAGTTCCAAACAGAGTACGACTGCAGATTCCACTACAGAGG
The DNA here is from genome assembly GCF_030052815.1 of Hevea brasiliensis. Taxonomy (NCBI): domain Eukaryota; kingdom Viridiplantae; phylum Streptophyta; class Magnoliopsida; order Malpighiales; family Euphorbiaceae; genus Hevea; species Hevea brasiliensis. Next base: position 48,813,722 of record NC_079495.1, on the reverse strand, counting down.
ACGAGTATATTGCTGCATCAGATGCTGTAAAAGAAGCTGTTTGGATATAAGGAACCCCAGTCTCATTAGAAAACCAAACACATAGAAAGGCGCTACCACATTATCAGAGATATAGTTGGGCAAGGCGATGTAGCCATGCAAAAAATAGCATCAGCTAAAAATCCAACTGATCCATTCACTAAGCCTTTGTCACAAGCACAGTTAGACCAACATATTGAGAGGATGGGTCTAAGGTATTGTAATGAATGGCTCTAGTGCTAGTGGGAGATTGTTAGTAGTATGCCCTAGAGCATATCATTTAGTATGTATCTTGTACATATTTTTATTAATAAAAGGCATTTTCACTTTTCCTTTTACATAATATATTTATGTGTAATAGAAAAGGTCCATTGATATTTTGTTAGAAATATTATTCTTAAGTTGTTAAGAATATGAGTGACAGTATTTCGAGTACAAAGTATCATAAATAGGTTCACAATCGAGGATGTAACACCCCTAAGTTCGGTAGTGCGTTCTACTGCTCCGGTGACTAGTGTTGTCCGGACAGCTAGGATGCCTAGAATTACACTTTGATATGAGTGAAAAGACATAAAATAATGAAATACAAGAAAAGAAAATACAAGAAAAATAAAGGAAAAATAATAGCAAAGAAATGTGATCAAGTTAAGCGAGCCGAGAACCCTAACGATGGGTGACCGCACCAAGAAGTCACGGCGTGGACCGTTGACTAGCCCTGGACTGCGGGGAACCCTGGAAAACATTTTTAGGACTTAAATAGACCCTTATTGAAGAATAAATCTCATTAGAAAGATCAAAGAAAAATTAAATAATTAGTACAAAGAAAAGTGAGAAATCGAAATACAGACAAAACCCGGTGTTACCAAAAAATCGGGAATGTAACCCGAACAGGGGCATTATGGTCATTTGACACCCCGAATTGTCTTTTGACCTAAATGTCCATTAAAAATAAATAATATTACACTTAGAAAATGAAATGAAAAATTAATTTGGTGGTACCTAAAGTAAATAACAAAAATTAAAGGTTAAATGTGGAATAAGTGGGAGTTAAGTTTATAATATGATTAAATTTATGAGTGGACCACTAATAAATAAAATAAACACATAATGGGGCAGCTGTAACTCCATTATCCAAGCTGAAATGTTCATCTTCTCCAAAACACCAAACCAGCCGAATTGAAGAAGGGAAGAAAATCTCCATGGGCGTTTTGCATGAGCTCTCCTAACTCCTCCATTTCAACTCCAATCACTTAGGGTTCTTCATGAAAGTTTGTCTACACATCATAAGGAAGAGCTTGATACCAAATTTAAGAAGTTTAATCAAGGTTTGGCAAGTTCCAACCATAAGGTAAGTTAGCATTTTTGAAGATAGCTTTGTTAAACTTTGTGTTCATGTTATGGGTGTTGGTTTTATGAAGAAAATTTTTAGGTTTGAAGAGTTATTGAGATGTTCATTTTGGACAGCCATGGAGTTATGTATTTGATGAAATATTGTGCATATATTTGATGAGAAATGATGTTGGTTATGGTGATTTAATATCCTAGTAAATTATTCCATATATATATAGTGATTTTTGCACTTGGATGGAAATTGATGAATTGTAGGATACTTTGGTGTTGAGGAAGTTTTCGGCAGCCTTGAGATTCTTGGATAAATTTATATGTTCATGAAAGTATTGGCAGAATATTGACCTTGAGAATTGATGGATATGTGTATAGATTGATTGTGTAAGTGTATGTAAGAACTAGTAAGGTTTAGGTGTGTATGTGATTGTATTTAGACTTTGTAAATGTGAGTTTAATTGGTGTATTGAGGATAATTGCAATCTGCCCAAAGTGACATTTAAGTGAAGTGGAATATGGTTTTTGGTAATGTACCAAAACAGAAATTGTAAGGGGAGTGGACATATAACAATTAAAAATGTAATGGATACATGTATAAACAAAGTAATTAAAGGCAGTATGCAATTTAGTCAATAACTTTAAATGTGTAACCTCAATTGGTATGAGACCAATTGGAGGTGGAACTAGGCACAAAATGTGCCAACTTTCATTGAGAAAGCATACCAAAATTCTGCTTGCAAGGTGATATGAAAAATGACCAATTCGGATTGAGTACATTTGAAGCCTGAAATTTGACCAATTGGGCAGCAGTTAGTGTTTAGGCCATAACTCACTCAAAACAGGTCCAATTGACCTGAAATTTTAACCATGAATAGTTAAGACCCATACCTACAAGTCTTATGAAGACACCAAAACCCAGAAATGAACAGAAGCAAGTCAAAAAGCTTGCACAAGTTCGGGTCCAAAAACTGGCCGAACCAAAGTTGACCAAATTGACCTAAAATTGACCTAATTTGATGCCATTTGACCAGCAATAGTATAATGACCATAACTTGGTCTACTTAACTCGGATTGACCTAAAATTTTGCCCCGCGTTCCGTAAGACATAGATCTACAAGTTTGTAGTTTTGACCAAAACCCGAAAACTGAGGGAAATAGGTCGTCCGGCTAGGTCAAACTAGTATCCTGGAATCCAGGAAGTTGCATTAAAATGCACTAAACAAGGAAATGAGTTTTGTAAAACGTACCAACCCTAAAACCCTATCGAATGTGAGATATTAATGACACTAAAACCTAATTTACCTAAAACGCATCGAGGGTCGGTATATTAGGTGATTGAGCAAATAATAGCCTTCAGTGAATTACTTATCGAACATTATCGTTAGAGACAATTTAATTTAGTACTAAAACACTTCAAATTGTGTTTCTCAGTTACCAAAGACTCAGGAAAAGGGAAGGAAACACTGAGTCCAGACCGAGAGACAGTTATCAGAGGTTTGTGCACAACTAGTTTTCAACTGATTTTGCTCTGAATAATATTTCCTATGATTAATTGTATGTTATTGTTTTAAATTGTGTTTGTGTACAACAACTATTTCTTTTGAATTATTTTCAATTGAAATAAATTATGACTATTTGCATATTATTGTTTTAAGTTGTGAAATTGTGAAAAATGGTTTGAAAGATATTTGATGGATACTTATTGATTGAAAAGCATTGTAATTGGTTTGAAACCACAGCTATCATGTACATTGATTGTATTCCTCGCTAGCTTGTCTAGTGGGATGAATTGAATTCCCTCTCTGGCTGAAGTGTTGAGGTGTGTGCCTGTTGAGGACGAATAGAATGAGTACTCATATTTTTGCTAGCTAGCTATGTTATTCCTCATTAGTCATTGACTTTTGGGATGAATTAAATACCTCATTAGCCATCGGCTTTTGGGATGAATTGAACTTGGGAACATGATTAAAGCTGTGTGTGATTTATTGATTTGTATTGTGGGATTGTGAAATGAATTTAAACTCTTATTGACATATACTGTCTTTTGAATTCAACCATGATCTGACTTATTGAAATTTATTGTGATATTGAGAAATGGAGTTTAAATTCTGATTGACAATTATTGTCTTGAAATTAACTATGGTTTTAAGTATCCACTATTTACATGACTTATGAATTGTGATTTAAATTGTATTTGGTTAATGTTGTGCACCACTGAGACATTGTCTCAGCGATAGCTTTATTCTTTGTCATGCAGTAGACCAGGCGAGCGTGATTAAGTCGCTAGTACCTCCAGCGAGAGACTATCGGGTATAATGAGTATACCAATATTTTGTATTTTGTAATGTAATGTATGTTCACTGTATGTACATATTGTTTTTGTTTTTGAGCAGTTGTAAATAAAAATTGTACATTGAAGTTGTAAAATAATTATGAGTTATTTTGACTTGTAAAATTGTATTATATTTTCTCTATCTCAGTCCTTAAAAAAAAAAATTACTGTAAATTTGACTTGAGAACTGTGTTGGGTTGAGAAAAATGTTGAAGTTGAAATTTGGAAATTTATTGAAGTGCTTTTTACAGGTTTTCTGAAGAACTGTTTTGTCCAAAATATAGATGGCACTCTGCCAAAATTTTTACAGAAATTCCAAATAATTCAAATGTGTTAGTTCTATCACTTCAGTTCAAAAAGGTTTTTAACACCTGTAAATAGTGCTCACCACTGTAAAAGAAGTAAGAAAAGTTTTTAAAATCCCTTGTAGTGTATTTAATGCATTATCAGTAGACGGAGTTGGTAATTCATTAGGTATACTACGGGATCATGTTATGCCTTATAGAGGGGTAGGGTGTGACATGTTTTAGTGGTATCAGAGCAAAGTTTTTAAATTCTCTTTTCACCTGTTATTTGATTATTCTTTCTTCATAGTACAACTGCTCAATATCATTGTTTGATACATACAGTACATTACATTATAAATATGCACTAACGGGAGGAAATCTCCTTGTGTTATTTGTTCAGGAGATCTAAAATCCTCACATTGAATATGGAAGAGGGAGATCGTTCAGTCGATCAATCTATTGAGGCTGAGGTGCAAGGGGATGCCCCAGACCTACAAAATGTTAGTGGTTCAAGACAAGACCCTGCAGATCGCAGATTTCTGCTCGATTCACTCGTGAGATGGTGCAATGTTCCAACAGATGGTGGTAATGTGCCTACTCAAGTCCCAATCTGGACACCAGTAGTACAACCACAATCTCCTACTAGGCAAGATGACAAATTGATGAAGTATGGGGCTCTGAGTTTAAGGGACGATAGATCCTCTAGAAGTCTGAGCAGTGGTTAGAGAGGATGGATAGGGTATTCAAGAAACCGCATTGCACAGAGGAGCTCGGATTTGAATACTCGGTGTCTTTGTTCTGGGGATGCTTATGGTAGTGGAAAACCATTCCCCACGATGCAGTAAAACTGCAGTGTTAACTGGAATGACTTTCTCGTGAATTGATGTAAATATGTCCATGATGCTTATGTAGACCAGAAGCTGCAAGAGTTCCTAAGTCTGAAATAGGGGGGCAGATCAGTGGCTGAGTATGAAAGGGAATTTTCCCGCCTTAGCCATTATGCAGTGAGTCTACTCTCTACCAGCAGGGAGAGATGCAAGAGGTTTGAAACTGGCTTGAAGCCCAGTATCAGAGTACAAGTAATCGGCTTCAAACACACTAACTTCTCTGAACTTATTTCTCAAGCCTTAGAGTTGGAAAGAAAGAAATCAGAGAAGACAGAGAAAGAGGGAAAGTCGATGAAACGAGTTCGGTGGTCATCTTGGGAAGAGGAAGAACTATGGGGACATGGCGGAGGTGTCAAGAAATGCAGTAAGGAAGATATTCGGGATAGAGACCTCCCTATCTAGTCGTGAGTACCAGAAGTTCCTACCCTCCTCGCCAATGTGAAACTTGTGGAAAAAATCACGGTGGGATATGCTATAAGGCTATTAGAGCCTGTTATAACTGTGGAGGCACAGGACACTTTGCCAAGGACTGCACCAGTAGTCGCAGAGTTGGACCACCTCCTACTACTGCAGAAGGGTCAGTTCAAAGCCCTGTCACCAGAAGTTCGCAACCACCTAGCAGAGGTAGAGGCAGGGGTAGAGGTAACCCAGCAGGCAGCCAAGGCACAGTGAAACATTCAGAGCAAGACAGTGCTCCGGTCAGAGTCTATGCAATGAGGCAGAGGGAAGAGGCCGAGACATCTGATGTTGTGGCTGGTACCTTCTCAACTTTTAACCAAAATGTGTTTGTGTTATTTGATCCGGGCTCTACCCATTCTTATGTGAGTGCTAGCATCATTGATTGCATTGCTGTTCCATGTACAAAAATGGACTTTGAGGTGCTAGTAACAAGTCCACTAGGACAGGAAGTCAGGGTTAATAGAATGTATAGAGATTGTCCTTTGGTGATCCAAGGACACAATTTTCTGTCCGATCTCATTGAAATACCCTTCAGAGATTATGTTATCATCTTGGGCATGGATTGGTTAGCTAGGCATCATGCCATGATTGACTGTAGGCTGAAGACAGTCACTTTTGGCCTTCCTCAGTATAGTGATGTGGTAATACAGGGGGAGCGGCAGTTATTACCATCAAACATCATTTCGGCTGCACTAGCCAGAAAAATGATCAGAAAGGGGTGTGAAGCATACTTGGCACATGTGGTAGACACCCAAGTGGGGAGTCCAGCATTGAAGGACATCCCTACAATATATGACTTTCTAAATGTGTTTCCTGATGAATTGCCAGGATTACCTCCGGAAAGAGAAGTGCAGTTAGAAATTAATGTTATGCCTGGTGTGGATCCAATCTCCATAACGCCATACATATTGGCACCAGCAGAATTGAAGGAGTTGAAGATACAACTGCAAGAACTACTTGAAAAGGGCTTCATCCGCCCTAGTGTGTCACTTTGGGGAGCACCAGTGTTGTTTGTTAAGAAGAAGGATGGTACTCTCCGCTTATGCATTGACTACCGGCAGTTGAATAAGGTGACAATAAAGAACAGATATCCATTGCCTCGCATTGATGATCTGTTTGATCAGTTGAAGGGTGCAGCTGTATTCTCCAAAATCGATTTGCGATCTGGTTATTATCAGTTGAAGGTGCAAGAGCAGAGTATTCCAAAAACTGCTTTCAGAACTCGGTATGGCCACTATGAGTTTCTAGTAATGCCATTCGGGTTGACAAATGCTCCAGCTGCTTTTATGGATCTGATGAACACTATCTTCAGACCATATCTTGATCAATTTGTGGTGGTGTTTATTGATGACATTTTGATATCTTGATCAATAATAGCCTTCAGTGAATTACTTATCGAACATTATTGTAACACCCTCCCGGTAATCATTCCGTACATTCTACTGTTCAAGTGACCGGTGTCGGTCCGAACAGCTAGAACGTCCGGAAAAATAATTAAACTTAAGTAAGGGACCATAATTAACTCAAATATTAATAAGAAAAATTTAGTAAAAAATTTTAGAAATAAAATACAACCAAGTCAAATGAGCCGGTGCCCTAGCGATGGGTAACCAGAGGGAAGTTGCGGTTCTCGCAACGAGGAGCCCTAGACCCAGGGGAAAAATTATAAAATAATTTTTGGGACTCCAGAGAAGGGTTATTGAGGTTCCCATGGCATTAGAATGCCAAGAAAATACCTAGAAAAATTTTTCAATCGGTACAGACAATTTTGACCCGTTAAGCCAAACGGAGGGCATTTTGGTCATTTCGTCTTCAGAGGTGATTTTTGGCCGACTTGTCCAGTTGAGTAAATAATTAATATGACATAAAATATGAAGAAATATTGCTAGAAATTAAATTGAAAATGAGTAGTGGAGGAAAGAAAAGAAAAATGCAACATATGCAATTTATGATATCAATGTGATGTCATTTTAAATTTCCAACCAATCACCATTAAGCCCTCATTTGACTAACTAATAAAGAGACAAATTGAAGACTAAATTCATCAAAAAACCAGCAGCTATCCTTCTCTCCTCAAGTGCAGCCGAAATCCATCTTCCTCCCTCCATTGATTTTTTTTTTTTTCAATCAAGCTCAATTTCTCCTTTGTTTCCACCACTAAACCCTAAACCCCTTCATTAAAACTTAACCACACCTCTTGGGGAAGTGTTTGGCAGCCTAGAAAGTGAAGGAAAGTGAAGTTTTGAGTGGGGAAAAATCTGCCCTAATCAAGGTTAGTGCATTAGACACTTAAAACTTCTTATTTTCATGAATTGTAACTTGTATTGAGTGAGAATTGCAACTAAAATGAACAAGAATTATGTGTATACATACTATGAACTTTTGGCAGCCCTTGTGAAGGAATTATTTTGATTGTTTTGATGGACTTAAAGTGGGCTATAGATCAAGTTTAAACCATGTGTGCATGTGATTATTGAAAGGAGCTAGTATTTAAGGTGTTGTGAAAACCTATAATGGAACTAGGGTTTTGAAGAGTGAAAAATTGACTTGGCTTAGGAAATTGTTAGAGCACATTTTAATGGTCAATTAGTGACCATTTTAGGTATGTTGACCATAAAATGGACTGAAAAATAGGATTGCAAAGTGAAGTTACAGGCTGCCCTAGGACAGCAGCAGAGGGACTGAAAATTCAGTCCACTTGCACTGCCATAACTTGGGCTGTGTTTGTCCAATTGGTGTTTGGCCAATTGGACATGAAACTAGGATTATAATGGCACATTTTTGCTGAAGAAACCATGCCCAAAAGACCAAAGCAAGAGGACCAAAACTTGGCCCCAATCCGGATACCCTGCAACTGATTCTGCAGAATGACCAAATGAACAGTATTTCGCCATAACTCACTGTAGATTTGGTCAATTGACCTGAAATTTTTACAGAAACAAGTTAAGACATAGAAAAACAACTTTTATGAAGGAACCTACCCCAAATTATGGCCAGAACCTAACCCAAATGGCAGTGGCGATCCTTTGTTCATGTTACTGTAGATATGGTAATTTCTGCAGAATGCACATCCGGCCAGCTGTGGTTTTTGGACCATATCTGGAGCTAAAAAACTCTAAATGGAGTGATTCAAAAAGGAAATTTAACTAGACAAAATAAGAAACAACTTTCATGTTTTACATTTCTTCAAATTCCCACACAACAGTGTCCAATGGAATAGTGAAGTTGACTCAATAAAACTGAAAATTCTGCTTGTGTTGGTTTAAACTTTGAAATGGTATAAATGCTTAATGCCAACAAGTTTGGAATGCCAAATGTGGTATGTAGGGAGTGCCAAAGTCAATGTACATATTTTTATTCTAAAAGTCAACATTTTTTTTGACTAATAAGATGAATAGTGACACTAAAAATTTGAAATTCACAAATTGAAGAATTTAAAAGTTTCAAATGCCCTAGTATACCTAACATGATTGGTTTGGATAATTTGGCATGCCAATAGGGTTCGATTAGCGATCGCACATGGCAATATGCCATTCGTGATTTTATGGCTTTTAGCCATTGACTTTGTATTGAGCTTTGGCCTTACGCTGATATATTTCTGACTTGTTAGTTGTTACATTTGCACCGGAGATGCATATGTGACCGATGGTGTGACGGCGAGGTACTTGATACCCAGTGCGGTTACCGTTATCGATCCGATCGTCTAGTGTAGGTTACTTGGGCAACCAAATGAATGAAAGTGAACAAAGTTACTGAATTAATGTATATATAACCATACTAAACAAATGAATCATACACATTCACTATATATTCGTTTTCTTGCTATTTTCTTTTATTATATTATTGCACCACTAAGCATTATTGCTTAGCGCGTTGCTTTTTCCACGCATAGTCTTGGAGATCCCGATCGTGAGCCCGATGAACCGCAGACTAGGTGAGTTCATCCTGCAGATCTGCACGATGTCGTGTCACCTCACTACCTGTAGTGCATTGGTAGGGCACTAGGTGTCATTTTGTCATTTTGCAATTAAATTTTTATTTTCTCATATGTATTTGGGATTATGTAATGTATTTTGAGGTTCATGTAAATAATAAAGATTTATGGTTATGTATGGAAGTAATTTGAGCTTTTAATTGTTATTTATATATATGAGAACCCTGAGAAATGGATGTTTGAGAAATGAAAAGGCTATTGAGAACTGAAATTGAGAAATATTGTTGAGTTTTTGATATTGAGACTCTGTTGATGAATTGAAGTTGGGTTTGTTTGAAAATTATTTGGAAGTGTTTTCACAGGTTCCGAAGAACGGTTTTCTCCATTTTTAGCCGGTACTCCACCGGATTTTCTTTAAAATTTTCGGAACCTTAAATGAATAATACTTTTGATAAATGGCTTAAATAAATTGTATTTCATAAATTATATGCAAAAGCATGATATAAATTAATTGAGGAATATTAGAGTGTGCCGGTACACCGTGTGGCATTACTTACTCGGGTATACTGTACACGGGTAAGGGGTGTCACATTTAGTGGTATCAGAGCACGGTTTAGGCGTTTCTGGGCCTAGATTGAGTTCATACCATGCATTGCATTTGTAAGAGTCGAGGTGACACTAACGCAGATCTATTTATCTTTCTTATTTTGAATAGGATATGGACCCTTCATTTCAGAGAGCCGTTGAGGAGGAAGTGGAGAGTCATGCTCCACCTGCAGCAGCTGAGACTGGGGGCATGAGAGAATCTGCTCCACCAGCTCGAGCAGAGCCTGCTCAGCCTCCACAGGCCATGTTTCAACAAATGGCCGACTTCTTTAGACAAATGGCCGGGGTAATGCCTGCACCACCACCACCACCAGCTCCACAGCAGAAATCACACCTGGAAAGACTAAGAAAGTTTGGAGCTGTGGATTTCTATGGCAAGAGAGAAGATGACTCTGTTGCAGCCGAGAATTGGTTGAACAGAACAGGCAGAGTACTAAAACAACTCCACTGCACTCCAGAGCAAAACCTGGAAGCTGCCATCTCTTTGCTGCAAGATGATGCATATGAGTGGTGGGACACTGTGTCCAGTGAAGTGCAGCCAGAAGCTGTAACTTGGGACTTCTTCCTCTCTGAATTCAAGAAGAAATATGTGGGTACTGTATACCTGGAAGAGAGAAGAAGAGAGTTTATTAACCTGAGGCAGAGACAGCTGTCAGTGGCCGAATATGAGAAGGAATTCGTAAGATTGAGCCGCTATGGAAGAGAGATAGTCCCAAATGAAGCTGAAAGATGCAAGAGATTTGAAGAGGGACTAAATGACAACATCAAGATCCAGCTCACTGCCTTGGGAATCACAGAATTTACCAAGTTAGTGGAAGCGGCAATAAAGGTGGAAAAAGTAAGAATCAGTGAGCAAACCAGAAGGGAAAGACAGCAGAAGAGGGGACCGGGTCAGTCCAGCTCATCTCCTGCATTTGGGAAGAAGTTCAAGGGTCCTCCTACACAGAGTTGGCTCACCACGAGTCGGGTGGTCGGTCTCGGGGCCAGGCCACGATTCACCCCTAGGAGAGTCGGTCCACACCATCGGTGGGCGGCTCTCGAGGATGGGGTTGAGGACCAGCCCGGCATCTTCTGCATGTCCACATTGCACGAAATGGCACAAGGGAATGTTGGAGTAATGGCGGTGCTGTTTAAGATGTGGGTCGTGAGCATCGGTGAGGAACCGCCCACGTAAATTACTACAAGCTGCTCCAACACAAGCGCATGACCTGTTTACGCACCACGAGAGGTAGAAAATCGGCAAGTCCGGCGGTGGGACCATCGTGAGGCCTACATCCGAGCCAGCAGAGGCGGATAACGGACCACTGCCGAGAAATTATGCCTTGAGAGCTCAGGAGGAGCAAGATGCCCCGGGCGTCATCGAGTGCGTTCTCCTCTACACTACACTGTGCATGTATTGGTGGATCCAGGATCCACTCACTCATACATCTGCATCAATCTACCCGTAGAAAGGGGATCTTGGTAGGGAGAGTGACCAAGACATTACGGTCACTAATCCATTAGGCCACGCAGTGTAGTGGTGAACAAAGTATACAAGGGTTGCGTTAAGGATTCAGGTATGAATTCTTGGCGACTGATTGAGTTACCCTTCCACGAGTTTGACGTGATTTTGGGAATGGGTGGTTGTCACGTCATCGAGCAATAGTTGATTGCAAATTGAAGAGAATTTCTCTAAAAACTTGAGAGGGTAATGAGATCACGGTTGTGGGGAAAGGATGATTTCTTGTCCAATGTCATCTCAAATGATTGCAAGAAGAATGATGAGAAAAGGCTGTGAAGCCTACCTAGCACATGTGGTGGATACTAGGCAGGCTAAGCCAAACTTGAGTGACATACCCACAGTGAGAGACTGTTAGTAGTATGCCCTAGAGCATATCATTTAGTATGTATCTTGTACATATTTTTATTAATAAAAGGCATTTCCACTTTTCCGTTTACATAATATATTTATGTGTAATAGAAAAGGTCCATTGATATTTTATTAGAAATATTATTCTTAAGTTGTTAAGAATATGAGTGACAATATTTCTAGCACAAAGTATCATAAATAGGTTCACAATCGAGGATACTTCATAATAAGGACATGACTTATCCAGAAAGATTGTATTCATGTTTGTTCCCAAGTTATTTATATGAGATATAAATAAGATGGAATGGTGAGTCTCATGCCATATAACAAACATGATAGGCACTTATAAATGATAAGTAGGCCGAACCAGTGACACTTATGACAAACACATGGAGTTTACTCTTGTCAATGTTTTGTCATAAATCATATCAGTGCATATAATCTTTAGACCTGAGATAGCACAGTTATCTTGTATATAGGTAGTTTGAGTTTCATACTGCTTTCATACTTGTACTATGTATGGGTATATGGGCATTTGTTGGCTCCTGCTAGTTATATATGGAGGTAGGTGTTGATCAAGATGGAATCTGTTCCTCTAAGTAAATAGAGTTAAAATCCTATGTTCATTTAATTGTTCTTGATGTTTCAAGTTCTGGCCAGACAGATAGATTTATTCAGGAAAGAGTTTCTGATGAGAAAAATCTTTTAATCAAGAACTGGAATTAAAAGAGAACATAATGGAGTTTGACATAAACCATGACTCCAGCTTGAGTTGGGATTTTGTAACAGAGAGATTCTAGTGCATGGTAACATATGATTATAGGTTCATTTAAGGTAAACCTTATTACTAATTGGGTGGCCATGGCATGCTATGCTAGGTGTTAACCATGGTCTATGAGGTTCATAAAATGATTTAGAGAAATCATTTATGGTAAGAAAGAGTTCTGATGATATTAAGAGTTGATATCATGTCTCATTGCCAATTAGTGATGAGCCTAGTAAGTCACACACATACACAAGTTATCACCTATTTAAATATGATTTAATTAATTAATTAAAGAGTTTAATTGATTAATTAAATAGATTTGGTTTGCAATTAAATTGCAAAGTCCCTATCATGACTTGAAACCAAATCTAGATTATTGGATGTATAATATAAGTTAAATTTATATTTAAAGTGTTTAAATATGAATTTAATTGATGAGAAATTAATTAATAGAGATTAATTAATTAATTTATATTTGATATAAATTAATTAGAAGAAGAAAATAATTATTTTGGGTTAAGAACTCAAAATTAAGACACAGAGGCATTTTGGTCATTTCACAGTGTGACACGTGGCACCATGAGATGGTGACACATGGCATAACACATAAGCTTGCCAAATGTTTTTTTAATCATGTAAGATGATTAAAATTAAGATTAAATATAGGTTTGACACTTGGCACAATGTGATTGGGTCACTTAAACCTAGAGCTAATCAAAAGGTGACATGTGGCTAGGGTTTAATGTGTTAACCTAGCTATTTAAGTGTGGTTATGAAAAGAAAACATAACCAGCAGCCTCTCCTCTCAATTGTCACGCCACTTTGAGCCTCTCCAGCTATTTCTCTTCATCTCTCATCAATTCAAAGAGATTAGCCATCAATCTCTTGAATTAAGAACACTAGAAATTGTTTCTAGTGTCCTGTTTACATCTTTAATCTCTTAAAAGGCAGAACTTGATTTTCTAATTAATAGAAAAAGCTTCAGAAGCTATTCAAGGGCTGCCATAGGTGTTCTTGGTGTGGACAAGCTAGAGGGACAACATCTGGTGTCCTGAAGACGAATCTCAAAGGCGCAGACACGCTGCAGCACATCAAGAGGTTAGTGTAATCGTTCTTGATTTAATCTAGGGTTCTAAAATTAATCTGATTAATTTTAAAATCTTAAATGGCAAATACAGATCCAAAAACATATTAAAAGAGTTTTAATATGTTGTTTATCATTAAAATCAAATAGATAAAAATAAATCTTGCATGGTGCATGTGACCCTAGGCGAAAATTTTTGAATTCAATGGTATAATCTTGTATTTTTCACGCTTCCGTTCCTTCAATTGGTATCAGAGCCACTATATTTGCCATTTAGATTGTTGATTATATAATTTAATTGTGTGTTTGATCATGAGATCAAGAGATTCATTGCTGGTTGGATCATGAGATGTGGCGTCACACATGGTGAAGCCACCATTGGTGGCGGCAACAATGGTTCCTTGGGTGGTTCAAGGTTTGGCTTTTAGTTCTGCAATTGTTGTATGATCTAAGGCCTATTCTTTGACTAATTAAAGTGTTTAATTAGTTTTTTTAATCACACAATTAAATTATGATTCAAATCAGAATTTTAAAAATTGTTTGAATGTGATTCAAATCTGAATTTTAAAAGTTGTTTGAATGTGATTCAAATCTGAATTTTAAAGTTGTTTGAATCATATTTAAATCTGATTTTTTAAAATTGATTCAATAAAATTCAGATCTGATTTTTTAAAAAATATTTGAATGTGATTCAAATCTGATTTTTTAAAAAATGTTTGAATGTGATTCAAATCTGAATTTTTGAAGTTGTTTGAATGTGATTCAAATCTGAATTTTTAAATTTGTTTGAATGAGATTCAAATCTGAATTTTTAAATTTATTTGAATCATATTCAAATCTGGATTTTTAAGTTGAATATGAGATATTCAATTTAATTTAAGTATGTATGTTTTATTTAATTGTTAAATAGTGATATGCATGATGGATGATCATGGACTATAAAAGACCAATGTGATTGGATTTATTTCTTTTATGTTTCTTTGGGATTGTAAATTAATTAATTTATCTTAATTTATTTTGGGCATGTATTATTAAGTTTGTAATATTTTTGGGTTGTAATTTCATTTATTTAAGTTCTTGTAAATTCGCCTTGGTATGCCAAGGATTACTATGTAATATTGGATTGCAAGAAGTTCAAGGAGGTCAAGAGCATTGGTGGGACCAGTGGGAGGAATTCAATATCAAGTGTTGATTATGTACTCCTTCAGCAACTCTTGTAAAATGAATGAATGAAATGCACCTAGGAATGCCCTGATTCAATTCTTGGTGGCTCAGAATTGAATCCCTTAGAAAGTCCATGATCATACCATATTTACTGCTTATCCATGAATGCATGAGATGTATGGGAATGTATGCAATTATATGATATATGCATGCTAAATGGATAATGTGCAAAGTGAGACCTTAATAGTAATTAGGATGGCTATAAAATCTTCCAAACAAATGATTAAGTTGGAAATGGTATAATTAAAGTAATTATAACATAAGCCCTCCATTGGGGCAATTATTTTAAGAAATTTTAAATAGTTGCATAAGATGCAATTTATTTAAGGGATTTTCTTAAGAATAATTGTTAAGCATGAGATGTTGTAAATATGTAAATGGTTTAGTGGCCAATATTGGATGTACCTGAGGACATTAAAATTATTTGCATAATTACTGGCTCAATGGGATCAACTTAACTAATGCAAGATAAGTCAATAATGGATGTACCTGAGATTTTGAGCATTAGGGGCTAGGTAAAGGATTGAACCTCACATGAGATGTGATGGGCAAGGAGTTGCTCACTTATAGTTTATTGTGATTCCAATAATGGATGTACCTGAGGATGATCAATAGAATTATAAGAATTCAATCACCCACTAGAAATCCATCCAACTAGGATTTCCGTTTTCTACTTTGGAAGTGTAGGATTCGCTAAGTTAGTGGGAGGACCAATTTGATTAAAAGACCATAATCATATTTGGTTAATTACATGATACATTTACTAATTAATCTGGTTATTTCGCAATTAATTTTACGATAATAATGAGCACGTAACAACCACCACCATCCAATATCCTTGCAAGCATACTTGATCGCAACAGTTGACAGACCTAACTGTCTGATTGGCTAAGAAATTTGAAACTTGTCTTGAACCTTGAACATATAGGATATGTTCTAGATTCAAATGTTCCTGGTCCCTTACCTCCAGAGGCCACACAAGAGGAACATGAAACTTTGGACAAGTGGAAGGAGCATGATATGAGAGCTAAGTGTTACATGCTTGCTTCCATGAGTAATGAGTTACAGAAGCAACATGAGAACATGCAGAGTGCGAGTAAAATCCTCCTTCACCTACAAGAGTTGTATGGTGAGCACAAAGAGAATGCTAGGTATGAGATATCTAGACAGCTATTCCGTATGAGGATGTCCGAGGGATGAATGTTGGGGATCATGTCCACAAGATGATTGGTGATTGAGCGGTTGGAACATCTTGACTTCAACATGGATTTCCAACTACTAACGAATTTGATCCTTCAGTCCCTTCCTGAGTCTTTTGGGAATTTTGTGACAAATTTCCATATGACTAAACAGGAATGCACCTTAGCTGAATTACTCAACATGCTGGTTATTGCCCAAAAGAATATGCCTGGCAATAAAGGAAAAGAGGTAGCTTTGGTTGCATCTTCTTCTGCTGGAAAGTCCAACAAGAAGAAGGGCAATAGGAAAAAGAAACCTCAGATTCCTGGTCCTTCCAAGAAAATAGCTAAACAGAAAAGGAAGACTAAAGCTGATGAAGGCAAAGGAAAGTGTTTCCACTGCCAACAGGAAAGTGTTTCCATTGCCAATAGGAAAGTGTTTCCATTGCCAGTAAGAAAGTGTTTCCACTGGCCAGAGTATAGTAATCTAAATGAATGCAATGCCATAGTGAAAACCAACTCAAGTTCAAAATATATTTGGCACTTAAGGTTATGTCATGTTGCAGAAGATAGGATTGCAAAATTGGAGAAAATGGGGATTCTATCCTCATTGGGCTCTGAGCCTACTCCAACTTGTGAATCTTGCCTTCAAGGCAAAATGACTAGATCACCCTTTGTTGGACAGGGGCTAAGAGCTGAAAATATTTTGGAGCTAATACATAGTGATGTATGTGGTCCATTTAAAGAAATGGCTAGAGGGGGCTTTCATTATTTTATTACCTTTACTGATGATAAATCAAGGTTTGGGTATTTGTATTTGATGAAATACAAACATGAATCCTTTGAAAAGTTCAAAGAATTTAAATCTGAAGTAGAAAATCAAACAAGAAAAAGTATTAAAGCTCTTCGATCAGATCGTGGAGGTGAATATTTGAGTACTGAATTTGATGAATACTTGAGAGAGCATGGCATTGTTTCTCAGCTGAATCCTCCAGAACGCATACGGTGAATGGTGTATCGAAAGGAGAAATCGTACCCTATTGGATATGGTACGTAGTATGATGAGCTATCTTGATATGCCAATCTTCTTTTGGGATTTGCATTAGAATCACTTTATATATTCGAATAGGATTCCATCAAAATCAGTTTCTTCCACACCTTATGAGATATGGCATGGAAGAAAACCAAGTCTTAAGCATGTTAAGATTTGGGGTTGTCCACTTATATCAAAAGTCGAACACCGATAAATTGGAGACCATATCGAGAAGAGGTCGATTTGTTGGATATCCAAAATATAGTTTTGGATATTATTTTTATTGCCTACTTCACAAAGGTTGTGATAAGTAGAGATGCCACATTTCTTGAACAACGGTTTGTTCAAGAAGGAGGCAAAGGAAGGCAAATAGAGTTAGAATTGGAGAATTCGACCAACCAGCATCGGATGGATATAGATCCATCTAGTCAACCTATACCCATTGATGAAACATCTACAATTTGTTCCTCGTAGAACAACCAGGGTATCTCACCCACCAGTGAGATATGGTTTTCTTCATGAAGAAGAACAAGAGTTGTCTACTCATGAAGAAGTAGATCATGGAGATGATCCACTTACCTATGAAGAAGCTATATCAGATATAGAATCTTCAAAATGGATTGATGCTATGAAATCCGAGATTGATTCCATGTATAAGAATCAAGTTTGGGATCTTGTTGACCCACCTGAAGGTATTGTACCTATAGGGAACAAATGGGTTTTCAAGAATAAAATTCGTTATCATGGAAAGGTAGAGACCAATAAGCCAAGCCTAGTAGCGAAGAGTTTCGCCAAAGGCAAGGAATAGACTATGAGGAGACTTTCTGCTTTGTTGCCATGCTTAAATCAATTAGGATTTTATTAGCAATAGCTGCATACTATGATTATGAGATTTGGCAGATGGATGTCAAAACAGCTTTTCTCAATGGATACATTGAAGAAAACATTTTCATGGAACAACCTAGGGGATTTGAATCCCAAGATGGTTCCAAGGTATGCAAGCTAAAGCGATCCATTTATGGGTAGAAATAAGCTTCGAGGAGTTGGAACATCCGTTTTGATGAAGCCATTAAATCCTTTGGTTTTATCAAAAATGAGGATGAGCCATGTGTATATAAGAAGGTTAGTGACAGAGCTATCACTTTCCTTGTCTTATATGTGGATGACATACTGTTGATAGGTAATGACACAGGTATGTTGACGACTATAAAGGTATGGTTGTCAAATACATTCTCCATGAAAGACTTAGGGGAGGCAACCTATATTCTTGGGATTCGCATCTATAGAGATAGAGCGAAAAGAATAATTGGTTTATCCCAAAGTCTATACTTGGAAAAGGTGTTAAAGAGGTTTAACATGCTTGATTCCAAGAGAGGATTGTTACCAGTAAGACATGGTATCCATCTTTCTAAAGAGATGTCTCCAAAGACACCTAAAGAAAGAGATAAGATGGCCAGGGTTCCATATGCTTCGGCTATTGGAAGTTTAATGTATGCAATGTTGTGTACTAGGCCGGATATCGCATATGCTGTTAGTTTGACTAGCAGGTATCAATCCAATCCAGTTTGGAACATCTGGATAGTATCAAGAATATCCTTAAGTACTTGAGAAGAACTAAGGATTTATTCTTGATTTATGGAGGTGGAGACTTGCAATTGGATGGTTATACTGATTCTGATTTCAATCAGATATCGATGATAGAAAGTCTACCTCTGGATATGTGTTCATTTGTAATGAAGGTGCGATCGATTGGAAGAGTTCCAAGCGAGCATGACCGCAGATTCCACTCATCGAGGTGAGTATATTCTTGCATCGGATCTTGCAAAGGAAGTTGTTTGGATAAAGAAGTTCGTGTGAGAACTTACAGTAGTTCCTTCCATTGAGTCGCAGTTCCATTACCTTTGTGACAATAATGGACGATCATCTGAGCTAAGGAACTATGGTCTCACACAAAATCCTACAACATATATAGGCACTACCACATTATCAGAGATATAGTTGGGCAAAGGCGATATAGCCATGCAGAAAAATAACATCAGCTGAAAAAAATTCAGCTGATCCATGCACTAAGCCTTTGTCACAAGTTCAGTTAGACCGACATCTTGAGAAGATAGGTCTAAGATATTGTAATGAATAGCTCTAGTGCTAGTGGGAGATTGTTAGTAGTATGCCCTAGAGCATATCATTTAGTATGTATCTTGTACATATTTTTATTAATAAAAGGCATTTCCACTTTTCCGTTTACATAATATATTTATGTGTAATAGAAAAGGTCCATTGATATTTTGTTAGAAATATTATTCTTAAGTTGTTAAGAATATGAGTGACAATATTTCTAGCACAAAGTATCATAAATAGGTTCACAATCGAGGATACTTCATAATAAGGACATGACTTATCCAGAAAGATTGTATTCATGTTTGTTCCCAAGTTATTTATATGAGATATAAATAAGATGGAATGGTGAGTCTCATGCCATATAACAAACATGATAGGCACTTATAAATGATAAGTAGGCCGAACCAGTGACACTTATGACAAACACATGGAGTTTACTCTTGTCAATGTTTTGTCATAAATCATATCAGTGCATATAATCTTTAGACCTGAGATAGCACAGTTATCTTGTATATAGGTAGTTTGAGTTTGATACTGCTTTCATACTTGTACTATGTATGGGTATATGGGCATGTGTTGGCTCCTGCTAGTTATATATGGAGGTAGGTGTTGATCAAGATGGAATCTGTTCCTCTAAGTAAATAGAGTTAAAATCCTATGTTCATTTAATTGTTCTTGATGTTTCAAGTTCCTGGCCAGGACAGATAGATTTATTCAGAAAAGAGTTTCTGATGAGAAAAATCTTTTAATCAAGAACTGGAATTAAAAGAGAACATAATGGAGTTTGACATAAACCATGACTCCAGCTTGAGTTGGGATTTTGTAACAGAGAGATTCTAGTGCATGGTAACATATGATTATAGGTTCATTTAAGGTAAACCTTATTACTAATTGGGTGGCCATGGCATGCTATGCTAGGTGTTAACCATGGTCTATGAGGTTCATAAAATGATTTAGAGAAATCATTTATGGTAAGAAAGAGTTCTGATGATATTAAGAGTTGATATCATGTCTCATTGCCAATTAGTGATGAGCCTAGTAAGTCACACACATACACAAGTTATCACCTATTTAAATATGATTTAATTAATTAATTAAAGAGTTTAATTGATTAATTAAATAGATTTGGTTTGCAATTAAATTGCAAAGTCCCTAGCATGACTTGAAACCAAATCTAGATTATTGGATGTATAATATAAGTTAAATTTATATTTAAAGTGTTTAAATATGAATTTAATTGATGAGAAATTAATTAATAGAGATTAATTAATTAATTTATATTTGATATAAATTAATTAGAAGAAGAAAATAATTATTTTGGGTTATGAACTCAAAATTAAGACACAGGGGCATTTTGGTCATTTCACGATTGTGACACGTGGCACCATGAGATGGTGACACATGGCATAACACATAAGCTTGCCAAATGTTTTTTAATCATGTAAGATGATTAAAATTAAGATTAAATATAGGTTTGACACTTGGCACAATGTGATTGGGTCACTTAAACCTAGAGCTAATCAAAGGGTGACATGTGGCTAGGGTTTAATGTGTTAACCTAGCTATTTAAGTGTGGTTATGAAAAGAAAACATAACCAGCAGCCTCTCCTCTCAATTGTCACGCCACTTTGAGCCTCTCCAGCTATTTCTCTTCATCTCTCATCAATTCAAAGAGATTAGCCATCAATCTCTTGAATTAAGAACACTAGAAATTGTTTCTAGTGTCCTGTTTACATCTTTAATCTCTTAAAAGGCAGAACTTGATTTTCTAATTAATAGAAAAAGCTTCAGAAGCTATTCAAGGGCTGCCATAGGTGTTCTTGGTGTGGACAAGCTAGAGGGACAACATCTGGTGTCCTGAAGACGAATCTCAAAGGTGCAGAACATTGCGGCACATCAAGAGGTTAGTGTAATCGTTCTTGATTTAATCTAGGGTTCTAAAATTAATCTGATTAATTTTAAAATCTTAAATGGCAAATACAGATCCAAAAACATATTAAAAGAGTTTTAATATGTTGTTTATCATTGAAATCAAATAGATAAAAATAAATCTTGCATGGTGCATGTGACCCTAGGCGAAAATTTTTGAATTCAATGGTATAATCTTGTATTTTTCACGCTTCCGTTCCTTCAGAGACTTCCCAGAAGTATTTCCTGAAGAGTTGCCTGGTTTGCCACCAGAAAGGGAAGTCGAATTTGCTATTGAGACACTGCCGGGTACAGCACCCATTTCCATTGCTCCTTATAGGATGGCGCCTACTGAATTGAGGGAGTTGAAAACTCAGTTGCAAGAGTTGCTTGATAAGGGGTTCATACGCCCCAGTGTGTCACCATGGGGAGCTCCAGTGCTGTTTGTGAAAAAGAAGGATGGGACTTTGAGACTTTGTATTGACTACCGGCAGTTGAATAAAGTGACTGTGAAGAACAAATATCCATTGCCTAGAATTGATGATCTGTTTGATCAGTTGAAGGGGGCAAGAGTATTTTCTAAGATTGATCTCAGATCAGGGTATCATCAGTTGAGGGTGAAGGATGTAGATGTGCCCAAGACTGCATTCAGGACCCGGTATGGGCATTATGAGTTCCTAGTGATGCCCTTTGGCCTAACATGTCACACCCTACTCCTCTGTAAGGCATAACATGATCCCGTAGTATACCTAATGAATTACCAACTTCGTCTACTGATAACCCATTAAATACACTACAAGGGATTTTCAAAACTTTTCTTACTTCTTTTACAGTGGTGAGCACTATTTACAGGTGTTAAAACCTTTTTGAACTGAAGTGATAGAATTGACACATTTGAATTATTTGGAATTTCTGTAAAAATTTTGGCAGAGTGCCCTTTGTATTTTGGATAAAACAGTTCTTCAGAAAACCTGTAAAAAGCACTTCAATATGTATTTGCAAATCTCAACTCCAACATATTTCTCAACACCACATTTTTCTCAACTCAAATCCATGATGATTTTCAAAGACTGAGATACAAGAAATATAATACAAAACTATTCAAGTAAATGAAATCTCAAATTTACATTTACAATAATTTACATTTAATTACATACCAAAATATTTTACAAGAGTTTCTATACAACTGCTCAAATAATTTACATACATATTATTACATGCATACATCAAAACCTATGTACATGGGTATACCTATGATATACCTGGAGCTGATCCGAATATATCTTCAACGAAATTTACTTACTGCTCTATGCTCTTCTTACCTGCGACAGCATACAAAGCTATCGCTGAGTGGTGAACTCAGTGGTGCACAACTATAATTTAAAACATAATACAATATACATTGACAAATTCTGATAAATAATTTGGAAATCTGAATACTCATCAAATTCCAAAACTCAAAATATTCATTGCCAATAATATGAATCATTTGTATAAAATGACTTCGATCATGAAATTCAATTTATCAAATCATAACTAACCATTTAGGTAATCCCAACAAAATCAATTATACATAAGTCATAATTGAAATCACAATTCTTTATCATTCAAAAGCCATTCTGTATCTCAAAAATCATTATGTATCTCAAAAATCATTCTGTATCTCAAAAATCATACTGTATCTCAAAAATCATACTGTATCTCAAAAATCAATCTTTATCTCACTAATATGCAAGACTAATCCGAAAGGGCCATATTCGATGTGATTCTAACTCCCTATGGTCGGGGAGGTCGAATCTGATTCTAACTCCCTATGGTCTGGGAGGTCGAATCATCGTGCACAGTACCATCACAATAATGAATCTTCCGCAAGGGCCATAACGATAAAATAAACTTAGATCTAACCTCAAATCAGGGGAAAATCTAAGCCTGTGCACGTACCATGGTAATCAAAACACAACTCACTCCATTGTCTTCTCAACAAATGAGAGAGACGGGTAATAACCTAGTCAAGCATCTATAGTGAGATATAAAACAATATCACAATCCTTTTAGTGAGCATAAATCACAATATAATTCGATTCAAATTCAATTCCAATATCCAATAATTTTTTTTATGCTCATCACAATTCAAATCATACATTTGCATTTTTCTATGAAAATTACCATCACAATTCAAAACATGTTCTATCATAATTTTCCAAAACATAATTTATTCAATCCATAACAATGCTTAATACTTGTGGAAATACCATTTCACAAAGCTAAATTCATACATACTATAACAATTTCAATAATCATTGAATTAAATCCAATGCTTGTTAAACATAATACATAAGAAAAATATGTCATTTAATCATATGAAATATTCAAAACAAAATCAGTTAAAAACTAGTTGTGCACAAACCTTTGATAATTGTCTCCTGGTCTGGACTCAGTGTTTCCTTCCCTTTTCCTGAGTCTTTGGTAACTGAGAAACACAATTTGAAGTGTTTCAGTACTAAATTAAACTGTCTCTATTGATGGTGTTTGGTAAATAATGCACTGAACTCAATTATTCACTTAATCACCTAATATACCGACCCTCATTGCGTTTTAGGTAAATTAGGTTTTAGTGTCGTTAATATGTCACATTCGATAGGGTTTTAGGTTTGGTATGTTTTACCAAAGTCATTTCCTTGCTTAGTGCACTTTAATGCAAATTGCTGGATTCCGGGATACTAGTTTGACCTAACCGGACGATCTAGTTCCCTCAGTTTTCGGGTCTCGGTTGAAACTACAAACTTGTAGATCTAGGTCTTATTGCACACGGTGCAAAATTTCAGGTCAATCCGAGTTAAGTAGACCAAGTTATGATCATTACGCTATTGCTGGTCAAGTGGTACAATTTTAGGTCAATTTTAGGTCAAATTGGTCAATTCTGGTTCGGCCAGTTTTTGGACCCGAACTTGTGCAAGTTGTTTGACTTGCTTATGGTCATTTCTGGGCTTTGGTGTCTTCATAAGACTTGTAGGTATGGGTCTTAACTATTCTTGGTTAAAATTTCAGGTCAATTGGACCTGGTTTGAGTGAGTTATGGCCTAAACACTCACTGCTGCCCAATTGGTCATTTTTCAGGTCCTAATTGCACCTAATCCGAATTGGTCATTTTTTTAGGTCACCTTGCAAGCAGAATTTTGGCATGGTTTCTCAATGAAAGTTGGCACATTTTGTGCCTAGTTTCACCCCAAATTGGTCTCATACCAATTGAGGTTACACATTCAAGGTTATAGGCTAAAATATACACTGCCCTCAATATGCAATTCACACCCCAACTTCAAACACATTATTTACCTTGCAAGGTTTACTTCCATACCCTACCAAACTGTTTTGGCACATTACCAAAAACATTTTCTACATTACATTAGCATTATTTTGGGCAGATTCCAATCACCCTCAACACACCAAATATCATTCACAATTACAATTTCTAAATACCATTACAACCACACCTAAACATTACAAACTTTACATACACTTTACAACATTCATTCACATACATATCATCAATCCTTCTAGGTCAATATTCTGCCCACTCTTCCTTCAATATACACCATTTCTCAAGTGTCCACAAGCTGCCACAAATCATTCATCAACATCACATTGCCGTATCATATGCCAATTCCCATCAAAGTGCATAATTCACCATATAAACATGCAATAACTCACTAAGTTACTAAATCACCATTATTAACATTCTTTCCCATCAATTATATGCACAAATACTTCATCATAAACGTGACCCATGGCTGTCCAAAATGAAAATAACAATAACCTTTCAAACTCAAAATTTTCCTTCACCAAACTAATACCCATAACATGCACAAAAACTTTAACAAAGGATTTCTCAAAAATGCAAACTTACCTTTATTTGTAACTTGCTAAACCTTCACCAAACTTCCCAAAATTGGTATCAATATCTTTCTTGTGATGTGTAGACAAATTTTAGTGAAGAACACTAAGTGATTTGAGTTGGAATGAAGGGAGTTAAGAGAGCTTAAGTGAAACGGCCATGGATGTTTTCTCTCACCATCAATTCGGCATATTTGATGGAATGGAGAAGATGAACTATCTGGTGGGTTTAGTGGACTTACACCTGCCATACTTAATGTTTAATTAATCCTATAGTGGTCCACTAAGAAGAATTAAATCATATATTAAGTTAACTTTCCCATAATCCACATTTAACCCATGATTTTTGCTATTTAATTTAGGTACCACTAAACTAATTTTTCATTTTATTTTCTAAGTGTAATACTATTTATTTTTAATGGACATTTAGGTCAAAAGACACTTCGGGATGTCAAATGACCATAATGCCCCTGTTCGGGTGGCTTTCCGATTTTTAGTATTCTGGGTTTTGTCTGTTTTTTGATTTCTCACTTTTCTTTGTACTAATTATTTAATTTTTCTTTGATCTTTCTAATGATATTTACTCTTCATCAAGGGTCTATTTAAGTCCTAAAAATGTTTTCCAGGTTTCCCCGCAGTCCAGGGCTAGTCAACGGTCCACGCCGTGACTTCACTGTGAGTTCACCCATCGCTAGGTTTCCCGGCTCGCTTAACTTTATCACATTTCTTTGCTATTATTTTTCCTTTGTTTTTCTTGTATTTTATTTTCTTGTATTTCATTATTTTATATCTCCTCACTCATATTGAAGTACGGTTCTAGGCATCCTAGTTTGTCCGACAAAGATCGGTCACCGAGCAAGAGAACGCACTCACCGAACTTAGGGGTGTTACAATTCTCCTCCTTAAATAAATTTCGTCTCAAATTTTACTCGCATTAGTCTCTCGAACACCGTGGGAGCTGTCTCCTCATATCCTCTTCACGTTCCCAAGTAGCTTCCTGGCCTGAATGATGGTTCCACAGCACTTTAACCGGGTGTATCTGTTTGTTCCTCAGCTGCTTCACCTCATAAGCCAGAATTTTTATGGGTTCTTCCTCATATGAGAGGTCTGGATTTACTTCAATCTCTTCAACTGTTAGTACATGAGATGGGTCTGATCTGTACCTCCTTAATATGGACACATGGAAGACATTGTGTATCCTTGCTAACTCTGGAGGTAATGCCAACCGATATGCCAAAGGACCCACTCTTTCCAAAACCTCATATGATCCGATGAAACGAGGACTCAGTTTCCCCTTTCTGCCAAATCTCATAATCCTCTTCCAAGGAGAAACTTTGAGGACTACCTTATCACCCATTGCATACTCAATATCTCTTCTCTTCAGATCAACATAGGACTTCGACGGCCCGACGCACTTTGAGTCTATCTCTCGATCAATTTGATCTTTTCCTATGTCTTTGAACAATTTCAGGCCCAATCATCTTTCTTTCACCAACTTCATCCCAACATAGGGGAGTTCTGCACTTTCTGCCATACAAAGCTTCATATGGAGGCATCCCAATGCTTGATTGGTAGCTGTTGTTATAAGCAAACTCAATCAAAGGCAAGTGTGTATCTCAACTACCTTCAACTCAATCATACAAGACCGTAGCATATCCTCTAATATCTGAATAACTCTTTCAGGTTGGCCATCTGTCTGTGGGTGGAATGCTGTGCTGAAGTTCAATCTAGTTCCTAGGGCTCTCTGAAGACTATCCCAGAATCTAGAAGTGAACAAAGGATCTCTATAAGATATAATCGATACTGGCACTCCATGCAATTTTACAATTTCATATATGTAAAAATCTGGCCAATCTCTCTAACTATAGTCCATTTAGAATGGCAAAAAGTGAGTAGACTTGGTTAGTCTATCAATTATAACCCATACTGCATCATGACTATTCTGTGTCCTCGGAAGTCTCATCACAAAATCCATAGTTATCTATTCCCTTATAATGTTTTCATAGGGTGCCACTTGTATGCTAGCTTGACACTTATTAATGTATACAAATTCTATTAGTGGGATTTATCTGTCCCATCTCCTCTCGGATTCAATGGCACAAGTTCTCGATATATTCTTGAGGGCTTATCACATTTTACAGGTTATTTTTATCATTTCATTTCATTATTTATAGGAACTCAATGAGTTTTCGAATTTACCTGAATTACTTGTTTCAATTATCCATCTGTCTGAGGATGATATGTTGTACTGATATCTCTAAGCTTATAGCAATTATTGTGGTACTGGTAGTTCACATTATTGTAACCGAGTTCTCGACTCACTACCTTACAAGTGTAGTCTTTCGATGTGCTAGTTCAAGTTTTAAATTTCGACTAAAATTTTCACATTCATTTCAGAATAGTACTCTATTCGTGCAATCGTATCAATTTATAGATTACTTACAAATATTCTTAATTTACTGTATCACGAGGAAGTACGTAGCTCTACACAATAATCTCGTATCCGTACTGTAATCTGTAGCTTACAATACAAACATCGAGAACATTATCTAGTCACTACGTTATAACCTCATGGACTAGGTTTTCTAACATCTTATCTTTCTCGAATCCACTAATATCCCAAACCGATTCTGATTACAATTTCCTTTGACAATTACTAACAGTAACATCTTTGCCCTCATCTAGAGCAATTCTATTACTGTAACTTACTTTTAGGTCCTCTTGCCTTACATTAAGTAGGCTCGCCAATTAGCTTTATAATTTACGGTATGTTAGAAAATACTTTTAGCTAAAATTCTTCCAAAATTAATGTCAATCATACTTGTTATTACAATTATTATCCTAAAAGACTAGTCACTAATACATCAAAATTCATTCCCATGTAAAGGAATAACAACAGGACATATAGTTCTGACACTAACACACAACTAAGTAGTGCTGGGATCAAATAATAACTAATTGTTCCTTTCAAAAAATTAAGAACTTACCAGCAGCTACATCTGAAGTTTCCGCTCTTTCTCCTTGGCGCATAGTGGACGCCCGATCGTGCGCTACCATATTCGGGTTGATTCACGTGGTTATAGTGGTGAGGAGTACCAACTCTATTTCTATCTTGACTCTGACTGACGGTCTGTGAACTCCGGAGAGCAGATCGAGGTGGTTTAGTACAATTTTTAGCAAAGTGTCCAAGTTTTCCACAATTGTAGCAGGCTCTAGAGGTCTTATAGCATATCCCACCATGATATTTTCCACAAGTTTCACATAGGCGGGAAGGGTAGGAACTTCTAGTTGTTCGACGACTGGACCTTGGTGGTCTCTGTCTTAATGATCCACCTCTATCATATCCTTGAGCTCAGGGTTCCTCAAATTCTTTTCTCTTTCTCAAATTACTGTTCGAGCTCTGACCTATAGGTTTCTCCCTCTTTTCCATTTCACACTGCCCTTGTGGGGTTGGGTGCAGATTTGGGCTTGGTGTGATTATCAGCCATTTGTTGGAAGAAAGTGGCCATTTGTCGGGCCATTTGTGCAGAATTTGTACTGGTAAACTGGTACACTGCCTTCAACACTTTGTGGAGTGGGCCTCAACTTGTACTTCGCCATCATGGACTGTTTCTACGGTCTCATTTTTCTTCCATATCTTTCCACAAGATTCTCTATTCTGTACAACCAACATAAGGAGATTCCTCTCCATTAGTTCATATTTATGATGTAAATGTACTATATGTATCAAACATTTGAGCATTGTAGTTACTGACAAAAAGATTTCAAATTCACTCAAATTTACTTTAAAACCATTGCTCGATACCACTAAAACATGTCACACCCTACTCCTCTCAGAAGGCATAACATGATCCCGTAGTATACCTAATGAATTACCAACTTCGCTTCATCGATAACCCATTAAATACACTACAAGGGATTTTCAAAACTTTTCTTACTTCTTTTACAAATGGTGAGCACTATTTACAAGTGTTAAAACCTTTTGAATCAAGTGATAGAATTGACACATTTGAATTATTTGGAATTTCAGTAAAAATTTTGGCAGAGTGCCCTTTGTATTTTGGATAAAACAGCTTCTTGTAAAACTCGTAAAAAGCACTTCAATATGTATTTGCAAATCTCAACTCCAACATATTTCTCAACACCACATTTTTCTCAACTCAAATCCAGTTGATTTTTCAAAGATCGAGATACAAGAAATATAATACAAAACTATTCAAGTAAATGAAATCTCAAATTTACATTTACAATAATTTACATTTAATTACATACCAAAATATTTTACAAGAGTTTCTATACAATTTGCTCAAATAATTTACATACATATTATTACATGCATACATCAAAACCTATGTACATGGGTATACCTATGATATACCCGAGTCGATCCGAATATATCTTCAACGAAATTTACTTATCGCTCTATGCTCTTCTTACTGCGACAAAGATACAAAGCTATCACGAGTGGTGAACCTGGGCAGTACAACTATAATTTAAAACATAATACAATATACATTGACAAATTTATGAGAAATAATTTGGAAATCAATACTCATCAAATTCCAAAACTCAAAATATTCATTGCCAATAATATGAATCATTTGTATAAAATGACTTTGATCATGAAATTCAATTTATCAAATCATAACTAACCATTTAGGTAATCCCAACAAAATCAATTATACATAAGTCATAATTGAAATCACAATTCTTTATCATTCAAAAGCCATTCTGTATCTCAAAAATCATTATGTATCTCAAAAATCATTCTGTATCTCAAAAATCATATCAGATCTCAAAAATCATATCAGATCTCAAAAATCAATCTTTATCTCACTAATATGCAAGACTAATCCGAAGGGCCATATTCGATGTGATTCTAACTCCTATGGTCGGGAGGTCGACCGATTCTAACTCCCTATGGTCGGAGGTCGAATCATCGTGCAGCATACCATCACAATAATGAATTTTCCGCAAGGGCCATAACGATAAAATAAACTTAGATCTAACCTCAAATCAGGGGAAAATCTAAGCCTGTGCACGTACCATGGTAATCAAAACACAACTCACTCCATTGTCTTCTCAACAAATGAGAGAGATGGGTAATAACCTAGTCAAGCATCTATAGTGAGATATAAAACAATATCACAATGCTTTTAGTGAGCATAAATCACAATATAATTCGATTCAAATTCAATTCCAATATCCAATAATTTTTTTTATGCTCATCACAATTCAAATCATACATTTGCATTTTTCTATGAAAATTACCATCACAATTCAAAACATGTTCTATCATAATTTTCCAAAACATAATTTATTCAATCCATAACAATGCTTAATACTTGTGGAAATACCATTTCACAAAGCTAAATTCATACATACTATAACAATTTCAATAATCATTGAATTAAATCCAATGCTTGTTAAACATAATACATAAGAAAAATATGTCATTTAATCATATGAAATATTCAAAACAAAATCAGTTAAAAACTAGTTGTGCACAAACCTTTGATAATTGTCTCCTGGTCTGGACTCAGTGTTTCCTTCCGTTTTCCTGAGTCTTTGGTAACTGAGAAACACAATTTGAAGTGTTTCAGTACTAAATTAAACTGTCTCTATTGATGGTGTTTGGTAAATAATGCACTGAACTCAATTATTCACTTAATCACCTAATATACCGACCCTCATTGCGTTTTAGGTAAATTAGGTTTTAGTGTCGTTAATATGTCACATTCGATAGGGTTTTAGTTTTGGTATGTTTTACCAAAGTCATTTCCTTGCTTAGTGCACTTTAATGCAAATTGCTGGATTCCGGGATACTAGTTTGACCTAACCGGACGATCTAGTTCCCTCAGTTTTCGGGTCTCGGTTGAAACTACAAACTTGTAGATCTAGGTCTTATTGCACACGGTGCAAAATTTCAGGTCAATCCGAGTTAAGTAGACCAAGTTATGGTCATTACACTATTGCTGGTCAAGTGGTACCATTTTAGGTCAATTTTAGGTCAAATTGGTCAATTCTGGTTCGGCCAGTTTTTGGACCCGAACTTGTGCAAGTTGTTTGACTTGCTTATGGTCATTTCTGGGCTTTGGTGTCTTCATAAGACTTGTAGGTATGGGTCTTAACTATTCTTGGTTAAAATTTCAGGTCAATTGGACCTGGTTTGAGTGAGTTATGGCCTAAACACTCACTGCTGCCCAATTGGTCATTTTTCAGGTCCTAATTGCACCTAATCCGAATTGGTCATTTTTTTAGGTCACCTTGCAAGCAGAATTTTGGCATGGTTTCTCAATGAAAGTTGGCACATTTTGTGCCTAGTTTCACCCAAATTGGTCTCATACCAATTGAGGTTACACATTCAAGGTTATAGGCTAAAATATACACTGCCCTCAATATGCAATTCACACCCCAACTTCAAACACATTATTTACCTTGCAAGGTTTACTTCCATACCCTACCAAACTGTTTTGGCACATTACCAAAAACATTTTCTACATTACATTAGCATTATTTTGGGCAGATTCCAATCACCCTCAACACACCAAATATCATTCACAATTACAATTTCTAAATACCATTACAACCACACCTAAACATTACAAACTTTACATACACTTTACAACATTCATTCACATACATATCATCAATCCTTCTAGGTCAATATTCTGCCCACTCTTCCTTCAATATACACCATTTCTCAAGTGTCCACAAGCTGCCACAAATCATTCATCAACATCACATTGCCGTATCATATGCCAATTCCCATCAAAGTGCATAATTCACCATATAAACATGCAATAACTCACTAAGTTACTAAATCACCATTATTAACATTCTTTCCCATCAATTATATGCACAAATACTTCATCATAAACGTGACCCATGGCTGTCCAAAATGAAAATAACAATAACCTTTCAAACTCAAAATTTTCCTTCACCAAACTAATACCCATAACATGCACAAAAACTTTAACAAAGGATTTCTCAAAAATGCAAACTTACCTTTATTTGTAACTTGCTAAACCTTCACCAAACTTCCCAAAATTGGTATCAATATCTTCCTTGTGATGTGTAGACAAATTTTAGTGAAGAACACTAAGTGATTTGAGTTGGAATGAAGGGAGTTAAGAGAGCTTAAGTGAAACGGCCATGGATGTTTTCTCTCACCATCAATTCGGCATATTTGATGGAATGGAGAAGATGAACTATCTGGTGGGTTTAGTGGACTTACACCTGCCATACTTAATGTTTAATTAATCCTATAGTGGTCCACTAAGAAGAATTAAATCATATATTAAGTTAACTTTCCCATAATCCACATTTAACCCATGATTTTTGCTATTTAATTTAGGTACCACTAAACTAATTTTTCATTTTATTTTCTAAGTGTAATACTATTTATTTTTAATGGACATTTAGGTCAAAAGACACTTCGGGATGTCAAATGACCATAATGCCCCTGCTCGTGGCTTTCAGATTTTTAGTATTCTGGGTTTTGTCTGTTTTTTGATTTCTCACTTTTCTTTGTACTAATTATTTAATTTTTCTTTGATCTTTCTAATGATATTTACTCTTCATCAAGGGTCTATTTAAGTCCTAAAAATGTTTTCCAGGTTTCCCCGCAGTCCAGGGCTAGTCAACGGTCCACGCCGTGACTTCCCGGTGCGGTCACCCATCGCTAGGTTTCCCGGCTCGCTTAACTTGATCACATTTCTTTGCTATTATTTTTCCTTTGTTTTTCTTGTATTTTATTTTCTTGTATTTCATTATTTTATGTCTCCTCACTCATATTGAAGTACGGTTCTAGGCATCCTAGCTGTCCGGACAGCACTGGTCACCGGAGCAGTAGAACGCACTACCGAACTTAGGGGTGTTACATAACAAATGCACCAGCGGCATTTATGGACCTTATAAACCGTATCTTCCATCCATACCTAGATCGGTTCTAAGTGGTCTTTATTGACGATATTTTGGTGTATTCCAAGACCAGTGAAGAACATGATGAGCATTTGAGGATTGTTCTGCAAACCCTGAGAGAAAAGAAACTGTATGCTAAGTTGTCCAAGTGTGACTTTTGGTTGAGTGAGATTGCATTCCTTGGACACATAGTGTCAGCTGATGGGATTAGGGTGGATCCCAAGAAAATAGAAGCAGTGATGGAATGGAAGCCTCCCAGGAATACAACTGAGGTCAGAAGCTTCTTGGGGCTAGCTGGGTATTACTGAAGTTTTGTGAAGGTATTTTCCCTAATAGCTGCTCCAATGACCAAGTTGTTACACAAGAATGTCAGATTTGACTGGAATGACAAGTGCCAGACCAGTTTTGAGAAGTTGAAGGCTATGTTGACAGAGGCACCATTGTTAACACAGCCAGTGTCAGGAAAGGACTTCGTGATCTACAGTGATGCCTCTCATAATGGGTTAGGGTGTGTATTGATGCAAGAGGGGAAGGTGGTCGCTTATGCTTCCAGACAGTTAGGACTGACTACTCACTAGAGAGGTTAGCAGAATTATATATCAATGAGATAGTTAGACTGCATGGAATTCCACTTTCCATCATATCTGATCGAGACCCAAGGTTTACATCGAGATTTTGGAAGAAGTTGCATGAATCCTTGGGTACACAACTCCATTTCAGCACAGCTTTCCATCCTCAGACGGATGGGCAATCTGAAAGAGTAATCCAGGTAAATAATTGAAACCAATGAAATTAATACAAATATTGAATTGAAATGATAACAATAACGTGAAATACTTGTCAGGTCCTTGAGGATATGCTGAGGAGTTGTGTCATTGAGTTTGAGGTAAGCTGGGATAGATACCTCCCACTGGCAGAATTTGCATACAACAATAGCTACCAAGTTAGTATCCAAATGGCCCCGTATGAAGCATTGTATGGGAGAAAATGTAGAACTCCAGTGTGCTGGACTGAATTGGGCGAAGACAAACTGGTAGGGCCAGACCTGGTGAAACAGGCTGAGGAGAAGGTAAAATCAATCAAAGCCAACTTAAAGGTTGCCTCAGACAGACAAAAGTCTTATGCCGACCTGAAGAGAAAAGAAATAGAATATGTGGTTGGCGACAAAGTGTTCCTCAAGGTGTCACCGTGGAAGAAAGTACTGAGGTTTGGAAGAAAAGGTAAGTTAAGCCCTAGGTTCATTGGCCCATATGAAATCATCGAACGTGTGGGTCCAGTGGCCTATAGGCTAGCTTTACCACCAGAGCTGGACAAGATTCACAATGTCTTTCACGTATCCATGCTCAGAAGATACCGCTCAGATCCTTCACATGTCATCTCCAGAGAAGAAATTGGAATACAACCGGATTTGACATATGAAGAAGAACCTCTACGGATCTTGGCTCGGGAAGTGAAAGAGTTGAGGAACAAACAGATTCCACTGGTAAAAGTGCTTTGGAGGCACCACAACACCGAGGAGGCAACTTGGGAAAGTGAAGAGATAATGAGGCAACAGTTCCCTCAACTGTTTGCATCAGGTAAATTTCGAGGACGAAATTTAAATTAGAGGGGAAGAGTTGTAACACCCTCCCGGTAATCATTCCGTACATTCTACTATTCCGGTGACCGGTGTCGGTCCGGACAGCTAGAACGTCCGGAAAAATAATTAAACTTAAGTGAGAGACCATAATTAACTCAAATATTAATAAGAAAAATTTAGTAAAAAATTTTAGAAATAAAATACAACCAAGTCAAACGAGCCGGTGCCCTAGCGATGGGTAACCAGAGGGAAGTTGCGATTCTCGCAACGAGGAGCCCTAGACCCAGGGGAAAAATTATAAAATAATTTTTGGGACTCTAGAGAAGGGTTATTGAGGTTCCCATGGAATTAGAATGCCAAGAAAATACCTAGAAAAATTTTTCAATCGGTACAGACAATTTTAACCCGTTAAGCCAAACGGAGGGCATTTTGGTCATTTCGCCTTCAGAGGTGATTTTTGGCCGACTTGTCCAGTTGAGTAAATATTTAATATGACATAAAATATGAAGAAATATTTCTAGAAATTAAATTGAAAATGAGTAGTGGAGGAAAGAAAAGAAAAATGCAACATATGCAATTTATGACATCAATGTGATGTCATTTAAAATTTCCAACCAATCACCATTAAGCCCTCATTTGACTAACTAATAAAGAGACAAATTGAAGACTAAATTCATCAAAAAACCAGCAGCTATCCTTCTCTCCTCAAGTGCAGCCGAAATCCATCTTCCTCCCTCCATTGATTTTTTTTTTTTTCAATCAAGCTCAATTTCTCCTTTGTTTCCACCACTAAACCCTAAACCCCTTCATTAAAACTTAACCACACCTCTTGGGGAAGTGTTTGGAAGCCTAGAAAGTGAAGGAAAGTGAAGTTTTGAGTGGGGAAAAATCTGCCCTAATCAAGGTTAGTGCATTAGACACTTAAAACTTCTTATTTTCATGAATTGTAACTTGTATTGAGTGAGAATTGCAACTAAAATGAACAAGAATTATGTGTATACATACTATGAACTTTTGGCAGCCCTTGTGAAGGAATTATTTTGATTGTTTTGATGGACTTAAAGTGGGCTATAGATCAAGTTTAAACCATGTGTGCATGTGATTATTGAAAGGAGCTAGTATTTAAGGTGTTGTGAAAACCTATAATGGAACTAGGGTTTTGAAGAGTGAAAAATTGACTTGGCTTAGGAAATTGTTAGAGCACATTTTAATGGTCAATTAGTGACCATTTTAGGTATGTTGACCATAAAATGGAGTGAAAAATAGGATTGCAAAGTGAAGTTGCAGGCTGCCCTAGGACAGCAGCAGAGGGACTGAAAATTCAGTCCACTTGCACTGCCATAACTTGGGCTGTGTTGGTGCAATTGTTTTTTGGCCAATTGGACATGAAACTAGGCTTATAATGGCACATTTTTGCTGAAGAAATCATGCCCAAAAGACCAAAGCAAGAGGACCAAAACTTAGCCCCAATCCGGATACCCTGCAACTGATTCTGCAGAATGACCAAATGAACAGTATTTGGCCATAACTCACTGTAGATTTGGTCAATTGACCTGAAATTTTTACAGCAACAAGTTAAGACATAGAAAAACAACTTTCATGAAGGAACCTACCCCAAATTATGGCCAGAACCTAACCCAAATGGCAGTTGCAGTCACTGTTCATGTTACTGTAGATATGGTAATTTCTGTAGAATGCACATCCGGCCAGCTGTGGTTTTTGGACCATATCTGGAGCTACAAAACTCCAAATGGAGTGATTCAAAAAATGAAATTTAACTAGACAAAATAAGGAACAACTTTCATGTTCTACATTTCTTTAAATTCTCACAGCAACAGTGTCCAATGGAACAGTGAAGTTGACTCACAAAAACTGAAAATTCTGCTTGTGTTGGTTTAAACTTTGAAATGGTATAAATGCTTAATGCCAACAAGTTTGGAATGCCAAATGTGGTATGTA
This sequence comes from Hevea brasiliensis, assembly GCF_030052815.1. Lineage (NCBI taxonomy): Eukaryota > Viridiplantae > Streptophyta > Magnoliopsida > Malpighiales > Euphorbiaceae > Hevea > Hevea brasiliensis. The sequence continues at coordinate 48,777,343 of NC_079495.1, read as the reverse complement.
GGGAGTGCCAAAGTCAATGTACATATTTTTATTCTAAAAGTCAACATTTTTGTTGACCAATAAGATGAATAGTGACACTAAAAATTTGAAATTCACAAATTGAAGAATTTAAAAGTTTCAAATGCCCTAGTATACCTAACATAATTTGGTTTGATAATTTGCACATGGAAATATGCCATTCTGTGATTTTATGGCTTTTAGCCATTCTGACTTTGTATTGAGCTTTGGCCTTGTGCCTGATATATTTACAGCTTGTTAGCTGTTCTGTTGCACACCGGGAGATGCATATGTGACCGATGGTGTGACGGCTCGAGGTACTTGATACCCAGTGCCAGTTTACCCGTTATCCAGTCCAGTCATCTAGTGTAGGTTACTTGGGCAACCAAATGAATGAAAGTGAACAAAGTTACTGAATTAATGTATATATAACCATACTAAACAAATGAATCATACACATTCACTATATATTCGTTTTCTTGCTATTTTCTTTTATTATATTATTGCACCACTAAGCATTATTGCTTAGCGCGTTGCTTTTGCCACACGTAGGTACTGGAGATCCCGATCGTGAGCCCAGTAGACCGCAGACTGGGTGAGTTCATCCTGCAGATCTGCACAGTGTCCGTGTCACCTCACTACCTGCAGTGCATTGGTAGGGCACTAGGTGTCATTTTGTCATTTTGTAATTAAATTTTTATTTTCTTATATGTATTTGGGATTATGTAATGTATTTTGAGGTTCATGTAAATAATAAAGATTTATGGTTATGTATGGAAGTAATTTGAGCTTTTAATTGTTATTTATATATATGAGAACCCTAAGAAATGGATGTTTGAGAAATGAAAAGGCTATTGAGAACTGAAATTGAGAAATATTGTTGAGTTTTTGATATTGAGACTCTGTTGATGAATTGAAGTTGGGTTTGTTTGAAAATTATTTGGAAGTGTTTTCACAGGTTCCGAAGAACGGTTTTCTCCATTTTTAGCCGGTACTCCGCCGGATTTTCTTTAAAATTTTCAGAACCTTAAATGAATAATACTTTTGATAAATGGCTTAAATAAATTGTATTTCATAAATTATATGTAAAAGCATGATATAAATTAATTGAGGAATATTAGAGTGTGCCGGTACACCGTGTGGCATTACTTACTCGGGTATACTGTACACGGGTAAGGGGTGTCACAATTATCGTTAGAGACAGTTTAATTTAGTACTGAAACACTTCAAATTGTGTTTCTCAGTTACCAAAGACTCAGGAAAAGGGAAGGAAACACTGAGTCTAGACCGAGAAACAGTTATCAGAGGTTTGTGCACAACTAGTTTTCAAATGATTTTGCTCTGAATAATATTTCCTATGATTAATTGTATGTTATTGTTTTAAATTGTGTTTGTGCACAACAACTATTTCTTTTGAATTATTTTCAATTGAAATAAATTATGACTATTTGCATATTATTGTTTTAAGTTGTGAAATTGTGAAAAATGGTTTGAAAGTTATTTGATGGATACTTATTGATTGAAAAGCACTGTAATTGGTTTGAAACCACAGTTATCATGTACATTGATTGTATTCCTCGCTAGCTTGTCTAGTGGGATGAATTGAATTCCCTCTCTGGCTGAAGTGTTGAGGTGTGTGCCTGTTGAGGACGAATAGAATGAGTACTCATATTTTTGCTAGCTAGCTATGTTATTCCTCATTAGTCATTGACTTTTGGGATGAATTGAATACCTCATTAGCCATCGGCTTTTGGGATGAACTGAACTTGGGAACATGATTAAAGCTGTGTGTGATTTATTGATTTGTATTGTGAGATTGTGAAATGAATTTAAACTCTTATTGACATATAATGTCTTTTGAATTCAACCATGATCTGACTTATTGAAATTTATTGTGATATTGAGAAATGGAGTTTAAATTCTGATTGACAATTATTGTCTTAAAATTAACTATGGTTTTAAGTATCCACTATTTACATGACTTATGAATTGTTATTTAAATTGTATTTGGTTAATGTTGTGCACCACTGAGACATTGTCTCAGCGATAGCTTTTTATTACTGTCGCAGTAAGGCCAAGCGACAGCATGATTAGGCTGCTAGTACCTCCAGCGAGAGACTACCGGGTATAATGAGTATACCAATATTTTGTATTTTGTAATGTAATGTATATTCACTGTATTTACATATTGTTTTTGGTTTTGAGCAGTTGTAAATAAAAATTGTACATTGAAGTTGTAAAATAATTATGAGTTATTTTGACTTGTAAAATTGTATTATATTTTCTCTATCTCAGTCCTTAAAAAAAAAAAATTACTGTGAATTTGACTTGAGAACTGTGTTGGGTTGAGAAAAATGTTGAAGTTGAGATTTGGAAATTTATTGAAGTGCTTTTTACAGGTTTTCTGAAGAACTGTTTTGTCCAAAATAGAGATGGCACTCTGCCAAAATTTTTACAGAAATTCCAAATAATTCAAATGTGTTAGTTCTATCACTTCAGTTCAAAAAGGTTTTTAACACCTGTAAATAGTGCTCACCACTGTAAAAGAAGTAAGAAAAGTTTTTAAAATCCCTTGTAGTGTATTTAATGGATTATCAGTAGATGGAGTTGGTAATTCATTAGGTATACTACGGGATCAAGTTATGCCTTACAGAGGGGTAGGGTGTGACAGAGGATACTTCACAATATGGACATGACTTATCCAGAAAGATTGTAATCATGTTTGTCCCCAAGTTATTTATATGAGATGTAAATAAGATGGAATGGTGAGTCTCATGCCATATAACAAATATGATAGGCACTTATACATGATAAGTAGGCCGAACCAGTGACACTTATGACAAGCACATGGAGTTTACTCTTGTCAATGCATTGTCATAAATTATATTAGTGCATATAATTTTAGACCTGAGATAGCACAATTATCTTGTATATAGGTGGTTTGAGTTTGATACTGCTTTCATACTTGTACTGTGTATGGGTATATGGGCATGTGTTGGCTCCTACTAGTTATATATGGAGGTAGGTGTTGATCAAGATGGAATCTGTTCCTCTAAGCAAATAGGGATAAAATCCTATATTCATTTAATTATTCTTAATGTTTCAAGTTCCTGGCTAGGACAGATAGATTTATTCAAAAAAGAGTTTCTGATGAGAAAAATCCTTTTAATCAAGAACACGAATTAAAAGAAAATATAATATTCATAGCAAATGGGGTTTGACATAAACCATGACTGCAGCTTGACTTGGGATTTTGTAACAGAGAGATTATAGTGCATGGTAACATATGATTATAGGTTCATTTAAGATAAACCTTATTACTAATTGGGTGGCCATGGCATGCTATGCTAGGTGTTAACCATAGTCTATGAGGTGCATAAAATGATTTAGAGAAATCATTTATGGTAAGAAAGAGTTCTAATGATATTAAGAGTTGATATCATGTCTCATTGCCAATTAGTGATGAGCCTAGTAAGTCACACACATACACAAGTAATCACCAAATTAAATATGATTTAATTAACTAATTAAAGAGTTTAATTGATTAATTAAATAGGTTTGGTTTGCAATTAGATTGCAAAGTCCCTAGCATGGCTTGAAACCAAATCTAGGTTATTGGATTTATAGTATAAGTTAAATTTATATTTAAAATATTTAAATATGAATTTAATTAATGAGAAATTAATTAATGGAGATTAATTAATTAATTTATATATGATATAAATTGATTAGAAGAAGAGAAATAATTGTCTTGGGTTGAGAACTCAAAATTCAGACACAGTGGTATTTTGGTCATTTCAGAGGGTGACATGTGGCACCATGAGATGGTGACACATGGCACTACACATAAGCTTGCCAAATATCTTTTAATCATGTAAGATGATTAAAATTAAGATTAAATATAGGTTTGACACTTAGCACAATATGATTGGGTCAATTAAACCTAGAGCCAATCAGAAGGTGACATATGGCAAGGGTTTTAAGTGGTGACCTAGCTATATAAGTGTAAGGATGAAAGAACTAATTACACAAGCTGCTCATTCTCTTTGTGCCGCCACCCTTGGCTGCCATTCCCTTCTCTTCTTTTTCTTCTTCTCTCATCAATTCAAAGAGATTAGCAAACAATCTCTTGAATTAAAAATACTAGAAATTGTTTCTAGTGTCCTGTTTACATCTGTAATCTCTTAAAAGGAAAAACTTGATTTTCTAATTCATAGAAAAGGCTTTAGAAGCTGTTCAAGGGCTGCCATAGGTTGGTGTGGACAAGCTAGAGGGACAACATCTGGTGTCCTAAAGACGCATCCCAAAGGTGACAAATACACTGTAGTGCATCAAGAGGTTAGTGCACCTATTCTTGATCTAATCTAGGGTTCTTAAAATTAATCTAATTAATTCTAAAATCTTAAATGGAAAATATAGATCCAAAAACATATTAAAAGAGTTTTAATATGTTGTTTATCATTGAAATCAAATAGATAAAAATTAATCTTGCATGATGCATGTGACCCTAGGTGAAAAAATTTTGAATTCAATGATATAAACTTGTGTTTTTTATGCTTCCCCTCCTTCAAGAGGCAGCCAAGGGGTGGCAGCACAAAATAGGTGAATGGCAGCTTGTATTTTTTCTTTTCTTCCCTTGCCACATGTCACCTTTTGATTAGCTTTAGGTTTAATTGACCCAATCACATTGTGCCAAGTGTCAAACCTATATTTAATCTTGACTTTGATCATCTTACATGATTAAAAGATAGATGGCAAGCTTATGTGTAGTGCCATGTGTCACCATTTCGTGGTGCCATATGTCACCCTGTGAAATGACCAAAATACCCCTGTGTCTTAATTTTGAGTTCTCAACCCAAAATAATTATTTCTCTTATTCTAATCAATTTATATCAAAAATAAACTAATTAATTAATCTCTAACAATTAATTTCTCATTAATTAAATTCATATTTAAACACTTTAAATATAAATTTAACTTATACTATACATCCAATATCCTAGATTTGGTTTTAAGCCATGCTAGGGACTTTGCATTCTAATTGCAAACCAAACCTATTTAATTAATCAATTAAACTCATTAATAAATTAATTAAATCATGTTAAATTTGGTGATTACTTGTGTATATGTGTGACTTACTAGGCTCATCACTAATTGGCAATGAGACATGACATCAACTCTTAATATCATTAAAACTCTTTCTTACCATAAATGATTTCTCTAAATCATTTTATGCACCTTATAGACCATGGTTAACACCTAGCATAGCATGCCATGGCCACCCAATCAGTAATAAGGTTTACCTTAAATGAACCTATAATCATATGTTATCATACACTAAAATCTCTCTGTTACAAAATCCCAATTCGAGCTGGAGTCATGGTTTATGTCAAACCACATTTGCTATCAATATTATGTTCTCTTTTAATTCTAGTTCTTGATTAAAAGGATTTTCTCATCCGAAACTCTTTTTTGATTAAATCTATCTGTCCTGGCCAGGAACTTGAAACATCAAGAACAATTAAATGAACGTAGGATTTTATCCCTATTTACTTAGAGGAACAGATTCCATCTTAATCAACACCTACCTTCATATCTAACAAGTAGGAGTCAACACATGCCCATATACCCATGCACAGTACAAGTATGAAAGCAGTATCAAACTCAAACCACCTATATACAAGATAACTATGCTATCTCAGGTCTAAAGATTATATGCACTGATATGATTTATGACAATACATTGATAAGAGTAAACTCCATGTGCTTGTCATGAATGTCACTCGTTCGGCCTACTTATCATTTATATGTGCCTAACATGTTTGTTATATGGCATGAGACTCACCATTCCATCTTATTTACATCTCATATAAATAACTTGGGAACAAACATGATTACAATCTTTCTGGATAAGTCATATCCTTATTATGAAGTATCCTTGATTGTGAACCAATTTATGATATTTGTGCTAGAAATACTTTCACTCATATTCTTAACAACTTAAGAATAGAATTTCTAACAAAATATCAATGGACCTTGTCTATTACACATAAATATATTATGTAAACGGAAAAGTGAAAATGCCTTTTATTAATAAAACATGTACAAGATACATACTAAATGATATGCTCTAGGGCATACTACTAACAATCGACTGGTGGAAGACCATTCCCCATAGCTTGGCTGAACCGCCAGTACTGATCTGGGACTACTTCATCTGAGATTTCAGACAGAAATATGTCCTAGATGCATGTGTAGATCAGAAACTGCAAGAATTTCTGAGTCTGAAGTAAGGCAACAGATCAATGGCAGAGTATGAAAGAGAGTTCTCCCGCTTAAGCCACTATGCTGGGAGTCTCTTGTCTACCAGCAAAGAAAGGTGCAAGAGATTTGAGACGGGTTTGAAGCCCAACCTACGGATGCAAGTAGTGGGATTTAGACACAGTAACTTCTCGGAGCTCATCTCTCGAGCACTTGAGTTAGAAAGAATTGAATTAGAAGCAACACCAGTGAAAGAGAAAGCTAAGAAGACTGAAAAATCAGAGAAAGAAAAAGGTGAAAAATCAGTTGAACAAAGTCCCAGTGGTACATCTGGAAAAAAGAAGAAATTTGGGGGACCTAGCAGAGGTAGAGGAGGAAGGTTTGGAAGGCGATTCTGCGGGCGAGACCCTAGATGCAGTGGTGATCGACCAGGGGTTCATATCCTGCCCGCTCCTATGAGACATGTGGCAAGATTCATAGGGGAGAATGCTATTGGGCAACAGGAGCTTGCTTTAACTGTAGAGGCAAGGGCCATCTTGCTAAGGACTGCACAGTGCCCCTAGATTTGGTCCAGCTCCTACTACTACAGAAGGATCCATTTAGAGTCCTGCTACCAGAGGTTCATAACCCGTTAGCGAAGGAAGAGGCAGAGGTAGAGGCAATGCTTCTGGCAGTCAGGGTACCGTTAGCCAATCAACACAAGGGAGTGCTCCAGCCAGCGTTTACATGATGAGACAGTGGGAAGAGGCGGAGACTTCTGATGTTGTAGCTGGTACATTCTCTATCTCTGATCAAGATGTATTTGTTATGTTTGATCCGGGTTTAACCCACTAATATGTTAGTCTAGCATAATCAGTTCTCTTGCTGTTCCCTGTGCTAAAATGGATTTTGAAGTGCTAGTAACTAGTCCGTTAGGACAAGAGGTCTTGGTCAACCAAATATATAGAGATTGTCCTTTGGTGATCCAAGGACATGTTTTTCTGTCAGATTTGAATGAAATGTCCTTCAGAGATTATGATATCATCTTAGGCATGGATTGGTTAGCTAGGCATCATGCCATGATTGACTGTAGACTAAAGACAGTCACTTTTGATCTCCCTCTGTACGGTGATGTGGTAATACATGGGGAGAGACAGTTACTACCATCAAACATCATTTCGGCTGCACTAGCCAGAAGTATGATCAGAAAAGGGTGTGAAGCATACTTGGCACATATGATAGACACCCAAGTGGGGAGTCCAATACTGAGGGGCATCCCTACTGTATGTGACTTTTCGGATGTGTTCCCTTATGAGTTGCCAGGATTACCTCCAGAAAGAGAAGTGCAGTTTGAAATTGATGTTATGCCTGCTGTGGACCCAATCTCCATAACACCATATAGAATGGCACCAACAGCATTGAAAGAGTTGAAAGTGCAGTTGCAAGAGCTGCTTGATAAGGGCTTTATCCACCCTAGTGTGTCACTTTGGGGAGCACCAGTATTATTTATTAAGAAGAAAGATGGCACTCTCCGTTTATGTATTGACTACTGGTAGTTGAATAAGATGACAATAAAGAATAGATACCCATTGCCCCACATTGATTACTTGTTTGATCAACTAAGGGGTGCAGCTGTGTTCTCCAAAATTAACCTGAGATCAGGTTATTATCAGCTGAAGGTGCAAGAGCTGAGTATTCTTAAAACTGCCTTTAGAACCCGCTATGGCCATTATGAGTTCTTGGTCATGCCATTCGGGTTAACTAATGCTCTGGCTGCTTTTATGGATCTGATGAACACTATCTTCAAACCATACCTCGACCGGTTTGTTGTGGTATTGATAGATGATATATTAGTCTACTCGAGGAATGCAGAGGAGCACGATAGACATCTGCGGATTGTACTGTAGACTTTGAGGGAGAAACAGCTATATGCCAAATTATCGAATTGTGAATTTTGGCTGAAGGAAATATCCTTCTTGGGGCACATAGTATCGGCAGAGGGCATCAAGGTAGATCCAAGTAAGATAGAAGTTGTCCTTAATTGGAGACCACTTAGAAATATCACTGAAATCCGTAGTTTTCTAGGTTAAGCTAGATACTACTGCCGATTTATAAAAGGGTTCTCCATGTTGGCGTCTCCATTGACTATGCTACTTCAAAAAGATGTGAAATTTCAGTGGATGGATAAATGCCAACAGAGTTTTAATGAGTTGAAGAGGTATTTGACTAAAGCTCCAGTCTTTACTTTACCTACCCTGGGTAAAGAATACACAGTTTACAGCGATGCTTCTCACAATGGGTTAGGATGTGTACTGATGTAAGAGTAGAATGTCATTGCTTATGCATCATGCCAGCTGAAACCGAATGAGAGGAATTATCCGACACATGACTTGGAGCTAGCAGCTATTGTGTTCGCTCTTAAGATCTGGAAACATTATTTGTATGGAGAGAAGTGCTACATTTACATAGATCATGAGAGTTTGAAGTATCTGGGCACTCAGAAGGAGTTGAATTTGAGACAAAGAAGATGGTTAAAGTTGATAAAAGACTATGATTGTTTGATAGACTATCACCCAGGGAAAGCTTATGTGGTGGCTGATGCCTTAAGTCGCAAGACTATGGCAAGTCTACAGATTTCTCCTTTGTCCATGGTACATGAGTTAAGAGTATTGTATATCAGCTTAGAGATTAATGATGAGGGGCAGACAACAGTTGCATGGCATATACAGCCAGTGTTAATTGATCAGATCAGAATGGCTGCTCAAAATGATCAGAAGTATTAGAAGCTGTTAGAAGAAGTCAGACATGGCAAGAAACCAAAATTCTCACTTAGAGATTATGGCCTATTGCTACACCAGGGCAGAATGTGAAGGAACGGAAGCGTGAAAAACACAAGTTTATGCCATTGAATTCAAAATTTTTACCTAGGGTCACATGCATCATGCAAGATTTATTTTTATCTATTTGATTTCAATGATAAACAATATATTAAAACTCTTTTAATATGTTTTTGGATCTGTATTTGCCATTTAAGATTTTAAAATTAATCAAATTAATTTTAGAACCCTAGATTAAATCAAGAACAAACACACTAACCTCTTAATGCACTGCAGCGTGTCTGTGCCTTTGAGATTCATCTTCAGGACACCAGATGTTGTCCCTCTAGCTTGTCCACACCAAGAACACCTATGGCAGCCCTTGAATAGCTTCTAATGCTTTCTCTATTATTTAGAAAATCAAGTTCTGCCTTTTAAGAGATTAAAGATGTAAACAGGACACTAGAAACAATTTCTAGCGTTCTTAATTCAAGAGATTGATGGCTAATCTCTTTGAATTGATGAGAGATGAAGAAGAATAGATGGAGAGCCTCAAAATGGCGTGACAAAGGAGGAGTGGCTACTGGTTGCTTTTCTTTTTTTCATAACAACACTTATATAGCTAGGTTAACATATTAAACCCTTGCCACATGTCACCCTTTGATTAGCTCTAGGTTTAAGTGACCCAATCACATTATGCCAAGTGTCAAACCTATATTTAATCTTAATATTAATCATCTTACATGATTAAAAACATTTGGCAAGCTTATGTGTAATCCCATGTGTCACCATCTCATGGTGCTACGTGTCACACTGTGAAATGACCAAAATGCCCCTGTGTCTTAATTTTGAGTTCTCAACCCAAAATAATTATTTCTCTTCTTATAATCAATTTATATCAAATATTAATTAATTAATTAATCTCTATTAATTAATTTCTCATTAATTAAATTGATATTTAAATACTTTAAATATAAATTTAACTTATACTACACATCCAATAATCTAGATTTGATTTCAAGTCATGCTAGGGACTTTGCAATCTAATTGCAAACCAAACCTATTTAATTAACCAATTAAACTCTTTAATTAATTAATTAAATCATATTTAATTAGGTGATAACTTGTGTATGTATATGACTTACTAGGCTCATCACTAATTGGCAATGAGACATGATATCAACTCTTAATATCATCAGAACTCTTTCTTACCATAAATGATTTCTCTAAATCATATTATGCACCTCATAGACCATGGTTAACACCTAGCATAGCATGCCATGGCCACCCAAGTGGTAATAAGGTTTACCTTAAATGAACCTATAATCATATGTTACCATGCACTGGAATCTCTCTATTACAAAATCCCAACTCAAGCTGGAGTCATGGTTTATGTCAAACTCCATTTGCTATGAATATTATGTTCTCTTTTAATTCCAGTTCTTGATTAAAAAGATTTTCTCATCAGAAACTCTTTTCTGATTAAATCTATCTGTCCTGGCAAGGAACTTGAAACATCAAGAACAATTAAATGAACATAGGATTTTATCCTTATTTACTTAAAGGAGCAGATTCCATCTTGATCAACACCTACCTCCATATATAACTAGTAGGAGCCAGCACGTGCCCATATACCCGTACATAGTACAAGTATGAAAGCAGTATCAAACTCAAACCACCTATATACAAGATAACTGTGCTATCTCAGGTCTAAAGATTGTATGCACTGATATGATTTATAACTGAACATTGACAAGAGTAAACTCCATGTGCTTGTCATAAGTGTCACTGGTTCGGCCTACTTATCATTTATAAGTGCCTATCATGTTTGTCATATGGCATGAGACTCATCATTCCATCTTATTTATATCTCATATAAATAACTTGGTAACAAACATGAATACAATCTTTTTGGATAAGTCATGTCCTTATTATGAAGTATCCTCGATTGTGAACCTATTTATGATACTTTGTACTAGAAATACCGTCACTCATATTCTTAACAACTTAAGAATAGAATTTCTAACAAAATATCAATGGACCTTTTCTATTACACATAAATATATTATGTAAACGAAAAAGTAGAAATGCCTTTTATTAATAAAATATGTACAAGATACATACTAAATGATATGCTCTAGGGCATACTACTAACAGAATGTGCGTTCCTAATGATGTTGACTTGAGGCAGATCATTTTGAAAGAAGCACATGAGTCTCCTTTTGCTATGCACCCTGGTGGAACAAAAATGTGTAGAGGGCTGAAAGAGCACTACTGGTGGATGGGTATGAAATGTAAAAGAATTTGTTTCCAAATGCCTAACTTGTTAGCAAGTGAAGGCAGAGCATCAAGTACCAGCTAGTTTGTTATATCCACTACCAGTACCGAAATGGAAATAGGAGAGATTAATGATGGATTTTGTGATGGGACTTTCTAGGACACAGGTGAGTCATGATGCAGTATGGGTCATTGTTGACAGACTGACCAAGTCTGCTCATTTTCTGCCAGTACGGATGGACTACAGTTTAGAAAGATTGGCCAAGTTGTACATTGATCAGATGGTAAGACTGCATGGAGTGCCAGTATTCATTGTATCAGACAGAGACCCTAGGTTCGCTTCTAGATTATGGGGTAGTCTTCAGAGAGCCCTAGGAGCTAGATTGAACTTCAGTATGGCATTCCACCCATAGACAGATGGCCAGTCTAAGAGAGTAATTCAGATCTCGGAGGACATGCTACGAGCTTGTGTGATTGAGTTTGAGGGCAGTTGGGACACACACTTGCCTTTGATTGAGTTTGCTTACAACAACAGCTACCAATCAAGCATTAGAATGCCTCCATATGAAGCTTTGTATGGCAGAAAATGTAGAACCCCATTATGTTGGGATGATGTGGGTGAAAAAAAGATGATTGGGCCAGAAATTGTTCAACAAACTGAAGAGAAAATCAGATTGGTTAGAGATCGACTCAAAGATGCATCAGACCATCAGAAGTCCTATATTGATATGAAGAGAAGACATATTGAGTATTCAGTGGGTGAGAAAGTATTCATCAAGGTTTCCCCTTGGAAGAAAATTATGAGATTTGGCAAAAAGAGGAAACTGAGTCCTCATTTCATTGGGCCATATGAGGTTCTGGAGAGAGTGGGTCCTTTGGCATATCATTTGGCACCACCTCCAGAGTTAGAGAATATACATAACGTCTTCCATGTATCGATTTTGAGGACGTATAGATCTGACCCATCTCATGTACTACCAGTGGAAGAAATTGAAGTATCTAGACCTTACATATGAGGAAGAACCCATAGAGATTCTGACTTATGAGGTGAAGCAGCTACGAAATAAGCAAATACTATTGGTCAAAATGTTGTGGAACCATCATTCAGGCCAGGAGGCTACTTGGGAATGAGAGGAGGACATGAGGAGACAGCACCCACAGCTGTTCAGAGACTGATACCAGGTAAAAATTTCGAGACGAAATTTATTTTAAGGGGGGGAAATTGTAACACCCCTATTGGCATAGCCTGGTACATTTTACTATTTCGGTGAACGGTGTCCGTCTTGACAATTAAGAGAAGTAGAACCACGTTTCAGACACCTAGATAAGTCCCAAATGCAAATACTTAGTAATTGCCAAATAGTTAAGTATAAATAAGAAAAATAGAACACAAGAAGTTAAATGAGCCGGGAGTCACAGCGATGGGTGACCTTCTCGAGAAATGACTGTGAGGTCAGTCTAAACTCAAATTTCGAACTGGAAAATGTGACACCGCGGTCCTTAGGACTATTGAGAACACAGTGAAAAAGAGAAAATCACGAAAAAGAATTGTTAAGCAGGTTAAATAATTAGGTCAGGGATCTGGAAGAAATATTGAATTACTTGCAAACCGGATTAAACCAGCGAGGGGTAATTTAATCAATTCACCCCCAGAGCTGACACCTGACCTAATTGTCCAATAAAATTAGAGAAAAGAAAATTTTGGGATTAAGAATTAAATTAAAGAACTAGTAGAAAAATAAATGCAAAAAGAAAAAAAAGTAAGGAAAATGAAATTATTACATCATGTGATGACATCAATTATGATGTCAAAATTAATTTAATTTTTCCTACAAATTTGGACTAAGTCAAATAGCTAATTAAAGAAATAAATAATATATATAAAAAAAAGAAAATCACTCTCATCTTCCTCACTAAACCAGATAGTTTACTCTCTCTCTCACTTCACCATTGAAAAACCTGCATGGAAGCTTGAGTTCAAGCTTGCAAACCCCCATTAAACCTCACTTTGTCCCTAAATTTCCCCATTAAAACTTGATAGACCAACTTGAGAAGGTGATTGATCCAGAAAAGGAAGGAGGAAAAATAGAGATTGAAGATTTGAAATTCAAAGAAAGAGGTTAGTTATCAATCACTTAGTTTTTCTTTAAAATTCATGCACATATGCTTTAATAAACTTAGAAATTGTATAAAATCAAACAAAAACTATCATTGGGGGACCAAATAGGAATTTCGGCCAGCTAGGGTTAGGGTTTGAAATGAATGAGTTTGAGGTGTATGAATGGTTATTTGAGGTGAATTAGGTGTACAGATCATGAATATACACTTTGAATGCATTAGATTGAACTTTATGTAATTAGGGTTTTGAGCATGTGAAAAAAACTTGAGAATTTGTCAATTGATGTAGTTGACCTTACTTGAGTTGAAAAATGGTCAATTGTGACCATTTGTGGTGTGTATGAATTGTTGGAACCAAGTTTCAATTCAGATTGGTTAGGGTCAGTCTGCAGGCAGCTTGACCTAGGTCCCTTTCAGGGATGAAAACTGAATATTTACCAACCCAATTTGTGTGAGGCCAATTGGAAATAAAACTACACACAAAATGGCACGTTTTTCATTGAGGAATCATGCCCAGAAAGTGACTATAACTTAGTAAACAATTAGGCCAAATCCGAAATTGGGCACACTGACTTGTACAAAAATGACCAAATAAACAGTGGTTACGTAAATGACCATAACTTAGTCTAGGAAGGTAGAAATGATCTGAATTTTATACCGATAGAAAGCTGAGACATAGCCATACAACTTTCATGAGGAAACAAACCCAAACTTTGACCATAACCTGTCCAAAAACTCACCTGCAGTCAGTATAGAAAAATTGCAAAAATATATGAAATGCCCAGAATTCTAAGTAACACAAAATCCGGCCAACCATGTTCAAATGGCCATAATTTAGGCTACAAAACTCCAAATGGAGTGATTCAAAAAGGGGAATAAAGTTAAGACAATAAGGAACAACTTTTATGAAGAAAACTTAGTCAAATTTTAACAGCAACTTAACCAATGAAATAGTGTAAAACAGGATACCAAATCTGAAATTTGGAAATTTCACCTAAGAGATTTAAAATTTGAGGAAACAACCAAAACCAACAAATTAGGAAACCAAAATGTGGTATGTGGGTGAAATTAAAATCCCTATAGCTATTAAGCATGAGAAAGTCAACAATTTGATTTGAATAGTATCGTGAATAGTAACCCCAAAATACAAATTTTAAAAAACGTCAAGTTAAGTATATTAAAGCTAGAAATAAATAGACTTGAAATTGTTTTTGGATTAATGATAAATTATGATACTGAAACACTATAAAATTATATGTTTCAGTTGAAAAGAATAATGGGAAAGAACCCGAGGCATCGAGTCAAGACCAAGAGGTGACTCGCATAAGGTTTGTGACAACGTAAAAATTGTCTTTAAATTTTCTTTTGCAATTTGTGTGAAATGAATTATGAATTAATTGTATTAAAAATTGTGATTGAAAGGAACAATATGCTTTTGTCTTAAATTGTTGAAAGTTTACTTGTATGTATTTGAAATGGCAATAAATGTTTAGTAAATTGCTAAGACAGTTTTGAAACCATAATGTCATGACCATATATTTGAATACCTCACTAGCATGACTAGTGGGAGGAAATAGTTTTGAATTTTGATTCCCTCTCTGGTTGAAGTGTTGAGGTGTGTGCCAGTAGAGGAAGAAATTTGAATGGGTACCCATAGTTTGAGCTAGCTAGCCTTGTGATTACTCATAAGCCTCCAGCTATTGAGATGAATATTGTTTCGAATGGCATGATATAACTGTGTGTTTTTATGAAATACGTTTTGAGACTTCCTAAATGAAATTGTTTGGACTAAAAATTTATAAATCATGTTTTGTATCCGTTTTTCATGTTCAGTTCAATATTTGAATAAATTTTATTTGAATTATTCATAAAAATTATTTTAGTATGTTGTGCACCACTGAGTCATAGTACTCAGCGATGGTTGTTATTATTGTCGTAGATATAGAGACTAGA
Organism: Hevea brasiliensis; assembly: GCF_030052815.1. Classification (NCBI taxonomy): domain Eukaryota; kingdom Viridiplantae; phylum Streptophyta; class Magnoliopsida; order Malpighiales; family Euphorbiaceae; genus Hevea; species Hevea brasiliensis. The sequence continues at coordinate 48,761,942 of NC_079495.1, read as the reverse complement.
GGAGCAGCAGAGTGAGCTGCTGAGAATCTTGGAGCCACACTCCTAAAGTATTGTCGGGTATATTTTATACCCTGATTGTAATATTTAGTTTGATGTATGTAAATGTATGTACATGTAATAGTTGGTCATGAGCAGTTGTATAGAGTTTGTAATAATATTATTTTGGTTTTGCTAATGTAAAATTTGGTTGATGAATGTAAATTGTTTTTACTTTAATGAAAAATGAGTGGAATTATTGAGTATTATTTTTTATGACAATTGAATTGAGAAATGATGTTGAATTGTGTTGAGGTAGTAGTGAGTTTGATGAAAAAGAATTATTGGAAGTGTTTTTACAAGTTTTTGAAGAACTATTTTCTTAAAATATAGACGGCACTCTGCCGAAATTTTTCTAAAATTTGCATAAAAATAAAATGGATAAAAATTTTAACTAGCTTTTAAACTTCTATTAAATGTAAGAAAATGCTCACCACTTCCAAAAAGTAAGAAAATGGTTTTAAAATCCATTGTGGGGTACTTAATGAGTTATTGGTAGGTGAAGTTCGGTAGCTCATTCGGTATTCTACGGGATCATGTTATGCCTTACAGAGGGGTAAGGTGTGACAAAAAGAATCATAAGGATGTATGAATTTGACATTAGTTCTCCTCCTGAGAGGAGAAAAATATTTCGATGTACAAATGGTACATAAAAAAATTAATTGATGTGAATTGAAATCATCATGGATGGTATGGTAAATTGCATAAATTATGTAGGAGTGAGATTTAGGTATTTATGCTTTTGCTATGAATAAAAATTAAAATACAATAAATTATACTCAGAATATTTAATAAATAATAAAATTATGTGCCCATGTATTGCTTAGACATGTGTGTCAGATTGGATAGATTGGCATGCCAATAGGGTATTATTTTAGCAGTACTGCAAAAGGCTTTATGCCTGTAACACCCCTATTTGCCTGGCCTGATATATTTTACTATTCCGGTGACCGGTGTCGGTCCGGATAATTAAAGGGATTAGAATCATGTCTAAGACAACTAGATAAGCCCTGAACACAAATAATTAGTAATTATCAATTAGTTAAGTATAAATAAGAAAAACAGAACATAAGAAATTAAATGAGCCGAGAGCCACAATGATGGGTGAACTTCTCGGGAAGGGCTGCGAAGTCAATTTAAACTCAAATTTCGAACTGTAAAATGTGACGCTGCGGTCCTTAGGACTATTGCGAACAGAGTGGAAAAGAGAATCACGAAAAAGAATTGTTAAGCCAGTTAAATTATTAGGTCAGGGATCCGTAAGAAATATTGAATTATTTGCAAACCGGGTCGAACCGGCGAGGGACAATTTGGTCAATTGACCCCAAGAGCTGACTCCTGACCTAACTATCAAATAAAATCAGAGAAAAGAAAATTTTAGAATCAGGAATTAAATTAAAGAACTATTGAAAAATTTTGGAAAATGAAAAAAGAAAAGAAAAAGTCTTATTACATCATGCTTACATCACTTGGATGACATCATGGGTGATGCCAAAAATCTAATTTAATTTTCCTATAAATATTGACCAAGTAAAATAAATTAATTATCTTTAAAATAACAAAATAAAAGAAAATTTTTATTTAGTCTTTTTCCTCAAGGTTGCCATCCATCTCTCTCTCTCCGTCTCCCTCACCAAAACTCCATGGAAGCTCATTTTAAGCTTGATTAAACCCTAAATCCCACCATAGAAAGTTAAACTTCCATCATTAAATCTTGATTTCAAGCTTTGATAGAGAACTTGACAACAAAATGAAGAAGAAAGGAAGAGGTTTTGAAGAGGTGAAAATTCAAAGTAAGGTTAGTAAGCAAACTTGACACTTTTAGTTTGATTTTTGCATTTCTAACTTATTGAACTTGGAAATAAACTTTAAATGAAATGAAAACAAGTGTTGGGGGACAAAGCTAAATTTCGGCCAGCTTGTTACGGTGTTGGATTTGATAGTGTTTAGTTAAACTAAACATGAATTAGAGCTTAAATAATGTGGTAATTGTGGTTAGAATGATAAGTGAGCTTAAATTTCATGGAATTATGATAAATTGTATAATTAGGGTTCATAGCACTTAGGGTGTGACACCACTTACCCGTCTACAGTGTAGCCGAGCAAGATATGCCACTCAGTGTGCCGGAGCACCAATTCATGTTTCAATTACAATTTATCCCTTTTAATTCATTTATTTTCAATTTTTGATAAATCTGAATTTATCCATAAATTTTATAGAAAATCCGGTAGAGTGCCGGCTATAAATTAGAAAAATAGTTCTTCTGAACCTGTTTAAAAACACTTCCAATATAATTTCCAAATCCAGACTCCATTATACGCACATATCTCAACTCAATCTCAAAATCTCAATACTATTCTCAGAAATTTTTCTTTTATGTTCACATCATCACTGGAAGCTCATTCATAAATATTTCTCAACATTTCATTTATCAACATACATTATACAGAAAATTTCAATAACATGAAATTTCATATATTTGCATTGTTACATAATTTCAAGAGTTTATAGTTACAATCCAAAACTAATACAAAATGTAAAATACAAAGTGCTACCCCAAAGTCCTAATGTCCTACCATATGCACTGCAGATGTGAGGTGACTCTGGACTCCGGATGTAGTTCTGAAAGTTCACGATGCGATGTCTCTGGGCTCCTAGCTAGGTCTCGATTACTGCGTGGCTTGATGGCGTGCTAAGCAATTCTGCTTAGTGGTGACAATATAAAATAAAATAAAAATAAATATGCAGAATGTATGTTTACATTTTTGGGTAGACTTAATTTCTGATATTTATAGCAGTATTATTCGATTAAAATTTGATAAGGTTTATTATCATTGCCCGAGTAACCCATACTAGTTGACTGGACTGGATAAATGGGTAAACTGGCACTGGGTACTAAGTACCTCGGACCATCACACCATCAGTCACATTGTGTCTCCCGGTGTGCAACAGAACAGCTAATAAGCTGTAATAATTATCAGGGATAAAACCCGAGTGTAACAACTCAAATAACATAGCCAAAGGCTATTATGTCACAGAATGGCATGGGAAGCCATGAAACACAGAATGGCATGAAGCCATATGTAGTACTGCTAACAGAACCCTATTGGCATGCCAACCTATCCAAACCAATCTTGTTAGTTGTACTAAGGCATATTACACTTTTAAGTTTCATAATTCTTGAAATTCAAGCTTTAGTGTTACTATTCATTTCATTAGTCAACTAAAATGTTGACTTTTGCATAGACACTAGCTGCATTGGTTCTAATACTCCCAACATACCACATTTTGCATTCTAAATTTGTTGGTATTGGTTGCCAATAACATTTCTAAGCTTAATGTTAATTGGATAGAATTTTCAGTTTTCAAGATTTGTGTTCACTATTCCATTAGTCATTTTTGTAGTGGGAATTTGGTAAAATGATCAACATGAAAGTTTTTCCTTATTTTTTCTAGTTATATTTCCTTTTTTGAATCACTCCATTTGGAGTTTTTTACGTTAAGTTATGGCCCAAAAACCACAACTGGCCGGATTAAAAATTTTCCAAAATTTATGGACTGACCAAATCTACAGTACTAGGAGCAGTGACTGCAACTCACTTTTTGAATATGTTATGGTCATAATTTGGGTTAGGTTTCTTCATGAAAGTTGTAGGTCTATATCTCAGATTGTTGTTGGTAAAATTCAGGTCAATTGGACATTTCTACACTGAGTTATGGAGAAATGACTAAACACTGTTCATTTAGTCATTTTGCCTAGGCAGAATGTAGGTCACCTGGATTAGGGCAATCTTTTGGTCAACTTGGTTTGGTTTTCTGGGCATGGTTTCCTCACCAAAGTTGTGCCATTATGTGTCTAGTTTCATGTCCAATTAGCCTTGCACAATTGAATCTCTACAATTCAAGTTATTGCTGCCCAAACCTACTGGACTCATGCCCAGTCCTACAGGTCACCAAGGGCAGCCACACCAAACTCAAATCCCACTACACAATTCACTTCATTTTTTATTCAAACAAAACCAAATGGTCACTAATTGACCATTAAAACCTACTTTCATCATCACATGATCAAATTCTCATTTTTCCACCCCAAACCCTAACTCAACATTACAAACCATGCATTATCATTGCATTTCATCAATCCACTTAAGAGATACATATTGTGGGCAGCCATACTAGCATGTTAACTCTATAAAACTCATCACAATCATACCCTAACTAAGGCTGCCGAAATTAAGGGATGGCATACAAATGGTATTTAACAAATTTTCTTTGTAATTTGTACTCATTTATAGTTTTTAAACATGAATTTAAAGTGAAATTCAAGGTTAGGTCACTAACCTCTAATGGAGTGAGATTTCCCACTTCCTAGAGTTCTTGTTTTCCTTTTCTTTTTGCTCCCAAAAGACTTGCCAAGATGTAAGAACACTTTTTTGTGTTGGGAATATAGGGTTTAGTTGGGTAAAAGTTAGGGAAATCAAGCTTTCAAAAGCTTGTTCATGGTGGCTATGGTGGGAGTGGGTGACGGCAAGAAGAAGATAGGGAGAGAGTTCTGATTTTTTTTTTTTCATTTTTCAGCCCATTTAGTCTCTTTTAAATAAAGTTATGCCATGTGTCAACATTGGATTGGTTGGAAAAATTTTAATGACATCCTTATGATGTCATAATGCCATTTTCTTTCATTTTCTTTCCTTTTCTTGTCTATTTAATTTCAATTAAATTTTTAACAACATTTATTCATATTTTATTTTATATAAATTATTTATTTAACTGGACAAGTTGGCCAAAAATCATCTCTAAAGACGAAATGACCAAAATACCCTCTGTTTGGCTTAGCGAGTCAAAATTATCTGTACCAATTGAAAAAAATTTCTATGTATTTTCTTAGCATTCTAATGCCATAAGAACCTCAATGACCATTCTGTGGAGTCCCAAAAATTATTTTACAATTTTTCCCCTGGGTCTAGGGTTGCTAATTGCCTTCACCGTCAATTCCCCTTTGGGCTACTCATCTCTAGGGTTTCGGCTCGTTTAACCTTAGTGTATTTTGTTTCTAAAAATTTTTCCTTGATTGTTATGAGCTTTATTTAATTTCTTTATAACTCCTCACTCTAGTCTATTTAAAATTTCAAACATTCTGGCTACCCGGACCGACATTGGTCACCGGAACAGTAGACTGTACGGACTAGCTAAAGTGAGGATGTTACAACTCTTCCCCTCTAATAAAAAATTTCGGCCTCAAAATTTACCTGATGGAAACAGTTGAGGGAACTGTTGCCTCATCGTCTCTTCACTTTCCCAAGTTGCCTCTTCAGTGTTGTGGTGTCTCTAAAGCACTTTCACCAGTGGAATTTGTTTATTCCTCAGTTCCTTCACTTCCCGAGCTAGGATCTGTATAGGTTCTTTTATATATGTCAAGTCCGATTGGATTTCAATCTCTTCCATGTAAATGACATGTGAAGGGTCTGAGCGATATTTTCTCAGCATAGAAACATGGAATACATTATGGATTTTATCCAGTTCTGGTGGTAAAGCTAGCCAATAGGCCACTGGTCCTATATGTTCAATAACTTCATATGGGCCAATGAACCTAGGGCTTAAATTACCCTTTCTTCCAAACCTCAGTACTTTCTTCCACGGTGAGACTTTGAGAAACACTTTATCGCCAACTGCATACTTTATCTATTTTCTCTTCAAATCGGCATAAGATTTTTGTCTATCTGAGGCAATCTTTAGGTTAGCTTTGATTATCTTCACTTTCTCCTCAGTCTGTTTCACCAGGTCTGGTCCTACCAGCTTATCTTTGCCCAATTCAGTCCAACACACTTGGGTTCTACATTTCCTCCCATACGGTGCTACATACGGAGCCATTTGAATGCTAGCATGATAGCTATTGTTATATGCGAATTCTGCCAGTGGGAGGTATCTATCCCAACTCCCCTCAAACTCAATGACACAACTCCTTAGCATATCCTCCAGGATCTATCACATAATTCACATTGTTACTATCATTTCAATTTATTAATCGTGAAAATTTAATTAGTTCTTAGGTTTACTTGGATTACTCGTTCTGACTGTCCATCCGTCTGAGGATGAAAAGCCGTGCTAAAACGGAGTTGTGTGCCCAAGGCTTCTTGCAACTTTTTCCAGAATCTTGATGTAAACCTTGGGTCTCGGTCAGATATGATGGAAAGTGGGATTCCATGCAGTTTAACTATCTCATTGATATACAATTCTGCTAGCTTCTCCAGTGAGTAGTTAGTCCTAGCTGGCAGAAAATGTACTGACTTCGTCAATCTATCCACTATCACCCACACTGCATCATGCTTCTTTTGGGTGAGAGGTAGACCACAAACAAAATCCATCCCATTTCCATTCAGGTATGCTTATCGGCTGTAGCATTCCTGATGGAACTTGATGTTCTGCTTTAACTTACTGACATGTCAAACACTTAGTCACATAGTCAGCTATATCCCTCTTCATACCAAGCCACCAATAATAAGGCTTCAAATCATTATATATTTTCGCGCTTTCTGGGTGCATAGCATAAACACTAGTGTGTGCTTCTTTGAGAAAACTAGTCTTCTATTCCCCATCATCTGGTACACACACTCTTCCTCTGTAGTACAGACACCCATCTGCTTTCACCTCATATTCAATTTCCTTTCCTTCTGGAATTTTACCCACAATGGCAATTAATTTTTCATCTGCCCTCTACCCATCTTGTATCTGCTGTAGCAGGTTTGGCCTTACTTACAACTAAGCCAAAATAGCTCCATCTTGAGCTAAGGACAGACAGGCATTTAGTGATCTTAAAGCTGTGATGGATTTTCTGCTCAAGGCATCAGCAACTACATTTGCCTTCCCAGGATGATAATCTATCACATAATCATAGTCCTTTAGGAACTCAATCCATCGCCTCTGTCTAAGATTGAGCTCTTTCTGGGTTGGCAAATATTTTAGACTCTTGTGGTCTGTATAGATGTAGCATTTTTCACCATACAAATAATGCCTCCATATCTTCAGTGCGAAGATAATCGCTGCTAACTCCAGATCATGAGTAGGGTAGTTCTGTTCATGTGGCCTTAACTGCCTGGAAGCATAGGAGACCACTTTCCTATCTTGCATCAATACACACCCTAGCCTATTATGCGAGGCATCACTATAGACCACAAAGTCTTTTCCTGACACTGGTTGTGTGAACACTGGTACTTCTATCAACATAGCGTTTAGCCTCTCAAAACTGGCTCACACTTGTTGTTCCAGCCAAATTTCACATTCTTGTGCAACAACTTGGTCATTGGAGCAGCTATAAGAGAGAACCCCTTCATAAATCTTCTGTAATACCCAGCTAACCCCAAGAAACTTTTGACCTCAGTTGTATTTCTGGGAGGCTTCCATTCCATCACTACTTCTATCTTTTTGGGATCCACTCTAATCCCCTCTGCTAATACTATGTGTCCAAGGAAAGAGATTTTACTCATCCAAAAGTCACACTTGGACAACGTAGCATACAGCATCTTTTCTCGCATGGTTTGTAGAACAATCCTCAAATGTTCATCATGTTCTTCCCTGGTCTTGGAATACACCAAAATATCATCAATAAAGACCACTACAAACCAATCTAGATATGGATGAAAGATACGGTTTATAAGGTCCATAAATGCTGCTGGTGCATTTGTTAACCCAAACGGCATCACTAGAAATTCATAATGCCCATACCGGGTTCTAAATGCAGTTTTTGACACATCTGCATTCTTTACCCTCAACTGATGATACCCTGATCTGAGATCAATTTTTGAAAATACATCAGCTCCCTTCAACTGATCAAACAGATCATCAATTCTGGGCAATGGATATTTATTCTTCACAGTTACTTTGTTCAACTGCCGGTAATCAATACACAATCTCAAGGTTCCATCCTTCTTCTTCACAAACAGTACCGGAGCTCCACATGGTGACACACTGGGGCGTATGAACCCTGTCGCAATGGATTTTGCGGTCGCCTGGACGATCACTCACCGAAGTGGGAAAGAGTGAGGAGTCGCCACCTTAGTTTTGAGGGTAACTAAAGAAAACCATTTGAGAAGATAAATAAAGAATGAAACCACTTCAAAACAGAGATTCTAGGTTCGGGGTCCGTAAACGGGTGGGGAAGGTGTTAGGCACCCCACCTCGTCCCTTAATAAAGGTAAGTAGATTTAATTTTGCGTCCTTTATAAATTAGTTAGAAGGGCTTGAACGGGAATGTTAATCCTTTTGGTAAGAGGAATATTTGGTTTTTCACTAATTAGGATTACCCAGATACACAAGTAAATGAGACAACCTTAGTGAACGAGTGTGAGAATCGGATAAGAACTCTCCTCCGACCTCTTTTAAGTTATTTATTAAAGTTTTGAGGGGAGACCGGATAAGAACTCTCCTCCGATCCCCTTTAAGTTATTTATTTTTAGGATGAGACCGGATAAGAACTCTCCTCCGATCCCTTTTAGACGTTTATTAAAATTTTGAGGGGGGATCGGATAAGAACCCTCCTCCGATCTCCTTTAGAGTTATTTATTAATGTTTTGAGTTGAGACCGGATAAGAACTCTCCTCCGATCTCTATTTAATGTTTATTAAAATTTTGAAGGTAGACCGGATAAGAACTCTCCTCCGAACTCATTTAGACGATTATTAGAATTTTGAGGAGACAGGATAAGAACCCTCCTCCGATCTCTTTCGGATTAGCAGAGCTGGAAGGGGCTTTGCCGATCTCCAGAATTTCAATTTCAGCTACATGTCACAAGAACCTAAAACTAAGGTTTCTGGCATTCAAAAATGCTGGAGATAAGGTTTCTTGATACCCTATGACTAAATGGGTAATACTAAACTTGATTTACCGACCTTCCATGTAGTCATTTTACGCATACCTATTAATGTCCGATCTGTTCTGTCTAGTTTATTTTGGTTTTATTCCTCTTCATGGTATCTTGCCGAATTCCCGTTCACGTCAGCCTAATAGTTTGGCTATTTTCCTGACGTGTTATTCAAGCTTTCTCTTTTAAAAGAGACCCTTAAGTTGCAGATACCTATATTTTGCCTGACCACTTACACGCTACTAGGAGCTAAAAGCTCGTATTCAGAAATGACGAAAATTGATGAAATGATGGACCGATCACTAAAGAGATAATTCGAGAGTAACGTTCTTTGAGATTTTTTTTGCTTAGAATAAACTTAGAGAAAACCGCATACGTAAAGAGAACAAAGAAAGTGCGAAAAGTAAACGCAAATACTTAATAAAACAGTAATATGAACTCTTACCTGTGAGGAGCCAAATATATTGAAATAACTGTGAGGTGGTAAATAGTGATGAAGATGGCGGATTGATCAGCCTGAGAGTTGATGTCTGTGAGGAGCTAAATGTATTGAAATAACTATGAGGTGGTAAATAGTGATGAAGATGGCGGATTGATCAGCCTGAGAGTTGATGTCTGTCGTGAAACCGAGAGATGCTTTAGCTAAAAGGTAACCAGGTAAGAACCAGGTGGAAGGAAGTTGAGCTTGAACAGAGGAAAAGAAAGCAGAGATGATGAGAGTATGACCAGATAATGAACAAACTGGAAATGTAGAGTTCCAGTATTCAAAATCTTTTTCAAGAAAACACTCCTGAAAACTAGTTTCAAAAGTCTTTTTAATCACTATAAAACAGCAGAGTAACAAACTGAATGAACTTTCAGAGTTCCTCTTGCTATAATAACAGCCTCTCGTCTATTTTTCCGTCCGTCTTTTTGAACAGTTTTTCATGCAGGTATTTATAGGAATCGGGTGCTCCCCATGAAGGGTCAGGATTTATTTTGAGGGAGATGGAGGGTCAAGATTTTGAAGTACATGATCGGATGTTCAGGAATTAAAGAGAATCAAAACAAATGGCTGAGATCGCTTCTCAGAATATTTGTCCTTTTCCTCTTTTAATCTGACGGTCTTGAATCCTCTTGTCCGGAACGATCTGAGGGCTAAGAGTGAAAAACGCTGGTATTGTCGTCTTCTCTTTTGATCCAAGGGTTCCGAATTCATCCTTACAAGTGAGATCAACGGTGGAGATTGGGATGTACAGGACGATTCTTAGGCGTGCGGTGGAGATCTCATCTGCCACGCTTTAACTACCTCGGCTCTGATTCTGACGACGGTTATTGGGATTTGTCTTATTCTTTTTGTCTTCCGATCCCTCCCCTAGCTCCTATTCCGATCTCTCATGCTGATCTCCTATCTCCCGATCTCTTTTATCCCTTGATCAGTCTGGATTCGGTCCAAGCATTAATTGCATCTCGATTCTCGGCTGCCGCCGCTTTTCCGCTCAGCATTAAATGCCCATTTCCCCCTATATATACCCCTGTCGACGGAGACATTTTCTTCATCTGACTTTCCTCTCTTCATTTCTTACTTACCTTGTTCTAGCTGCTCCGGTAGAAGTTTTGGCTATAACTGAGGCTTTGATCTTTTTCCGATGGATTTCCTTTCTCACCGACTGAAAATTTACGATCCCGGTGATTGGATGATCCTAATTGACGATGGTGAGAGAACTGGATTTGACCGATTCAGACACGGGCCTCGGTTGTACCGATCTCGAGTTGCTCAAGCGAGTTCATTTGGCTTCTCATCACATTGAGTGTTAAATGATTCTGATCCACATTGGGTGTTCCGACAGCGGATGAAGCATCCGGTCGGCAATATCCTTGGGATCAGTTATAAACTGATCCTTAGATCGGTTGGTGGTACCAGGGGCCCCTGCTTCCGAAGCACATTACCTTGAGTCAAGAGGAAAGCTCAATAGTGATGGAGCTGAAAAGCCAGGCCGCCACTCTAAAATATTCCTGTCCAAATGCGGTGATCGCGAATCGCACCATTGGACCATGCAACTGATCACCGGCCAAGCTCGCGAACTTCCGCTCTCTGACCTCGGCATTGGTATTTTCTATATCTCAGTTCTCAGGACCTTAGAGATCTCACTAACCTTTTCTTTGTGCAGGTATGGCGGGTGGTGAGGGTTCTAGGAAGCGGAAGAAGGACAAAGAGATCTTCCGGAAAGTAAAGGAGATGAAGCGTTCGGAACGACTTCAAACACCCGGTCACGAACCTGGGGAGATACAAAGAGACCCACCTCAACCTTCGGGTCCGCCGACCACTGAAGCTGTCAGATCTCCTCCTAGATCGGAAGAGCAGCCCCCGCCTCTCTCAGTTGTCCCAAGCACGGAAGGGGGGCCTCCTCAAGCTTCTGGGAGGACCTCTTCTCGTGGCGCTCAAATGCTGATCGACTGCTTGAAGAATAACCGGACTGTTAGGGAGAACCCCGATTTTGCCAAAGTCCTGGGATCTACCATCTTCTTTCAGGAGGATCGGGACAGGCTATCCCGGAGTGGTCTCGATGATATCTTGACTCGAACCATGAGCCTAAACGTGGAGTGTCCGTGAACCGGACCATGATTCGGGAAAAGATTCAGCACTGGTAAGGAGGTCGGCAAGAAAAATCGTGAAGTGGCTTCCTCCGATCTCAACTCTCATCCGCTCAAGATTATATATCTCAAGTCGAGGACGGGCGAAGTACCATGAAGACCAGTGGCCGAAAGGTCTCGTGACTTGGTGAAAGTGAACGGGCTCTCGGAGAAGTCCGGCACTTCGGCCAACGGCCGCCAGTCGCTCAACTTGTAGAGGAGCTTAACGCGAAGGATAAAGAGCTTAAGGAAAAGGATGAAGAGATGGTGTCGGGAATAGCCGGAGCCTATGTGAATGCTCATAAGGATCTCTTGGCCGAACTCCAAAAGTGCTATCCTGAAGAGGACTTCTCTTGGATGGACGACTGGCTCCGGGGCGATGGTGAAGATAGTGAAGAGGAGGCGAGGAAGAGAGAGAGAGTGAGCAGACAATCAGCCGGGGTGATCCTCACCGAATAACTTGTACAAATTATGAAATGAAATGGAATATCTCTTTTGTTCAATGAATGGATGTGATTGGAAAATCTTTGAATTGCCTAAGTATTTGATTGTATGAGCATAGCGAAACATGAACTAAATGCTATTATTAATCTAAGTATAAAAGATCGGAAAGCACAATAAGCATGAGATCGGTGGGGGAGAAATGCTGACGGACTTGATTAAAATTGAAAATTTAACTTGAACACTTAAGATCGGAACCTCGTTAAACCGAACCAAAACTTTAGCTCTTAATCTTCCGAAAAGGAGGTCGGCAATAAACTGGTAGGAAAAGATCTAATGCTAGTTCATTTTATTTATCAACAGAGATCGAATATACTTGATGGTCAGAAATTCGACAACGGGTTTGAGAGGTCGGTAAATGATTTGAGAGATCGGCGAGGCCTTAATGAATATGAGGACTCAGCATTAATTCAATTCTCTGGAAGGAGAGATGGGAAATGTGACCGCCTATCAAAGAGGGATCGGACATGTGATTAGCTGTTCAAAGAAGAATTTTATTGATTCTAGGATCGCCAAAATATGGTGTCGACAATGCCTCTTTACATAATTTCTATTAAAGGAAAAATTTCCGTATAGGAATTATGTAAAGATTCAGACTCATATTTTGGACGATTAGGTGTTCGAAATTAGGGAACTAAAGCACACCTAAGTTAATGACCTAGAAAATTAAAATCAACTTGGATCTAGAAACCAGAGGTTGATAACAGGAATGTAAATTGCATGAAATTAAAATCAACTTAGATCAAGGAACCAGAGGTTGATAACAGAAATGTAAATTGCATGAAATTAAAATCAACTTGGATCAAGGAACCAGAGGTTGATAACAGAAATGTAAATTGCATGAAATTAAAATCAACTTAGATCAAGGAACCAGAGGTTGATGGTGGAATTGCAGGAAATTAAAATCAACTTAGATCAAGGAACCAGAGGTTGATAACAGAAATGTAAATTGCATGAAATTTAAAATCAACTTAGATCAAGGAACCAGAGGTTGATGGTGGAAATGTGAATTGCATGAAATTTAAAATCAACTTAGATCAAGGAACCAGAGGTTGATAACAGAAATGAAATTAAAATCAACTTAGATCAAGGAACCAGAGGTTGATGGTGGAAATGTGAATTGCATGAAATTTAAAATCAACTTAGATCAAGGAACCAGAGGTTGATAACAGAAATGTAAATTGCATGAAATTAAAATCAACTTAGATCAAGGAACCAGAGGTTGATGGTGGAAATGTGAATTGCAAGAAATTAAAATCAACTTAGATCAAGGAACCAGAGGTTGATAACAGAAATGTAAATTGCATGAAATTAAAATCAACTTAGATCAAGGAACCAGAGGTTGATAGTGGAAATGTGAATTACAAGAAATTAAAATCAACTTAGATCAAGGAACCAGAGGTTGATAACAGAAATGTAAATTGCATGAAATTAAAATCAACTTAGATCAAGGAACCAGAGGTTGATAGCAGAAATGTAAATTGCATGAAATTAAAATCAACTTAGATCAAGGAACCAGAGGTTGATAGCAGAAATGTAAATTGCATGAAATTAAAATCAACTTAGATCAAGGAACCAGAGGTTGATAGCAGAAATGTAAATTGTAGGAAATTAAAATCAACTTACAAGGCAAGTCTAACCCTGACGCATGAAGTTCTTTCCCTGACGAAGTGTACTTAACAAGATACCGAAGGCCGATGATTAATGGAAAAGGAGTTGCAAGACTTGGCCCATGACCATCAAGGCTTCAAATGCCCCTCTTCTGTTCCCGATTTTCTTCTTATTTTATGGAAAGCGCCCTTGCGAATTTTCACTTTCCTTACGTCTATTTGACTAGAAGCGCCCTTTCGGGTTTTCACCCTTTTTTTTTTTTTTTTTTTTTTTTTTTTTTGATAACTCATTTTTTCAGGATGCCTTTTTGGGTTTTCATCCTTCACTCATTTTGCAGAAGGCGCCATTTTCACATTCTTTCACTCATTTTGCTAGGAGCGCCTTTTTGGGTTTTCACTCCTACATTTTTCTTTTCTTTTTTTTTATTTTATTTTTTTTTTTCAAGTCCCAACTTCCCATATCAATAGGTTGTGTTCACTGCTTAGTCATTCCCTATAATTCTCAATGCAATGTATATAAAGTTACCTGTGTTTAAATTCTTAACTCACAATAAAGCATTAACAAGTTAACAGCGCATGTTCCAAGGTAAATGGGCTAATGGAATATGAGAAAAATATGGTTTTTAATAGCAAAGAATAAGAATATGAATTTGGAAGAAAGAGAAATCTCACGAATTCCTTCATTAACTTTTCTAGACCCTTTACTGCCCCAAATACTAATAGTTTGAGAAGAATCCTTGTGCCATGGTCACTTGCTACCTTTTGACTCCATTTTACGTTCTCAATAAGGTTTCATGTTGCTAGGCGCATCCTTTGAGATTTTCAATCCCGATAACTCACTTTTTCAGGATGCCCTCTCGAGTTTTCATCCTTCACTCATTTTACAGAAGGCGCCTTCTCAGGTTTTCACCCTCTTTCACACATTTTGCTAGGAGCGCTTTCGGGTTTCACTCCTACATTTTTTTTTTTTTTTTTTTTCAAGTCCCACATTTTGTAGTATTTTCCTTGATATAAGATCTCTTGGTTGGAGCTCGAGATTGTTCATTCTTATTCAAGCGCCCAGCCTTTCTTCTTTGGTATATCGTCCATGGTAGATTTGAATCTTGTTTTGACCTATTCGATTTCATCTAGCTCTTCTCCATTAAGATTCACAATGAAGGAATTTCCATCTTGATTGGCAAGCGCTTGCATATATGGAGTTGCCCTAATCAGTCATCTTTTCGATCATTCATTTGAGATTCTTGTTTACAATTTCCATGGCTTTGTTCATTTGGGGCCGATAAGGTGATGAATTAAGATGAATCACCCCGGAGGCTTCCAATGACATCGATCCCCCGCATTGCAATCGATCATGGGACGTTTATCCACCAACAGTATGTACAAAGACTTGTGACATTTTCAAACATATTCAATATAGTTTCTCCTTCCAAAGTAATCTAATAGTATCTCTGTCGTAAGATTTTCTTAGCCATCATGTGTTCGTTAGCTTATGGCATAGTTCCCCTTCATCAGAATCACTAGTATTCAAGGCAATTATTGGTCCTTCAAAGTTAACTTCATGAATATCATAGTTGATTGAATCATTATGTATTGGTTGATTATTATTCTTGAAGAAAATGGAAATGGGGCGGTTACAAGAGGAGAATTAAGTGGTTTTATTAAGCAAAGAAAAGGCTAAACAAAAGAAGTAATCGGATATGAAAATTTGGAAAAATGCGCTATTAACTTACTAATACTTAATCATGAGAGAAGGTCCATTCACAATTCACTTGACACCATGGACAAAGTAGTCAAGTGTTGGTAACCAAATATTCATTACTCAGAGAAAAGTATAAGGATATCCTTTGCCCCCCAAGTATCAAGCTCTTGATTTCCTTTTATTTGCACAATCAGCATTTCTGGTTCCAACGCATCCCCTATGCATTCTTTCATGTGCACATTCTCTTTTACCATTTTCGTGGTTAGGCAACATTAGGAATTGCACTTTCACTTTCCATCTCCAAACACCCATTTCTGATAAGGGAATGTACTTTACCTTTGAAAGCTCAACAATTGTGTGTTGAGTGACCAATTGCCCCCCCTATAGTAGTCACAATGAGTATTTGGATCAAACCTCATGGGATATGGGGATTGTAAAAGGTCAAGTGGTATGGGGCTATCTGTTTATGCTTAAAAGTAGCAATAAATCTCGCTCAAGGGTATAGGCGGTGGTGGGTCGGGATTGGGGAGTGGGTGATTTAGATGAACTAGTTTGTTTGAGTCGGGGCGTGAAGTGTAAGCAATTGGTTATGGGACCTATTGCGGTTGGGATAAGAAGAACTTGTGGTGGAAAATTGGCTACCATTAGGTTTTGGGAAGGAAATCGAGAATGGTAGGTGTTTTGTGGGGGGCATGGTTGATCACATTGTGCACCTCCCCTAGTCTCAAATTTGCCTCAATTCTCTCCCGATCAGTATAATGTTAGCAAAGTTGTTGGAAGTGTTCCCGATCATCAAATAGAAATAAGGAGCTTTCAAGGTCTCAATGAAGAGAGAGCAAAGCTCATTGTCAATAAGCGGAGGGTATATCTCATTGCTTTCTCTCTCCATCTCTGAGCATATTCTTTGAAGCTTTCCCTGTCCCTCTGCACCAAGTTTTGGAGATCTCTCCTTGTGAGGGCCACGTCGCAGTTGAATTTGTATTGCTTCAAGAAGGTATCAGCCAAATCTTTCCAGGAGCGCAGCTTGCTCCTGTCCAATTGTATGCACCATCTCAGAGCTGCTCCGGAGAGGCTCTCGTGAAAGAAGTGAATGAGAAGCCTGTCATCTTCTGTTAGGGCACACATTTTGGCAATATAGGTTGCCAAGTGGATGCGGGGATCTGAGTTTCCGGTGTACTTGTCGAAATCCGGAACCTTGAATTTGGGTGGTACCACCACATCTGGCACCAATCTCAGTGATGACACATCGACTGAACCATACATGTTCAGCCCTTCTATTGCTCTCAATCTTTCTTCTAGGGCGGATAGTTTCTCGTTTTCTCTCGCCCTATGTTCTCCTTCCACCGTATGATGCGCTCCTCCAACTGGGAGCTGAGGGGTGGAGTAAACTGGAGGGATCGGGATTGAAGGGTGAGGCTTGGCATTTGAGATAGCCGGGTAATAGGAAAAAGGTAGGTCATTATTTATGGTCACCGGATTGACAGTGATTGTCGGGTCCGGAATGGGAGACTGAAAGGTAAAAGAGGTTGAAGCTTGCTGAGGATCATTTGTTGTAGGAGGCGGAGGAGGTAATGGTGGGCTAGGTTCTGAAGCAGGTTTGTTCTGAGACATTTCCTTCATTAGTCTCATAATTTCAGAAAGCTGATCTTTCAACTCGGAGACCTGTCCCTGTAGGTTCTGTACTTGCTCCTGATTTTCCATTATCTTCCTCGTTCGAGATCTTGTTAAGTACACTCGCTTGGGTTGGATCGTGTGCTTGGTCAGACTTGCCTTGTTTGAATCAATATTGATTTCCTGTGAGGATAAAAAAAATTTAAATGAATTTGAGTTTTGCAAAGAAACTAAAAGTCCTGGTCTGGACGAAGGATACAGTGGCATTTGAGAGCCAGGTTGAAATCTGTAAAAAGGATAATCGCCTCAGCTTTATCATGGCATCGTTCGACAGTCTGACCGTGAATGACGGGATTGAATGCGCATTTATGATACCTGTCCATATAGCGCATTTCAATTTTTCACATAACCCTAGCGAGGAAGTTCCTACGGGAGTCATACTATTCATTCACAAATTTTGCTAAACAATGGTCCAAAAATCACTTCATTAACTGAGTAATTTGTACATCGTATCTTTTACATTGGCCTAGGCTCTGGAAGGTTCTTTATAATAAGATGACATTTTCTGAGATACTCATATAACCTTTCTTCTTGCTTGGCGGGGTCGAATGCTTTCAGAGCGTACTCGGATTCAGGTAATAATTCTTGTTTTCCCCGTGCTATTGTTCTCTCCAGCTGGTCAACATTCTCTTTCAGTCCTTGATAGAGAGCGACATTTTCTTTCTCTTTCCTTTCTCTAGCACACTCTTTCAAGATATCGTTGATGAGTAGTGCTTGTTCTTTCAATTCGAGCTTCTTCTTCTTACTTTCTTGCTTATATTCTTCGGCGAGTACCTCTTGGTATTTCATTTTTTCCTGAAACTTGCTATTCTGCACTTTTATTTCTTTGGTCTCATCTTGAAGAGAGTCTTTTTCCTTTTCCCACTGCACCTCTTGCTCCTCGAACCCCATCCTTTCGGCCCTTACCTCTTCCTTAAGTCTTCTTACTCTTCTTTTAAGTTTCTGCTGTTGGTCCTTCAGCTGTTTTATTTGTTCCGTCTTCGAATTTCACAGTTGAATGTTCTCGGTCCCTGTCAGCTCTTCATTTAAGATAATCGCCCGAGGTGCTTGGGTCCTTAGGCGATCTTTCCATCAGAGTGACGTTTTCCCAAGATTTGCGAGCCTTTTTTAACCCTTCTTCTCCTTTGAGCTCGTGGTAGAAGCAACCTTGGTGGTATTCTTCAATGTTGATCATGATCGTGTTGAGCCGAATCGCCTCATTACCAATGCGGAGTGTAACTTGTGTATCCGGTTACTCCGATCAGGGACACCGACTGAATACCCCCTGTGCTGATCAAAACGGGTTGGCTTGACGTCCACAGCTTCCTCCAACAGTAATCATGGCTATTGAAACTCAAAATCCGTTCCCACCATTGTTTTTCATTCTTCGGGCTGATCACTAACCGGATCATCTTCTCAATGGGAGGCTGGTCAAGGTACCAAGTCAATCCTTTTGTCTCCACAGGACACATGTGACCGATAGTCGGAGGTATAACGATTGAGAACAACACTTAAGGGATCCTGCGCCTGTTGTTATGCGATGAGTTAATAAAGTCTCGCAAGGATTGCGGTATTGGATTAATCACGCCTTTCCACCGCGTCGAACACTTCCACGCGTTGCAAGTTATGATTCCCAATGGTCCCGGAGCAGAATCGGACCGTAGATTCCCAAGCGAGAGCTCAAGCTTGGTCCCACTTTGTTTCTCTTGGAGGTATTGATCTAAACATTTCGGAGATATGTCCAATACCAACCATGTGTTTTCCTTGGCGGTTTCTTTGGACTTTACTTCCCTGGGGAGAACCCAACATATGAGCCAACCGTTTCGGGTTTGCCTATGCTCGAGTGTAAGTAGATCGGCTCTGCAATGAGTATGGGATCCCAAAGAATGCACGATATTCTTCCATAGTGGGGACCGTATCAATGTCATTGAAAGAGAATACCCCATATTTAGGATTTGGCCGACAACATGGCTTTTAATGCGGGATTTGGACCTTGACTTGCATTAAGGTTGCAATCTTCCCGTACTTCTCTTCAAAACGTACCTTGGCCTGATCGGGAAGCGACCTCCATCCATTAGACAGACCCTCTAGGCTGTTCATTCTGACCTCTATTTTATTCAGATCTGGCGAAGGTAGCGAGCCAATGTGCCTCGGAAGCATCATTTTGCGAGTCTGGACAATGAGTGATTTGGACCAAAGTTTAGCATTCGAACCTTTTACGCCGTGACTCGAGGATGCCATGATAAAAATGATGCCTATCCTTTACGGACTCTTGGTTTGGTAATGCACGTGAGAAAATTCGTTAGTAAGACAAATTAGGGTAATCTTGAATCATCATTGTGAGTGACACGTACACATTTATCAAAGTAGGAAAATGTGTAGGTGTTCTAGTAGGATTCAAGATTACCCTCAAAAGAAATGAACAAAAGGAAATTAAAGCGAGAATAGGGTAAGAGAAAGTATGCCCCTTTTGTCCTATAGTAGGGAGAATCATAACACCGGGTGAGCTCTACCTACCTGGATAGTTCTATCTTATGAGGTAGTTTACTACGGCTTTCAACTATCGTGATAGTTTAGCTCAGGATCTAATTTTCTAAAAGCCACAGGTTCCCAAATTGCCCCTACTGTAAACAGTAGAGCCCCATTCTACCTCCATGATATTATCGGGAAAATTCCACGAGTATCACAGTGGATAGAACGAGTTTCAATTTGAGTAGAAGCCTTCACGTATACTAACTGTGTAGAACCCAAGTGTACCGCTACATGACACCCTCCTAATTTCCTAAAAGGGTAATAAAGCCCGGGTTAGGACCATAGTGTGTGAGGACATTGTGTAAGTGTTCAGTGTGTGAAGGGACACCTTTACCTCTTCCCAATTCAGGGGGATTTTATTTTCCCATTTTTTCGTTTTTCTTCCTTTTTGAAATGAAGAACACTGTGAGAGATAGAACATGCAAAACAAAATAGTTAGCAATAATAATTAACATATAAGACATCGCTGAGTGAGCCCATCTAACTATAATTTGATCGGACAAAAATTAAATCTAATTTTGGACCACTAGACCGGGTTAAGTCGGTAGTCCCAGTGAGTCGCCAAGTCATGCAATGGATTTTGCGGTCGCCTTGACGATCACTCACCGAAGTGGGAAAGAGTGAGGTGTCGCCACCTTAGTTTTGAGGGTAACTAAAGAAAACCTTTTGAGAAGATAAATAAAGAATGAAACCACTTCAAAACAGAGATTCTAGGTTCGAGTCCGTAGCGGGTGGGGAAGGTGTTAGGCACCCCACCTCGTCCCTTAATAAAGGTAAGTAGATTTAATTTTCGTCCTTTATAAATTAGTTAGAAGGGCTTGAGCAGAATGTTAATCCTTTTGGTAAGAGGAATATTTGGTTTTTCACTAATTAGGATTACCGGATACACAAGTAAATGAGACAACCTTAGTTAACGATAGACAGAATCGGATAAGAACTCACCTCAGACCTCTTTTAAGTTATTTATTAAAGTTTTGAGGGAGACGGATAAGAACTCTCCTCCGATCCCCTTTAAGTTATTTATTTTTAGGATGAGACCGGATAAGAACTCTCCTCATCCCTTTTAGACGTTTATTAAAATTTTGAGGGGGGATCGGATAAGAACCCTCCTCCGATCTCCTTTAGAGTTATTTATTAATGTTTTGAGTTGAGACCGGATAAGAACTCTCCTCCGATCTCTATTTAATGTTTATTAAAATTTTGAAGGGAGACCGGATAAGAACTCTCCTCCGATCTCTTTTAGACGTTTATTAGAATTTTGAGGGGAGACCGGATAAGAACCCTCCTCCGATCTCTTTCGGATTAGCAGGAGCCTGGAAGGGCTTTGCCGATCTCCCGAATTTCAATTTCAGCTACATGTCACAAGAACCTAAAACTAAGGTTTCTGGCATTCAAAAATGCTGGAGATAAGGTTTCTTGATACCCTATGACTAAATGGGTAATACTAAACTTGATTTACCGACCTTCCATGTAGTCATTTTACGCATACCTATTAATGTCCGATGCATTACATCTAGTTTATTTTGGTTTTATTCCTCTTCATGGTATCTTGCGAATTCCGTTCACGTCGGCCTAATAGTTTGGCTATTTTCTGACGTGTTATTCAAGCTTTCTCTTTTAAAGAGACCCTTAAGTTGAGATACCTATATTTTGCACGACCACTTACACGCTACTAGGAGCTAAAAGCTCGTATTCGAAATGACAAAATTGACGAAATGATGGTGATCACTAAAGAGATAATTCGAGAGTAACGTTCTTTGAGATTTTTTTTGCTTAGAATAAACTTAGAGAAAACCGCATACGTAAAGAGAACAAAGAAAGTGCGAAAAGTAAACGCAAATACTTAATAAAGCGATATGAACTCTTACCTGAGGAGCCAAATATATTGAAATAAGCGTGAGGTGGTAAATAGTGATGAAGATGGCGGATTGATCGGCTGAGTTGATGTCGTGAGGAGCTAAATGTATTGAAATAACTATGAGGTGGTAAATAGTGATGAAGATGGCGGATTGATCAGCTGAGAGTTGATGTGCATCGTGAAACCGAGAGATGCTTTAGCTAAAAGGTAACTAGGTAAGAACCGGTGGAAGGAAGTTGAGCTTGAGCAGGAGGAAAAGCGAGAGATGATGAGAGTATGACCGGATAATGAACAAACTGGAAATGTAGAGTTCCATATTCAAAATCTTTTCAAGAAAACACTCCTGAAAACTAGTTTCAAAAGTCTTTTTAATCACTATAAAACAGCAGAGTAACAAACTGAATGAACTTTCAGAGTTCCTCTTGCTATAATAACAGCCTCTCGTCTATTTTTCCGTCCGTGAACAGTTTTTCATGCAGGTATTTATAGGAATCGGGTGCTCCCCATGAAGGGTCAGGATTTATTTTGAGGAAGATGGAGGGTCAAGATTTTGAAGTACATGATCGGATGTTCGAATTAAAGAGAATCAAAACAAATGGTGAGATCGCTTCTCGAATATTTGTCCTTTTCCTCTTTTAACTGGACGGTCTTGAATCCTCTTGTCAGGAACGATCCGAGGGCTAAGAGTGAAAACGTATTATCGCCTTCTCTTTTGATCCAAGGGATCCGAATACATCCTTACAAGACAGATCAACGGTGGAGATTGGGATGTACAGGACTGTCATGACATACCACGCACTGTCGGCGTGCGGGCGATTCTTAGGCGTGCGGTGGAGATCTCATACGCCACGCTTTAACTACCTCGGCTCACGATTCGGCGGCGGTTATTGGGATTTGTCTTATTCTTTTTGTCTTCCGATCTCTCCCCTAGCTCCTATTCCGATCTCTCATGCTGATCTCCTATCTCCCGATCTCTTTTATCCCTTGATCAGTCTGGATTCGGTCCAAGCATTAATTGCATCTCGATTCTCGAAGCGTCTGCTTCGTTTTCCGCTCAGCATTAAATGCCCATTTCCCCCTATATATACCCCTGTCGACGGAGACATTTTCTTCATCTGACTTTCCTCTCTTCATTTCTTACTTACCTTGTTCTAGCTGCTCCGGTAGAAGTTTTGGCTATAACTGAGGCTTTGATCTTTTTCCGATGGATTTCCTTTCTCACCGACTGAAAATTTACGATCCCGGTGATTGGATGATCCTAATTGACGATGGTGAGAGAACTGGATTTGACCGATCCGTATTGCGGGCCTCGGTTGTACCGATCTCGAGTTGCTCAACTGAGTTCATTTGGCTTCTCATCACATTGAGTGTTAAGCGGATTCTGATCCACATTGGGTGTTCCGACAGCGGATGAAGCATCCGGTCGGCAATATCCTTGGGATCAGTTATAAACTGATCCTTAGATCGGCTGGTGGTACCAGGGGCCCCTGCTTCCGAAGCACATTACCTTGAGTCAAGAGGAAAGCTCAATAGTGATGGAGCTGAAAAGCCAGGCCGCCACTCTAAAATATTCTGTCCAAATGCGGTGTTGCCGAATCGCACCATTGGACCATGCAGCGATCACCGGCCAAGCTCGCGAACTTTCGCTCTCGACCTCGGCATTGGTATTTTCTATATCTCGGTTCTCGGGACCTTAGAGATCTCACTAACCTTTTCTTTGTGCGGTATGGCGGGTGGTGAGGGTTCTAGGAGCGGAAGAAGAACAAAGAGATCTTCGGAAAGTAAAGGAGATGAAGCGTTGAACGACTTCAAACACCAGTCACGAACACAGGGAGATACAAAGAGACCCACCTCAACCTTGGGTCCGCCGACCACCGAAGGCTGTCGAGATCTCCTCCTAGATCGGAAGAGCAGCCCGCCTCTCTCGATTGTCCCAAGCACGGAAGGGGGCCTCCTCAAGCTCAGGAGGACCTCTTCGTGGCGCTCAAATCTTGATCATTGCTTGAAGAATAACCGATGTTAGGGAGAACCCGATTTTGCCAAAGTCACGGGATCTACCATCTTCTTTCGGAGGATCGGGACAGGCTATCCGGAGTGGTCTCGATGATATCTTGACTCGAACCATGAGCCTAAGCGTGGAGTGTGCAGTGAACGGACCATGATTCGGAAAAGATTCGGCGCTGGTAAGGAGGTCGGCAAGAAAAATCGGAAGTGGCTTCCTCCGATCTCAACTCTCATCCGCTCAAGATTATATATCTCAAGTCGAGGGACGGGCGAAGTACCATGAAGACCAGCTGGCCGAAAGGTCTCGTGACTTGGCTGAAAGTGAACGGGCTCTCAGAGAAGTCCAGGCACTTCAGGCCAACGAAGCCGCTCAGGTCGCTCAACTTGTAGAGGAGCTTAACGCGAAGGATAAAGAGCTTAAGGAAAAGGATGAAGAGATGGTGTCGGGAATAGCCGGAGCCTATGTGAATGCTCATAAGGATCTCTTGGCCGAACTCCAAAAGCGCTATCCTGAAGAGGACTTCTCTTGGATGGACGACACGGCTCCGAGGCGATGGTGAAGATAGTGAAGAGGAGGCGAGGAAGAGAGAGAGAGAGAATGTAAATCAGTGGGGTGATCCTCACGAATAACTTGTACAAATTATGAAATGAAATGGAATATCTCTTTTGTTCAATGAATGGATGTGATTGGAAAATCTTTGAATTGCCTAAGTATTTGATTGTATGAGCATAGCGAAACATGAACTAAATGATATTATTAATCTAAGTATAAAAGATCGGAAAGCACAATAAGCATGAGATCGGTGGGGGAGAAATGCTGAACGGGACTTGATTAAAATTGAAAATTTAACTTGAACACTTAAGATCGGAACCCTCGTTAAACCGAACCAAAACTTTAGCTCTTAATCTTCCGAAAAGGAGGTCGGCAATAAAACTGGTAGGAAAAGATCTAATGCCAGTTCATTTTATTTATCAACAGAGATCAGGAATATACTTGACAGGTCCGGAAATTCGACAACGGGTTTGAGAGGTCGGTAAATGATTTGAGAGATCGGCGAGGCCTTAATGAATATGAGGACTCAGCATTAATTCAATTCTCTGTAAGGAGAGATGGGAAATGTGACCGCCTATCAAAGAGGGATCGGAAATGTGATTAGCTGTTCAAAGAAGAATTTTATTGATTCTAGGGATCAGCCAAAATATGGTGTCGACAAACCCTTTATTAAGCAACTCTTGCAACTGAATTTTCAACTCCCTTAATTCAGTGGGTGCCATCCTATAAGGAATAATAGAAATGGGTGCTGTACCCGACATTACCTCAATAGCAAACTCGACTTCCCTTTCTGGTGGTAAACTAGGCAACTTTTCAGGAAATACATCTAGGAAGTCTCTTACTGTGGGTATATCAAGCAAATTTGGCTTAGCCTGCCTAGTATCAACCGCGTGTGCTAGGTAGGCTTCACAGCCTTTTCTCATCAATCTTCTTGCAACTGTGGTGAGATAACATTGGACAAGAAATCTATCCTTTCACCCACAACAGTGATCTCATTACCCTTAGAAGTTTTCAGAGAAATCCTCTTCAATTTGCAATCAACTATTGCCTGATGACGTGATAACCAGTCCATTCCCAAAATCACTCAAACTCATGGAAGGGCAATTCAATTAGGTCTGCCGAGAATTCATACCCCTGAATCCTTAACGGGTAACCTTTATACACCTTATTCACTACCACACTGTGGCCTAGTGGATTTGTGACCAAAATGTCTTGATCACTCTCCTGTACTGGAACTCCCCTCTCTACGGGTAGTTTGATGCAAATGTAGGAATGAGTGGATCCTGGATCCACCAATGCATGCACAGAAGTATTGTAGAGGGAAAACGTACCCCTGATGGCATCCGGGGCATCTTGCTCCTCCTGAGCTCTGATGGCATAGGCTCGGCAGGTATTCTAGTCTCTGGCCTTTCAGTTGACTCGGATGCAAGCCTCAGTGATGGACCAGCTGCCTCAGATTTACTAGGTTTCCTACCCCTTTGTGGTGCAGGAGCAGGTTTGTCAGCTTGTGTTGGAGCAACTGTAGTAGTCCTCTTTGGACAAATTTTGATCTGATGTTCTGTAGATCCACACCGTAAGCATGCACCGGTCACTCACCAACAGTCTCCCTTATGCCACTTCTGGCAGTACTGATAGGCAGAAGATACTAGGGCTTGTCCCCTAAACACGGTCCCTGGAGAGCTGCCCACTAATGGTGTGGACTGGCCTCTCCTAGGTGTGAAGCGTAGTGCAGGCCCTCGAGTGACCACGACCTGTGGTGGTCCTGAACTCTGAGCAGGAGGACCCTCACTCTTCTTACTGGGAGCAGAAAATGTACCGGATTGACCTGGACCCCTCTTCTGCTGTCTTTCCCTTCTAGTTTGCTCATTTATTCGGACCCTTTCCACTTTTGATGCAGCATCCACTAGCTTAGCAAAATCTGTAATCTCCAATGCTGTGATCATGACTTTGATATTGTCATTGAGCCCTTCTTCAAACCTTCTACACCTCTTTGCCTCTGTAGGGACTATCTCCCTCTCATATTGGCTCAGTCTGACAAACTCATGCTCATACTCAACCACTGACAATTGCCTCTGTCTCAGACTGATAAATTCTCTTCTTCGCTCTTCTAAATACACCTTGCTAACATATTTCTTCCTGAACTCTATGAGGAAGAATTCCCAGGTGATCCGTTTCGATTGCACCTCACTGGTTACTATGTCCCACCACTGATATGCATCATCCTGAAGTAGGGACACAGCACCCTTCAGGTTCTGCTCAGGGGTGCAATTAAGCTGTTTCAGCACTCTGATTATTCTATCTAACCAGCTCTCTGCTGTCATGGGATCATCCTCCCTTTTCCCAAAGAAGTCCACAGCCCCATGTTTTCGTAGTTTCTCCAGATGGGACTTCTGTGGTGCTGGTGGATGTTGTGGCTGTGGTTGTGGTGGTGGAATTGCCCTCATCATTTGTTGGTAGAATTCAATCATTTGCTGAAATAGCGTAAACTGAGGTTGGGCAGGTGCCTCAGCTGCTAGTGGAGCAGATTCTCCCCTGCCCCCAGATTCAGCCCTTGGTGGAGCACGACTCTCCACATCTTCATCAACTGCTCTTTGAGAAGTAGGATCCATATCCTATTCAAAATAAGAAAACAAACAGATCTGCATCAGTGTCACCTCAACACTTACAAATGCAATGCAATGCAATGGTATGCACTCTATCTAGGCCCAGAAACGCCTAAACCGATGCTTTGATACCACTAAATGTGACACCCCTTACCCGTCTACAGTGTAACCGAGCAAGATATGCCACTCAGTGTGCCGGAGCGCCAATTCATGTTTCAATTACAATTTATCCCTTTTAATTCATTTATTTTCAATTTTTTATAAATTTGAATTTATCCGCAAATTTTATAGAAAATCCGACAGAGTACCGGATATAAATTGAAAAAACAGTTCTTCTAAACCTGTTTAAAAACACTTCCAATATAATTTCCAAATCCAGACTCCATTATACGCACATATCTCAAATCAATCTCAAAATCTCAATACTATTCTCAAAAATTTTTCTTTTCTATTCACATCATCACTGGAAGCTCATTCATAAATATTTCTCAATATTTCATTTATCAACATACATTATACAGAAAATTTCAATAATATTAAATTTCATATATTTACATTGTTACATAATTTCAAGAGTTTATAGTTA
This sequence comes from Hevea brasiliensis, assembly GCF_030052815.1. Lineage (NCBI taxonomy): Eukaryota > Viridiplantae > Streptophyta > Magnoliopsida > Malpighiales > Euphorbiaceae > Hevea > Hevea brasiliensis. Next base: position 48,734,839 of record NC_079495.1, on the reverse strand, counting down.
CAATCCAAAACTAATGCAAAATACAAAGTGCTACACCAAAGTCCTAATGTCCCACCATATGCACTGCAGATGTAAGGTGACTTTGGACTCCGTATGCAGTTCTGAGAGTTCACCTGGTCTGATGTCTGCTGGGCTCCCCAGCTAGGTCTCCAGTACCTGCTCATGGTAAAAGCGACGCGCTAAGCAATTCTGCTTAGTGGTGAAAATATAAAATAAAATAAAATAAAAATATGTAGAATGTATGTTTACATTTTTTAGTAGACTTAATTTCTAATATTTATAGCAGTATTATTTGATTAAAATTTGGCAAGGTTTATTATCATTGCCCAAGTAACCCATACTAGTTGACTGGACTGGATAAACGGGTAAACTAGCACTGGATACTAAGTACCTCGGATCATCACACCATCAGTCACATTGTGTCTCCTGGTGTGCAACAGAATAGCTAATAAGCTGTAATAATTATCAGGGATAAAACCCGAGTGTAACAACTAAAATAACATAGCCAAAGGCTATTATGTCACAGAATGGCATGGGAAGCCATGAAACACAGAATGGCATGGGAAGCCATGAAACACAGAATGGCATGAAGCCATATGTAGTACTGCTAACAGAACCCTATTGGCATGCCAACCTATCCAAACCAATCTTGCTAGGTGTACTAGGGCATATTACACTTTTAAGTTTCATAATTCTTGAAATTCAAGCTTTAGTGTTACTATTCATTTCATTAGTCAACTAAAATGTTGACTTTTGCATAGACACTAGGTACATTGGTTCTAATACTCCCAACATACCACATTTTGCATTCTAAATTTGTTGGTATTGGTTGCCAATACCATTTCTAAGCTTAATATTAATTGGACAGAATTTTCAGTTTTCAAGCTTCGTGTTTACTGTTCCATTAGTCATTTTTGTAGTGGCAATTTGGCAAAATAATCAACATGAAAGTTGTTCCTTATTTTGTCTAGTTATATTTCCTTTTTTGAATCACTTTATTTGGAGTCTTGTATCTCAAGTTATGGCCCAAAAACCACAACTGGCTGGATTGAAATTTTTCCAGAATTTCTGGACAGACCAAATCTACAATACTAGGAGCAGTGACTGCAACTCACTTTTTGAATAAGTTGTGGTCATAATTTGAGTTAGATTTCTTCATGAAAGTTGTAGGTCTATATCTCAGATTTTTGGTGGTAAAATTTCAGGTCAATTGGACATTTCTACACTGAGTTATGGTCAAATGACTAAATACTGTTCATTTGGTCTTTTTGGTCAACTTAGTTTGGTTTTCTAGGTATGGTTTCTTCACCAAAGTTGTGCCATTATGTGTCTAGTTTCATGTCCAAATGGTTTTGTACCAATTGAACCTCTACGATTCAAGTTATTACTGCTCAAACCTGCTGGACTCATGCCCAGTCCTACAGGTCACCAAGGGTAGCCACACCAAACTCAAATCCCACTACACAATTCACTTCATTTTTTATTCAAACAAAACCAAATGGTCACTAATTGACCATTAAAACCTACTTTCATCATCACATGGTCAAAGTCTCATTTTTCCACCCCAAACCCTAACTCAACATTACAAACCATGCATTATCATTGCATTTCATCAATCCACTTAAGAGATACATATTGTGGGCAGCCATACTAGCATGTTAACTCTATAAAATTCATCACAATTATACCCTAACCAAGGCTGCCGAAATTAAGGGCTGGCATATAAATGGTTTTTAACAAATTTTCTTTGTAATTTGTACTCATTTATAGCTCTTAAACATGAATTTAAAGTGAAATTCAAGGTTAGGTCACTAACCTCTAATGGAGTGAGATTTTCCACTTGCTAGAGTTCTTGTTTTCCTTTTCCTTTTGCTCCCAAAATACTTGCCAAGATGCAAGAACACTTTTTTGTGTTGGGAATATAGGGTTTAGTTGGGTAAAAGTTAGGGAAATCAAGCTTTCAAAAGCTTGTTCATGGTGGCTATGGTGGGAGTGGGTGACGGCAAGAAGAAGATAGGGAGAGAGTTCTGATTTTTTTTTCATTTTTCAGCCCATTTAGTCTCTTTTAAATAAAGTTATGCCATGTGCCAACATTGGATTGGTTGGGAAAATTTTAATGACATCCTTATGATGTCATAATGCCATTTTCTTTCATTTTCTTTCCTTTTCTTGTCTATTTAATTTCAATTAAATTTTTAATAACATTTATTTATATTTTATGCTATATAAATTATTTATTTAATTGGACAAGTTGGCCAAAAATCATCTCTAAAGACGAAATGACCAAAATACCCTCTGTTTGGCTTAGCGAGCTAAAATTGTCTGTACTGATTGAAAAATTTTTCTTTGTATTTTCTTGGCATTCTAATGCCATAAGAACCTGAATGACCATTCTGTGGAGTCCCAAAAATTATTTTATAATTTTTTCCCCGGGTCTAGGGTTGCTAATGGCCTTCACCGTCACTTCCCCTTCGGCTCGTTTAACCTTAGTGTATTTCGTTTCTAAAAATTTTTCCTTGATTGCTATGAGCTTTATTTAATTTCTTTATAACTCCTCACTCTAGTCTATTTAAAATTTCAAACATTCTAGCTACCCGGACCGACATTGGTCACCGAAACAGTAGACTGTACGGACTAGCTAAAGTGAGGATGTTACATAGGGTTTGGAGACAAAAATTTTAAGAAATGGTCAAATGGTGTGTTTAACATTGTTTGAGATGAAAATTGGTCATTTGTGACCAGTTGAGGTATGTTAGAAGTGTTAGAATTAGGCTTGAATTCGGATTGGTTGTGGGTAGCCTATAGGCAGCAGGACCAAGGTCCCTTTCAGGGACCAAAACTAAAAATTTACAAGCCTAATGGGTGTGAGGCCAATTGGGAATGAAAATAGACACAAAATGGCACATTTGTCATTCAGGAATCACACCCAAAAAGTAACCATAGCATAGTGAACAAATTGACCAAATCCGGAATCGACAATCTGACCTGTACCAAAAATGACTAAACAAATAGTGTTTGTTCATTTGGCCATAACTTGAGCTAGGCAGGTCCAAATGACCTATTTTTTGTGGCATTAAAAAGGTATGACATAGTACTACAACTTTAATGATGAACACCAACTCAAATTATGCCCTTAACCAAGTCATTTGGCTACCCAAAGTTAGTGACCTAAAACTGCCAGAACCAAGTTGGTGCCTAGAAAATCTGGGTTAAGTCCAATATGGCAGCCATGTTCAAATGGCTATAACTTGAGCTAAAAAACTCCAAATTGAGTGACTCAAAAAGGGAAATAAAGTTAAGACAATAAGGAACAATTTCAGTGAAGAAATCTTAGCCAAATTCTAATAGTAACATGACCAATGGAACTGTACAAAATAGGACACCAAAACTGAAAAATTGGCAATTTCGCTTAAAAGACTTAAGTTTTGAGAAAACAACCAAAACCAACAAAATTGGTGACCAAAATGTGGTATGTGAGTATAGTTAGACTTCCCATACCTTTTAGGCATAACAAAGTCAATATTTTAACTTGAATAGTACTATGAATAGTAACCTCAACATGAAAGTATTCAAGAATAAAGTTTAAGCATAATGAGATTAATTATTGGAATTATTGTGAGGCAAAGATACTGAGACACTATAAATTTTATGTTTCAGCTGAAAAAGACCTGCAAGGGACAAAAGAATGAGTTAAGGCCTAGAGGCAACTCACGTCAGGTTTGTGCACAATAAACCTTATTTGAGCATTTTGTCATTGAAAAATGGATTTAGTATGATTTGTGAAAATTTGGTGTTACTCATGAATTGTGTTGCCACTTTGTGAATGAAACTATGAGTTTGGAAATTTATCGGATTTCTCATGAATTATTTGAATAAAATGTTTGAAATTGATTTTTGATTTACACTTAGCATGACAGTGCCTTATTATTCGTCCTCCATTTATAGGGTGAGATCGATTATTTTTCCTCTCTCTCTGGTTTACCAGTTGAGATTGTAGATCGGATGAGTACTCATTAGCTAGCTAGCCACCTCCCTTATTGATTTCGATTAGTGGGGTTGTAGATCGCTTTGTCGTGGTGTACAACACGGCATTGATCGAAAATTTTGTGTCGTATGTATGAATTGGAAACACTGTGTTTATTAAATTATTTGACCAAAACTTATAATAGCACCACTGAGTATTTTTATACTCAGTGATAGCTTAATTTGCTGTCGCAGATAGGAGCAAGGAAAAAGCAGCAGAGTGAGCTGCTAAACTGGAAAAGCTTTCGCTGATTTTGTACGGGTATTATTTTATACCCAATGTAATTTAGTTTGATGTAAATAAATATTGTTCATCTGTATTAATGTAAAGTTGAGCAGTTGTATTTATAAATTGTAATAATATTATTTTTGGATTTTATGTCTGTAAATTAAATTTGTGAATGTAAATTAGCTTTATTCAATACAATGTTGATGGAATTATTTTGAAATGGTTTGATTTGAGAATTTTGAGTTGAATTGAGATTATTTGGAGGTTGGGAGTTATGGAAAATTTATTGGAAGTATTTTTTTGAGGTATTTGAAGAACTGTTTTCTCAAAATACAGATGGCGCTCTGCCGAAATTTTTATAAAATTTGCGGAAAAATAAAATGGGAAAAAAATTTTAATTAGTTTTAAAACTTCGAATAAATGATTTTAATTCCTACCAAAATGCTTACCACTTCTAAAATGTAAGAAAATGGTTTTAAAATCCCTTGTAGTGTACTTAATGAATTATCGGTAGGTGAAGTTCGGTAGTTCATTAGGTATTCTACGGGATCATGTTATGCCTTACAGAGGGATAAGGTGTGACATGTTTTAGTGGTATCAGAGCTAGGTTTTTCAATAAATTTTGACTATGTGTATGAATATTTCTTTGATAAGTGCAACTGCTCAAGTGTCTTTAATTGATACATATGACATATTTACGTCATGAATATGCACTAATGGAGGTCAACCTCCTTGTGTTTGATCTCAGGAAGTAGAAATTTTTGGGAAATGGAATGGAAGAGGGAGATCATTCCGTGGAACAATCTGTTGAGGCTGAGGTTGAAGGGGAAGCCCCAGCACTCCAGAATGTGAGTGGGTCAGCCACTCTAGCTCTTACTCCAGCACCACAGTTTCCTGCTCACTTTGCATAGCAGATGGCTGCGTTTTTCTAACAAATGGCGGGAAATGTGCCACCTCAAGTTCAGATGCAAGCACCTGTAGCACAACCATAGCCCTCGGCTCGGCAATATGAAAAATTGATGAAATTTGGGGCCATTAAGTTTAAGGGCACTATGGATCCACTGGAGACAGAATAATGGTTAGAACGAATGGAATGGGTTTTCAGAAAGCTGAAGTGTGTAGAAGAGCTGAAGTTCGAGTACTCTGTTTCTCTGTTGCAAGGGGATGCATATGAATGGTGGAAGACCATCCCCCATAGCCTGGTTGAGCCACCTGTGTTGACCTGGTCAGACTTTTTGAGGGAGTTTCGACAGAAGTGGGTTCCCGATGTTTATGTGGATATGAAGTTATAGAAATTCCTGAGTTTGAAACAAGGGGATAGAACAATAGCAGAGTATGAACGGGACTTTTCAAGGCTAAGCCACTATGTTGGAAGCTTAGTATCCACCCCCAGAGACAGATGTAAGAGGTTTTAGTCCGGGTTAAGGCCGAATCTGAGGATGCAAGTTATGGGATTCAGACACCATAATTTTTCTGAGCTGATTTCACAAGCCCTGGAACTGGAAAGGATAGAATCAGAAGGGGTAGTGAAGAAGGGTATACAAGAGAAAGAGAAGACTAAAAACACTACTGGTCAAGCACCTGAAAGTGGTTCAAGGAATAGGAAACAGTCTAGGGGATCTAGCTCTCGCATATCTGGCAGAGGCAGATTCTTTCGCCAAAGACCACCCTGCTTTGGTCAATAGATCCAACAAGCTTCTCGAGGATCTTTATCAGTCCGATAGTGTGAGACTTGTGGTAGAACACACGATGGGGTTTGTTTCAAGGCCACAGGTGTATGTTTTAACTGTGGAGGGAGCGAACATTTCGCTAAGGATTGTACTAGTCCACGCCGATCTGGACCTTCTGCTACATCTAAGGGATCAGCCCAAGTCTTTACACCTAGAGGGTCACAGCCAGCTGGTAGAGGTAGAGGCAGAGGTAGAGGTCCTGGTAATACTCCTGGAAGTCAAAGCACATTTAACCAGCCAGTACCTAGTGGTGCACCAGTCAGAGTGTATATAATACGTCAAAGGAAGAAGGCTGAAACATCAGACGTAGTAGCTAGTATTTTCTCCATCCTTGATGAAGATGTATATGTGTTGTTTGATCCTGGCTCTACACATTCGTATGTTAGTGCTAGTGTGATGTGTTCTACGGCTATTCAGTGTGTACCAATGGACTATGATGTGCTAGTAACTAGTCCATTAGGCCAGGAGATCAGGGTAAATAGACTATATAGGGATTGTCCTCTGGTGATCCAAGGACACACTTTTCTATCTAATTTGATTGAAATGCCCTTCAGAGATTATAACATTATCTTGGGCATCGATCAGTTAGCTAGGTATCATGTCATGATTGACTGTAGACTGAAGACAGTCACTTTTAGTCTCCCTCAGTATGGTGATGTGGTAATACATGGGGAGAGGCAGTTACTACCATCAAACATCATTTCGGCTGCACTAGCTAAAAGGATGATAAAAAAGGGGTGTGAAGCATATTTGGCACATGTGATAGACACCCAAGTGGGTAGTCCAGCAATGAGGGACATCCCTACAGTATGTGATTTTCTGGATGTATTTTCTGATGAATTGCCAAGATTACCTCCAGAAAGAGAAGTGCAGTTTGAGATTGATGTTATGCCTGGTGTGGACTCAATCTCCATAATGCCATACAGAATGGCACTAGTAGAACTAAAAGAATTAAAAGTACAGTTGCAAGAGCTGCTTGATAAGGGCTTTATCCTCCCTAGTGTGTCACCTTGGGGAGCACCAGTATTGTTTGTAAAGAAGAAGGATGGCACTCTCCGGTTATGCATTGACTATCGGTAGTTGAATAAGGTGACAATAAAGAACAGATACCCATTGCCCCGCATTGATGACTTATTTGATCAGTTGAGGGGTGCAGCTATGTTCTCCAAAATTGACCTGAGATCAGGTTATTATCAGTTGAAAGTATAAGAGTAGAGTATTTCTAAAACTGCCTTTAGAACCCACTATGGCCATTATGAGTTCTTGGTCATGCCATTCGGGTTAACTAATGCTCCGGCTGCTTTTATGGATCTGATGAACACTATCTTCAGACCATACCGCAACCAGTTTGTTGTGGTATTTATAGATGATATATTGGTTTATTCGAGGAATGCAGAAGAGCATGATAAACATCTGCGCATTGTACTGCAAACTTTGAGGGAGAAACAGTTATATGCCAAATTGTCGAAGTGTGAATTTTGGCTAAAAGAAATATCTTTCTTGGGGCATGTAGTATCGGTAGAGGGCATCAAGGTAGATCCAAGTAAGATAAAAGTTGTCCTTAATTAGAGGCCACCCAGAAATATCATGAAGATTCGCTGTTTTCTAGGTTTAGCTAGATACTACCGTCGATTTGTGAAAGGATTCTCCATGTTGGCATCCCCATTGACCAAGCTGCTGAAGAAAGATGTGAAATTTCAGTGGACGAATAAATGCCAATAGAGTTTTGATGAATTGAAGAAATGTATGATCGAGGCTCTAGTCCTGACTTTACCTAGTCCGAGTAAAGAATATACAGTTTATAGCGACGCTTCTCATAATGGGTTAGGCTGTGTACTGATGCAAGACAGGAATGTTATTGCTTATGCATCACGCCAGCTAAAATCGCATGAGAGGAACTATCTGACACATGACTTGGAGCTTGCAGCTATAGTATTTGCTCTTAAGATCTGGAGACACTATTTATATGGGGAGAAGTGCTACAATACATAGATCATAAGAGTTTGAAGTATTTGGGCACCCAGAAAGAGTTAAATTTGAGACAGAGGAGATGGTTAGAGTTGATAAAAGACTATGATTGTCTGATAGACTATCAGCCAAGGAAAGCTAATGTTGTGGCTGACGCCTTAAGTCGCAAGAATATGGCCAGTTTACGGGTTACTCCTTTGTCTATGATATATGAGATGAGATCATTACATGCCAGCTTAGAGATTGATGATGAGATTGTGAGACTGCATGGAGTGCCAGTATCCATCGTATCAGACAGAGATCCTAGGTTCACTTCTAGATTCTAGGGTAGTCTTCAGAGAGCCCTAGGAACTAGATTGAACTTCAGTATGGCATTCCACCCACAGACAGATAGCTAGTCTGAGAGGGTAATTCAGATCTTGGAGGACATGCTACGGGCTTATGTCATTGAGTTTGAGGGCAGTTAAGACACACACTTGCCTTTGATTGAGTTTGCTTACAACAACAGCTACCAATCAAGCATTGGGATGCCTCCATACAAAGCTTTGTATGGCAGAAAATGCAAAACTCTCCTGTGTTGGGATGAAGTAGGTGAAAGAAAGATGATTGGGCTAGAAATTGGTCAGCAAACTGAAGAGAAAATCAGATTAATCAGAGGCTGACTCAAGGCGGCATCAGACCATCAAAAGTCCTATATTGATCTAAAGAGGCGAGATATTGAGTACGCAGTGGGTGAGAAAGTATTCCTCAAGGTTTCTCCTTAGAAGAAAATTTTGAGATTCGGCTGAAAGGGGAAACTGAATCCTTGCTTCATTAGGCCATATGAGGTTCTGGAAAGAGTGGGTCCTTTGGCATATCGGTTGGCACTACCTCAAGAGTTAGAAAAGGTACATAATGTCTTCCATGTGTCCATGTTGAGGAGGTATCGATCAGACCCATCTCATATACTACCGGTAGAAGAAATTAAAGTGAATCCAGACCTCACATATGAAGAAGAACCCATAAAGATTCTGGCTTATGAGGTGAAGCAGCTACGGAACAAGCAGATATCGTTGGTAAAAGTGTTGTGGAACCATCATTTGGGCCAGGAGGCTACTTGGGAATGAGAGGAGAACATGAGGAGACAACAGCCACAGCTGTTCAAAAATTGATACCAGGTAAAATTTCGAGACAAAATTTATTTTAAGGGGGGGAGAATTATAACACCTCTATTTGCATGGCCTGGTATATTTTACTGTTTCGGTGACCGGTGTCGGTCTGGATAATTAAGGGGATTAGAATCATGTCTAAGACAAATAGATAAGCCCTGAACACAAATAATTAGTAATTGTCAATTAGTTAAGTATAAATAAGAAAAACAAAACATAAGAAGTTAAATGAGCTGAGAGCCACAGCGATGGGTGACCTTCTTGGGAAGGACTGCGAAGTCAATTTAAACTCAAATTTCGAACTATAAAATGTAACGTTGCGGTCCTTAAGACTATTGCAAACACAGTGGAAAAGAGAAATCACGAAAAAGAATTGTTAAGCCAGTCAAATAATTAGGTCAGGGATCCGAAAGAAATATTGAATTATTTGCAAACTGAGTCGAACCGGCGAGGGACAATTTAGTCAATTGACCCTGAGAGCTGACTCCTGACCTAACTGTCAAATAAAATCGGAGAAAAGAAAATTTCAAAATCAAGAATTAAATTAAAGAACTATTGAAAAATTTAAGAAAATGGAAAAAGAAAAGAAAAAGTTTTATTACATCATGCTTACATCACTTGGATGACATCATGGGTGATGTCAAAAATCCAATTTAATTTTCCTACAAATATTGACTAAGTCAAATAAATTAATTATCTTTAAAATAACAAAATAAAAGAAAAATTTTATTTAGTCTTCTTCCTCAAGGTTTCCATCCATCTCTCTCTCTCCCTCTCCCTTACCAAAACTCCATGGAAGCTCATTTTGAGCTTGATTAAACCCTAAATCCCACCATAGAAAGTTAAACTTCCATCATTAAATCTTGATTTCAAGCTTTGATAGAGAACTTGACAACAAAAAGAAGAAGAAAGGAAGAGGTTTTGAAGAGGTGAAAATTCAAAGTAAGGTTAGTAAGTAAACTTGACACTTTTAGTTTGATTTTTGCATTTCTAACTTATTGAACTTGGAAATAAACTTAATAAACTTTAAATGAAATGAAAACAAGTGTTGGGGGACAAAGTTAAATTTCAGCCAGTTTGTTAGGGTGTTGGATTTGATAGTATTTAGTTAAACTATATATGAATTAGAGCTTAAATAATGTGGTAATTGTGGTTAGAATGATAAGTGAACTCAAATTTCATGGAATTATGATGAATTGTATAATTAGGGTCATAGCACCTAGGGTTTAGAGACAAAAATTTTGAGAAATGGTCAAATGGTGTGTTTAACATTGTTTGAGATGAAAAATGGTCATTTGTGACCAGTTGAGGTATGTTAGAAGTGTTAGAATTAGGCTTGAATTCGGATTGGTTGTGGGCAGCCTGCAGGCAGTAGGACCAAGGTCCCTTTCAGGGACCAAAACTAAAAATTTACAAGCCCAATTGGTGTGAGGCTAATTAGACACAAAATGGCACATTTTTCATTTAGGAATCATTCCCAGAAAGTGACCATAGCATAGTGAACAAATTGACCAAATCCAGAATTGGCAATCTGGCCTGTACCAAAAATGACCAAATGAACAGTGTTTGTTCATTTGGCCATAACTTGAGCTAGGCAAGTCCAAATGACCTGATTTTTGTGGCATTAGAAAGGTATGACATAGTACTACAACTTTTATGAAGAACACCAACCCAAATTATACCCTTAACCAAGTCATTTGGCCACCCAAAGTTAGTGACCTAAAACTGCTAGAACCAAGTTAGTGCCCAGAAAATCTGGGTTAAGTCCAATCCGGTAGCCATGTTCAAATGGCTATAACTTGAGCTAAAAAAACTCCAAATTGAGTGATTCAAAAAGGGAAATAAATTTAAGACAATAAGGAACAATTTCTATGAAGAAACCTTAGGCAAATTATAACAGCAACATGACCAATGGAACAGTACAAAACAGAACACCAAAACTGAAAATTGGCAATTTCGCTTAAAAGACTTAAGTTTTGAGAAAACAACCAAAACCAACAAAATTGGTGACCAAATGTGGTATGTGAGTATAGTTAGACTTCCCATACCTTTTAGGCATAAGAAAGTCAATATTTTGACTTGAATAGTACTATGAATAGTAACCTCAATATGAAAGTATTCAAGAATGAAGTTTAAGCATAATGAGATTAATTATTGGAATTATTGTGAGGCAAAGATATTGAGAAACTATAAATTTTGTGTTTCAGCTGAAAAAGACCCGCAAGGGACAAAAAACTGAGTTAAGGCCTAGAGGCGACTCACGTCAGGTTCGTGCACAATAAACCTTATTTGAGCATTTTGTTATTGAAAAATAGATTTAGTATGATTTATGAAAATTTGGTGTTACTCATGAATTGTGTTGCCACTTTGTGAATCAAACTATGAGTTTGGAAGTTTATCGGATTTCTCATGAATTATTTGAATAAAATGTTTGAAATTGATTTTTGATTCACACTTAGCATGACAGTGCCTTATTATTCCTCCTCCATTTATAGGGTGAGATCGATTATTTTTCCTCCCTCTCTGGTTTACCAGTTGAGGTTGTAGATCGGATGAGTACTCATTAGCTAGCTAGCCACCTCCCTCATTGATTTCGATTAGTGGGGTTGTAGATCGCTTTGTCGTGGTGTACAGCACAGCATTTGTCACACCCTACCCCTCTGTAAGGCATAACATGATCCCGTAGTATACCTAATGAATTACCAACTCCGTCTACTGATAACCCATTAAATACACTACAAGGGATTTTAAAAACTTTTCTTACTTCTTTTACAGTGGTGAGCACTATTTACAGGTGTTAAAAACCTTTATGAACTGAAGTGAAACAGCTAACTCATTTGGACTATTAGTAATTTCTGTAAAAATTTTGGTAGAGTGTCATCTGTATTTTGGATAAAACAGTTCTTCAGAAAATTATGTTTTAGAATCGCATAAATTTTAGAATCGCATATGAAGTATAAATAAATCTTAATTATTTAAATTATGTTTTATTTCTATCTTTATTTGTATATTATTTCCTTGTTATATTATTGCACCACTAAGCAGCAATGCTTAGCGCGATGGAATTGTTTCCTTGCGCAGGTACTGAAGTTAAAGCCCAGCGAATACTAAATAGAGATTTTGGAGTTCTGATCTGCAGAGCGTTCAAGGTTGTCACCTCCTCAGCAATGCATGTAGATAGGGCTCACATTAAGCATATCAAGTATTTTGTGTATGTTATTTATTTCTTATATTGTAATATAAATTAGCAAATTGTAATTAATTTGTATATCATGTAAATCAAGGATTTATTTAATTATTGCAAATGATGTAAATTAATGCAAATTTGAGAATTTTGCAAATGATGTATGGATGAGATTTGAAATATGAGAAAATTATGAGAATGATTGATGAGATAATTATGATTAGCATGGATGAGATTTTTTTATTTTAAAATATTGTTGAATTTCAAACAGGTGAATATTGAAATACGCCAAATGATAATAAAATAGGAGAAACTCCACTGGTTTCTCCGTCGAAAAATAATTAATGTTAAATTAAACGAGTTCAAAATTATTAAAAAAATAAAGTTAGATAAGTTAGGGTGCTTTGGCACCGATTGTAGCATGCCTTGCTCGGCTACACTGTAGTCGGGTGAGGGATGTTACATTTATTGGTATCACAGCACGGTTTAGGCGTTCCTAGGCATAGATAGATAGAATGAGATAGTGTGCATAACATGCATTGCATTCATATGAGTTGAGGTGACACTAATGCAGATCTGTTTTCTTGGTTATTTTAGGTTAAGGTATGGACTCAGAATCGCAAAGGGCAGTAGAAGAAGAAGTAGTAAATCGTATCCCGACTGGGAGTGATATTGGAAATCGGGGAGATCCTGCTCCACTAGTGCAAGAGGTGCCTGCACAACCCCAATAGGCCTTGTTTGAGCAGATGACTGGATTCTTTCGACAGATGACTGGGGTTATTCCACCACCGCCTCAGCAGAAATCACCTCTAGGTAAAATTAGGAAGTATGGAGCTGTAGATTTCAATGGTAAAAAGGAAGACGATTCTTCAGCGGCTGAGTATTGGTTAGAAAGGTGAAAGAGTCTGCAGAAGACTCCATTGCACACGAGCGAGTTTGGAGTGTGCAGTTTCATTATTACAAGAAGCTGCATATCGGTGGTGGGATGTCATAACCAAGGTAGTGCCACCAGCTGACATAACTTGGGAATTCTTTCTGATAGAGTTCAGAAAGAAATATATTAGCTGTATTCATGAAGAGAAACAAAAGAGGAGTGGTGATCAGCAAAAGAGAAAATTTGGACAGTCTAGTAATAAGAGTAGAGAAGCAGTTAAGTCAGACATTTGATCAAAGTAGGAGATCCAGACTCAGGCCTATACCCAGAAGAGATCAACCAGAAATACTAGTAGTGAGTGCGCCAGGACTAGCAAGAAAATGTGGTCATTGTAACAAGTGGCATAAAGGTGAATGTAGAGGATTGGTGGAGCTGTTATAGATGTGGGGCCATAGACCATCGATTGAAAGATTGTCCTAAAAGGAATTTACCACGGACCCAAGCAGAGGTCGTGGAAGGACCAAGTACAATAGTAACACCACTTCCAAATGTCACCCAAGCAAGAGAGCAAGAAGCCCCAGATGTGAATTTGAGGTAAAGTATTTCCTTTATGATATGCCTAAGTGTATAATGATAGATTCGAAAAGACTAAATAGTACCATATGTATAAAAGAAGTAGACAGAGGGAGCAATAGAAAGGTAAAAGAATTATCTCAGAACCCAAAACACCCAAGAAATTTGAGGACGAAATTTAAATTAGAGGAAGAATTGTAACACCCTCATCGTAGCAATTAGTACATTCTCATTGTTCGGTGATCGGTGTCGGTCCGGACAGCTAGAACGTCTGGAAAAATAATTAGACTAGAGTGAGGAGTCATAAATAACTCAAATATTAATAAGAAAAATTTAGGAAAAATTTTAGAAATAAAATACAACCAAGTTAAATGAGTAGGTGCCCGATGGGTAACCAAGTGGAAAGTTGCGGTTCGCAACTAGGAGCCCTAGACCAGAGAAAATTCATAAAATAATTTTTGGGACTCCAGAGAAGAGTCATTGAGGTTTCTATGGCATTAGAATGCCAAGAAAAGGTTTAGAAAAATTTTTCAATCGTCTGAGACAATTTTGGCCAGTTAAGCCAAACGGAGGGCATTTTGGTCATTTCGTCTTCAGAGATGATTTTTGGCCGACTTGTCCAGTTAAGCAAATAATTATTATGATCTAAAATATGAATAAATATTGCTAAAAGTTAAATTGAAAATGAGTAGAGAAGTGAAGAAAAGAAAATGAAAGAAATTGCTAATTATGACATCATATGATGTCATTTAAATTTCCTCCACCAATCACAATTTGTTAAAATCATTAAAAGATATAAAAGAGACCAAAAAATTGAAAAACCAATCTGCATCTTCAACCTTTGGGCAGCCAAAAAACGTTGAGAGAGAGAGAGAGAAGAGGTTCCACCATTAAAGCTCCCTTAAGCTTCATTTCCCAATTTAATTCACCTTAAAACCTTATCCTCCCTTCACTAAAAATTATACCCACACCAAGGAGAAGTATTTGGCAGCCAAGAAAGAGTAAGAAAGTAAAGAAAAATTAAAGTCTTGGTTGGCTTGGATTTGAGATACAAGAGGTTGGTGCCCTAAACAATTTCTTTTCTTTCTTTAATCTTGTAAGCATGCTAAATCAAGTAGAAATTGTGCGAAATTAAAAGAAAAACTTGAGTAAATGAAATCTCTAAATTTGGCAGCCATGATAAAGTTTAAGGATTTTTGGTTTTGATGAAATTAAGTGGCTTAATTATGTTATTGATGAGTATAGATGATGGATAAAGTGATTTGGTATGAGTTTGGTGTGTGTATGCCATGAATTGGAAATTTGAGTTAGGGTTTGAGCATGAAATTGAGACTTTGATAATGTAATGATGAAAGTGAGTTTTAATGGTCAATTAGTGACCATTTGGTTATTGGTAAACAAGAAATGAAGTGTGTTTAGTGATGTGATTTAGGTTTAGTGTGGTTGCCCTAGGTGACTGCGACTGGACATGAGTCCAGCAGGTTTGGGCAGCCATAACTTGAATTGTAGAGGTTTAATTGGTGTTTGGCCAATTGGACATAAAACTAGACACATAATGGCACAACTTTGGTGAAGAAACCATGCCCATAAGACCAAACCAAGTGGACCAAAAGCTTGCCCCAATCCGGGTGATCTGCAGTCTATTTCTGCAGAATGACCAAATGAACAGTATTTGGTTATTTAGCCATAACTCAGTGTAAAATGGTCCAATTGACCTGAAATTTTACCCACAACAAGCTGAGATATAGACTAACAACTTTCATGAAGAAACCTAACCCAAATTATGACCAGAACCTATCCAACAAGTGAGTTGAAGTCACTGTTCACTGCACTGTAGATATGGTCAGTCTAGAAAATTTTCAATCCGGCCAGTTGTGGTTTTTGGACCATAACTTGAGCTAAAAATCTCCAAATGGAGTGATTCAAAAAAATAAATTCAACTAGACAAAATAAGGAATAACTTTCATGTTGATCATTTTGCCAAATTCCCACTGCAAAATTGAGCAATGGAACAGTAAACACAAGGCATGAAAACTGAAAATTCTGCCCAATTAACATTAAGCTTGGAAATGGTATTGGCAACCAATACCAACAAATTTTGAATGCAAAATGTGGTATCTTTGAGAACTTAGGTTCAATAAATTTATTATGTAATAAAAAGTCAACAATTTGAGTGAATAGTAATATGAATAGTAATACAAAGACACAAAGTATAACAACTAAATTAGTAGAGGAAATTAAGGTATGAAATTTAGAATCCATGAAACATTCATAGATTACTTGAAATAGAAATAGTAATTCACCTAAATGACTTAATGAACATTTAAGTTATGTGAGTATATAGTTAAGATTTATTCCCATTACTAGTAGGTCTAATAAAACATAAATAATACCACTTGAATATGAAATGACATTAACCTAGATGGATTGTTGAGTATAAATGGGATGAGGTTCACATTAGGATTTATGTTTCCATTACAAATAAGATAATAACACCTTGTATGAGTTATGAATTCATATAAATATTGTAATAAATAAAAGAATCACATGAAAATATGAATGGAACATTAGTTTTCTTTATAAGAGAAAGGAAAAATGTTTTGAGTACAATGGTATATGAACACCATTGTTGTGAATTGTGATCAATAGGAATGATGTAAGGAATGTATGAATATTATGATGAATGTATAAATTATGAAATTTATCATGAAATAATAAAGTCATAAAACACAATATATTAATATTTAATGATATTATGTGCCCTTGTATTGCCTAGACATGTGTGTTAGATTGGATAGTTTGGCATGCCAATAGTGAAGGAACGGAAGCGTGAAAAACACAAGATTATACCATTGAATTCAAAAATTTTCACCTAGGGTCACATGCACCATGCAAGATTTATTTTTATCTATTTGATTTCAATGATAAACAACATATTAAAACTCTTTTAATATGTTTTTGGATCTGTATTTGCCATTTAAGATTTTAAAATTAATCAGATTAATTTTAGAACCCTAGATTAAATCAAGAACGATTACACTAACCTCTTGATGTCTTGCAGTGTCTGCGCTTTGAGATTCGTCTTGAGGACACGGATGTTGTCCCTCTAGCTTGTCCACACCAAGAACACCTATGGCAGCCCTTAAACAGCTTCTAAAGCCTTTTCTATTAATTAGAAATTCAAGTTCTGCCTTTTAAGAGATTAGAGATGTAAACAGGACACTAGAAACAATTTCTAGCGTTCTTAATTCAAGAGATTGATGGCTAATCTCTTTGAATTGATGAGAGATGAAGAAGAATGGCTGGAGAGGCTCAAAGTGGCGTGACATATGAGAGGAGAGGCTGCTGGTTATGTTTTCTTTTCATAACCACACTTAAATAGCTAGGTTAACACATTAAACCCTAGCCACATGTCACCTTTTGATTAGCTCTAGGTTTAAGTGACCCAATCACATTGTGCCAAGTGTCAAACCTATATTTAATCTTGATTTTAATCATCTTACATGATTAAAAAATATTTGGCAAGCTTATGTGTTATGCCATGTGTCACCATCTCATGGTGCCACGTGTCACCATCTCATGGTGCCACGTGTCACACTGTGAAATGACCAAAATGCCCCTGTGTCTTAATTTTGAGTTCTTAACCCAAAATAATTATTTTCTTCTTCTAATTAATTTATATCAAATATAAATTAATTAATTAATCTCTATTAATTAATTTCTCATTAATTAAATTCATATTTAAACACTTTAAATATAAATTTAACTTATATTATACATCCAATAATCTAGATTTGGTTTCAAGTCATGCTAGGGACTTTGCAATTTAATTGCAAACCAAATCTATTTAATTAATCAATTAAACTCTTTAATTAATTAATTAAATCATATTTAAATAGGTGATAACTTGTGTATGTGTGTGACTTACTAGGCTCATCACTAATTGGCAATGAGACATGATATCAACTCTTAATATCATCAGAACTCTTTCTTACCATAAATGATTTCTCTAAATCATTTTATGAACCTCATAGACCATGGTTAACACCTAGCATAGCATGCCATGGCCACCCAATTAATAATAAGGTTTACCTTAAATGAACCTATAATCATATGTTACCATGCACTAGAATCTCTCTGTTACAAAATCCCAACTCAAGCCGAGTCATGGTTTATGTCAAACTCCATTTGCTATGAATATTATGTTCTCTTTTAATTCCAGTTCTTGATTAAAAGATTTTCTCATCGAAACTCTTTTACGAATAAATCTATCTGTCTGGCCAGAACTTGAAACATCAAGAACAATTAAATGAATATAGGATTTTAACTCTATTTACTTAGAGGAAGATTCCATCTTGATCAACACCTACCTCCATATATAACTAGCAGAGCCAACACATGCCCATATACCCATACATAGTACAAGTATGAAAGCGATATCAAACTCAAACTACCTATATACAAGATAACTGCTATCTCGAGTCTATAATTCGATATGATTTATGACAAAACATTGACAAGAGTAAACTCCATGTGCTTGTCATAAGTGTCACTAGTTCGACCTACTTATCATGTATAAGTGCCTATCATGTTTGTTATATGGCATAAGACTCACCATTCCATCTTATTTATATCTCATATAAATAACTTGGGAATAAACATGAATACAATCTTTCTGGATAAGTCATGTCCTTATTATGAAGTATCCTCGATTGTGAACCTATTTATGATACTTTGTGCTAGAAATATTGTCACTCATATTCTTAACAACTTAAGAATAATATTTCTAACAAAATATCAATGGACCTTTTCTATTACACATAAATATATTATGTAAACGGAAAAGTGGAAATGCCTTTTATTATTAAAAATATGTACAAGATACATACTAAATGATATGCTCTAGGGCATACTACTAACAATCTCCCACTAGCACTAGAGCCATTCATTACAATATCTTAGACCTATCTTCTCAAGATGTCGGTCTAACTGAGTCTGTGACATAGGCTTAGAGAATGGATCACTGGATTTTGGTGATGCTATTTTCGCATGGCTACATCGCCGCCCAACTATTTCTCGATAATGTGGTAGCGCCTTTCTATGTGTTTGGATTTACGGTGAGACCTTGGTTCCTTAGCTCAGTATGACCGCTCCATTATTGTCACAGTGTAATGGGCTAGCGACTCAATGGAAGGAACTCTGTAAGTTACATCACGAACTTCTTTATCCAAGCGACTTCTTTTGCGACATCGATGCGACAATATACTCGACCTCAATAGTGGAATCTGCGATGCGTGCTCTGTTTGGAACTCTTCCAAGATGCACCTCCATTACAAATGAACACATATCCAGAGGTAGACTTTCTATCATCGATATCGATTGGAAATCGAATCGATTATAACCATCCAATTGCAAGTCTCCACCTCCATAAATCAAGAATAAATCCTTAGTTCTTCTCAAGTACTTAAGGATATTCTTGACAACTATCGATGTTCCAAACTGGATTGGATTGATACTGCTAGTCAAACTAACGACATATGCGATATCAGGCCTAGTACACAACATTGCATACATTAAACTTCCAATAGCGAAGCATATGGAATCTGGCCATCTTATCTCTTTCTTCAGGTGTCTTTGGAGACATCTCTTTAAAAAGGTGTTTACCATGTCTCACTGGTAACAATCCTCTCTTGGAATCAAGCATGTTAAACCTCTTTAACACCTTTTCCAAGTATAGACTTTGGGATAAACCAATTATTCTTTCGCTCTATCTCTATAGATGCGAATCCCAAGAATATAGGTTGCCTCCCTAAGTCTTTCATGGAGAATGTATTTGACAACCATACCTTTATAGTCGTCAACATACTGTGTCATTACCCATCAACGATTATGTCATCCACATATAAGACAAGGAAAGTGATAGCATCACTAACCTTCTTATATACACATGGCTCATCCTCATTTTTGATAAAACCAAAAGATTTAATGGCTTCATCAAAGCGGATGTTCCAACTCCTCGAAGCTTGTTTCAACCCATAAATGGATCGCTTTAGCTTGCATACCTTGGAACCATCTTGGGATTCAAATCCCTAGGTTGTTCCATGAAAATGTTTTCTTCAATGTATCCATTGAGAAAGGCATTTTGACATCCATCCGCCAAATCTCATAATCATAGTATGCACTATTGCTAATAAAATCCTAATTGATTTAAGCATGGCAACGAGAAAGTCTCCTCATAGTCTATTCCTTGCCTTTGGCGAAACCCTTCGCTACTAGCCTTGCCTTATAGGTCTCTACCTTTCCATCAGAACCAATTTTCTTCTTGAAAACCCATTTGTTCCCTATAGGTACAATACCTTGGTGTGGGTCAACAAGATCCCAAACTTGATTCTTATACATGGAATCAATCTCGGATTTCATAGCATCAATCCATTTTGAAGATTCTATATACGATATAGCTTCTTCATAGGTAAGTGGATCATCTCCATGATCTACTTCTTCATGAGTAGACAACTCTTGTTCTTCTTCATGAAGAAAACCATATCTCAGTGGGTGAGATACCACAGTTGTTCTACGAGGAACAGTTGTAGATGTTTCATCAATGGGTATAGGTTGACTAGATGGATCTATATCCATCGATCTATTAGTTGGTCGAATTCTCCAATTCTAACTCTATTTGCCTTCCTTTGCCTCCTTATTGAACAAACATTGTTCAAGAAATGTGGCATCTCTACTTATCACAACCTTTTGTGAAGTAGGCAAATAAAAATAATATCCAAAACTATCTTTTGGATATCCAACAAATCGACCTCTTTACGATCTGGTCTCCAATTTATCGATTGACTTTTGATATAATTTGGACAACCCCAAATCTTAACATGCTTAAGACTTGGTTTTCTTCCATGCCATATCTCATAAGGTGTGGAAGAAAGCGATTTTGATGGAATCCTATTCGAATATATAAAGTGATTCTAATGCAAATCCCCAAAGGAGATTGGCATATTAGTATAGCTCATCATACTACGTACCATATCCAATAAGTACGATTTCTCCTTCAGATACACCATTCGGTGTGGCGTTCTGGAGGAGTCGGTGAGAAACAATGCCATGCTCTCTCAAGTATTCATCAAATTCGAGACTCAAATATTCACCTCCACGATCTGATCGAAGAACTTTAATACTCTTTCCTGTTTGATTTTCTAATTCAGAATTAAATTCTTTGAACTTTTCAAAGGATTCATGTTTGTATTTCATCAAATACAAATACCCAAACCTTGATTTATCATCAGTAAAGGTAATAAAATAATGAAAGCCCCTCTAGCCATTTCTTTAAGCGGACCACATACATCACTATGTATTAGTTCCAAAATATTTTCACTCTTAGCCCTTGTCCAACAAAGGGTGATCTAGTCATTTTGCCCTGAAGGCAAGATTCACAAGTTGGAGTAGGCTCAGAGCCCAATGAGGATATAATCCCCATTTTCTCCAATTTTGCAATCATATCTTCTGCAACATGACATAACCTTAAGTGCAAAATATATTTTTAACTTGAGTTTGATTTCACCATTGCATTGTATTCATATAGATTGCTATACTGCGGCGATGGAAACACTTTCTTCGGCAATGGAAACACTTTCTGTTGGCAATGGAAACACTTTCTGTTGGCGATGTCGACTTTAGTCTTCCTTTTCTGTTTAGCTATTTTTTTTTGAAGGAACAGGAATCTGAGGTTTCTTTTTCTTATTGCACTTCTTCTTGTTGGACTTTCCAACAAAAGAAGATGCAACCAACGCTACCTCTTTTCCTTTATTACCTGGCATATTCTTTTGGGCAATAACCAGCATGTTAAGTAAACCAGCTAAGGTGCGTTCCGGTTTAGTCATATGGAAATTTGTCACAAAATTCCCAAAAGACTCAGGAAGGGACTGAAGGATCAAATCCGTCTGTAGTTGGAAATCCATGTTGAAGTTAAGATGTTCCAACTGCTCAATCAGCCGACTCATCTTGTGGACATGATCCCCAACTTTCTGTCCCTCAGACATCCTCATCTGGAATAAGCTGTTTAGATATCTCATACCTAGCATTCTGCTTTGTGCTCACCATACAACTCTTGTAGGTGAAGGAGGATCTCACTCGCACTCTGCATGTTCTCATGTTGCTTCTGTAACTCATTACTCATAGAAGCAAGCATGTAACACTTAGCTCTCATATAATGCTCCTTCCACTTGTCCAAAGTTTTATGTTCCTCTTGTATGGCCTCTGGAGGTAAGGGACCAGGAACATTTGAATCTAGAACATATCCTATATGTTCAAGTTTCAAGACAAGTTTCAAATTTCTTAGCCAATCGCATGATTAGGTCTGTCAACCTATTGCGATCAAGTATGCTTGCAAGGATATTGGATGGTGGTGGTTGTTTCGTGCTCATTATTATCAGAAAATTAATTGCAGAAATAACCAGATTAATTAGTAAATGTATCATGTAATTAACCAAATATGATTATGGTCTTTTAATCAAATTGGTCCTCCCACTAACTTAGCGAATCCTACACTTTCAAAGTAGAAAACGGAAATCCTAGTTGGATGGATTTCTAGTGGGTGATTGAATTCTTATAATTCTATTGATCATCCTCAGGTACATCCATTATTGGAATTACAATAAACTATAAGTGAGCAACTCCTTGCCCATCACATCTCATGTGAGGTTCAATCCTTTACCTAGCCCCTAATGCTCAAAATCTCAGGTACATCCATTATTGACTTATCTTGCATTAGTTAAGTTGATCCCATTGAGCCAGTAATTATGCAAATAATTTTAATGTCCTCAGGTACATCCAATATTGGCCACCAAACCATTTACATATTTACAACATCTCATGCTTAACAATTATTCTTAAGAAAATCTCTTAAATTAATTGCATCTCATGCAACTATTTAAAATTTCTTAAAATAATTGCCCCAATGGAGGGCTTATGTTATAATTACTTTAATTATACCATTTCCAACTTAATCATTTGTTTGGAAGATTTTATAGCCATCCTAATTACTATTAAGGTCTCACTTTGCACATTATCCATTTAGCATGCATATATCATATAATTGCATACATTCCCATACATCTCATGCATTCATGGATAAGCGATAAATATGGTATGATCATGGACTTTCTAAGGGATTCAATGCGAGCCACCAAGAATTGAATCAGGGGCATTCCTAGGTACATTTCATTCATTCATTTTACAAGAGTTGCTGAAGGAGTACATAATCAACACTTGATCTTGAATTCCTCCTTTGGTCCACCAATGCTCTTGACCTCCTTGAACTTCTTGCAATCCAATATTACATAGTAATCCTTGGCATACCAAGGTGAATTTACAAGAACTTAAATAAATGAAATTACAACCCAAAAATATTACAAACTTAATAATACATGCCCAAAATAAATTAAAATAAATAAATTAATTTACAATCCCAAAGAAACATAAAAGAAATAAATCCAATCACATTGGTCTTTTATAGTCCATGATCATCCATCATGCATATCACTATTTAACAATTAAATAAAACATACATACTTAAATTAAATTGAATATCTCATATTCAACTTAAAAATCCAGATTTGAATATGATTCAAATAAATTTAAAAATTCAGATTTGAATCTCATTCAAACAAATTTAAAAATTCAGATTTGAATCACATTCAAACAACTTCAAAAATTCAGATTTGAATCACATTCAAACATTTTTTAAAAAATCAGATTTGAATCACATTCAAATATTTCTTAAAAAAATCAGATCTGAATTTTATTGAATCAATTTTAAAAAAGCAGATTTAAATATGATTCAAACAACTTTAAAAATTCAGATTTGAATCACATTCAAACAACTTTTAAAATTCAGACTTGAATCACATTCAAACATTTTTTAAAATTCTGATTTGAATCATAATTTAATTGTGTGATAAAAACAACTAATTAAACACTTTAATTAGTCAAAGAATAGGCCTTAGATCATACAACAATTGCAGAATTAAAAGCCAAACCTTGAATCACCCAAGGAACCATTGTTGCCGCCACCAATGGTGGCTTCACCATGTGTGACGCCACATCTCATGATCCAACCAGCAATGAATCTCTTGATCTCATGATCAAACACACAATTAAATTATATAATCAACAATCTAAATGGCAAATATAGTGGCTCGATACCAATTGAAGGCAGGCGTGAAAAACACAAGATTATACCATTGAATTCAAAAATTTTCACCTAGGGTCACATGCACCATGCAAGATTTATTTTTATCTATTTGATTTCAATGATAAACAACATATTAAAACTCTTTTAATATGTTTTTGGATCTATATTTGCCATTTAAGATTTTAAAATTAATCAGATTAATTTTAGAACCCTAGATTAAATCAAGAACGATTACACTAACCTCTTGATGTCTGCTGCGTATGTCGCCTTTGAGATTCGTTTGAGGACACGGATGTTGTCCCTCTAGCTTGTCCACACCAAGAACACCTATGGCAGCCCTTAAACAGCTTCTAAAGCCTTTTCTATTAATTAGAAATTCAAGTTATGCCTTTTAAGAGATTAGAGATGTAAACAGGACACTAGAAACAATTTCTAGCGTTCTTAATTCAAGAGATTGATGGCTAATCTCTTTGAATTGATGAGAGATGAAGAAGAATGGCTGGAGAGGCTCAAAGTGGCGTGACATATGAGAGGAGAGGCTGCTGGTTATGTTTTCTTTTCATAACCACACTTAAATAGCTAGGTTAACACATTAAACCCTAGCCACATGTCACCTTTTGATTAGCTCTAGGTTTAAGTGACCCAATCACATTATGCCAAGTGTCAAACCTATATTTAATCTTGATTTTAATCATCTTACATGATTAAAAACCATTTGGAAAGCTTATGTGTTATGCCATGTGTCACCATCTCATGGTGCCACGTGTCTGTAATGAAATGACCAAAATGCTTGTGTCTTAATGTTGAGTTCTTAACCCAAAATAATTATTTTCTTCTTCTAATTAATTTATATCAAATATAAATTAATTAATTAATCTCTATTAATTAATTTCTCATTAATTAAATTCATATTTAAACACTTTAAATATAAATTTAACTTATATTATACATCCAATAATCTAGATTTGGTTTCAAGTCATGCTAGGGACTTTGCAATTTAATTGCAAACCAAATCTATTTAATTAATCAATTAAACTCTTTAATTAATTAATTAAATCATATTTAAATAGGTGATAACTTGTGTATGTGTGTGACTTACTAGGCTCATCACTAATTGGCAATGAGACATGATATCAACTCTTAATATCATCAGAACTCTTTCTTACCATAAATGATTTCTCTAAATCATTTTATGAACCTCATAGACCATGGTTAACACCTAGCATAGCATGCCATGGCCACCCAATTAGTAATAAGGTTTACCTTAAATGAACCTATAATCATATGTTACCATGCACTAGAATCTCTCTTTTACAAAATCCCAACTCAAGTTTGAGTCATGGTTTATTTTAAACTCCATTTGCTTTGAATATTATGTTCTCTTTTAATTCCAGTTCTTGATTAAAAGATTTTCTCATCGAGAAACTCTTTTACGAATAAATCTATCTGTCTGGCAGGAACTTGAAACATCAAGAACAATTAAATGAACATAGGATTTTAACTCTATTTACTTAGAGGAGCAGATTCCATCTTGATCAACACCTACCTCCATATATAACTAGCGAGAGCCAACACATGCCCATATACCCATACACAGTACAAGTATGAAAGCAGTATCAAACTCAAACTACCTATATACAAGATAACAATGCTATCTCAGGTCTAAAGATTATATGCACTGATATGATTTATGACAAAACATTGACAAGAGTAAACTCCATGTGCTTGTCATAAGTGTCCTTTGGTTCGACCTACTTATCATTTATAAGTGCCTATCAAGTTTGTTATCTGGCATAAGACTTACCATTCCATCTTATTTATATCTCATATAAATAACTTGGGAACAAACATGAATACAATCTTTACGGATAAG